>NC_092877.1:308118449-308718449 GCF_028372415.1 Notamacropus eugenii
AATTTTCCATCATGAGTCTTTTGGAATTGTCTTGGATCATTGTATTGCTGAGAAGAGCTAACTCAATCATAGCTGATTATTGCACAATGTTGCTGTCACTGTGTACAATGGTCTCCTGGTTTTGCTCAATTTTCTCAGCATCAGTTCATGTAAGTCTTTCCAGGTTTTTCTGAAATCCACCTACTCATCATTCCCTTTAGCACAATAGTCTTCCTTTACATTAATATACTACAATTTGTTCAGCTATTCCCTTATTAACGAGCATCCCTTAAATTTCCAATTCTTTGCCCACATGTTAAGAGCTGCTAAAAATATTTTTGCACATGTTGGTATTACCCTCTCTCCTTTTAAAAATGATCTTTTTGGGATACAGACCTCATAGTGCTGTCGTTGGATCAAAGAGTATACACAGTTTTATAGCCCTTTGGGCATAGTTTCAAATTGTTTCCCAGAATGGTTGGATCAGTTCACAGTTCGACCAACAATAGTGTCCCAATTTTCTCAAATCTCCTCCAACATTTATCATTTTCCTTTTCTGTTATGTTAGCCAATCTGAAAGGTGTGAGATGGTACCTCAGAGTTGTTTTAATTTGCATTTTTCTGTTCAATAGTGATTTATAGCAATTTTTTCATAAGACTATAGAGAGCTTTGATGTCCTCGTTTGAAAACTACCTGTTCATATCCATTGACTTTATATCAATTGTGGAATGACTTGTTGTCTTATAAGTTTGACTACCAATAATTTTAGAAATGAGACCTTTATCAGAAATCCGTGGTATAAAAATTGTCTCCCATATTTCTGCTTTCCTCCTAAATTTGGTGGAATTGGTTTGTTAGTACAAAATCCTTTTAATTTAATGTAATCCATTTTGCATTTCATAATCTGTCTCTTGTTTGGTCATAAATTCTTCCCTTCTCCATAGATCTGACAGGTAAACTATTTCTTG
This sequence comes from Notamacropus eugenii, assembly GCF_028372415.1. NCBI lineage: Eukaryota > Metazoa > Chordata > Mammalia > Diprotodontia > Macropodidae > Notamacropus > Notamacropus eugenii. The sequence continues at coordinate 308,119,398 of NC_092877.1, forward strand.
CTATCCTAATTTGCTTATGGTATCAGTCTTTATGTCTAAATCATGTATCTATTTTGAACTTATCCCGGTGAATGGTGTGAAATGTTGGTTTATGCCTAGATTCTGCCATACTGTTTTCAAGTTTTCCCAGCAGTTTTTGTCAAATACAGTTCTTATCCCAGAAGCTGGAGTCTTTGGATTTATCAAACAGTAGATTATCATGGTCATTGACTGTTGTGTCTTCTGAAGCTAATCTGCTCCATTGATCCACCACTCTTATTTCTTGGTCAATACCAAATTGTTTCAATGATTACTGCTTTATAAGGCAGTTTTAGATCTGGTGCAGCCAGGCCACTTTCCTTTACATTTTTTTTCACTAATTCCCTTGAAATTCTTGATCTTTTGTTCTTCCTGATGTATCTTATTATTTTTTCTACCTCTGTAAAGTAATTTTTGGTAGTTTAATTGGTAGGACAGTGAATAAATAAATCAATTTAGGTAGAATTGTCATTTTTATTATGTTAGGTTGGCCTGCCTACAAGCTTTTGATATCTTTCCAATTGTTTAGAACTGACTTTATTTTGTGAAAAGTGTTTTGTAATTGTGTTCATATAGTTCCTTAGTTTGTCTGAGTAGGTAAGTTCCCTAATATGTTATATTGTCTATAGTTATTTTAAATGAAATTTCGTTATCTCTTCTTGCTGGGCTTATTGGAAAAGTTAATGATTTATGTGGATTTATCTTATATCCGGTGAATTTGCTAAAGTTGTTTAGTATTTCAAGTAGTTTTTAAAATGATTATCTAGAATTCTCTGTGTTTTGTCAAAAACTTTTTCTGCATCTATAGAGATAATGATGTGATTCCTGTGGTTTTGTTATTGATATGGAAATTATGCTGATAGTTTTCCTAATATTGAACCAGCCCTGTATTCCTGGTATACATCCTACTTGGTCATAGTGTATTATCCTGGTGGTAAATTGCTGTGATCTCTTCCCTAATATTTTATTTAATTTTTTGCATCAATATTCATTAGGAAAATTGGTCTATAATTTTTTTTCTCTGTTTTGACTCTTCCTGATTTAGATATCAGTTCCATATTTGTGTCATGTAAAAGGAATCTGGTAGAACTACATCTATTTTTTCTAAATTCTTTACATGGTGTCGGAATTGATTCTTCTTTAAAAATTTAGTAGAATTCACTTGTAAATCCTTCTGACCCTGAGAATTTTTTCTTAGATCATTCATTGATGGCTTGTTCAACTTATTTTTCTAAAATGGGATTATTTAAGTATTTTATTTCCTCTTCTGTTAATCTGGGAAATTTATATTTTTGTAAATATTCATCCATTTCACTTAGATTGTCAGATTTATTGGCATACAGTTGGGCAAAATATCGCCTAATTATTGCTTTAATTTCCTCTTCATTGGTGGTGAATTCACCCTTTTCATTTTTGATGCTGGTAATTTGGTTTTCTTCTTCTTTTTAAATAAAATTAACCAAATATTTATTTATTGTATTGCTTCTCCCCATAAAACCACTTCAGTATTATTTATTAGTTCAATAGTTTTACTTAAATTTTTTATTAATCTCTCCTTTGATTTTCAGTGCTTCTAATTTCATATTTAATTGGGTATTTTTAATTTGTTCTTTTCCTAGCTTTTTGAATAGCACTTAGAGATATAAAATTTCCTCTGAATACTGTTTTGGCTGCATTTGATAAATTTCATATGTTGTCTCATCTTTTTGTCATTATCTTTGTTGAGATTTAGTTTCTAATTAATTTTTAGTCCATCTTTTCATGTCCTGTATTAATGTATTTTTATTGCATCATGATCTGAAAAGAATGCATTTAATATTTCTGTCTTTCTGCATTTGATTATCAGGTGTTTATACTCTTAATACATGTTCAATTTTTGTTCAGGTGCCATATACCACTGAGAAAAAAGTATATTCCTTTCTATCCACTTTCAGTTTTCTCCAGGGGTCTATTATATAAAACTTTTCTCTGATATTCTATTTACCTCCTTAATTTCTTTCTTGTTCATTTTGTGGTTAGATTTATCTAGTTCTGGGAGGCGAGGCTGAAGTCCCACACTAACATAGTTTTGCTGTCTATTTCTTCCTGTAACTCATTAAGCTTGTCCTCTAAGAATTCAGATGCTATACCACTTGGTGCATATATTTTTAATATTGATATTACTTCATTCTCTGTGATACCTGTTAACAAGGTCTTATCTTCTTCTGTATCTCTCTTAATTAGATCTCTTTTTTATTTTGCTTTGTCTGAGATCAGGATTGCTGCCCATGCCTTTTTTTTTAAATTCAGCTGAAGCTTAATATATTCCACATCAACCTTTTGCCTTTACCCTATGTAAGTCTCTTTGCTTCAAGTATACTTCTTATAAACAATATATTGTAGGATTCTGGTTTTTAATCTGTGCTGCTGTCTAATTCTGTTTTATGGGATTGTTCATCCCATTTGTATCCACAGTTATGATTATTAACTGTGTTTTTCCCTCCATTCTATTTTCCTCCTGTTTATGCTTTTCTGTCTCTTACTCTCTCTCCTTTCACCCTATCCCTCCTCACCAGTGCTTTGCTTCTGATCACCACCTTCCTCATTCTGCCCTCCCTTCTATTGCCTCCTCCCGTTACTTTTCTCCTTCCTCTACCATGTCCTTTGTAGGATGGATTTCTTTATCCAAGTGAGTGTGTGATATTCCATCTTTAAACCAAACTGATGAGAATAAGGTTCAAATGATGCTTATCCCTTCCTTTCTTTCCCTCTACTCTAATACATGTTCTGTACCTCTTCTTGGAATGTAGTTTACCTCATTCTACCTCCCTCCTTCTTCTTCTCCCAGAACAATCCTTTTTTAAAGACCTTAATGTGTTTTTATAATCACATCAAAGTCAAGTTATATTCATAACCTCTGTCTAAGTATACTTCTTCTAACTGCTGTGATAAATATACAGTTCTTAAGAGTTGCAAGTATCATCTTCCCATGTGTAGATGTAAGCAGTTTAACCTTGTTGAATACCATGTTTTTATTTTTTCTTTCCTTTTTATCATTTTATGCTTCTTGAATATGAAAATCAGACTTTCTGTCCACCTCTGGTCTTTTCATCAGGAATATCTGAAAGTCACCTGTTTCATTGAGTGTTCGTCTTTTCCCCTGAAAGATTATGCTCAATTTTACTGTGTAGTTGATTCTTGATTCCAGTCCAGGCTCCTTTGCCTTCTGGAATATTATATTCCATGCTCTCTGATCCTTTAAAGTAGAAGCTACTAAGTCCTGTGTAATCCTGACTGTGGCTCCTTGATATTTGAATTGTTTCTTTCTGGCTGCTTATAATATTTTCTCCTTGACCAGATACAGCTGGAATTTGGCCACACTACTCCTTGGAGTTTTAATTTTGGGATATCTTTCAGACAGTGTTTGGTGTATTCTTTTAATGACTGCTTTACCTTCTTGTTCTATGCTAACATGGCAGTTTTCCTTTAAAATTTCTTGATAGAGTGGAGCCAAGATGACAGAGTAAAAGATGCATATACTCTAGCACTTCCCCCACAGCCCACAAAATACCTGTAAAAAATGACTCTCAAAAAGTTCTAGAGCAGCAGAATCCATAAGACAACAAAGTGAAAGAGGTTTCCAGCCAGGTAACCTGGAAGGCTGACAGGAAAGGTCTATCTCATGGGATGCTGAGATGAGCAGAGCTTGGCCCTGGGAAGAACAGGACCTGAACAGACCTCTGGAGCAGAATTCCCAGCAGGGATGGTCCCAAATCCCTCAACCCACAAGAGACAAAGAAAGCTCCAGAGGTCAGTATAGGAGGGCTTTCCTAGCTGGACTCAGGCAGTGGCAGCAGCAGCAGTAGCAGCAGGTGGCAAGCACCTGGTCCATTGTCCAAGCAGCTCATCTTAAAGCCTCTGGCGGAATTGGTCAGCTGATCTGAACCTGAGCCCTCAGTAGCAGCTCTGCCCCCACCCAAAGCCCCTGGAGGAGTTGAGCAGCTGATCTGAATCTCAGCCTTGAATGAGGCACTGGGCAGAGGAGGAGCACTAGGATCATCCTCTTGACAAAGGATTCAGAAGTCAAGTAACTGGCTGGAAAAATGCCCAAAAAAGGGAAAAAAAAATAAGACCATAGAAGGTTACTTTCTTGGTGAACAGGTGTCTCCTTCCATGCTTTCAGATGAGGAAAAACAATGCATACTGTCAGAGGAAGTCAAGGCCTCTGCCTCCAGTACCTCCAAAATGAATATGAAATGGGCTCAGGTCATAGAAGGGCTTGAAAAGCGCGTCAGTAGCCTGCTAAAGGAAAACCAAAAAAATGCTGAGGAAAATAATACCTTTTAAAAGAAGCTAACTCAATTGGAAAAAGAGGTCTAAAAAGCCAATGAGGAGAAGAAGGCTTTAAAAAGCAGAGTTAGCCAAAAGGAAGAGAAGGTTCAAAAGCTCACCAAACAAATCAGTTCTTTTAAAGAGAGAATCCAGTTCAGTGAAGCTAATAACTATGAGATAAACCAAACAGTTAGAAAACAAAACCAAAAGTTTGAAAAAATAGAAGACAATGTGAAGCATCTCATTGGAAAAACAACTGACCTGGAAAATATATCCAGGAGAGGCAATTTAAAAATTATGGGACTACCTCAAAGCCATGATCAAAAAAAGAGCCTAGATATCATCTTCCATGACATTTTCAAGGAAAGCTGCCCTGATATTCTAGAATCAGAGGATAAAATAAATATTGAAAGAAACTACCAATCACCTCCTGAAAGAGATCCAAAAAAAAATCTTCTAGGAATATTGTATCCAAATTCCAGAGTTCCTAGGTCAAGAAGAAAATATTGCAAGCAGCTAGAAAGAAACAATTTGAGTAATGTAGAAATGCAATCACGATAACAGAGGATCTGGTAGCTTCTACATGAAGGGATTGAAGGGCTTGGAATAGGATATTCCAGAAGTCAAAAGAACTGGGATTAAAACCAAGAATCACCTACCCAGCAAAACTGAGTATAACACTTCAAGGGAATAAATAGTCATTCAATGATATAGAGGACTTCCAAGCATTCATGATGACAAGACCAGAACTGAATAGAAAATTTGACTTTCAAACACAAGAATCTAGAGAAGCATAAAAAGGTAAACAGGAAAGAGAAATCATAAAGGACTTTCTAAAGCTGAACTGTTTACATTCCTATATGGAAAGATAATATTTGTAACTCTTGAGAGTTTTCTCAGTATTTGGATAGGTGGAGTGATTACACACACACACACACACACACACACACACACACACACACACACACATACACACACATATAGACAGAGAGTACAGGTTGAGTTGAAGAGATGATATCCATAAAATAAATTAAAAATCAAGGGGTGAGGGAGGAAAATATTGAGAGGAAAAAGGTAGAAAAGGAATGGGGCAGGCTTTAACTCATAAAAGAGATAAGAAAAATCTTGTTCAATGGAGGAGAAAAGGGAGAAGGTGAAAGGGGAAAAGTGAACTTTACTATCTTCACATATGGTTTAAGGAGGGAAGAACATACTCACTAAATTTGGTAAGAAAATCTATCTTACACTACAGGAAAGTAAGTCTAATGAAAAAGGTCTAATGAGAGAATGAAGAAAGGGGGGATAGGGTAGGATAGAGGGCAATATAGTTAGTATTACACAACATGACTATTATGGAAGTCTTCTGTAAAACAACACATATATAGCCTGTATTGAATTGCTTGCCTTCTCAGTGGGGATGGGTAGGGAGGGAGGGAAGGAGGGAGAGAAGCTGGTATTGAAAATATTAGAAATAAATGTTAAGAGTTATTATTGCATATAACTGGGCAATAAGAAACATAGGTGATAGGGTATAGAAGTTTATCTTGCCCTGCAAGAAAAGAGAGAAGATAGGGATAAGGGACGGGTGGGGTGTGACAGAAGGCAGGGTACATTGAGGTCAGGGGTAATCAGAATGCAAGGTATTATGGAGTGGGGAAGGGGAGAGATGGAGAGAAAAATTGAAACTCAAAATTTTGTGGAAATGAATGTCAATATCTAAAAATAAATAAATAAATACAAAAAAAAAAAGAACATAAAAAAGGATTCAAAATATACAGCAATAAATTTCCATTGCAAGAAAACCTATATAATAAATAGTAGGCACTGTATAAAAAAAGAAGAAGAAAGTTTCAATAACATGCCCCTGGTCATCTCTTACTAGAGAAGGGAATCAAATCCAAAGACTTGTGATTCCAACACGATCCACTAAGCTTTACTGCCAATGTAGACTTGCCTGTCTCTTCCTTCTCCTGCATCTTCTATATTTAACTTTCATTAAATCCTATCAGTTACCCTTTCAAATTTGTTCAATTTGCCTTTTTGTAGACCTTCCCACTACCACCACTCACTTATGCCTTCACTGCCAATATTCCAAGAGTCCTAGAATAATCACCACGTCCACCATCTTGTGTCATTGCTAGACTCTTTGATAAAACACAGCTTTCACCATGAAAGCCCTTGTGTAATTATTTTCACCTGTCTCTCTACACAAATCCAAACATTTTTGTTTAACTTTCAAACCTTTTAATAATATGGTCCTCGTCAAAGGACTCTTGACGCAAAATGCAAAATCTATAAAGAACCATGGATTTGGAACACAGAATGAAGCAGGCTATTTTCTCTTGTGTTATGTTTTGTTTTTGGTTTTTCTCATAGTGTCTCCCATTCGTTTTAATTCTTCTATGCAACATGACTAACGTAAAAATGTGTTTAATAGAAATGTATGCATAGAACCTATATAAGATTGTATACTGTCTTGGGGGAGGAAGAGGGAGAATGGGGAAAGTGGAGAAAGGAGGGGGAAAAATCCAAGATATATGGAAGTGATTGTAGAAAACAGAAAACAAATAATTAATTTAAAAAAAGAACATAAGAAAGTACCAGAAAAAAAAGAATGTATATGTGGAATCCACATAAAATTGCATACTGTCTCAGGGAGGGAAGGGGGAAGGAAGGAGAGAAAATTTAAAACTTTATGGAAGTGATTGTTGAAAACTGAAAACAAATAAATTAATTAAATAAAAAAATGCCTTGAAAGATGCTGCCCAGGCTCTTTTTTCAATCATGGCTTTTAGATAATTCAAATAATTCTTAAATTATCTCTCCTGCATCTTTTCCAGTTTTTTTCCAGTGAGTTATTTTGCATTTTCTTCTTTTTTCATTTTAAAAATTTTGTGTGACTGATTCTTGATATTTCATAGAGTCATTAGCTTCTACTTGCCCAATTTTAATTATTAAGGAATTATTTTCTTCAGTTAGTTTTTATGCCTCCTTCTTCCATTTGGTCATTTTTACTTTTAAAATTAGTTGTTTTTTTATTGGAATTTTTTCCCCCATTTGGCCAGTTCTGTTTTTAAGAAGCTGTTTTCTCCAGTCCAGTTTTGTGATTTTCCCAATAGCTTTTCCAATCTGTTCACTTTTTACTTTTCATAGTTCTTGTGCATAACTCTCATTTCTTTTCCCAGGTTTTCTTCTACCTCTCTTATTTGATTTTAAAAAATCTTTTTTGAGCTCCTTCAGGAAGACTTTTGGGACTTGAGAGCAATTCATATTCCTCTTTGAGGATTCAAATGTAGGTATTTTGTCCTCTTCTGAGTTTGTACTTGGATCTTCCTTATCATCATTGTTGCTTTCTATGTTTAAGGCTCTTTTTTGTTTTTTTGCTCATTTTAAAAAAAGTTCAGCTCTCTTCCTGGGGCATAAGGGGCACCATCCCAAGCTTCTTACACTGGGCACCAGCAACCTGGCCAGTGTTTTTCTGTGCTGAGGCCTGTGGGGCTAATGGCTTGCTCACTGTGCTAGGGTAGCCTGGCCTAGTTGAAACTACTGTGCCCTGAGCAGTTTACCTATTGCTCTGGGTCTGGTGTCCTTATAGCTGGTCTGCTGAGCTAAGATTGTGGGTCCGCAGGTACTGATCTGTGATGTAATGTAGAATCTCCCACTGGCTTGCTCGGACATCACCTGAGCTATGCTCTCTTACCCTTCCACTCAAGTGGGACCAGTGTTTCCCTAAGTCCTTCTATGGGCTGGAAAAATGTTTTACCCTGTCTTTTTGTAAATTCTATTGCTCTGGAATTCTTTTAGAGACTTGATTTAACATTGTTTCTGAGGAAATCTGGGGAGAACTCAGACAACTTCCTAGTTTCTCTCTGCTATCTTGGTCTTGCCCCCTTACCTTATGTGAATTCTTACTGACTAATATATTAAAAAGTAGGAAAGCAGCAGAAAAACAAATGGCTGGACACATGGAACCAAAGAAAGAAGTGAATTCTAAAAATGCATAGAAAATTTACAGATAAAAGAGGCTTTGCAAAATATGATATTCCTCTCACTTATAGATATTCTCCTCACTATGGTATTGGTACCACAGATACTCTTCCATGCCCCAGGGCTTTGTTTCTAATCTACTCTAAATGAAGCATGTTTGTACATAGTATGTTAGCATGTTGTCTCCTTCATTAGATTGTGAGCTGCATGAAGGCAAGAACTGTATTTTGCTTATCTTTCTTTTCAGTGCTTAGCACAGTTCCTTACATGTAATAAGGTGCTTAAAAATGCTTATTGACTGACTGACTGACTGATTAATTATTGGAAGTTCTTACCAGGACATTTTTTGTTTCGGATCAATGAAATGAAGTTGAAGAGATCTTAATGGATCTAAATGCTATCTATGTGGTATTGGGACATAATTTTTATCTTTTGATTTCTTCCTGTGCCAGGAAGCAAGAGTGCCAGTCATTTGCCATGATAATAATATATGCAGTGCTAGATTTGAAAATTTGCAGATTAAAAATCATGACTTTGCAATGGTTAATTGGATGACAACTTTTTTATTCAGATCATGTTTATAAGCACATGTTTGTATCTACATTTAAGATGACTTTCAAGGAAAGTAATTATTTTCAGAATTCTGTGAGTGCATGCCATATTCAGCATTATGTCTAGTAGCTAAAGCTCTAAGTAGGATGCAGTGAACACGACTTTGTATTGGGTACCAAATTTAGATGGTGCTGACATTTGTACTCCTTCCACAGGTAGAAACAGGTGAGCTTAGTTAGCAAGAAAAATTAATCAGAACAGCAAGTTCATTGATATTATACTTCTCTTCACTCCTCATGTAGCTGACCCATGCCCCAGGAAATTTCTATGTTTTGGCCTCACCTGACTCCCTATGTAGCAATTATATCCAAAGGTTTTCTCCTCACTATACACGTATTGATTTCCTGGGGCATTTTTCACCATGGGGCCTTTAGTTCCAAGGTTCAAATCTCTTACAGCAGTTTTCCTCCCCAACTGAATTAATCTTTAAAATGAATCTGAAAGCATAATCCCTTCTACTTTCACTGCAGTTCATATTTGTGCTTTCCCTGAATGCCAAAAGTTTTAGTTATGTTGCTATTTGTATCAGAAAATGGATTCTGGAAAGATCGAGATTGTGAAACCCAACTTGCAGTTACAAATGTCATACGATGGATAGAATTAGATGTTGTTGGATTTTTATTTATCTTTTGAATTTGGAATGGCCTCTAATCAATGTTTTATTTCTTTTGAAGTTCAATATTAGTCCTGAGGTAAGAGTTCATAAAGCATATTAACATCAAAATCAAAATTTGAACTGAGTTGTCCTAATTTGAAGTCCAGAGCTACTCCATTACACAATGGGCTTCTGTCTTCCCTGGTACAGAGAAAAACAGAGAGGTGAGGGTGCTAAGGGATCATCATGCACGTTTTCTAAAGGAAAGGGAGATGCCAGAAGAAAGGAAAAATATCTTGGACCCTATGAACACCAAAAAAGGCAACTAATGAAATACTGATAGACCTACTCCCCCACATACATATCATCTTTATGCAAGTCATCTATATACAAATTGGTGCATCCTTGATTCAGGGTATTAGAAAGAAACAAGCAAATTTTTGCAAGTGGGAGTCAACAATGTACATACTTTCCTTTTTACAGTTGACTAAAACGTGTAGTGAATATACAATTTTATTATATTTTTGTTTGTTCATTATAAAAAAAAAGGATTTGAATCAGAATGGCAAAATGTTTCCTTAAAGGCCATTTTATAACTATTTTTTTTTGTAAACTCAAAATAAAAAATAATTCAGGATTCCTTGAAGAACATGACAACAAAATAATTATGTTCAATCATCTTCTACCTATGTCAGCTGAGGCACAAAACAGGAAAAGGCATGCTGGCCAAAATTACTCATGATGAAGAATGTTGGAAGAGATCTAGAGATCTAGCACAGAGTTCAAGTTGTGAAAGAATTATATATGAATATAAAGACTTTATGATGTTCCTTTTCATGGATGATTTACCTGTAAAAATTCCTTTTACATGAAGAGCAAAGTTGTAATGATAGCCTTGAGGATATAAAACTCCCCATAGAAACAAAGTCTCATTATTTTAATAACAGCTATCTTCTGTGTTGCTGTATGCCAATAAAGTCAGTAATGAAACAAGTCAATATAAACTATAAAAGGAAGATGTGATGGTCTTGTAGGGACAGTGAGAGATGATAACCAGAGGGGTACATTGGTACCTTTACCACATCAAAAAAATCAAAGAAGGCCTCCATCATATTTTAGGTGGCCTCTCTTCATGGATTTAATGGGAATATATGGATAAGAGTGGTATGGAATAAGTAGGCATAGGTGGAATATGATGTGAATATCAATAGAGTTATAAATCTATTTATGTATTTGAGTAAAATGAGGGGTTTGGAGTATAAGATCTCCTAATTACCTTCTAGCTATAAATCTATATGTCTACAATTACATTAAAAGTTCTTTATATCCATGTGGAACAAATATGTACGCCTCTATTCTTCTCAGTTATCTCTTCATTTGACTTAAAAATCTTTTGATGTGGATTTTGATTCCCAGACACCCTTTGAGATAATTATAATTGGTCATATTTGTAGCGGAATTGGGAATTTGTCCCTGTTCTCATCACAGGGACTGTAGAGTTATACTATATTATCTAATAAATGGTTTTTTCCTTTCATTGGACAGTGATAGCTGATGCTGCCTGAGTTTATTCATTAAAGAACAATATCACTTGCTTTCTCTGTGACGCATTAAGTAAAAGAATTATTGACAGGAATAATAAAAGTACTGATTAAAAGTCCAGATAAATGTACAAAGTATCTTGGTCTAGCTTCACCTTATGCCAGGATCGGGGAGCTGGTGAATGGTTTCCTTTAGTGAATTTCTATTACATCCACTCTCCACAAGAGCTATGACTTCTCCCCAAATCTACTTCAAATTGAATTTGATGTCACTGTCATCCTGATCTTTGGGATCATCATGCTATGATCACTAATACTTGCCAGGAGGAGAGAGGCCAGAAGCTTCGCATGCTGTTTTGGAAAGCATGCTGATCCTTGCCCCAGATTGCTCATGGACCATCCATTCACACATCAAATGAATTCACCCACCATTTATGACACTGTCTATGTGTAGGTTATAGCAGTCACTAAGGAAAGAAAGACAAAAATGAAACGATTCTTATCTTCAAGGAGCGTATAGTTCAATGAGAAAATACACACACACATAAGCATGTATGTATGTATGTATGTACGTGCATATGTACACCCAGTTCCTAGAGCTATCAGTCCACTCCTCCCCCTGAAATCATGTAGCATAATTTTGTATATATTTGTTATTAAGGAGATGGGGCCTCAGGTGGGTGTTGAAAGAAGCTTAGGATTATTTCTAGTAGCGGCAATGAAGGACTGTATTTCAGATGTGAGGGACTGCAAAGATGTAGGACGTAGAATGTCACGTAGAGAGAGCAGCTAGCACACTAGCTGGAATGAGATAGACTGTGAAAAGGGATATTAATATTAGATAATACTGGAAAAGCAGGTGGGAATCATAGCAGAAAAGGCTGATAATGTCAGGTTGAAGCTTTTATATTTTTTCCTAGTAAATAGGAAGCCATTGAAATTTTTGAAGTAGGTATTAATATAGACCTATTTAGGTATATCAGTTTGGGAACTACATAGAGGAGGGATCACAGAGGGGAAACATTAGAAGGAGGGAGAAAAAAAAATTAGAAGGTTATGGCAGTTCAGGTGATAACTGATGGGTGCTTGAGCTAGAGTAAAAATTGTGTGAGTAGTGCTCACAGAATGGTTGCTTACCTTCCATTGAACCATCAGGTACACACATGACAGGATATCATGGGTAACATCTCCATTATGACTCTATTAAAGAGCAAAATTTTAAGATGTTGGAAACAAGGATTTTAACATTAGTTTGTCTGTGACATTCAAATGTTCCCAAATTCAGTAAATACATAGGTCAATGACTCTACTTAATGAATACAAGTAGCAGGAAGTTTAGTGACACAGTAAGCCAATGTGTGTTCGTCCTTCATTGTGCAAGCAGACCATGCCATCAGAGAAATGATGACATGACTTACACTTGACTTTGTTTTGAGTGAGGGAGGGCTGTGCAGGTCACCAGCCTCACTTCTCCTCCAGAGCCATCTGAGTCCAGTGACCAGATATTCATCAGGATGACTGGAGATGACCCAGGATGAGGCAATTGGGGTTAAGTGACTTGCCCAAGGCCACACAGCTAGAGAGTGTCAAGTGTCTGAGGTGAGATTTGAACTCAGGTCCTCCTGCTCCTACACTGGTGCTCTATCCACTGCACCACCTAGCTGCCCCTACACAGTCAGCCAATAGGTATTTATGGAATGACCATAAGAGCCTTGGCACTCTATTAAATATTTGGAGAAACAGTCAAAATGACACCTTGCCGGTGAGAAGTTTGTAATCTAGAAATCAAATACAGATCATGATTCAAACTCGTGGAAAGACCTAAGAGTGTCTGAGTATTATGCTGAGCTAGGTAAATGATCTTTCACTGAATGTTGTTCTAGTGGAGATGAATTTATTTCTACTAATTCAAAGTAAAGGATCAAAAAGGAGAATTTTATAATATGGTACTAATTTGTGATAAAACATTATCAGTAACTCAGAAAATGCTGTTAAACTGGCAAATACTGCATTGAATGGTTGTCTATTTCCTCTTTTTTTTAAAAGTAATACTGTTAAATTTAACAAGTATCTTGTTTATTATATGCCAGGTGCTGTGCTGTCTTGAATAAAATCTAAATCAAAACCCAAAATATTATGTAATCTGACTGCTAACTATAGAATTGATAGGAGCAGGACACTCAGAGCATTTAGGAAAACTTACTCAGATATTTGTTGTAAGAGAATCATAGAAGTTTAGAAATAGAGGGAACTTACAAACCATTAATTTCAATTTCCTTCTTTTAGAGATGAAGAAACAGGTTTAGATGGCCAGCAGAATTTTAGTGTCAACTCCCAATTTGCTGTTCTTTTCCCTACACATGTAGTAGCTAAAAATGCAATCCAAGTGCTGCTAAGTGGTATCATAGTGCATACAGTACCAAGCTTGGACTCAGAAAGACTCATCTCCCTGAGTTCAAATCTGGCCTCAGACACTTACTAGCTGCATAACCCCAGGCAAGTCAATTTCTTCGTCTGTAAAAAGAGCTGAAGGAGGAAATGGGAAACCACTCTAGTCTCTTTGTTAGGAAAACACCAAATGGAATTATAAAGAGTCAGACACGACTGAAAACGACTGAACAACAACATAGATTTACATCTTGTTGAATCACTTTTATTCATTTGCACATAAATGCATCAAAGTCATTTTTCATGCTGCAAACTTCGTAAAACAAAAAAAATCACATATTTGAATAATTGTAATAAAGGTGTTTAGGAATTTTACCATACAACCAACAAACAAAAATGAAGAAATTCTTCAATTTACTTGATTGAATTATAAGGAGTTAACTATTGGATAAAAGCAATTGATGAACACAGGACACCATCTAGTAATTATCAGAGTAGAGGATCAGCTATGCCCCTGGTGGCCCTTAAAAAGCCATAGTAAAGCTATTGAGGAAGAACTCAGCACAGGAGCTTCCTCTTGACATTTTCTTCATGTTCCTCAGTAATTGACAAGAGGACCTCTTTCCCTACTCCCTCCCCATAGGCAATGACATGTTGTAGCAGAGACTCATGGTAACAACGCAATGATGACAATCAAGTTGTATTTAGAGAAAAGAAAAAAAATCCAGGTCCTAGAGTTGATTTCATATTCCATAGGATAGCAGGTCTCAGAGCTGAGACTCTTACTGATCCTAAGGTAGCAATTTCTTTTTCAACCATTGCATAGCAGTACTTAGGCCAGAATTTTACCAGAGGCCAATGATGGTGATGATAAGGCGAGCATCAATTGGTCTTATACTCACAGGTTCCAGTTTGCTCTAAAAAAGTCATAAGAGGACCCTATTCAGGATTTCCAGTGAACCTGGATATGGTGAGATATCACAACCAAACGTTAGAACTACCAGGATCAGGAGTACTTAGCTAATTCATTAAACCAACAGAGTGACTATATCCCAAAAGATCCTCATAAAGAAATTGTGAAAAGATGTTTGGGTACTCTACAGTTCTATGTGTTTGTAAGAGAGTATGCTCTGGATTTAGGGGAGCAATATTTAGTTGTTACTGTTCTTGGTAGACCGTTTCAATAAATGCCTTTGAAATGAGCTAATTCTGTGCTCTGGCTGATAAATGAGAAAGTAAACAGACAGGTGTGGGCTTGTGAGCTAAAGATTTCACAGTGGTGATCCACTGAGTATCTGGGGGTGTCATTTTCCAGAGGGCCCAATCTGTTAGTGCGAGTTAAAGGATACCCAGATATATTCCTTACTAAGACATATTCTACTCCATGGAATGTGCACTTAGAAGGCATCATAGAAATTATCTAGTGCAACCTTATTTTATAAATGAAGATGCTAATTCCCAGATTGTTGAAGTGTTTATACAAAGCCATAGCAATAGTAAGTAGCTTTCCTGGGATATGGACTCATTTCTTTTGCTATCAAATACCTTGCTCTTTTCACTGTGCCATGTTGTACACATTGAATGACAAAATATAAATCTTAACACTACTGTATTAATAATCTCTTTTAGCCCCATTGATTAGTACCCTAATATGTAGTTTTCCTTTTTGAACACTTACCTTGAATTATGTAGAAAAAAATTCATCTCTGCTATCACAAAATTCAGATAATATTTGCATTGGTGAGCATGAATTTAATAGGAGGTCAGACTGACTAGGTAAGTTAAGCATTATTTACTGCTTCAGTAATAGAATTTATTTTGCCTGTTCACTAACATAATTATTCCTTCCCCACTACCCCTGCCTCCCCAGAACTACACTGAATTTAACAGCAGAGCCAAACTAAATTTTGGTTGCTGAACAGGACTTTTGCATTTATTTTATAAAATACCTGAATATCTATTTTGTCACTGAGGCTAATATTTTTACCGTTATGGTGAGAGTTATCAGCCTCTTTTGTGAATAATATCCATTTTAAATTCAGATAATGAAATAATGTAGTACATAGCAGGAGTTTTAGCTTTCTTGTTTTCATTTCCTTTCATTTCATCAAATGCTTATTGTGCCATATATAGGATTTCTAATGTCATAAGCAGGGAAGATAATTATCAAATTCACGGACTGAGATGCTATTTAAATTTCCACCATTAAGGATAGTAATTTCTGGCTCGATTAAGAACTTCTGTTTTGATAATAGAAATGATAAATGTTGACTGATGCTGAACCCCTGTGAAGATATTTGAGATGTGTGAAGTTAAAAACAAAACATTTACTTACATGCACTAAGAGCTTTAATGAGAATGGAATATCTTAACAAAACAAATGATTCATCTTAAAGTTCTATAAATAAGACAGTGATTAATCAGTGTGTAAATTATTTGCTTCCTTTAGGCATTGGTTGGTATTTAACTTTAGCCCTATGTATCCATTATACTATGTATGTTGAATGAACATTACATAAACTTCTGATAAAATTCAGCCATTTATTAAGTGCCTAATGTATGTAAGTCACTGTACTGGGAAATACAGAGATCAATAAGACATGTTTAGTTTTTTTTTTTTTTTTAAGTACCACATACTTTCTATTTTCAAGACAGATAAATGGTATAATGGATAGAGCTCTGGACTTAGAGTTAGGAAGACCTAACTTCAAACACTTCCTTAGCTGTGTGACCCTGGACAAGTCACTTAACCTTTGTCTACCTTGGTTTCCTAAACCTTCTAGGGTTATTGTGATGATTAAGTGAGATGATATTTACGAAGTGCTTAGCACAGTGTCTGACATGTACAAACACTATATAAATGTTTGCCATTGTTTTTGTTACTACTATTATTTAACTATATGCTTCCTAATTCAACCTTTTCCAAATAAACTGAAAAAAGATTATCATTTGCTGATGCGGCTGAAACCAACTTTAATGGTTATCTTGTTGGGTTTTTTTAAAGTCTTCCCACAAATGAGGGCAGACAACTCCCTGGTCTACTGCACACAGAATGCTTGTCTGATTTCAGCTTATAAACCACTTATCCTGGATTATGTCCTGGCATATTAATGCCCTTCAAGGACACAGTTCTCTCTCTTAAGCAGCATGATTTTTCTCCTGGTTTTCAGGGTCTTTTATTACCTTTCCCTTGACTACTTCTTTGTCTCCTCATCTTTCAGTCTTCTCTCATATTTGTAGCATCTTTCCTACCCCACCTCACATAATCCAGCAACTTGTATTGTTTCAAGAATTCCTAATAGTACGACTCTGCTGCAAAGTCTTTCTTGACTAAGAAGTAAACTAGTGATTTCTTACTAAGTCTTCTCAGAATCACAGAATCTCAGAATTGGAAAGGACAAGCAGTACTGTTTAGACAACCCATACTTCACCAAGAATCCCCTCTATGATAGTCTCAAAAAGTGCTCCTATAGAAAAATGACTTGGAGTGGTAGTAGTCAGATCCTACTAACTCTTACAGCAGTACCATATTACTTCTAGAAAGTGGAATGTAAGCTCCTTGAAGGCAGGACAATTACAATGTTGTCTTTGAATCCACAGTGTCTAGCATTCTGTTGCCACTTAGCTGAATTGTTTTGTTGAACTAGATCCAGTTAAAAGTTTGAATTGTCAAGATAAATTTTCCTTGTATTCAAATGAAATCTGTCTTCTATTAATTCCTCATTTATCTAATAACTCTTTCAACCTGTTGACAGGCACTATCATTTCCTCTAAAAAACTTTTATTTTCTGGGCCTAAAGACTCCCAGTTTCTTCCATCACTCCTGGCTCAGCATAGATTCCAAACCTCTTAACATCTTAGTCACCCTTCCCTGGATGCTTTGCAACTTTTAGTGTCATTTCTAAGCTGTGGTCCCACCTAGGAACTTAATACATCCATTAATAACAACACCAAAGAGCTATCATCTTGTTCTCTGGACGTTTTGTCTTAATTTGCATCATGTGATAGGATTAGTTGTTTTGGACTTCCATGTTGTACTTTGGATTCATCATGCAGTTCACTCAGACCCCTGATTTCTTTTTAATGTCAATTTCCATTGAACCATACATTTACTTTGGATATTTTTCTTGATTTTTTAGTCCAACTGTGGAACTTTATACTTGTCTCTGTTCAATTTTATTTTATTAGAAAAATCCCATTATTCAAACCTAGTGAGTTAGTCAGTGTGAAAAATTCCATGAATTGTTTTTCGTTGTCTGATTCCTCTCATAGTATTTTCCAAATTCAGTGTTAAGTTACAGAGTCCTGACTAAACAATTGTCCCTTTGTCTAAAAAAAGGCTATATTTCCAGCTTAATTTTAGCTAATCATAGGTCAAATAAAAACAGTAACTTTCATATATTAGGAAACCTATTGCTTGTCTTAGGTTAGGTTTGAAAAATGTGTCCCCTGTGTGTTATTGTTCAGTGGAGGCAATGTGTCTCACTGTTATACATGTAATGTGACATCTCAAAATTAATAACCATATACCATGGAGAGTGCAATATTTTTGGATTAAAATGTAGGCATTGATTTTTGTTGTACTGACAGCAGCTGCCTACTCTAGACAACACTTGTCTATGTCTTTTAAATCTGTCTTAAAAACAAAGTCAAAGACTTTGTGGTTGTATAGTTTGGGCATATGTTACATGTTTCCATGATTTTTGCTTTCTACCAATTTCTTTCTTAGCCACCTGAAATCTGATTTCGGCCTTCAGTACTACTGTAAGTATTGACTTGAAAACAGTACTGTTAGAGCCAGTGCATGTCAGCTAATGAAGAGACCATTGTGAGTATTTATACCTTTGGATATTGACCAATGCTACAAACCTGCGTTAGATTTATTGTTTTATTGATTGTCTTTACTTAAGAAAGTGATAGAGAAAATGTTAATAATGAATGCAAATTAAACTTAAAAATGTGCTGTGTATATTTTCCTCCCTGGAGAACTGGTCATTAAACATTTCCCAGCATAAGCCTAGTAAAAGTAATCTCATCAAAGTTCTACCAAGCAAAATTGCTGTACTCTCGATATGCCCAATAAATGCTTAAACCTTTATGTCATTTTTCATCTGTCTTCACTTCTTAAAGAAGGAACATAGTATAAATGGAGAGAGGCATTGTACTGTAGTGAATTGAGAGCTGACCTCAGTGTCAGGAAGACCCTGAGATCAAAGTTCCTATCTCTGACTCTCTGTGTGGTCTTGAGAAAATCACTTAACTTCCCTAGCCCCTGAGGCCACTTTCTAGCTCTACGTTGTGGAGAAAGCAATTACATAACTTGGTAGAGGACATTTTTCACCTTGAACTGCCATTGAACAAATCATAAGTCTTTACCACCCCTGGGCAAGTCATGTCATCATTTCCCTGATGTCATGATCCTCTTCGAAAACAAAGGACAAATACAATAACAACAACCCCTAAAAATAAAGAAAAAGTCAGAATGCTGGGTTTAAAATCAAGAAGAATTCTATTCAATGGTTACCTCTAGCACTTATTATTTATATGACCAGAGTCAAATCTCTTCGCCTTGCTAGCTTCTAAGACATTCTAGAATCTGACCCAAACTCACCTTATCTCTAACATTATTTCCCTCCATGGCTCAAAATGATTTTCTAATAGATTCAAGCTTCTCACTGTCTTCTTGCCCATGTTATTCCCTTCTTTCTCCCTATCCAAACTGAGCCCCTTCTTAAAGATCCAGTTCTTTCAGAAAGCTTTTCAAAATTCCTCAGGTCTCTACTGATCTCTGTTTTTTGAACTCCTGTTGCATGAAGTCAGGGCCACATGGGTTATCTTAAAACTTTATTATTTACTAATTGCTTCATATGTACTAGTGTAGTTTTCCAAGCTAGACTACAAATTCCTTGACAGCAGGGACAATGTCTTATAATGCTCTTGCATTCTTCATAATCTAGAGTATGATGTTCATTTCACAATAAGTGCTAAATGAATACTTAATGGATTTTGGAAAATTACAATGCATAGGTAATGTGATTTGCATTCTGCCTTGTACATTTCTTCCTATTTATCACAATTTCCTACTACTCATGGCCATTCTAACTTGAAGGCTTAGTGTGCAGGGATGGGGAGAAAGTGGAAAAGGTGACAATAGAATAGGACTGGTGCCTTCCTCTTATCCATATTCATGCTACAAAATCCTTTCATTCAATCAGTGAACAAGCATTTATTAAATACCTACTGTATTGCCAAGCACCATGTTAGACACTGGGAATAGATAAATAAAAGTGAAAGAGTCCTTGTCCTCAAAAAGCTGCTGACATTTTGGGGGGAGACAACATGTGTGTGTGCATACACACATATACATATATAATATATTATATATAAATATACACATATGTGCATACACACATATATACGCACGTATACATACATACATATATATACGTATGGTGTAAGTTGTAGAGAAGACAATTACATGGCTTACAAAGGACATTTTTTTACACATACACACATACACACATACACACATATATGTATATATATGATACTATAAAAATAAATATTTTTTAAATATATAAAATTTTATATAAATAAAAAAAGATAGTTTGGAGGGATAAAGTATTAGAAGCTGGGGTAATCAGGAAAGCCATAATGGGCTATATATATAAAAGTGGTCACTGGACTGAGCTTTGAATATAACCATAATGGCAAGGGGAGATTGCTTTCTTCACATGAGGGGCAGGCCATGCAAAGGAGGAGATGCAGGACAATGTTTGACTGACATGGTGAAGTAAGGCAAGCAATAAAGATTCAGATGTACCTTTGAGCCAGGTTATGAAGGGCTATAAATTCCAAACAAAAGAGTTTGTGTTCAATGGGGAACCACTAGACTTGAAGAAGAGGAGTGACATTTTCAGGAATTTATTTTATTCTTACACTCTACTGAAATTCTTTCATATTATATACCAAAGTTTTCTAAAACCATAGGTTTAAGAAAATAGCTTGTGTTGGAAGAAACTGTAATGTCGGCACTTTCTTAGCTTAGGATTGATGTTGGGATGAAATGAGATACTCATAAGTTATTTTACAATTAACAAATTTTACACATTTATAATAACAATATTTTACAATTAACAAACGATTACTTTGCCCTAATACAACAAGGATATGCAACAAAGATACAGTATCAGATTATCTGGATATTTCTCACCTTATCTGCATTTTAAATAAGCCATCAGGGTATGACAAGTCACATAGTCTTGCCCACCAATTCTGAGGGAGCCAGATTCCCTGTGACTGGGACATTTTACGCCCTCAGGGTACCAGGAAGATGTGTCTGGGAATCTGGGGGGCAATTAGATCCTAGGAACAGCTTTGTCTTCTTTTAGGGAAAGTAATCCCTATCTAGTGGTGTGGTGAAGGAGAAATGTGGAACCTGAGTCTACCTCACATTTTGATTGGAGGAAAAGAAACCGTGTCTGGGAAACAGGCCAATCAAGCCTGGAGAATGCTTTTGGCAGGAAAGAATATAGAAAGGTGGGCCTAACTCATGTTGTGGGAAGATTCTAGTAGATATTTATCCTATCATGATTTATTTATGAACTCTTTCTGCGCTTGACACCAAGTAAAGTCACTGAGCTGGAATTCTTTAGAGTTAAAAATACCTGACATCATAAATTGTAGAACCATAAAGGACTTCAGCTATCATCTTGACCAATGTCAATTTACAGAAGATGAAAATAAGACCTAGACGACTAAAGACACTTGTTTAAAAGTCACAAGTTAGTTTACTGTTGGAACCAGGCTCGGAACTCATATCTCCTTACCCCCATTGATTCCCTATTCTCTTTTTACTACATAAACTGCTACTCCAAGAATCTAGACTGAAGGTTGCCGATGGGTCTGGATCAGAATAGGCTTGGAAAGATTTGTGCTAATCAGAACCATCAATAGAAAAAATTAAAGCCAATATCGCTGTACCTCACACAAAGAAATCATTTCTACTTATTATATTTCTGTCACTTTTTGTTCCAAATTTTGGTTTAAATATGACCAGTTGGAACACAGACTATTTTATTTCTTATATTTGAGTTTGTTGCCAAGTTGGAAAACCATACTCTACCACCACAAATATTTTATTGCCACGGTCTGAGGCAAATTCTAGGCTGGGTGGGTCATGGACTTGAAGCAATGGACTATTTAAAAAATAATACTTTAATTACAGGTTTTTAACCTGAGCTTGATGAAATGTGTGTGTGTGTGTGTGTGTGTTTGATAGCTAAATTTCTTTGTTGTTTTCAATTTTAGTTTTTATTCTGAAATTAAATACAAAAAAGAAATTTCCACATACACACCAGAACACAGAAAGAAAATTTTATGTGAAACTCTATTTCTCACTGCTTACTTCAAAAAATATAGGTGTGTATACACATTTTAAAATTCTACATCTTATTTTCAAAACTGTCCTATTTGTCCACACTGCCTACTCTTTTGTGCATTAAAAAAATGTAGCAATACAATCTGCCACTTAACTGACAGTAAGAAGAGAAGGAACTTGTAGCAAATAAACAGAGTCAAACAGAACATTATTTTTGTAGTTATATTTATTAAATTTCATGCATTTAAAAGCATTCTAAGAAATCTATAGGCTTGCCCAGTCTGACCAAGGGGAGAATATGACACAAACAAAATTAAGAATCCCTCCTATAAATGCTGGAATACATTGTTCTTTTTAGATTACTGCTTCTTCCATTTAATTTTTTTTCCTGCATCACAAGCATTCTATGATGTAAAAACACTAGAAGTAGAAAAGGATGCACACACACACACACACACACACACACACAAACTGGATCCATGTACTTTTCTGTCAATATCATAATTAATCATCAAAAATAGCTTTTTGGAGTCCATTTGCCAAAGAACCCAAGCCCACCAAAATGATCTTCTTGGCCCCTGCCTCATTATTTAAAAGAAACTATCACTTTTAGTTCATGTCATAAGCTAGAGATAAGAAATATGAAGCTCACTTTCAGCCTTTCGAGTTGTCTCTCCTCTGATTTTACGTTAACATCATGTATACTGAACATGAGCCATGCTTGCACCTTGTCCTAGAGTTTTCTTATTCCCTCATCAAGTTTTGAAAAATATGAACCAATCACCCCCCAATATTCACTCCAACGTAATTTAATCCATTTGATTAAAAC
Organism: Notamacropus eugenii; assembly: GCF_028372415.1. Classification (NCBI taxonomy): domain Eukaryota; kingdom Metazoa; phylum Chordata; class Mammalia; order Diprotodontia; family Macropodidae; genus Notamacropus; species Notamacropus eugenii. Next base: position 308,142,059 of record NC_092877.1, read on the forward strand.
AAAAAGGGTTAACTCTCTAGGTACAGAAACACAGTCTTGTTTCTCTTTGGGAGCATGACTAAGTTTAGTTGAGTAGGACCAGTCTAGTCCAAGATGCATTTCTTAAACCCCTACTATTTGTAAGTAATTGTACCATTCTTGCCCTCTGCTCTAATAAGATGAATGTAAAGCTGTCCATGGAAGAAAAAAATATTCCCTAATTCTGGAATTTTCCTTCCATTCTACTCTGTTCTCCCCCAACACCCAGTGCAAACTCATTAATTAGGAATCTAATTGTTCAAGAGACAATTAGACTTTAAAAAGTAGACCTGTACCTAGGACAAGGTGATCAATCCTGAGTCACAGGATGCCAAAATTTAGAAAATAACGTTTGTTTTTGAACTCTTTTAGTGCTGTAGAAACAACTAACTGACATCTAGTTAACACAAATAATTATTTAAAATAGGAAGCTTACAACTGGCATTTTATCACCTTTGCCTGTTGACACAGCTCCAGGTAAGCTCTTCCCCAGCCCACCCCCTCTCCCTACCCCTTACAAAGGAATTACCCTGGATGCTAAAGTAGCTACATTTAACTTTATTAAGCAAGAGAATGGCCTTTGATATAAAACATCTCAAACCACCTGATTCTTATGAAATTGTCATGCACTGCACACTATCCCAAGCATTTCCTTCTCTGAGACTTTCCTTAACAATTTATTCTTGTCACACTGGAACCCTGAACTTTGCAATAATCCTCCATGTGGGGCTTGATGGCAATGCCCTGATCTCACGCTCCAGAAAGAAGATAAGGGAAAAAGAGTGACATCACATTCTACATCTACAAGGGTTACTTGTGAGAGTTTGCACCTTGCTGTTTCTGCAGTTCCAGGTGATTAATGAGAAGAGCAGTTTGCACAAAGTACTGCTTCAGTTCATAAATAGGTAGAGAACATAACTTTATGACAAGTGAAGAAAATATATGATTATTTTTCTCTGGTAAATACTCTTTCTTTATATATAAAACAGAAAGCATTCTTCAATTCTATTTGCACATAATAACACATGAAATTTCAGCTTTTGAGAAGGCATATGTATTGGAAGGCCCTAGATTAATGTTGTAAGGCAAAGAACACGGTCTATTTTTCTTCAAAACTACTGGAATTATGTTTATTGATACCTTGCAACCTGTCAAAGGCTGTTGAAAGGAAGTGTAATACAATGTGGGTCTATGGTTTGGAGACATTCAATTTAGTGCAATTCAGCAAATATTTACTGAGTTTATACTACATATGAGACACTGTGGTAGGTCTTAGAAGGGATCCAAGGATGGGCAGGACAAAGTCTCTAGGACTCTAATAGAACTTAATTTTTAATAGGAGAGAGAAGCAAAACCAGGATTCAAGGTAGTATTAAACAATGAAAAAGACATATCCAAAAGTTCAGAGAGGTTCAAACAAGAGAGAAATTGCCGCTCGGTGCCATTGGACTATTTAAGAAAAGCTTAATGAAGAAAGTAGAATTTAACATTGGTCTAAGGAAGGTGAACAGAAGTCCAGGGGTAGAGGATTGATGGTCAGGGAGGCGTTCTAGGTGGAGAGAAAATGTAAGCAAGGTAGGGGAATAAAGGGTATACTTGGGAAGCAAGGAGTATTTCAAATGGACTAGAAGACAAGTGCAAGAAAGCAGTGAGACTCTGTTCTGACCATCCTTGGGTCCCTTTCAAAACTTCTCACTTTCTACATTTGGAGAGTCTTAGCAAGCAGTAGGAAATAAAATTTGAAAGGGAGGTAGGGGGATTCTATTATGGAAAGCTAAGATTACTGTCAAATAGTCACTCAATGAGCATTTGAATGCTTGTTATGCCAGACATTGTGCTAAGTGCCAAAGATCCAAATATAAGGAGGGAAAGATAGTTTCTTTCCTCAAGGAGCTTATTATATTCTAAGGAAGATAACATATATCTTTTATATGTTGTCTAAGACTGAAAAGAAGAAGTAGAGGGGGGAAATTAATTAGCATTATGATAGAGAAGGGGTAGCTAGGCAGCAGAGTAGATAGAGTGCTAGACCTAGAATCAGGAAGATTCATCTCCTTGAGTTCAAATCTGGCCTCAGACACTTACAAGCTGCGTACCCTAGGCAAGTCACTTAACCCTGTTTGTGTCAGTTTCCTCATCTGTAAAATGAACTGGAGAAAGAAATGGCAAACTGGTCTTTGATAAGAAAACTCCAAATGGGGTCATAAAGAGTTGGACACAACTGAAAAATGATCGAACAATAACAAATGATAGAGATATAAAGAATTGTGCACTGGTGGGAAATGAAGACATAACCAACTCAGTACAAATTTTAGGGTTGAAGTGATCTTCCAGGGTGACAGATTTACTCTGCGAAGATGAAGTCCAGAGGAGTGCAACCTGGCTGAACATGAATCACTGGCTGATGACTATTAAGTCATAGAGATACTTCTAAGTCTTTTGAACAAGCCCATGACATAATCGGAACTGTGCTTCATGAAAATTATTCTAGTACTGGGACATAGGATAGATTGGAAAGAGAAGAGATTGGAAGTAGGGAGATCAGTTGGAAGATTAATTCTGGTGTCCAGGAAGGAGATGATATGCTAAACTAGAATGGACTAGAAAAGAGGTTATAAATAGACTAGAAATAAAAGAAATGGGGGGGTGGAGAGGAGAATAGATCAACTCTGATGGATTCATTTGTTACCTCAATGCATAGAATTCCTTTCTCCATTCAGCTCTAGTATGTCTTCTGAGATCCCGTTGTGCTTCCAATTGATATTTCAGAATGAATGTTCTTTAGCATCTTATTCACACTAAAAACAGAACTCAATATATTTCCCATCAAATACTTCCAGCTTCTGAACTTCCCTCTTACTGTGGAGGGCATTGGTAACCTCAAAGTTCTGCTTGACTCCCTCCTGTCACTCACCTCACATATCAATCGATCAACAAATTAGTCCATACCTATCATGTGCCAGGCAATGAATTGGGCACTAAAGAATCAAGCATTTTCTATTTTCAATGACTTTCCAATCTGACAGAGGAGACAAGAAGTATATATAAGATACATACAGCATAATTATAAAGTTAATCAGTACAAACACACGCAAAGTGGTTAAACATGTGGTAGTTTGGAAGGGAGGGCATCAGTTGAAAATAAAAGATGAATTGTTTTGGGTTATGGGTGGGTGAGTGAGAGAATGATGGCATATTAACAGAAATGGGGAATTCAAGTATAGCGGTTATGTTGTTTCTCTCACTGATTTTAGAGAAATGATAAACTTATTTTTGACCACATTGAGTATGAGGTCCTGGAAAGACATCTAGCTGAAACTGCTTAGCAAATGGGGGGAAATAAGGGTCTCTAGAGTTAGGAATAAGTTAAAAATGGTGATATTTTTGGAAACTATTACGTTAGTGATGATGATTCAAACCAAATATTCTTCGGTTCTATGGAAAACAATGAAGTTGCTATGGAATAAAGGGTAAAAAAGAAGTTTAAGGATAGAATCTTGAGGAAATCTGGGAAAAGAAGAAAAATACACAGAGCATAAAACAGACAAGGGGAAGTCAGAGATAGAAGAACTTTCATAATGCTGTGTCACTGGGAGTGAAGAAGTTGGATGTTCAAAGAGAGAATATCCAACAGCAGGTGGCTGTCTTCAGTCATCCTGATCTATATCTTGCCTCTGGACCCAGGTAACTCAGGAGGATAAAGTGAGGCTGGTGACCTTGCACAGCCCTTCGTCACTTAAATCCAATTCACTTGCAAGTCATGGCATTATCTTCCTGATGTCATTTTCTTCTTTGAGGACAAAGGGCAAACAATAACCTGTGATTTAATAGCATTAATGTTACAGAGAGATCTAAGAAAATGAAAACTGAGAAAAAAAGCCTTTAGATGTTGAGTTATTCAACAAATAAATTTTTTTAAAACCCTTACTAGGAGCCAGGCACTCTGCTAAGTTCTGGAGATACAAAGACAAAAAGAAATTATTTCCTGCTCTCAAAGAATTTACATTTAGTTAGTTTGGGCAGGGAGAGATTACTGGTAGCCTTCCAGGGAGCAATTTTAGTAGAGAGATGAGGGTGTATCGGTTTCCAAAGGGCTCAGTATGTGGTGAAAGAAGACAGAAGGTCAGTGAGGCTATTCTGTTAAAATAAGTTTGAACATTTTTCAAGAAAAATGAAGAGGAAAAAGAGAGAAGTTGGTAGTTCAAGGAAGTAGGAGGGCTGAGGGAAAGATATAGCTTGTAGGAGAACTGAGTCTGCTTATAGTCAAATGGAAAGAAAAGTTTCTAGAGGGAGAGATGACAGGTATAAAAGAAATAGGGACCAGTAGCTGGACTATTTTCCCTTCATCTTCAGTCTTAGATTCCATAGCTTCTTCTACAGCCTAGTTCATTGGCCATCTCCTCCAGGAAGCCTTTCCTTCCAATTCTTCATGTTTTCCACCCATTCTGACATTACTTTGTATTTTTACTGTCTTTTATGTATGTTTTATACACAGTATAAAATTATTTGTATATATGTGACTTACTGTGTACCATGGTACCATGTACCATGTAAGCTTCTTGAGGCCATGGACTGGTTTGTTTTCATCTTTTTCTACCCAGTTACTCAACGCAGCACCAGGCAAATAATAGGTACGCAATGCTTATGGAACTGTTGGATGAGGTCCTAGAAGAGACATGAGGGAGTAAAAACAAAGGTAGATAAGTCTTGGTCAACAGGAAGGGCACTTTCTCCTCCAGACAGGAACACAGACAAGGTAAACAGACAAAGGAACTTTAAGGGAGAAGGGAGGGAATCTGAGAGCAATCATGTCATCTGATCTCCATCTTTTCAGTAAAGTGAGGAATAAGGTCTTATGCTGAGAGTAGAGGTGATATGGAGGGAAGCCCTTTTGGATGCTTCTTACACAGGGACTGGTTTACATATAGTTAGATAAATAGATAGGTAGATAGATAGATAGACGGACAGACAGATAGATAGATAGATAGATAGATAGATAGATAGATAGATAGATAGATAGATAGATAAACTTGATAGATACATAGATGGGATTGGTAATAAAGACTTTTGAAATAACGTGACCAACCACATGGGGCTTGAGGGTGGGGTATCAATACAGAATTGGTTCACTTTGTATGCACCATTTTTCTGGCCCCTTTGAATTGTGTTTTATATCTTTCATTGGGGAAATGGCTCCCTGTGTCCTATTTCATAAACAATGAGATATTCTATGCCTCCATTGAGGTAGCAAAGGAAAGGCAGCTTCCTATATTCGTTATGCCTCTGATTGTGCCTCTAATAAACTAAATGTAATTAAAAATAGAGCAGGGTCATTGCATTTTAACAGCTTGGAGCCTTCCCCATGGAAGCATCAGCAAACAGTGAGAGAATATGAAAATTCAGCTCCCTAGCACCTGCCAGGCAGTCTTTGTCAAGATGAACGGCATCACACCAGGTTATTACAGGGAACATAAATACTTTTGAGGCTCTGTGGGTAGTTATGGTATCACATTTTATTATCTTCTCCTGAAATGAAATTACTTATTGTAATTGCTTGTCAGTCACAAGCCAACAAATCTGACAGAAGAAAATCTAACATATTGGAGGAAGGAACAATGTTGGGGATACAAAGGGAGATGAGATGAATAAAGTTTTAAGAGTCAAATTCCAATTCACTCTACATAATCTGACAAAGCTAATTTAAGTCTAGAACCAATAAAATAAAATCTCCTCACCCTTTCATTATTCCTTGAACACACCCTTCTCCATAACTTCCTAAGAAAGCAAGTGAGCATGAGTGTGGGGACTGAGGGAGGTAGAAAGACAGAGACTTATAACAGTAGTAGTAGCAGCAGTAGTAGTAGCAGTAGTGGTAGTAGTAGTAGTGGTAGTAGTAGTAGTAGTAGTAGTAGTGGTAGTAGTAGTAGTAGTAGTAGCAGCAGCAGCAGCAGCAGCAGCAATAGTTGTTGTTGTTGCCAATATTTATATAGCATTTTATGACTTGGAGAGCCCTGTGCATGTTATAGGTGTGTGATATCAGTCAAAAGGACCCAGTAAAGTTCTTTGATGCAGTCCAAATCCTATTGTAATTCAATGCCCAACAAAATAAGGCAAGATGCACTGTAAGTCCCTGAGCTGGAAACAATGTGAGAGTCACAGTGAACTTGTTAACTTCCTTTTCTTATTTTTCTTTTTCACCTTATAATCTCACTTTTAAAACTAAAGCTGAGTATTAGAGAAATCATTTGGTACCACAGACTCATTTTGGGAACAAGGGATAATAACTACATTAGTAGAGGAAAGGAAAAAAAATCCAACACTCACAAACAATACAATTCCCAATGTTCTGTAACCCTGATGTGTTCAGACCGTGACCCAGTAACATCATATTTTAAAATCTATTTTTGGTCTGAAGGAATGGCTAATGTCTTAAAATTGAAGTTTTCAGGCTCTCCACCTCTACTAGACCAGTAGGACGATGAGGCCTTAACAGTGGCCAGAGGCTTATTCCAGTCATTACTACCCAAATCAGTGTTGCCAGCTACACCTGTATCCTAGACCTTCCAGAGGGAAATGGTTTATTACAGTCCAGTTAGTTAACAGAACTGCGTCTGGAACTGTGCTCAAAATACAGAATTACTGGCAGAAAAACCTGCTTCAGATATAATTCAGAGGAAATGGCACATCTGGGAGTGCTTGTTGGGGCACTTGGGGACACTGCTAGTCACTTTGTGAGCCAGAATCATGAAAAAATATGTCTTAGCTCCTCTGCTTTTACTAAACCTTTCACTTGGGGACCTAAGAGCAACATTGCCACCACCACTACCAATACCACCAATAAGAATTCTTTCTCTTACTTAGAATTATCTGCATCAATATGGGGTCTTTTGACTTCTGTCCTTTTTTTCTAATGGTATTTGAATCAATCTCTCCTCTGAGGGCTAAGGAACTTTGCATTCAAGCAATCAGTCCCACTATACACTGGAGACTTTCCCTCTGACATTTCTAACAACTGTAGACAAGAACAGAAGGTTTAATGTACAGAATGTCTACAGAGTAAACTATAAAGAAGCCAGACTTTCTGAAGCAAATTACATAGTATTTGAGATAAATCTTCTTTATGTATTTATGTTTCAAATACAGGGTTTTCTACTGAGTCGATATCTTAAATTCAATGGACTTCCTTAACCGTGTTCTCTATGAGAGTCTTTTTCCCTCCACTATGGCAGGACTTAAATTTTATATCTATTGCTGTTTTCCTTTCCTGCTATCATAGTTACATGATATTAACTTTCAGCAGCTGTCAGCCAGGGTTGACTATGTTAGTGATTCTGAATTCCCAGATCCTCGAAGACTTCCTTTTCAAGAACAGTGCCATAGCTGGCTATGCCTCATCAAAACCTGACCCTCCTATTTGTCCTTAGCTGTCATTCTTGCCTTCAATTCCTCATTAGGAAGAGACTTTACAAATATCGTATTCCCCACACCCCAAAAAATCCAGTTTCCCTTCTTACTAAATCCTCATTCCCTTTTCAAAGCTGTGGTAAATAGTAAAACTTAAAGTTTTTATTCTCTCATCCTACATAAAGCAAAAGTATGGACTGCAAAACTGGAAATGAGAAGCTCTGTGGTGTGCTGAAAAGAAAGCAGGCTTTGAAGTGAGGAATACTTGGGTTCTGGTTCTGCCTCAGACCCAAGCTGTGTAGCCCTGGGAGAGTCATTTAACCTCTCTGTTCCCCAGACAATTTTCTCTATGATTCAGAACAATGATTGAACTATAAATGCAAAAGAAGTTTCCTACTTGAAGCTCCCTACAGTGATGAAATTACAGATCTTATTCAAAAAAAGAAATAAAGGAGAAAAAGCCATTACATTACCAACAAAAGTTGGCATTTATCTAACCTTGGAGGCTGACATTATCTCCCTTGACATTTTTATTGGCATTAAGATAGCCTCTAGATTCAGAGAACCTTGTTTCAAATCTTACCTGTGATGCTTATTACCTGTATGACTTTGAGGAAATCACTTCGGAAGAAGAAAAAGGGGAAGGGAACAAGAATTTATTAAGCACCTACTACATGCCAGGCAGTGTGCTTTACACGCACCATTTTGTGCTTCCATTTTCTTTTCTGTAAAATGAAGACTTGTACTGTGTCCTCTGGGATGACTTTGAACTCTAAATCTATGATCTATTATATTCTGAAATTGCTTCAGTCAATAAGCATTTATTACACACTTCATATATGCTCAGCAGTGAAGATACAGTGACAGAAAGTCAGTTAGAACTTTATTAAGTCAGTAGGGTCTTCTTAAGGACTTAAAATGTTTCAGACTTTCTGCAAAGTGTGTTCACCCTTCATTGCCGAAGAAGACCATGCCATCAGAGAAATGATGACATGACTTGTACTTGACTTTGTTTTGAGTGAGGGAGGGCTGTGCAGGTCACCAACCTCACTTCTCCTCCAGAGCCATCTGAATCCTGTGACCAGATATTCATCAGGATGACTGGAGATGACCCAGGTTAAGGCAATTGGAGTTGTTACTTGCCCAAGTTTACACAGCTAGTGAGTGTCAAGTGTCTGAGGTGCAAGTTATGTATGTAAAGTCCTAAATCTTTCTGCTGTATTTGAATATCTAACTGCTTGCTGGACATCCTTTTAGAATCTCAAACTCTACATGTCAAAGATTAAACTCCTTCCTCCACCACCACCCTTCCCTTTTAAAACAACTCTCTTGTAGAGGGCAGTATTCCCTCACTGCCACCCCCATGCTTATAACCTCGTTATCATCCATCATCACATTTTCCTGTCCCTCACCTCTTCTCATAGTGGCCAATAGGAGGCAAAGTGGATAGGGCCCTGGTAGGAAATGATAAAAGGGACTGCTTCAGTGAAATCTGGGAAGATTTATATGAACCAAAGAAGAGTGAAATGAACAGGGCCAGGAAAACAATAACAATATTATCCTATAAAAAAAGCACCTTTGAAAAACTTAAGAACTATGAACAATACAGTAATCTGCCACGAGCATGGAAAACTAATGACGAATCATGGTACCAGCCCCAGAGAGGTGATGGATTCAGGATACAGAATGAGACGTTTTTTAAAAAACATGGCCAATGCAGACATTTATTTGGCTTGAGTATACATATTCGTCACAAGGTTATTTGTTTTTAATAGGAGCACAAGTAGGAGGGAGAGAAAAGATACAAAAGAGCAAGGTGCCTGTCCTAAAGTAGCTCACATTCTAATATGGTAAACAACATGGCAGTAATTATGTACTGAGAGAAATGGCCATTAATAACCAATACCGTGGGGGATTCAGAGTTTTTCCCTTCTTCCAAAGTCCTGATTTTCAAAGTTCAGTCTCTTGAGGGACATTGTTGATAATGAGATTGGACTCTTTCTTGTTCAAAAATCCACTCTGGTGGAAGCTATTGTGATCTGTTCAGGTTGGATAGGGTATACATTTTTTAAGTAGATAGCCTAAAGCTGGGAGTGGATTGGGTATAAAGATAGATTCTAGGTCCAAAGGTCACTCAAAGCCTCTCATTTTAATACAGCTCACCTTCTATTGTGTTAACCAGTCAGAGTTGATTGCTGCTTCTCTTCCAAAATAAAGAAACATAGAAGCTCTATTACCACTTTCATGATTGTCTTTGGTCTAAGAGAGATAGCTAAATGACTATCCTTTTATTAATAACATGCTGGCTTTATTAATAAAAATTATTAAATTACCCAGAAACTATCCCTCTCAGATCTTTTTAATCACCACAGTACATATAAGATATTTACTGTGTAAATGGAAAACAATCTCAGAGGGAAGGCACTGGAGGAGTAAGGGATGGAAGGCCAGAAAAAGGAATCTGTGGAAGGTGAGATTTCCTGAGTCTTAATGGAAGCCTGGAGGCAGACAAAAGAAAACATTCCAGGCTAAGGGACATAGAACTGGTACAAAAGCAGAGTTGGGAGATGGAATGTCTTGATTTTAACATGGAAGGGAAAAGTAAGAAACAGCTAGGTGATGCAATGTATAGAGTGCTGGGCCTAGAGTCAGGAAGACTCATTTCCTGAATTTACATGTGTCCTCAGACCCTAGCCTAATGCCCCTGGGCAAGTCACTTAACCCTTTATGCCTCGGTTTCCTCATCTGTAAAATGAGCTGGAGAAGGAAATGGGAAACCACTCTATTATTTTTGACAAAAAAATGGGGTTGTGAAATATTTGGACATGACTGAATTGACTGAATGACAAAGTAAAAAGATTGGAAATGTAGGAGGGGACAGATTGTGAGGGGCTTTACAGATCAAAGAAAAATTCACATTTAATCTTAGAGGTAATAGGGAACCTCTGGAATTTATTGAATAGATGAGTGACATTGTCAGACCTCTAGTTTAGGAAAAATCACTGTCAGTTGAGTGGAAGATGGATTTTAGTGAAGAGAAATCGGAGACAGGGAGACAAAACTAGAATCTATTGTTAAAATAGTTCCTCCTCTCAAGGAGCTTACATTCTGGTGGATCAAGGTAGACATCATATATACATAACTGTGGACTGACCAAATGTGGCAATTACTATTCTCCTTTGTGCTTCTGTAAAATTTTCAGTGTCTAACATATACTCTGTGTTACAGGGTTGTTGGTAGGATCAAATGAAAGAAGGAATGTTAGAACATTTTTAATAGAAAGCACATCTTTGATCAACATGTATGTGATCTTGCTGCTACGTGATCCCTGCAGCGGTATGGATCACACCCAATCCTTGCCTGACCCTTCTGAAGAATTCTTGTCCATTTCCTCCCAGGAGCTTTGCATAGGGAGTCCATACAATGTTCCGAAGGCCTTTCTCACTTCCTTGTCACACTGTGGAAAGCTTGTACGTGCAGACCTATCATTCTTTACCTTTAATACAGCCAAGTGATGACCTATGATGAAATTTTAGAAACATACATCATTCAAGGAGGTAACAATAAAGAGCAAGTGAGTGTGGGGAAGGCCAAGCTAATTCAGCAACCTCTTTATTGCTTTGCTTATATGTGGTTTAAAATGATCTTGAGTGCTTCTGAGGGGCTAAAACTAAAGACAATGAAGAAGGAATAAAATGAAAAGTAAAGGAAGGAAAGGAGATGGGAAAGGGTGGAAAGATAGAAAGAAGAAAAGAGAAAAACAGAAATGAAAGCTGTGTCTGTGGTAGGAAGTGGTACAGGAGCACAAAGAGTTAGTGTAGATGGCATTCAGAAATACAGTGCAACAGAAATTCTTGTGGCAAAATTGTACAAGACATTAATCAGACATAGAGAGTACTTGAATAAAGGTTAGCATCAAGACTAGGAAAAGAGGAGACAAACTGGCACAGTGCCAGGTGCTAAATTTTCTTTATATGACTCATGAGGCCTTCAATGCTAACTAGAGCAGAAGATTCAGCACTGCATTTCTTTCAGGGAGTTTGGTCACCAAAGATTTTAGTAAAAGTGGAAAAAGACAAGAGTTTGGTGTTCCTGTGGACCCTTGCTATCATCAAAGACACTTGAAATGCTTATTTATTGCATAAAATAACATGGGAAAAATATCTCTGGATGTATTCATTTTTTTTAGAAATAAGTTTCTGAAGATAACTTTTGAAATACATTATTGTTGGTATTGATGAGGCAGGGAGGCCAAGGGTATGCAGCGTATGTATAAACCCTGGGTAGTTTGAACTCAGAAAAAGAAAGACAATGCAATTTAGGGGAAAATAAGACAGAATGAGGAAGAAACCAAGAAAGAGACAGCATGATGGGTTCAAAACTAGAAAAGGCAACAAGAAAAATAAAAGATAAATGAACAGAGGCAAATAAAATAAGAAACGACTTTAAAATGGAGAATACCCTATAGGGAGAATTCAGCTGGAACATGGGAAATAAAAATAAATGCTAATGAAGTATTAGGAAGAAGCTACTGAGGCAGTGGCTATGTATATATAGCAGAATATGGGAGAAGAAAGATGCATTTTCCCTCCCTTGCATGAATAGTGACATTGCAGAATTAGCCTTCACTTCAGTATAAACAGGCAATAATATTCAGCCCTATTTTGTGTATTCTTTTATACTCTTCTCATGCAAGGACAAGAGAAAAAGAGATCCTGAGGCCAACAGCAGTCTATAAGATTAATATGTCTCTGGATGAATGAATGGATGAAGGGATGAACGAAAAAAGTATTTATTAAGGCCTACCATATTCAAGAAGGAGGCCAATATAAGAGATGTTACAAAGGTAAAATTGACAGGATTTGAAAGAGCGAGGACTTATAGATGAAACTGAGACTGTCTTTGGGACTTTGACTGTACTTTAAACAAAAATGGTTATTGCAAATATTGTAAAATGCGTTATTACAGGGAGTTACTTGCTTCAGTGAAGATTACCTCTATAAAAGAGGTTTAAAAATTGTGCCTTCTGCCTGTGATTGCCAGAGTCCTAATGGCCCTTCCTTTTCCTCCCTGCTCCCTAACGTGGAGTGAATGAAGGCTTTTTATCGTCTCACCAGGAGTTCAGTGAGATTGGTGCCAGCACTTAAGAGAAGGGAGGAACTTTACTTCCACACTGACTCAAGATCAATTCTAATAAAAAGGCACCTGTTAAAGAAACTTGCAAAAACCCAGCAGAGACGGTCTTTGTTCTACGTGAGCACTGAGCTGTCTGGTCTCTCAAAGAGATAACACAGAGGTAGTTTTACCTGCAAGTCATTTGGAATGCCCTCATAGTGCAGTAGGAGTGGCATGTGGTGGCAAAACATTTGATAATTCATCCTCCTGAACTTCATTTGCATGTATGAAATCATCATTGTTTCTGCTATGGAAGTATTTGAGAGTGCCAGGCACTTTGGGGTTAAGAACTTCCTTTCTTGGGTCTTCAGTATCTTTGGTTGCTGAGGAGGAAGGGGTTTCAGAATTTGCAGAAGCAGTTACCAGGTCTCCTCCAGATTGCTTCCTCATATGATGGCTGTGGGGCACAGGTTTGGAAGAAGAGTTTGAGGATGCTGCTATTCCTGTGCCTTTCAGGCTTAACTGTCAATCTCTGACAGCTGGTCGGTGATTGGCACTTGTATTGGTGGTAGTGAGGAAAAAGGAGTTCTTCTCAGGGACTTCTCCCCTTAGTGATGGCTATGGGGGCCAATCTAGAAGCCTGGTGATCTGGGGGACAGTGGTAATCCTTATCATTCCTTGAAAAATAAACTATCCTCAAGGGTTGAGTAACCACTTGTAGGTAGGGCACAACTACTTCTAACTTTGAACATGCTCATTTTGCCCACTGCAGAACTGGCAGCATCCCTGACCAAGTAGTGGGTGGGGTAGCCTCTTTTGATTGGTTGCCTATGTCTTTAAAATTGATAAGCTGGAACTGGTTGCTCTCTCTTTTTGTTCTCTTTTTAGTCATGCTCCTAGCTGCTGCACCAACATGGATGCACTGAACTAGTAAGAGGAGAAAGATTCCTTTCACTTCCACTCTCTCTTTTATCCCAGCTCTAAGAAATGAGCTTCTGGGCATTTGTTTCAGTTTTGTGTCATTTGTCCTCAGTTTCAAGCACCAGAAGCGATCCTCACTAGACCAGGCATTGGAGCCATGGTAATGCTGGAGCCAGGACTGCTGGTGAAGTGCTGTAGTGAGCCAGTCCAGCATGGAAACTCTGAGAAGCCAAGGTGCCTGGGACTCCAGTGGTGGGGTTAGACTTAGAAGGCTAAGACTTAATAGGCTAAGACTATTCTCTAAGGGAACCAAGCTTATGCACTAAATTATAAGCAATGTATTGTAATTCCAGAACAGGTAGTCATAAAAAGACTTCTTTTGACTGGAACCAGACCTCCAAATGAGAAACTTTGTGGTTTCCTTGAAATAGCTCTGAGAAAAGGGGAGGCACTCATAGCTAGCAAAATACTTCTTCATAGCCCATCTTGCCCCCTTAGTTGGTCTGTCTTAGTGACTGCAATCATATTGCATTTACCTACTTCTCTATTAGTAGGGGGCATCTTGCATTCCTCTCCCCCATGACAAGTCTATAGCTTTGAAACAAAACAGAAACCATCAAAGCCTAACTAGATGGTATCGAATTAGAAGAACAGTGGCACTTATAAGATCTGAAAAATATTTTTTCTAGTTTAAACACCCACTCCCCACCCCTATTCTGCTCTCATCCCAAACATGCATAGAGTAAGATCATAAGCAAAGTCAGGTGATGGAGCAATGAGGTTGTAGCCATGACAAAGAGCTATTCTGAGATCTGCCTGATTTAATTCTTTCCTTTCACTGATTCAGGGGAAATTTTCTAGAAATCTTGATAATGAGAAACAAAAGTGACAAATAAGTATTGATCTAGACAGGGTAAAAGAAAGTTTAATAAATTGTCTAGGACTCAGGGTCACTGCTCAGATTAGTGTTTTTTTTTCAAACCCAAATATTATAATTTATTAGTGATTAGTTCATTAAGTTCTAAGAGCCAACTTTTCTTAACAATCATTAATTAAATTCAACAAGGATTTATCAGTCATTGACTATGTGCATGTAGACTCTTACAACAGGCACTAGTATTTTTTTCTGGTAGGAGAGGAGGGGAAGGGAGCCCAGGTTTGCAAATCCACCACTATGATGGTCTCCTAGTATGAAATATCCCCCGCAATGGAAATTGGCATGTCACTTGTGCCTTTACGTCACAGAAAAGTTGCCTTGGCCTTGTGTGGTGGCATATAATCATAATTTCTGCTACTGGAAAGGTTAAAGACTCATCTGAGCTTGGGAGTTCTGATTGGGCTAAAGACAATAAGGTATCTGCACTAAGTCTTGCGTCAATATGGTGGGCCTCCTGAGGAGAGGGGTCCACTAGATTGCCTAAAGAGGAATGAACTGGACCAAGTTAGATCAAAGCTCCTGTGCCGATTAATGGTGAAGTTGATTCCTGAATAGCTATTGTACTTCTAATATGGGTAGCCTTACAGCTATCTAGTCTCAAAAAAAAAAAAAGTTTACTGGAAGTACTAAACAATTAAGTGATTTAAAATTACAGATATCTCTAAATGTAAAAGAGTAATCAAGAAAAATGGCAAAAGACAGTGCACTGTGAAGTCAGAGCAGGACAGGCATGTACCCCATTATTATCTGTCATTTACTAAAAATGGACAGTTTGTTGTTCATCTTGGTCATATAATTACTCTGTGTTTGATGCTGGACTTGAATCCAGTCTTCCTAAATCCAAGATGACATCAAATAGCCTCTGCATTCATGGAATTTGAAATCAATAAAAAATATTTATACTGAAAATTATATCACATGAATGCTGCCTTATGCCTTAGAGAATGCTTTATGCATATAATTTCAAACTGTGATTCAGAGCTGGGTGTGTACCTGAGTCTGGTACTTAACAAATTTGTCCAATGCTCCTTCTGCACCCATTCTCCTATATATGAATTTGCTCATTAAAATATGAACCAAAAAGCATCTCTTATAACATACTTACAAATAGGAGGCAATGCCTATATTTCTTCCTAGTTTGAGACCTACCACCTCCTCCAGTTTCGTCCTTTAACTTTTGGAATACACCTACTAATCCCATATTAATTTATGTCTCTCTGAAATTCAGACCCTCTGACATGTGAACTTGTTTAAGAGGGGGAGGTGAATTTCTGTGGAGCAGAAGGGGCTAAGTGAGTTGTCAGCCCCTAACAAAAGCAACGGAACTAGCAGATGGAGCTCACAGTATGATTGCAGAGTCTTACGGATAGAAGAACTTTTTCATGATCTACCTGGAACCCAGGGGTCACAGAGAAGATCATCAATTCTAGCACTTATATTGGACAAACTTTCTCGTCTTTTTATCACTAAAATTTAAATATACAGTAAGAAAAGAAAAATAAACATTATAAACTTCAATATTGAAACAAATGAAAATAAGAAAAGAAATGAAGCTTGTCATGTGCATAGTAGAACTTAAGAGAAGATTCAAAATATGTAGCAATGTATATATACTCATAATGTATAGCAATTATATTTATACATTCACAAATAACATACAAATATATAGCTCTATCTCTATCCATCCTGTATAATAAACATCACATTTTGTGTTGAGGGCTGTCAATCTTTTCTTTGCTTCCTTGTAAATTTTCTTTTGTACTCTGCTGTATACCACACAAACTTTCTTTAAGATTAATTTAAAAAAAAGATACATACTTTTCTTTTCATGTAAAATGCATACCCAGAAAAGATTCAGTAAGTGACCGCACCTCAGGAAGAAAAAATATGGAAAGAAATTTCACGTGCATGATAGAGTAAAGGCTATACTTACTGATAATGGTTCAGGAATCAAGGAGTACTACATTGAAGATGTTCTGGGAGTAAGATTATCAGTAATTCTCTGCCATGATTCACCCATATGCAAATATATAACAGGTTTTTCTATGGCTTGATGGAAAAATAGGAAATAAAAATCAAAATAAAAAAATAGAAAATCAAGCAGTCAAGAAATTATTAAGCACTAAACTATGTACCAGGGCCTGTGTGAGCCTCTGGGGATAGAAACCTAAAGAACGTAACTATCATTATTCTTGGGGAACGTACATTCAAACAGAAATGCCTATTGAGTCATTTATATTATTTCAAAGTCCTTGTGGGCAGGTAATAAATCTTATTTTTTGATTACATTTTCCTCAACAACTACCATGGCACCTTGTGTGTAGCAGGCATTTAGTAAAAATGACCTTGCATTTTGATGTCCCACAGAAAATTTAAAAATCTCACAAAATTGCCAAGTATTCTGCAGTCAGCATGGCTGATTAGTCTTTTCCTTGCTTTCCTGTTGAGCTTTTCTGGAAAGATGAATAGCAGAGTCACTAAACAAAGTAAGTTTTCCTACCAGTTCATCTGAGAAGAACAGTTAAAAAAAAAAGAGAAGAATGGGAGGCTGGATAGAAAAGAAAAAACAAACAAACACAAAAGGAAACACAAAATTCGATTATTCAGATGACTGGGAGGCAGATGTCCAGTTGCCTATTAGACAGAAGGCTGATACTGAGCTTTCAAATACTTGGAACACAACTTCCATTGATGTAGATATTCCTTATGATACAGATTGCACCTACCCAGGTCTTCCCATCCTGTGGAATTCTGGACCATATCTTAGCAGGAGCTCTCCATAAAGTGTCCGGAAGGCTTCTTTGAGTTTATCTGACATTTTGAGAGTACCAGTGGTGCACACAGGCTGTCCATCAGTTATCCCTCCCTCTCATCATATGACCAGCTCATTTTATTCCATTACCCATACTTTGATAATGTTCTTTAGACCACTTCTGCATGACACCATGTTTTTAATCTATTACTGCACTGACTAATGAGAATAAACTACTGTCATGCGTTGAAGGTATCCTTGAAAAAAAATAAGTGCAGGAAGGATACAGGGAAGGTATAAGCAGGCTTTTAAAAGTGACATTCCCCTGGAACCAAGCTATGAAAATGAATTTTTTTTTATTAATTACAAACTATCTAACACTGCCCCACCTGTGGAATTTACTCTTGCATTTTGTAATTGCAAGAATCCTCTAATTCTTGATGTCTGAGCTTTATGTTAATCATTAAAGTTCAACCTGAAGTGGACCTATGTACCTTTTATTTTAACTTAACTGGACTCAGTGCCACATATCTTGCTTTAATATGACACCCTTTTCCATATCAATTTACCTGCATTTATATTTCAAATTCTAATGTAATGAAGAATTCTTGATTCTCTAAGGGTTTTGCACATTGATATGGAAGGTTTAATAGCTACTACTACTGCTACTGCTGTTGCTGCTACTACTACTACTACCACCACTACTACTACTATTACTACTACTACTACTATTACTGCTACTACTTGCCACTAGCTAGCTAAGTTTTCAAAGTACTTTACAAATATTTCATTGGATTCTGATGTGTTAGACACTATTGTTATTCCCATTTTATAGATGAAGAAACTGAGGCAAACAGGGTTAAGTGACTTGCCCAGTGATCATAGAACTACTAAGTGTTCGAAGCTGGATTTGAACTCAGTTACTACTTATTCTTCATTAAAGAACATTACAGATGACCATCTGAGACACAGAAAAGCTAAATACAATACAAGAAATGCTATAAAGCCCCACCACAAAGTGTTCTGATCTGCCCTGTTTTCTTTATTCCCCCTGGAATTACAAATCACTCTGGCTTTCACTGATTGGTCAATAGTAGGTCCTAGCCTAAACCTCACTTGTTTATAGTTAGGGTTTTGATGGCTCAGAGTGAATGTCAATAGCAGTTGTTTCTGTTATTTTGTGAAGGCAAACATCTTTTGCCTTCATTCTTACCATACCTTTCATTACTGAATTGATGTTGCCTCAGCCAAACTGAAGCCTGAGAAAGGCCAAGATTTTCTACTGCCTCCGGGGCCATTGCCAGTCATCATGACCTATGTCTTGCCTGGATTCTGATGACTTTGGGTGAAAGAATGAGGCTGATGACTTCACAGCTCTTCCTCCCTTAAATCCAATTCACTTGCAAGTCAAGACACCACCCTCACAATTGGGGGTTAAATTGTATCTCTTGGGTATACAGTGAGTGAACAATTTTCCCTGTCATCTAGAGAATAGGTGAACTCCTAGTCCTTTAAGGTTATACTGTCCTTTTAAAATTCTTCTTTTTTCTAGGTCCCTAGCTACATATGTTCTTTTTGGGAAGGGTGGTATTGGGAAAGTGGGCTATGGGTTGGGAGGTTGATGCAGATGGGAAATCTGCGGGTGGCAAGGACAAGGTTATGGGCTCATTTGGAGGAAGAAAGGCTTAATAAAATTGCATGTATGACTCCCTTTCCTCAACAGAACCTACCCACAGAGGCTGGGAGTAGATTCAAGAAAAGCAGCTGATGCTGGGTCACAGAGCACAAAGTGAAAAAGAAGCCTGGTGTTTGAGGTCAGATTCTTATCCTGCACAATAATCATAGTTACACCTCACCTCTGTAGAGACTTTTACAGTTTCCAAACCATTTTGCATCTCTTATCTCATTTAAGCCTTGCAGCAATTCCCTGATATTTCTGTTTGTGTTCTCATGCCACAGATGAGAAAAGAGAAATCCAAAGAAGTTAATTAATTTAGTCAAGGTAGTATATCATAATTATGGCTACAAAAAACCACAACAAAGCTACAGCACAGCTAACATTTACATGGAACTGCAAAGCTTGCAAGATGCCTAACATCTATTGTCTCATCTGATCGCCATAATAGTCACGCAGTTAGCATAGAGTGCTGGAGTCAGGAAGACCTGAGTTCAGATCTGGACTAAGACACTTACTAGTTGTAGTTTCCTGGATAAGTCACTTAACCTCTGTCTGCCTCAATTCATTAATCTGTAAACAGTAATTGCTACTTTGGGTTGTTGTGAATATCAAATGAAACAAATATTTGTAAAGGACTTTGCAAAACTTAGAGTGTTATCTCAATATTATTATTAATAACAATAATGACATTATAATGTTATTAATAATAATGTTATTATAATAATGCTATTATTAATCAAAACTTTGAAATTGCTATGATTGTCCCTGTTTTACAATTAAGAAAACTGGGGCAGAGAGGTTAAATGGTTTACCCAGGGAACCAAAGCTAGTAATATTGGAGGCAGTATTTGTACTCAGGTTTTCCTATCCACTATGCCAACGGACTACCTTTAAATATAATAATAAGGAACTTTTGGTTCTCTCAGGGGTTTACCCATTAATATGTCAATGGATGTCAAAGTTTGGGGGCCTAAAATTGCTCTAATTGATTTAACTTATCTGAGCTTTGAAAACTGAATTATGGTTAAGTGGATAAGTCCGAGGACAAAGAAAAATCAACCTTCTTTGTGAAAGTGGCTTTTCTCAGTCCTGATATCCCTTTTGCTTTTGAGAAGGTAGGAGAGACCTGAGAATGACCATTGTGGCTCCTGGCTTTTATCTCTATCTGTTTTTCATGGCTTTACTAATAACTTTTTAGGATATATCATGAACTTATGACTGATTCATGTCCAACTCTTTAACACCTTCAAACTAGCAGCGGTCATCAGGTTCTAGGAAATGAAACCTAAATAAGAAAGATACATTCAAAGTCAGGAGAGTGAATTTAGCTCCAAGAGAAAATTTCTGCATAATGAAGTTTCCTCAGTACTTGTCGTTCCTATGGGAAATGTGAAGTTAATTTGCAAAGAGAGCTCATAAAGCTGTTTTGCTAAGTGAACATACTTCTTTAATCAGATTGAGGATATATTTAGTAAGCACATTTAGCAAAAGCATCTAGGTGACACAGTGGATAGACTTCCAAGTCTGGAGTTAGGAAGTCTCATCTTCCCAAGTTCAAATCTGGCCTTAGACTCTTACTAGCTGAGCGACCCTGGGCAAGTCACTTAGTACTGTTTGCCTTAGCTTCCTCATCTGTAAACTGAACTGGAGAAGGAAATGCAAACCACTCCAATGTCTTTGCCAAGAAAACTCCAAATGAGGTCACAAAGAGCTGGCCATGACTAATCAACTAAACAACAAAATGTCACAAGGAGAAATCATGTATTTGTTGTCACACTGATAATAGCCAACAAAATTCTGTTGTTGTTCAACAGTTTTGTGCCAGAGAATAAGGGATGACATCATAGAGAACTTTGGTGTACAGCAAAGAATGTGACCAGAAGCAATAGAATAAATCACTGGATATTTCCATCTGGTTTCTGGCTATATGTTTTTCTTTGGGTAGATTAAGATTGGCATGCCAATGGGATATTCAGTTAGAGAAGCCCATCAAACATTGGGATTACAATTCAAGAGGGAAATTAGGTCTAGGAAGAGAAATTTTTTTTCAGTCACTTACATAGAAATATTACCCATGGTATCAATGAGATAGACTATATAGAGAGAAGAATGGGTCCTGGGACCAAGCCTTAGGGGGACACCCATGCTTAGGGAATAGGACCTGTGCTAGGTGGCACCATGGATAGAGTATTGGACTTAGAATCAGGATGAGCTGAGCTCAAATCTTTCCTCATACACTGGGCAAGTCATTTAAGCTTTCTTAAATTCAGTTTCTTTATCTGTAAAATGGGTATAAGAATAGCAAGCACCTACCTCCCAGGGTTGTCACATGTAAAAAGCATTTTGCAAACCTTAAAGTGATATATCAATGCTACGTATCATCATCATCGTCGTTGTCGCTGCCGCTGCTGTCATCATCACCACCATCATCATCATCATCATCAACATTAACATCATTATCGTCATCGTCATCATCATCATCATCATCGTCATCATCATCATCATCATCATCAGAGTGGTTCAACAAAATGGGAGGACAACCAGAAGAGAATAGTGTCAGGGAAGCTTTTGGAAGGTAGAATATGTATGAGAAAGGGCTGGTATCCAGGTTTCAAATTTCAATCCCTTTCTTTAAGGGCATACTTGAGAAGGAGAGGGTTGGATGCAGCAAATAGAGATAGTATGAGGACACACATTGAGCATGCCAACCACTGGATATTTCTTTAATTTTAAAAGAGCTTATTAAATAGTTCTAGTGAAGGATCTCAGCTAAGGTATCTCTGCTTAGAGGAGATCTATAACTTGTTTCCTTCTTTATTTCAGTTCAATTCAACAAATAATTATTGTGCCTTTAAGTGTCAGGCACTGTGCTAGATGGGGATACAAAAGCATAAATGAACATAGTCCATGTTCTCAAGGAGTTTCCATTCCATTTGGAGGATGAGACATATATAGATATATGAAATATGTAAAAACATTTTAAAATTATAAAAGCTTATTTCTGGGACTAGGTTTAGTATGGGAAGTATTAGGGAAGACAGGGAAGGCATGATGTTATGAAGAAATGGCTACAGTGAGACATATTTATCTTGATGATATCAAGGTATTATTGTCATTAAAAATGGCTGCCTAACTTACTAAGCATAGATTTCCCAGGTTTGATATGGATTCATAGGTAGAAGCAGGATAATATTTTTAAAGTTATTTGAAAATTATTAGAATGTATTGAATTATTTTATAAAATATTATATTTTAAAATTATTTTAAAAATAGCATTTATGGAAAACTTTGAAATATTAACAAAGCTTTAGAAAGTATAGTAGAAACCTGGAATTCCAGCAAATCTATGCCTACCTGAGCAATTAATGGAAAGAACTGGTGAACTCAGTTCATAATGAATGGATTACATGAGTTTTCCATCACTGGATTCAATCAAAGGTGGAGGTACCTGATGGCCTAGAGGATCACTCACCCCTGCGAGTCTAAGCTTTCCCGGTTTTCTTTCTCACTTTCTTTGCTCAAAGACTTTATAGAAGTTTTAAACTGTAATGTCTAGTTTTTTTTATTACTATGGAAAAGGTACCAGAAACTTGTACTCTGATTTTTTTAAGAATCACTTTGTTCTGTGATTCTCAATGTGTTCAATCTAGGTCATTTGTTTCTTCCTTTTTTCCCCCCTAACAGAATCTCAGAGGTAGAGAGATTCTTCTAAGAGAAAAGGAAAGGCATTTATCCTACAAAACAGTTTCTTATCTGACTGCTATTGAATATATTAGGTACCCCAAATAAATTGCACTTTCTGAACTGATGAATGTACAAAGTACACTCTTACATTATTTTGTCACAAATGGGCCACTAATGGAAAATGGCACAATAGATGGTATATAGGAGAATTAGCAGTGAAAGGCTTCAAAGAATTTCTTTGATGAAAGAGTTTTATTCATTTTATATTTAGGATCACTTAGAGATGATTTTTATTCTTCTTTGTGAAATATGTATTCCTTTTTGCTCCAACTTTACTGAATAGCATTAGTTTATTTGCATGACAGAATTTAATGTTACATTTTAAGGGTCTTCCTATTCATTGTTGTTGATATGTATATGGTTTATGTTAGAATAAAGATTCAGGAGAAGTTTATTAATGAGGCATGATGCTACGTTGCTGTAATGGGATAGTTCTCAGCAAGTTGGGGAGGTCATTTCTGTCAGAATATGCCAATACCTTCATAAAAATACAAAGCTGGAAGGATGGAATATAAAATTAGATGAAGAAAAGGAAAATGCTCAAGAAAGGCTTATTATTGCAGAATCACAAGAGGACTGTTTATAGCATTAGGGATACAGCCCTTTGATAAGGCTTATAGTAAC
The DNA here is from genome assembly GCF_028372415.1 of Notamacropus eugenii. Lineage (NCBI taxonomy): Eukaryota > Metazoa > Chordata > Mammalia > Diprotodontia > Macropodidae > Notamacropus > Notamacropus eugenii. The sequence continues at coordinate 308,165,252 of NC_092877.1, forward strand.
CCTGTCATTAATGACTAATTATGAGGATAATTCTTCAAGATATGGTTTGAGACAAGACATAGTGGACAGCCAACCAGCGTAAAGGCAGATATATACATGGAGAACTAAGTGAGAAAAGACAATGGCGTATACTTGAACTGAGTCATTATGGATGCCTTGTCCAAATGGAATCATTCCACAATCACTAAGTGACCCTATGAGGACATTAGGTAATATTTAGCAAAGGTTTATGTTATATACCTATACAATTGGAAAATGCCTCAAGAGATTAAATGTAGTTGGACTTCAACCAATCAAAAAAGGATTTATTAAGTGCTGACTATGTTCCAGACACTCTGCTAGGTTCTAGTGTTATAGGTACAAAGAATAAAACAGTCTCAAATTGCTATGAGCTTATATTCTAATGATGGAAATAAGTATATAGATTTTTCAGCACACACATACATGTATGAATCTATACATATATACACACATACACAGACGAATATTTTGCAAAAAGCAGTTTAATAAAAGGTAATTTGAAGGTAGAACATGTCAGTTAACAAACATTTACTAGGTACCCACCATGTGCCAGGTGCTGTGCTAAATGTTAGTGATACAAAAAGAGGCAAAAGAAAGTGCCTGTCTTCGAAGAGCTCAGACTCTAATGGGGAGACAACAAGCAAACAAATACGTAGAAACAAGCACTATCCAGGATTAATAGGAAATAATTAGAAGGGGAGAGGCATTAGAATTAAGAGGTTGAGAAAGATTTCTGTTTTAAACTCTTCTAGCTGCCCCAGTTATTTTGAGACAGTCATCTAACATAAAGGAGTCCCTCCTGGGAAGATGTAGGGCTCCCCTATTGATCCTTGCTTTCTACAAATTGGTTCACAGTGTCATAATCCCCCAGTGCAGGGGTGGTTGTCAATAATAGGTTAAGTCCTTATCCAGGTACCCAGTTTATGTCTAAGAAAAGGCCCAGGAGCCAGCCAGAGACATGGGGAAAATAACCCCTTAATGAGTTCAGGTGCTGAGAATAATTTGTAAAACAACAGGAGTCAGTTCTATGCAAAGTTTTATTGAAAGCCATGGAAAGAGGCAAAAGGAGAGAATTGGAGAGAAGATCTGACAACAGAGGCATACACACTTGTATAGAGAATAATTCATGCATGGACAACGCTGCATAGGGGAGCACAGAGACAAGGGTCCCTGCAGCAGAAAGAGGGGGTATTACAACAGGAAGATGCGTTCCTAATAGAGGGGAGAGTATGATCCATTTGGATGTCTTCCTTACAGATGGTATTGCTCTTAATATTAATAGTTAAATTAGGAGGGGGAAGGGTTAAGCTGGAAAGATAATGAAGTTGCATATCAGGGGTCAGGGCAAAATATTATTTTGGTGGGTGAGATTGTTATTAGGGAGAAAAATCAAGCTGGTATTAGATACAATATTACTGGAGGAGTTTGTTATCAGGGGTACAAAAACAAGTTGTTTGTAGACAAAAGTATTTGGGGGATACTGCTGTACCAACTTTTGAAAATGTTATTATCAGTATTTTTCCATGAGTATATTCTATAAACTTATAGTTTGCCTTAAGGGGAAACAGTCATAGTGGTCTCAAAACCATTAGGTCTAGTCTTATAACAATGGTTTCTATGAATAGATTCTATAAGCTATAGCCTCTCTTAAGGGGAAACCATTTTGATGGTCTGAAGACCACTAGGTCTAATTTTGTAACAATTTCCTATAGAAAATAGACTTTAGTTGGGATAACAATAGGATTTAAAAGAAGTCAGGGAAGCCAGTAGGTAGATATGAGGAGGGTGAGCATTCTATGCATGGGGGACAGCCAGAAAAAAATGCCGGGAGCTGAGAGATAGATTATCTAGTTCACAGAACAGCCAGGAGACAAGGGTCACTGGATCAAAGAGGATGTGGTGTAAAGTAAGGTATAAGGAAACTAGAAAGGGAGGAGGGGACTAGGTTATAAAGGACTTTGAACATGAAGCTGAGGCGTTTGTATTTGATCCTTGAGGTGATAAGAAGTCATCGGAGTTTGTTGAGTAGCAGGGTGACATGGCTGGACACAGGTTTTAGGAAAAATCACTTTGGTGGCTGAATGGAGGATGGATTTGAGGCAGGCAGATCCATCAGCAGGCTGTTGCAACAATCCAGGATTGAGGTGAAGAGGGCTTGTGCCAGGGTTTTGACAGTGTCAGGGCAGAGAAGGAGAGTATCTAAGAAGTGTTAAAAAGGCAAAATCAAAGGGACTTGACCACAGATTGGATATTGGTGGTGAGAGATAGTGATGACTCCAGGATGACAGGGAGTTGTGAGCCAGAGACACTGGGAGATGGTATTGTTCTCAATAGCAATAGTTAAATTAGAAGGGGGAAGGGTTAAACTGGAAAGATACCGAGATCTCTCTTGGATATGTTGGGTTTGAATGAGCAGGTAGGGGGAGGAGATAAGGAAAGACTTCAAGGACAGTTTAGTGTCTGAGCTACATTTTAAAGGAAGAGTGGAACTCTGAGGTGGCAGTAAGGAGAAAATATGCCTAGCCTGGTGGATGGCCTAAGTAGAAAGGCGCAGAGGTGGGAGATGGAACATTTTCAGTGAAGAGTGATGAGGAGGCCAACTTGGTTGTAAGGGTGTAAGAGGGATTTGTAAAACGTGCAAAAGAGAATGAAACACAAGACTGGAAAGATTGCTTGAGGTCAAGTTGTACTGGGATTTACAGCCTAAATTGAAATATTTATCTTTTTATCTGGATGCAAAAGGAAACCAATGAAGGTGGCAGAGTGGGGAGGCACGTGACGTGATCAGATGTACTTAAGGAAGACTAGTACAGCAACACTTCAGACAAAAAGTGGTTGAGGGAGAGATGCTGTTCACCACCTTAAAAATAGCATGAAACGCACCTTAAAAAGATATTAAGATTACAACAAAAAGAAATGAAAGGAAACAATTACCCCTCCCAGGATAATCCTTATAAAACAAAACAAAATAATACAAAGATGGTCATGTCATTGGATGTCCACTTATTACTGCATCTTCTGTTCTCCTGGGTATTGTCCTGCTTTGGATCTCATGCCCCATACCCCAGGCTCTTTATGGTTGTTGTGCCATTTGTTATTGTCTCTTGGAATCTTTCCTCAGTGTTGATTGGGTCACATTGTCCTACCCCCTCAGCAGACAGAGGATTACTAAATTACCCTTTCCCTATGTTCTAGACAGGAGAGAACGGTTACATATTTATGGAGAAGGGTTCATCATTGCTGGATGTTCTCTCATTCTGTCTACAATATGAAAGAAGGTACTGAGTATCATAAAAATGATTGAATTAAAGACCATGCCTAATTAGAGTTCTACTTCATATTGATGATAATAATACCAGCCAACACTGATAGAGTGCTTAGCATGTGCCAGGTATTATACTAAGCACCTTAGAATTATTATTATTTCCATTGATCTTTACAACAACCCTAGGAGATAGATACTACTATTATCCACGTTTTACAGATGACAGAACTGAGACAGATGTTAAATAACTCGCCCAAGGTCACGAAGTTAAGATGTGTCTGTGGCTGAGCTTTAATTTAGAGCTTCCTGACTCCAGGTCAGGTACTGTAATTGGTCCACCTTATTGCCCTAAATATAGCAAAAAGGCATAATACTAAACAGCAAAAGAAAAATAACTAACCAGGAAAAAAATCTCATTATAGGAGAATTATCATGGAACAACCAAAAGAGATTTTTTTATTTTCAGAATTAAAGTAATTAAATCATTAAGAATCCAGTCTAGTAAATATTATCATATTTTAAATAATAGCAATAAATATTATGGCAAAATAAATGAACTTGAAACACCCTGGCAAAAAGAAAATTGCAACAATTGATAATATGTGTCTCCCACAATATCAATAATTTTTTACAAAGTATTATCATAAGAAATTTGACCAGAAGTTAGAATTTCCAAAGAAGAAATACAAAGTCAAACAGATTATCAGAGAATTTAGAGATATTAATGGTTAAGCTTTTCCGAAAAATAGACTTTGTGAAAAAGACAATAGTAGACTCTGAGTTCAAAAAAGCAGCAGTGGAAGAAAAAATTGAAAGAAACATATCAAAATGCAACATTGGAAATACACAAAATCTTCATGAGCCAAGGCAGCCAGTATTTAAGAAGAAAACTGTGCAGAAACAAAAATGATAATCATTCTCTCAAAAAAAAATTGTGTGATGGAATACAAATCATGCAAGCTTTAGGAAACTCTATGAAAAAATTACCCAGAACTATTGAATGCATCAGACAAAGGAGGAATTGCTAAAATCCATACAATAACAACTGAAAGAAGTTCAAAGTTTGATTAACTCAGAAATGTCATTATTAGTCTTAAAGTCTTAACTTTAAGTGACAAATATTATAGAAACCCATGAGCAAGTCCATTACAAACCATAGGAAAAATGTCTATATTCCTTCCAAACTTCTTGTTTATAAGAAATTGAAATGCAAAAAGCAAAGGACATTGGCTTGTACCTCTAAACAAGAAATCCTGTAGCGTAATAATCAGTGAAAAAAAAGATTGATCTTCTTTTCTTTAAAAGGACAAAAAAAGAATGGAGCAGGACATTTGATATGAAAAGTCAGCAAATTTTAAAAAAGACAACAAAGCTTTAAAAAGGTAGAGACAAGAAAAGGGAAGAAATTATATCAGTGTTTAAATGCTTTTAGTCCTTGAAAGGGCTATTTTCAATACATACATACACACACACACACACACACACACACACACACACTTCTTTCAGTCTTATTGAGAAATCAAAGAGAAAACATATATGTACAAAATCTAGAAAACTGGGAAGAGAAAAAGAATTAAAATAATGCCACATAGGTGAGAAATCTCATTGCCTTATTAGTGAATTAATATTTTCATGGATGAAAATGCTGAGATAAAGTTAATTTAGATAGAGAGATGAGGATAATTTGGGTGGAGATGTGGCCTGAATGCCAAAGGATCAGAGGAAGTGACCAAGTGTCATGTTCCTTTATGTTTCTCTTCCTGCCATAGGATCATTTGGAGAGCAGGGGGAAAGTACAGGTGACTGGGATTTAGAGGGAGAAAGGTAGAGTTAGAGTTGGATGGAGAAATATCTGGAGAGGGGGCATTGTAGTGCATTCCTCTGGACATTCGGGTATATGATGAGTGCCTTGAATGGCATGTCAAGGGCAATGGATGTTTCAGAGCATTCTCTTTACTGGTCGGGGGTAGGTGATCTCAGGGCACACTAATACTCCAAAAAAATGGGAATTTGGGAGTCCTTTGTTCAGAAGACAGGTGGACATTTGTACGCAGAATCAGAGGGATGATATGCTGGTGTCAGGATGGGCAGAGGAAGGGTCTAGATATGTGCCTTGGATCTGATAGTTCTGGTTTTGCTACCACCATGCACAGTTCTCTTTGTGAAAGAATATTTCTAGGAATGGGGTGACTCAGGAAAAATGAAAAACCCTTCAAACAAAGAAATGGTGAAGGGTAGCATGGGAAAAATGAAGGTCCTGAAAAAATGAAGATAGCATGTACAAAACCAAAGTCCAGGAATGGGTGGTGAGATTGTAGAATATCCTTGACTGGAGAAGTAAAGAAGGGAATACATTAAATTATTCTTTCTTGTAAAGTTACACTGCAAATAATTGCTATTCTAAGTAAGAGATTTCATGGGGAAAGGGACAATGTGGAGAATTCTGTAGCGTAGTATTGTCTGAGATAGGAAAAAAAATAAATGTCAGAGATAGAAAAAAAAAGAGTTTAGTAAATTATTTTCTTTCTGAATTTACCTGAAAATTCATCTGGACAAGGAATTAAAAAAAATTTGGATATTTTCTTTGTGCAATGGCTTAGCCAATTTTATTTTTTGAGATTGTATTGCTTCACATCTCTATTTTAACTTCTGTTTATTTGGGCATTTTATATTTCTGTAGGCCATTCTCCTTTCCTTTTAAATTCAGTTTTACTAGCATATAATTGTAAATACTAGGTTCTGAAATTTTTTCCTCTGTTGTGATTTTACTTTCTTTGTTTTTTGTTTCTCTGTTTGTTTTCTTTGTTTCTCTATTTGATTATCATGTTTATCTTTTTAGCTTTTTTCAAAGAATGATTTGTTAGTTTAATTGATCAATTCTGCAGTTTTTCACTTACATTTTATCCAGTTGTCTAATTCTTGAAATTTTCTCTTTTTGCTTAATTTGGGTCTATTGATTTTCTGTTTTATTCAAAAACTATGCACTTAATTAATTAACATTTCTTCTATTGTTAGTACATTCTATCAGTAGGTGTCAGAGCCCTCAATTCTTATTTTAGTTAATTTTTCTTGCATTTTTATTTAAAGTTCTGAGTTCCAAACTCTATCCTTCCTCCTCACTCTTCCTCTCCTTCCCTGAGATGGCAAGCGATCAGATATAAGTTAGAGTTGTGCAATCATGCAAAACATTTACATATTAGTCATTTTGTCCAAGAAGGTTCAAACGAGAGAAAAAATGAAAGAAAGTGAAAAATAGCATGGTATGGTATGTATTCAATCAACATCAGTTCCTTCTCTGGAGGTGGATAGTTTGCTTCATCATTAGTCCTTTGGGATTATTTTGGATCAAGACTTTGCTGAGAATAGTTATGTCATTCACAGTTAACTGAACAATATTGCTTTTACTGTGTACAACATTTTCCTTGTTCTTTTCACTTCACAATGCATCAGTTCATGTAAATCTTTCCAGGTTTTTCTGAAATCATCCTGTTTGTCATTTCCTATGCCACAATAATATCTCATTACAATCATATACCACAATTTGGTCAGTCATTTCCCAGTTGATGAGCATCCTTTTAATTTCCTGTTCTTAGCCACCACAAAAAGAACTGCTATTAATATTTTTGTACAAATAGGTCCTTCCTCCATCTTTTTTGATGTCTTTGAAATATAGACCTAGCAGTGTACTGCTGGATCAAATGGTATGCACAGTTTTATAGCCCTTTGGATATAGTTCCAAACTATTTTCCAGAATGTTTGGTCAGTTCATAACTCCACCAACCATGCATTAGTGTTTTAATTTTCCTACATCTTCTCCAACATTTATCATTTTCCTGTTTTTCCATATTAATCAATCTGGTAAGTGTGATGTAGTACCTCAGAGTTGTTTTAATTTGCATTTATCTCATCAATAGTGATTGAATTTTTTTTCAAATAATGAGGTTTTTTTCCCAAAAGCTTGGATCTTTGGGTTTATCATATACTAAATTATTATGACCATTTAGTATAATGTAATTTGTGCCTAATCCATTCCACTTCTACACCATTCTATTTCTTAGCTTGTGCCAGATTGTTTTGATAATTGCTGCTTTATTATATAGTTTGAGCTCTGATACATCTAGACTACCTTCTTTTGCATCTTTTTCATTGGTTCCCTTGAATCAATGAAATTGCCTTTGAGATTTTGTTATTCAAGATGAATTTTTTTATTTTTCTAGCTCTATAAAACCATTTTTGGTAGTTTGGTACTGAAGAAGTAGGTTAAGTTAGTTAGAATTGCCATTTTTATTATGTTGGCTTGGCCTACCCATGAGCAATTAATACTATTCTAATTTCTTAGATATGACTTCATTTGTGTATTTTATAGTTGTGTTCATATAGCTTCCAGGGTTATTTTGGCTGGTAGACTACCAAGGATTTTATTTTATCTACAGCTGTTTTAAATGGAATTTTTCCTTCTATCTCTTGCTGCTGGACCTAGGTGGTAATATATAGAAATGCTGATTGTTTATGTAGGCTTATTTTATATCCTGAGACTTTGCTAAAGTTGGTAATTATTTCAAGCAGTTTTTTAGTTGATTCTCTGGGATTCTCTATGTATACCATCATATCATCTACAAAGAGTGATCATTTTGTTTCCTTATTGTCTATTCTAATTCATACAATTTATTTTTGTTCTCTTGTAGCCATAACTAGTATTTCTAGTACAATATTAAACAATAGAAGTGATAAATGGGCATCCTAGCTTCACCCCTGATCTTACTGGGGAGACTTTTAGCTTATCCCAATTACGAATAATGCTTGCTAATGGTTTTAGTTAGATACTACTTACCGTTTTAAGGAAAGCTCCATTGACCCCCTCCCCCATGCTCTCTAGTGTTTTTAATAGGAATGGATGCTGTATTTTGTCAAAGGCTTTTTTCTGCATCTATTGAGATAATCATATAATTTTGGTTGTTTTTTCTTATTGATATGGTCAATTATGCTAATAGGTTTCCTAATATTGAACCAGCCTTGCATTCCTGGTATAAATTCCACCTGGTCATAGTGGATGGTCCATCAGTATTCATTAAGGAAATTGGCCTATAATTTTCTTTCTCAGTTTTGCCTCTTCCTAGTTTGAGTACCAACTTTATCTTTGTGTCATAAAAGAAATTCTGTAGGACTCTATTTTTCTAAATAAGTTATATAGTATTGGAATTAATTTTTCTTTAAATGTTTGGTAGAATTCACTTGTAAATCCATCTTGCCCTGGGGATTTTTTTCTTATGAAGTTCATTGAAGGCTTGTTCAGTTTCTTTTCCTAAAATTGGGTTATTTAAGTATTTTATTTCTTCTTCTGTTAATCTGGGTAATTTATATTTTTTGTAGATATTCATCCAATTTATTTAGATTGCCAGATTCATTGAGAGCCCTCAATTCTTTCCTAGCCCTTAGTCATTGAATGGATGTTTCCTCAGACAAACTAAGTCTTGGGAAAGACCTTAATTTAAAAAGGGCAAGGTCACCTTCACTTACCAGGATCATACTGCAGAGCCCTGTCCAAGGGCCACTTCACCCTTTATGATTTTCCTTTTCCTTCCTTTTTTTTTTTTTTTTTTTACTTAATGCTCTTATTACATTCCATGGGTTCAGTTATCATTTCTGTGATGATTCCCAGATTTATATATCTAGTCCTTACTTCTCTCCTGAGTTCTAATTCCATACTACCAAGATTTCTGCCTTTTGCAAATCTTTAAATGAAGTCTTACAGACTTCTCAAACTAATTTGTGTCCAATATAAAACTCATTATCTTTACTTCCAAATCTTCTCTTCTCTCAAATTTTCCTATTACTGTCAAGGATGACACTATCTTCTCAGTCACATAGGCTCATAACCTCTGTTTTATCATTGATTCTATCCTTATACTAACTACACATATCCAATATGTTGTCAATTCTTACTGCTTCTACTTTTACATTTCTAATATATGTCCTTTTCTCTCCAATCATATTACTACCACTCTTTTATATGTGTTTGTTACCTGATACTTGGACTGTTACAATAGCCTACTGATTTGTCTCTTTGCCACAAGTCTCTCCCCACTCCACTTTATCCCCTACTTAGCTATCAAATTGATTTTCCTAAAGTACAGGTCACACCTCACTTCCATTATAAATAGCATTTTTACAAACATTTTAAGGTTTGAAAAATGCCTTACATATATTATTTCTTTTGTCATCACAACTTTGAGAGGTAGGTGCTATTATTATCCCCATTTTGCAAATGAGGAAACTGATCAGATAGCAGGTATGTGACAGGATAACATAGCTAAAAAATATCTGAGGTTAGATTTAAACTCAAGCCTTCCTGACTTCAGATCCAACACTGTCCACTCTGCCACCTTGATGCCTATTACTTTCAGCATCAAAGATAAAATCCTCTGTTTGACATTAAAAGTCCTTTTCTCAATCTGTTTTCACCCTATATTTCCAGTCTTCTTACACTCTTCCTCTCCGTGGACTCTATAATCCAGTCAGACTGACCTTCTTGCTATTTCTTCCCTATAGTATTCTATTTTCTGCAATTTGTACCTCTTCACTAGCCACTCTCCACAATGTAATGCTCTCTGTCTTCACCTCTACCTATTGGGTTCCCCTGACTTCCTTCAAGATTCAGCTCAAATCTCATCTTCTGAAATAGACCCTGCCTCCCCCCACTATTTTGGTATCTTCTCTTTGCTATTCTTTTATCTACTATCTCTATATATTGTATGTTCATAATTTTCACATTTCACCAGTTAGAATGTAAGCTCCTTTAGGGTTCTGTTCTATTTATTACCATTGCTTAGCACAGGGCCTGGTATATAGTAATCACTTACTAAATACTTATTGACTGGTAGACTAGAAATACCGTAGAATAATGCATTAAGAGATGTCCTCTGGAACCTAAAAGACCTGGGTACAAATCCCATATCTGTCGCACACTGGGCAAGTCACTTAACCTCTCTGTTCTTCAGGCAGCTTTCTAAGTCAGACAGTTTTAGAAAAGACATTGGTAGAGGGCAGTTCCTCACCTGAGGATTCCACGTACAAAAGCAATGAAAACCACTATTACCCTATGGATGTGTAATAATGATGGATATTTTACAATTTATGCAAAAAGTAAAACATTTTTAAAAAGAATGAGATAAGATGAAATGGTCATTGATCCTAGAATGGAGAGGCACTGGAGGTTGAATGTGCTCAAAATTTCAGTTTAGGAAAATCATTTTTGCTGCTATGTAGGGGATGGTTGTAAAGAGGGGAGCTTTAAAGCAAGGAGCCCGATTCAAAAGTCATTGAAATGGTCCAGTTGTGAAATGACAAGCACCTGAAGGGGTGGTTCTAAAAGTGCATGAAGGGGGATGGATGCAAAAGCTGTTGTGGAGGTAGAAATGATAAGATTTTGAAAATGATATGCTAGAGGGTGGTGGTGGTGGTGTTGGTGAGGAAAAGTGGTGAGTTGAGGATGACATTGAGGTTTCAATGTAGAAGGATGCTCTTAACAGAAGTTGGGAATTTTGGAAGGGGGGCATGTTTGGGGGAAAAGAGAATGTATCTAATAATCATCTAAAATTATTTGGTCTGTGCTGCTTATTCTTTCCCATCTTAAAATGAAAAGTATATATGATGCTTACTCATTGACCACTGTGGACCTGGGTCACAGAGTCCATCCCTGAAAGGTACATGCTACAGTCCTATAATGATAGAGAGCAGGAGTGAAAGAGGGGGTTGGGAAGGGCCAAGGGCCAAAGGAAATTTTGTTTGGGCTGACACTGTAGGTGTTTGGTTCAGTAGAGGTTATAATTGTCCTGATGGGTCCATCCCCTGTGGCACCCCAGAGGGTCAGAAGTAAGAATTAGTTTACTGAGAGTTGGGCAGGACCAGAGGGTATTTTCTGGGCTAGTACAATTCATTGGAGATAAACCCCAAGCTCATCATGTCTTCCAAGTTCAGTTGTTCATCTTTATTGGATTCTGCAGAGAGCTCTAATTACTCATATAATTTCATTCTTCATATGATTTTATAACCATATTTTTTTCTTGAACCATTTTGAAATTTCTTGTTTTTGTTCCATCATCTTAGGAACCTGTGGAATAAATTTTTGATCAGGGAATTTTAGTTCATTTTCCTTTATTATATAAGATTTGTTCCCTTTGCTGTGACATCTCATTGAGATTTTCTCACCTTCCTTCTCTGGGATTTATCTGCTTGTACGTTAGATTTCCAGTCTACTTTCAGCTACTCTTTTGTATTGCAAGTCACTTGTCACTTGGGTAACCTCTTTTTTCTTTGTTCTTTCCCCCTGACATACTTCACAGACCCTTTTGAAGTTAGAATCTTTAACTTCCTTTCACCGGAGGAAGTGAAGCCCACATCCCTGACTAGTCAGGCTATAAGCATTCACTAAACACCAACTGTGTGCCAGGTAATGTGCTGAGTGTTGAGGATACAAATACGAACAAAGACAGAGCCTGCTCTCAAAGAGCTTCCAATCACATGTGGGAAAGCAACACCCAAAAGGAAGATGATAAGGGAGGGTTGGGGAATGATTTAGGGAAGGTTTGCATGTGGAGGCATGAGGAAAAAGTGAGAGATGTCCCAAAGTACTACACCCAAGGAGGAGGAGCAAACATGGGGAGGAAGGGAAAGGAACTGGTCCCAGTTGGGTTTTCAGTCCTCTTGATCTCATCTACCATCTCATCTAACCTATGCTGCCTATATCTTGTAACTCTCCCCTTAACCCTGCCCCATTGTCAGGAGTTCTTTTATTTTGTGTGGTTAGATAGATTCACAGAATCATTACCAGTCACTTCTGTTGGGGTTTGAGGAGGAAAGTCCATGATTAACTACTCTCATAGGGAGACCAGGTAGGGACCCCATTATTTGGATGCAGGAGCAAAGGTTTTGAGGCTATTTATTCTGCCTATTCCTGGTATGCAAATAGATTGGGTAGGAGTTCCATAGATGTAAGTTCTTTATTGTAATTTTTTAGGGGTTTTAACTTTGTGCCAACATTCTATATTCCAATTTTGTGAATTCAACTTTAGTTACTCTGTCAGTGAAAAACTCCTTTGTCTGAGGGAATTGGGTTGCAGAGCTTGTGGAAAAGAAGAACTCTGCTGTTATCAATTAGAAGAAAGCAGATTGCTCTAAGAGGAAAGCTAGGTGACTCAATGGACAGAACTGTGAGTCTGGAGTCAGGAAGACCTGAGTTCAAATATGGCCTCAGATACTTAATAGCTGTGTAATCTGGGGCAAGTCACTTAACCTCTCTGTCTTAATCTACTGGAAAAGGAAATAGCAAATCACTCCTGTATCTTTGCCAAGAAAATTCCACGAACTGTATGATATATAGGGTCATGAAGAATTAGACATGACTAATCAACAATAGATAGCTCTATTAAAGCTGTAACAAATTTCTTTGTAGAGGTGACACTTTGGACTATGGGTAAGAAATGTATACTCCATTATATGCAGTCATTTTATTGAAGAGATTTGCTTAACTTCTGTATGAAGGAACATGGGAGCTAAATGCCCGTCATTTGGGGAATAGCTAAATAAATTGTGGTACATGAACATAATGAAACACTACTGTGCTTTAAGAAATGATGTGTGTGATGAATAGAGAAAAATATGGAAAGATCTATATGAACTGATGCAGACTGAAGGAAGTAGAGCCAAGGGACAATATATACTGTAACTACTACAATGGAAATGGAAATAACTATACCAAAAAATCAAAAGTGGATCCAACAAAATTATAAAAGTCAAGCATAACTCAAATGAAGAGAAATGAGAGAATACCCCAAATCATCTCTCCACAGAAGTGGAATGTCCACAAGTGTTACACACTCAAAATGTTTTTGGACTTTTTGGCATATCAATCAGCTGTGCTGATTTTTTCCCTTGCTTAAAAATACTATTTGTTAAATGGGATGACTCTCTGGAAGGGGGAGAGGAAAGGCAAAGGATACTTAGGGAAATTATGATGATATAAGAAATGGAAAACATTAAAAAATTTAAGTAAATATGGGGACAACTTCACATGTGTGTCCTTGAGCTATCAGAGTTGCCCTAAAATTGGTAGCCCGTTGAACCACAACCTTGCAGGGTGCATTCTGGGAGGCTGGAGGGAGGGATAGTGTCATAGTCCACAGTTTCACTAGTGTAGCTGATTCAGGAAGTTCAGTGCTACCACTCAATCATAATCATGATGAAAAAAGATGAAGAGTAGGAAACTCACATGCAGCCATCTTCAAAGAGAAAGCCTCAAGGAGGCAGAATACATCAGACAATAACTTTTCTGAAGCCATTGGGAGTGTGCCACCTGATTTTCATGTAAGAATCTGACTTGAAACCATTTCTATTCTCATGTCTGTATTACCTCTTAGATTTAGTGTTCCCAGGATACTGATCTGGCAACATCTCTGATTAGGATCTTTCATGGATACCCATGTCTTTGTGACTCCTTGTCCAGGGGAAAGATTTTTTTTTTTTCTAAAACTCAAATGACTTAGTTTATTACCATCCAATTTCATCCCTACTTTAAAGCATCTATTATCAACCATCTTCAGCAGATTATTAATCTTTCGAATTTTTACTTCTTTTACCCTTCAATGGGAACCCATCACCCCCTGAGCTAGTCTATTCCATTTAGGGACAGTTCAGACTGTTTAGAAGATTTCTCTTTATATTGAGGCAAAATTAGATTGTCTGCAACTTCCCTCCCCCAGGACCAGGGAGAACAAACCTCATCACGTTTCCATAGAATAGTCCTTCAAATAATTGAGAGAAGCAGAAGGGAGCATGTCATCCTAGTCCTTCTATTCTCCAAACTAAATATCTCTGTTTTCTATGATTAATATGTATATGACATGCTTTTTATGCCCTTAATTTTCCTGGCTACCTTACTGTAGATGAGCTAGCTTTCCAGTGTTCTTAAAACGTGCTGTCCAGAAATGTACCTAAGGCTTAAATTAATCACCAGGGTATTTTGGAAGATAATAACAGGTCCTGCTCAACAAAAATGATCCAACATTGAACTTTCCCTAAGTTTGTCCTGGTGGTTACATTTCCTATCCCATTTAATATAAGAACTAGAAAACCCCCCAACAAATCTATACACTCTATCATCTTCAGAGAATAGACAATCTTCAATCCCTCAGTGCTCTTTTTCCCTTGTGTGGTAACACTGACTTGCTATTGGAATGAACGTTATGTGGATTTACTCAATCAAAAATCAACCTTGTGATCACACCTCCTGACAAATTTTTTTCCTTTCCTAAACTGGATATATTTCAGTGATTTCTAGTCATGTGACCATGACTTTACTATGACATATACTCCACGGAAGTTGACTAACACACCTAAATGCATGCAGTGCTCTTATTTTTGGCATGGAATCAGTATCAGTAAACAAATTTGCATTGCATAATGACAAGCTGGAAATTCATATTAAAACATCCACAAAGCTTCCAAGAATAGGAAAATATTAATTCCCCCTGTACTCTGCTCTTGTTAGATCCCATCTGGAATATATATTTCTATACAATATGGTTTAGTAGGGCCATTGGTATCCTGGAAAGTTTCCAAAGGAAGGGAATTAAAATGACCAAGGGCCTGGTACCCATGCCACATGAAGATCATGTCTAGGCAATGGGTATACTGAGCCTGGAGAAGAGAAAACTCAGGAGGAACAGGTTACTTTCTTTAAGTATTTGAGGAGATGTTTATGGAAGACAGATTATACTTTTTTCTTTGTCTTCAGAGGGCAGGACCAAGAACAATGAATAGTAGTTGCAAAGAGGAAAATGTAGATTTGATGTCAGGAAAAGCCTTCCTAATAATTAGAACTATCCAGAAGTGGAATAGAGATTTGTCAAGATGTGGTGAGTTGTCCCTTCTTGGAGGTATATAAGGAGAGATTGAACTACCATTGCTCTGGGGATTTTATACTGGGGATTCCTTTTTTGTGTGTGAGTTGGACTAGGTAGATGGCCACTAAAGTCTGTGCCAGCTTTAAATTCTATGATTTTGTGATTCTGAGAACTAGTGGTCAAGGTCATCGCTAGGTAGCCATGACAAATGCACTTAGGGCTTCAGACGTAAGCAGAAAGTGAGGATCCTGGGTGATACATTTGGGAATGGCCTACCAGCTGAAATTCAGAGTATGTGATTCCAGAAATTGAAAGTTAGGACCCTCCAACTTAGTGTTCTTTCTCCTGTATGAGCATCCTAGTGTATGTATTGAGGTAGGGTTTGAGACATCTGATGTCTCAAACAACATATTGCAAAATGGAGAGAACAATGTTAAGCTTTAACATCTGATTTTCATTTAGTACAACTCAACTAGACCTTGGACAGTTAATCTCATATCTGGGTTTCTGTTTTAAAGGAAATTGCTGTAGGTGTTTGCAAAGGAGAGAATAGAAAATCCTGGTCAAAATAAAGGCTATCCACTATGAACCACAGATCTTTTTTCTACCCCTAACTTATGATGCTTGTTGATCAGTTTTTCTCCTACACATGTAGGAAGATGAGGATGTTTAAAGTGTCAGGGAATGGCTTGAAGCCAAAAAAACGTTAAGTATTTCCTTTCACATTCTTCCACAAAAAAGATAATGTTTTCCTCTCATCCAGTTTGGTCGCCTTGATCCAGAGAGTAACATCAGAAAACAATCTACCTCTCAATGTGTACTCATTTTCAATATAAAAGTTCCTCCAGAATTGAAAATTAATCCACATACAGTATCTATTGCCATATAAGCTTAACACATATTTCCCTAGTGCAGTTGTTTTCCAGGGAGCCTAGTCCTAATTATTTAACGCTTTCAAAGTCAATAAATTACTGGGAGGGGGCCAGGAAGCCTGTTGTGGCGAAATTTCCTTGTGAAATGAGAGTCATCTCATGGAGTGAGAAGTTGCAACAAGGTATGATTTAATAATAGCAAGTAATATATTTAAATTACTGTTTAGCAATGTATTGCCTGATATTAAACTGGCTTCCTCTAAATGCTGTGTCCTCAGTTTAAAAGGACATTGTTAAACCCCCTAGGACCAGAGCAGGCCTTTTCTCTACCTAATTAAATTAAGTGTAGTGTACAGTGCCCTTCTGCAAAGATTAACAGAATGCATTTCTTGTCAGTTTAAGTGTTGCCTGTGGCAGGATTTTTTTTTTCCTAATTTAATTAAAAGCTGTTCTTTTATGAGGAACAAGCCTGGAGCATAATTCCTCTTACATCCGTTTACATTTCTAAAGCTTGCTTTGGAGAGAGGGGGAAAAAAAAGCAAAGAGCAGAGAAAAGTAGGGACCCAGCTATGAGTTCACATCAAGGGGTTTCCCCATTCCTCACGGATGTCAGAAAACTCCCAGCAAAACCTGAAGTGAATGAAAGGAGACATACCAGGAATCTGGCAAGGCAAGGTTACTGCCCTCCACCTGAGGCCCAGTCAGCCAGTCAGGGAATGGCCTTGACAAAATCCTGGGTCTTTGCCAAAGCAGTAATTATGCCATGCACTCAGCACATATTCACGAATTTGCGGGGCTGCTGGGTCCTTCAAAGCGTGTCATTGGCTCTGTGACAGAAGTAGGGAAGCCAAGCCAGCACTTGCAGTCTGTTACAACATGAAAAGCCATGCCTAAGTCAGCAATGTCATATTGGAAAATCAGCTTGCTCTCTGGGAAGGTCGCCTTTCAACTCAGCTCAATGGCTGAGAACCTATATTTGTGGTACCGTGTGCTAGGCACTAAAGGATAAAGAGAGAGATGTATATAAACATAATGAAGACACAGATACATGTCCTTCCCTTGATACTCATGATGTTACAGATGGCCTTAATACCCAACTAAGAAGAAATCTAGCTAGCAATTCTGGCAGCTGGACAAAACTGGTGTAGGCAAAGTCACTGTGATCTGAGGAAATACTTCTTTCTCCTCCAATGCTGAAGCAATATGACTTTTTATGGATCTGCCCAATGGTTTGGCTGGCCATTTTCCCCAAATGTTGGAAAAGGTCCAAAGTGCCCTCTCTCCCTGAGCACAAATGAGTCCAGAGAAGTACACCGCAGCCCCAGAGAATTGAGGTCTATACAAGGCCACCTTTTAAAAGGTGAAACATGGTCTTGGCACACGTGTACCTAATGGCTCCTGAGGCTCTCTGAGAGTTTTAATCACCAGGGCACTCTGTGCAGGGCGAACTAGTCTTTCTAGTAGACCCTTTCCCTACCTAAGCATCATCTTGGGAACAACCTGCTTAAGGACCTAGAGTGTTTCTTTCCTCTCCCTCCTTGCAGCAGTAAAGGCCCAGTTAGTCTGACCTACATTGGATCCTGCAACTTATTATGATACTTAGGAGATTGATTTGGGAGTCAATAGCTTTTAATAAGGACTTCACTGTACTAAGTCCTGAAGCCGAAAAGAAATCCGAAAGAGAAAAACAAGCAAACCATGGTACTTGGTCTCAAGGAGCAGAATATTCTAATGAACATATACAAAGGAGACTTATAAGAGAAGTGTTATGAGGAATCTTAGGAGAGAAAGATAACTTTCACAGGAAGTATATGGAGAAGAGGGTATATAGTTGGAGAGGGGAAGAGAAAGTTGCCTTCTGGTGGTGTCTGAGTCAAGCCCTAGGGGAAGAGAGAGACCTTAGTGCTTCACTCAGTAGAATCTCAAGGGTATAAGAGCACTCTCAGGCACTTTTAGAGTAATGATGGCCCTCAGGTATAAGTTAAGGAACCTGACATAATCCCTGAGAGCTTTCTGAGCCTCCTGGAAAAAGAGGCACTCTGGGTGGCAGTCACATTTGTCACTTCAGAGCACTTGCCCCAGATGAGCTTGTGATTGTTTTCTTACTAAAGACAGCAACCATTGAGAGACAGGGAATAGGAAAGGAGGTAGGGAAAAGGAATAACAGTTTGAAAGGGGGAGAAAAGAAGAAAGGAGGAAAAGCAAATTTATTTATTTTTGCAAATGTACCACCTGAGTAGAGAGTACAGAAACAGATACACACACATGCATATATATACACATATGCATGTGTACATATATAAATGTATATATTACATACATATGTATGTATATGCATACACAGATGCTTATTTGCCATTTTCTCGCCAACAGCCAGACTGTTTAGAAGGAGAATTGAGAAGGTGGGAGGAGAGGCAGTCCCTCATAGCTGCTATGAGGATGAGAAGAGCTGGCAACTTTTCTGCTTCCTTTTTTCTGTCTTGATTTCAGTTCACTCCAATAGCAAACATCCTCTCTGGCTTCAACTAGAGTGGCAGATGTGTAATTGGGAAGTGCTCCAGGCTTAAGAAGTAAGGCATTCAACAGGGGTTTCAGGAAGCTGCTTCCTCTCTTGCCTGCCAAAGATGCCACCAGCTTCAGTGAAGGAATAAAGCAATACTTTCAAACCTCTGTGAAAAAGGAGGGTGGAGGAAGAGGCAGATATATATGAAAAGTGAGAGAGTGATAGATAGACGAAAAGTTCTCATCTTTAAGCCTAAGGAAAGAGCTAGCTCACCTTTCAGGCACCACGACAGACAGAAAATCTCTGTCCTTTTCTTTATTGTTGCATTGTTGTATAAAGCCACTCTTCTTACGGTGTCATATACTTTGCACTTCTTATATCTTGTGGATTAACATGAAAAGTCTGCTCAGACACAAACCTAGGGCTATGAATATTGCCTTTAGCTCTGGGATATTTTTTTGACTCAGAAGAATAAATAACTCTTTGTACAAAGTTATTTTTAAATGCTATTTTAAATATTCCTTGTTCCTTGGGTAATATGCAGTGGAGTCCTACTTGAACCAACAGCTTTGCGATGATTTTTTTTTAAACAGAATTTGTGATTTCACTGGCTTCCAATAAGGAACTCCCTCTACCATTGCAGATCAACACCTTCCCCACTATTCGCAGTCTTAGTTCCCTGGGGACACTGAAATAATTAAATGACTTGTCTACAGTTACATGACCAGTATATGCCAGAGATAGAACTTGAGAACAGGACTTCTAGACTTTGAAGCCAGTCCTCTATCCACAGCCAGACCATACGTCATTGTTTCAGTGATTATACATGTATATTTGTATGCACACATGTGTGTTTTTGTGCAGATGTACATGTATGCACTTATGAATGCATGTATACATGCATGCACATGTCTAAATGTACATGCGTGCACATATAACTACAAGTCTGCACATAGATGTGTGTATCCACATATATACACATGTGTATGTACATGTACTATATATGTCATAAATTTGAGTATATATTCACATATACACATACACATAATAGTACCTATTGCCTTAAAGACATTGACATGAGATAAAAAGTTCATTTACATACACGAGCTCAGATATGTAATATATGTGAACTCATATACATATATATACATATTTATGTATAGCATTATATATATGCATCTGACCTTCTTATAATCTCATTTCAGTGTCTCATAGGTGATCAGTATTGTTCTTTTTCTTGGTACAGCCCCTCCTTAGCACTAGACAATGTGACAGTGCTTCCTCCTGCCACATTCAGGGCTCAACCTAAATGGGGAATGCATGGCCTAACAGCCTTCACTCTGACAGCTTGAGTGCTGGGATAGGGACATTTTATGTTCAAAGGGTTTATTATGGAAGAGCCAGTGAGTGCCTGTCTTTATGGGAAGGAGGATTTCAACCCTGCCTAGGCAGATGGTGGTGGTCCACTGATAGAGCCTTTGATTCATGGATGAGTCAAATGAGCCCAAATTAGATAGTACCAGCTAATTTTATTTAATTTCCTCCAAAGTCTCTATTGCTTCATGGACTGTATACCAATTTTCTGGTGGTTCAGCAGCCTTTTTGATTGCTTCATTCATGCCTAAATGATATCTGTACTGTCACTTCATTATGATCGATGTTGATATTGTAGTTACTCTGAAGGATGGTAAGATAGCCTGGCAAAAGCCCAGTTAGTAGTTTCGGTTCTACCACCAAAAGCTATATGACCTTTAGAAAATCTTTGCTGAATCATAGATCCTAGATTTAGAGCTGGAAAGGACCTCAGAGATCACCTTGTCCAAAACTTTCCCCTATCCCACACACATATTTTACAGCAGACATGAGGTTAAGTGACTTACCCAAGGTAATACATGTAATAAGTAACAAAAGCCAGGATTCGAAACCAGTTCTCAAAACCAGATTTAGAGATTTTTTCCATCATATCATGCTATGTCTTAATTTCCTGATCTATAAGATGAAAGTGTTGGTCAAGCAGATATTGAGATTCTGAGATTCTAAGGATTTGTGTATAAAGTTCCTTTCATCAATTGAAAATCCAAATTGGAAATCAGACTTCTACTTGATGTCAATGTGGTTAAGAAAATTGGTTTTTTAACTATATTTTAATATTCTAAGCAAACAAAATCAAAATTCAAATTATGGACCCCAGTAATGCTTTCAATGATTGGATGGATAAATAACTGTAATATAGATTGTCATTGCATCCTTATATTTACTATTTTGAAAAAAAAAGTTTGTATCACTTAATAGTAGCCTGAAGTTATTTAAGATGATAGGACCACAGGATTTAGAGTTGTAAGGACCTCATTTTATACATGAGAAAATTGAGGTTCATGGGATATAGATGACTGTATTTTTTAAAAAAAACTAAATACTTTCTCATTTGTATCTATAAAATTAAAATTATATTGTATGCTACTTTTTAGTTCTATTGTCTTATATTTTGATGTGTTCATCATTTTACCTGTATAAGAATCCCTGCCATCAAATGCTTAATGTATATACTCTTGTCTTCTGTCATCCTTATCCATGTCTTAACACATCCTCTACGGAGAATCCATCTGTCATTCTGGAGACCTTTCTTTATGTCTTTTAGTATTGTTTTTTTTTTATTATCAGTGAACTGTTCTAGCTGTCGACCTGCTATCCCTCACTCCTATTAAAGAACTAACTTATCTCTTTTTTTTGTTGTTGTTTACACATGTATTTGAAAAAAAAAAAGTCTTTTATGTTGTTGGTACTCTGAACAAGTAGGAGGGAGACTATAAGCCTATCAGTCTTACTTAGACTTGCCTAACATTGGGTCACATTTCTGCTATTTTGGGTATTTGTAGATAATATAGAATTTAGGGAGGAAAAGGAGTAGAATTTTCATACCAGTATTTAAAAGCTGGGTACTGCTTACCTTTGAATTTGCTTTAGGGGGTTGTTTAAATTCTAGTGAACCAAAGAGATTGAGCAAAAAGTTTAATTTCATTGTAGTGTATCTCTGGAGACCTCCTCTACATTATTCTGTATCTCCATGGAGAACCCATCATCTGGTAGGATAGCCCAAGAAGCCATGCAGTATCAGTTATCCACCACTATCTGACTCACCTTGGGTATCAGGAATTTATAGATACATTTGGCCCTACCTCATTGTCTGACATCAGTCTTCTAGTGTTAGATGGAGTCTATGATCTTTCTGATGGGAAAAAAAGGCTACATCTCATATACAACATAGTTCTGTCACTCTGCTCTACCAAATTTATAAGCTTGGATAGGCTGGGATATAACATGTCACTTTTTGTATATCAGGCATCATTAATAATCAGCCAATGGAATAAGAGAAGTGATTTAGTCACCAGATTATACTATAGGTCACTAGGTCAGGAAAAGGAATAGATGAAGAATTCCAGGAAAAGATGGGAAGCCTGGTACCTCATGGATTTATTTCAGGGCATCCATAAATCTGGATGGGAAAAAAATACATCATTACTTTCAATAACCTCTACCTGAAATTTAGCATTTCCTTCAATTATGATTTAAAATATTCTGAGAGGGGTTCCATTGGTTTTTACCAAAGAGAGAAAAGGATCCATGATACAAAAAGGTTAAGAATCCCTGCTTTAGAAGCAGAATGTAGGAATATTGGTGGAATATCTGGACATCTTCCAAAACTTTCTGTAGCCCCTTGCTCTCCCTCCCTCAAAACAGAGCTGCTCATAATTTCTTAAGTTAGGCCATAATTTTGGGATTTGGAGGAAGCATAGGTAGGATCCCATAGACTAAAAGTTCTATAGGGGACATTAATTCAGGAGGCACAAAATGTTCTTAAGAATGAAATTCTAAAGACTTAAAGAAAAACTGTTCCTAGTAGGAGGAAGAAATATAAATTATTTGAAGAAATCAGTTCAGATACTTAGATAACTCAGAAATGAAAACAGACATATATAAAAGGTAAAAGCAAGGGCAGATAGCAGAGGATGGACACAAAAGTGGCAATTCCTGGTAAAAAGTACAAGTAGTGCTAAAGCTCATATGAGCTGAAATTGGTGATGGAAGTTAAGAATAACCACAAAGTTTCTCTTCTCTTCTCTTCTCCTTTTCTTCCTCTCTTCTTCTTTTTCCTCCTCCTCCTCTTCTCCTCCTTCTTCTTACTCTTTCTTCTTCCTCTTCTTCTCTTTCTTCTTCCTTTTCTTCTTTCTTCTTCTTCTCCTTCTTTTCCTTCTTCTCCTCCATCTTCTTCTTCTTCTCCTTCTCCTCCTTCTGCCTTTCCTTCTCCTCATTCTTCTCTTCTTCTTCTTCTTCTTCTTCTTCTTCTTCTTCTTCTCCTCCTCCTCCTCCTCCTTCTCCTCCTCCTTCTTCTCCTTCTCCTTGTCCTCCTCCTTCTCCTCTTCCTCATCCTGCTCCTCTTCCTCCTCCTGCTCTTCCTCCTTTTACTGGAAAAGAGTGGAGGAGCAAAGGAGGGATAAAGTTATTCCTCAGACTGGATGGGACAATGTTAACTGATGACAGAGGAAAGAAAAACCCTTTAGTTTTTTTTTCTAATCTTTTTTGTCTGCAAAAGCAAATGGCTTTTGGATTGGAAAAGGCAAAACATAAATTCCAGAAGAGAAAAAATAAATATACCAGAGACAAAAGCAATATTCATAGCTCTGAATATTATGTTAATAACATTCTGGATTGCAATAAATTGCATGCTGACTTTGTTATGTTAATCCACAAGAATATGAAATGAAATATATATGCATATGTATATATACACACGTATACATACATGCACAATATATACATGCATGTATACATACATACATACGTGTGTATGTATGTATTTACTGAACCACTGTTTTTGGTCCATGAAACATTGTGGCGGCCAGGAGAGGTGCCATTGAACCAGTGAATAGTAAATGAGGTCTTGAAATCTGCAAACTTTTGCAGTATGAACTTTACTTTGCTTGGAAAATCATGGGTCATATTTTAAAAGAGAGAGTGAATTTCTGGAAAAGAAAGCATTAATGACAAAAAAGTCAGCATATATTTGTCAAGAATAGGTCATGCCAGACAAGCTTTAATTCCTTTTTGGACAATGTTACTCACCTGATAGCTCAAAGAATTCTATAGATAAAATTGACCTAGATTTTAGCAAAATATTTGATAAAATTTTTAATTCTTTCCTTGTTAACATGTTGAAAAGTTGTAGGTTGAACCTTGGCTGCTAGAGTACAGTGTGATTAGATAGATTCAGAACTGGTAAAATGGCAGAACTCAAAAGGTAGCCATTGATGACAACCTGACATGAGGTCTGTAATAACGGATTGCAGGGATCTGTACTATCTAACATTTTTTACAAGTAGCTTAGATAATGCAATCAATGGCATACTTTTCAAAGTTTCGAATTATCCAAAGACAAGAGGGATAGCTAACACAATAAGTGACAAAGTCAGCATCCAATTTATTGTAATCCAGATTACAATATTGTGTTAAATTTAAATAATGAAATTTAATTGGATTAATTGAAAAGTCTTATGTATACAGTTAAATATCTTCGTAAGTACAATATGGGGTAGAAATGATTAGAAATTTTCTTTTCTCAAAAAGGTATGGA
Source organism: Notamacropus eugenii (assembly GCF_028372415.1). Lineage (NCBI taxonomy): Eukaryota > Metazoa > Chordata > Mammalia > Diprotodontia > Macropodidae > Notamacropus > Notamacropus eugenii. The sequence goes on from NC_092877.1 coordinate 308,189,442, forward strand.
TTGCAAACTCGATAATGAGTCAGCAATGTGTCATGGTACCCAAAGAATATAATATGATCTCTGACTTCATAGAGAGGCATAGATTCCAAGAATAGGGAAGTAATATTTCCTCTGAATTCATCCTTGGTCGAATCCCATCTGAAACAGTGTAATATTGTTCTTTCCTGGGTACCACAGTTTCAAAGGGATATTGAAGGAGAAATTCAATCACAGTGGTTAAGGGCATCTAAATTAATGCCAATTGAGTGTCGGTTGAAAGAAGTTCAGGATATTTAGTTTGAGGAAGAAAGACTTAGGGTTGGGGTGAAGAGAGATGTTAGTCATTTTCAAGTGTTTGAAAAGATCTCATGTTAATACTTGTTCTATTTGCTTATCAGTTGGGGGAATGGATAAATAAATTGTGGTACATAAACATAATAGAACATTACAGTACTATAAAAAACAATGAATATGAAACATGCAGAGAAGCAAGCTGGGCTGATATAAAGTGAAATAAGCAGAATCGGGAAAGCAACATATACACATTGAAATGGAAGAAAACCTACCACAATAACAAAATAAAATGGAACACTTTGTAATAACAATATCCAGCATTTATATAACACTCTGAAAGTTTAGAAAGTGATGTACACATATTGTCTTATTTGATCCTCACAACCTCCTATGAAGTAGAAGCAGTTATTATGCAATTTTTACATATGAGGTAACTGAGATAGGGAGAGATGAAGTGACTTGGCCAGTTTCACACAGCTACTTAGGGTTTGTGGAAGGATTTGAACTGGTCTTCCTGACTCCAAGTACAGTACTCTATCCTCTGTGCCATTGATCTGCCTTTAATGACCAAGTCTGTCCTGCCAAAATAGATGGAAATATGCATTTCCTGTCCTTATTTGCAAAGGAGGTGATAGTGTGGAAAATTGCACATATTGTCAAACTTGGTGGATATGTTAGTTATTTTTGTTGAATTGTTTTTCCCCCAAATATACTTTATTATAAGAGATGGTTTTCTAGAGAGGAGAGAGCTAATAAAAGTGTAGTAAACACAAAAATCAATCAATTTTTCAAAAAGCTTGATCCCTTTGATCTAAGAGGACAAAACCAGAGGCTTATCTGAAAGCTGCAGAAAGATTTAGTTAGATGAGGACAATATACAAATGGAATAGTCTGACTTGGGAGGCAATAGGTTCCCCCTCGTGAAGTCTTTAAGCAAAGACTGGTTCATGACTTGCAGGGTACGTTATGATAAGCATTGTTTTGAGAGAGGGAGGATTTAGATTGGATATGATGACTAGTGAAGTCAATTCCAAATCTGAAATTTCCTGAGTCCTGTGGGTCTTGAACTCCTCTGACTCCTGACATCTCTACTTCATCTTCATTCCTAGTATATAAGCATTGAAACCTTGGGATTTAGGATTGGAGGAGATCTTAGAGATTAAATCCAATCCCTTCCTTTTACTTATGGAAACATTGGATACTAGGAAAATTAAGTCACTTGCCCAAGATCATACTAAGTAGGAAGGAAGAGATTTGACTCCAGATCTAGCACCTAACTCCACCTAATTCATATTCATCTTTCCGTAATTTCTTGGCTTCCCTCCTTTTGCTGATTATCCTTAATTCTACAACTTTACTTACTGATCAAAAGTTTTATAGACTTATCTGAAGCTGAAGTCAAGACAACTTTACAAGTTGCCCCCCATGTGGTGTCTTGACCCACAGCTTAGGAAATGCTGATGGGGTTGAAAAGTTGAAGAAGCTCTGGTCTACCTGATGCATTGAGCTGAGTAGAAAGAAAATGATAAAAAAAAAAAAGATAGTTACCCTATGTCATAACTACAAAACCAGATGACTGAGCTTGACAGTCTAGGAGCTGACTCTCCCAACTGGCACTCAGAGTTATAGGTAAAGTCCCAAAAAGGAGCTACTAACTCTCTCCTCAGGGATTTTTAAAAATACTTTGTTCATAAACCCCCACTGATACACTTCCCAATTGATTATCATTTGATATTGATTTGCCAGCCAAAACTAACTAGACTTTAGAAAGGGAGCTTATTAGTCTAAATATATTCAACATACTTTTCCATAACATGTAGGATGCTCTTCCAGTGGTACTTGCAGTAGCATTTAGGAGAAAATGAATTTAAGATTAGAGATCATGTAACCTTGAGATAATTCATGCCTCCTAGTTGGATGTATGCTACTCTCTTTCTTTGTGAATTTCCCATGAAGTGTGCATAGCTCCTTGCTGGGCTCCATGTAGAGTCTTATAGCTACCTTTCCTCAGTTTCTAGTTTGTGCTTAGCTCCAGATGGGTATATTGTTGTTATCATCTTATTACATAACTGCTACTATTCTGAGGACATAGCTAGTGTGCCAGCCCAACTCTGGAAATCGTCTGCTATTTTTATCTAGGTACTGTAGGGTTAACCAACTATCCTCAGCCAACCACAAGATACTTCCCGTGTGTCCTTATTTGCTTTCAAAAGTGCTTTGTTCCTTATTTGATTGCTCATCCTTACGTTATTACTTTATTGATTGATTGATTCAATAGAGATATCTAGTCCTTATTCACATCTAGGTCATACCTTCAACTGATTCAGTGAAGAAGTCTGGGCCCTCTGTAATTACTGAGGTATATGGAACACCCCACTTACAAGTGACTCTTCATCTACATCGTGCTAATCATGGGTACCCATAAGCCCTGTCCAGAGTCTTCACTTTTCTCTTTATACTTTTGGATTTGGGGATCTTTTCAGTTCCCATAGATCCAAGCATCGTCTCTGTGCTAACGACTCTCAAATCTACCTATCCAGCCCTAACCTCTCCTTTGACTTACACTTTCACTTCTACAACACTATACATCTTGAACGTGGATATCCTATAGGAATTTAAACTCAATGTGTCCAAAACTGTACTCATTATCTTTCCTCTCCAGATGCTTCCTTTTTCCTAATTTCCCTTAACCTTCAGTCATGCAGACTCCCAAACTAGATGTCATTTTCAGCTAGGCATGACCTTTCACCTACCCAATATATCTAATCAATGATAAAGTCTTGTCATTTCTACCTTTGGTATGTGCCCTCTTCTTTCCTCTGACATTTCAACTACCTTGGTACAGCCCCTTATCATCTCACACCTGGAGTATTTCAAACCCCACTGGTTGGTCTCTTTGTCTCACCTCTCCCCACTCTTGTCCATCCTCCATTTGTCTGCCAGACTGGTCTTCCAAAAGTGTAGATCTTTCCATATTCTCCTCAACTCCCAATACACACACACACACACACACACACACACACACACACACGCACACACACACACACACACACACACACTCACAACAAATTCCAGTGGCTCCCTGTTTTTTTCAGGATCAAATATAAAATCCTGTTTGACTTTCTAAAGCCTTTTGTATCCCAGGCCTCTTATTCTTTACTATCCTCTACTTTCTCTGAGACCCAGTGACATTAATCTGGATTAAATTATGAAGCAGGGATTATTTAAAAGGTAACTAACAAAAAGTATAATAGCTGATATGTGATCTTATAAAGTTTATGAAACACTTTATTTAAATTATCTCTTGATTCTCACAACAAAGCTATAAGACACTACCTTCTTTCTGTTCCTTGAACATGACAATTAATTTCTCAATTCTGAGTATTTCCACTGGCTTTCCTCCCTACTTGGAACTCTCCTCTTCATCTCCATATCCTAGTTTTTCTGTATTCCTCAACGATCATCTGAAGTCCCACTTTTTTGCCAAGATGCTTTTCCTAGTATTGTTTAACCAGAAGGTCTTCTCTTTGAGATCACTCCCCGCTTTATCCTACCTGTATCTTGTTTGTACATCATTGTTTTCATGTTGTCTCCACCATTTGACTGTGAGCTACATGGGGCCATGGACTACTATTTTTTTGTCTCTTCTGGTATCCCCAAAGCTTAGCAGAGTGCCTGGCACATAGTAAATACTTGATAAATGTTGGTTGATAGACTGATCCTGGGCATTCTGTCTCCTGCATCTCCTAACTCCATGCCTTTACCCTAGCTTCCCCCCTCTAGCTATCGCTGCATGTCATCTCCAAACTGGAATATTCTCCTATCTCTCCTTTGCCTCCTGGCTTTAGATTCAGTTTAAATCCCACCCTCTGTAAGAGGTCTTCTTTTCTCCTGCTCTCTGAGATTAACTTCCTTTTATACCTTTATGGACATAGTTATTTCCATGTTATTTGTCCCAATAGAATGGGAACTCCTTGAGGGCAGGACCTATGTTTTTCCCTTTCTCTTTATTCCCAGAATTTAACCCAGTGCCTGATACTTAGTAAACATCTGGTATTTTCTTCACTCAATCAACATCCATTTATAAATATGCTTATGGATTGGCCAATTGAAGGAGTGAAGAAAACACCATACATTTTATTCCAGGAGTGTGGAGATTCTGTGTTGCTTCCAGTATACCTTTTGGAGAGAGCCACTACAGTCTACTTTCAGAATGATAGTGGATCACTTTCATCATTCTTTCTCCCCTCATTCAAAAAGCAGAAAGGCAAGCGGCCATAGGAGCAGTGGAAAACGGCCCCACAGCGGCTCAGGTTGGTCTTTTCACTGTTTCGAGAAAGTCAAGAGCTAGTTACAGTTGCTAATACACAGGGCCAGCTGACTAACCTGCAGTGACTTGACTTTAAAACAAATTCATTGATGTCCTCCTGTGGGAATACAGACTGGCCTTTTGTTTATTATTGCCATATTTTATTTGTATAGATATCCTGCTAGGCTTTGCGCTATAAATAGTGACATTTTTATTGTCGGTCCTGGGCACTTAATAAGCTGCAGCTTTTCCTAGCAATTAATTGCACTGACAATCAATGGGAGTCTGCAGGCAGTGTGTTTATGTGCTGAGCTTCTGATGAGTGAAGCCCCCAGAAGCCCGGCTGTCAGAAATGAACATTCTTTCCTGGCACACATCCCCATTCTATTCTGGGTTTGCCCAAGTAGCACCTGGTGATCAAGCTGAATTTATACTGGGGTTTTGCTTGGCATGGACAGAATTTGGGGTCTCATGTAGATAGTATAGGGAGGAAATTATTTAGGGAAAAATTGCATGATAGAAATACCTATATCTGCTTTTTCTCAACATGTATCTTACTTTTTAACAAAAATTTCTTCTCTTGAGATTCCCTAGTTTTTTGTTGTTTTTTTTTGGATAGCTCTGTGTGTGTGTGTGTGTGTGTATATGTGTATGTTCATGTTTTAATCCCATTAAAGATCATTTTGATTCACCCAAAATGCTTCATTGAACTATGAAAGGGTAATTTAGGTCAGTAACTTTTATGTTCATTGTTGTCATATATATAGAACCGCATCTTTAGGTGATATTTATAATTAGGTACTGGCTTGGTGAAATTTTGTCCTTTGAAAGTTACCCTGTTCTTAATAAACTGGAGTCTTTTTATCATAAAGATAAGAATACAGATGGTAGATCAAAGTCATCTGAGGACTGGATTGTAAAAGGATCTTTTAACTTAGTGATTTTGGACTTGCTTTCTATAACAGTTTCTCATTTATTTATTATTGTGCCCAGTTTCAAAGCTCTGCACAGAGCAGAAATGGACACAGCCACTTTATTTACTCTTTTGATGCCCAGAGTATCTGAACTAAGGCTTACAGAAGCATTTTTGTGGTGACTTAGGTTTCCAAAGACAATACTGTTTTATCCCCAAGTCACTATCTGTTAGCCCTTGGGATGTAAAGACAAATTGAAAATCTACTTACCATTCCTACCAGCTGGTCATTTTATAAGACATAGAGCCATAAGGGACATCAAAGGCCTTCTAGTGCTATTTTCTCATTTTACAGATGAGAAAGCTGAGGCTCTGGGAATGAGATTAGGCAACTTAACCCAAGGTCACACAACCAATAATTGTCAGAGGCGGAATGCGAGCACAGGTCCTCTGAGTTCAGAGGATTCCTTTTTTGGTATCACACTGCCTTCTGTATCAGATATTAAGTTCTAATGATTTTTATGTACTTAACATTAAATTGTTTAAAATAGTAATAAAATAATAATGTAACAAAAATAATAACATTTGGTATTTACATAATGCTATAAGGTTGGTGAAGCACACTACTTACATTGTTTGTTTGGATCTCACAGCAAATTTATAAAACTGGGGTCCTTAACTGTTTTTGTTTCATGGACCTCCTTGGCAATCTGATGAAAACATTGGATCCCTTCTCAGAATATTTTTTAAAGTTACAATTGAAAGAAATATTAACTTTTATTTAGAGGTTAGTAAAAAGTAATTTTTATTTTAATAATTTATTTAGCAATTAATAATAATTTAAAATTTTCCCATCCAACTCCATTGGATGCTCTGAGATCTGAATCCTAGGTTAAGAACCCCTGCCATAAAGTAAGAACTAGGAATATTATCGTTTTCCTATTACTGACCAGAAAAGTGAGTCTCAGAGTGGTAATCTAACTTATCCATAGCCATATAGAATTAGAGGGTGCAGGAGTCAGGATTTGAACCCATGTCTTTAAAACTCCAAGTCAACTGCTTTCTCCACTGTCTTATTATTTGTGTTCCTATTAGTTCACAGGTTTTCCTTTTCCTTCAAGGACTACTTAGTTTTATTCAGCCAATGCCAAGTGACTATTAGTAGGTGAACTAGGTTTATGATATTTTAGTATGATGAACAAGAATTGTTTTAATACTATATTCACTCATATAACTCATATTTGAAGAATTATAAGGCCAGGAATCTTAAGGCACAATTTTCTTCTTTTTTGCCAGTAGATGGCACTCATTGGTAGCTAAAGACCCACAGCTAGGGTACTTCCAGACACTGTGATAATAGTAACATCTCACATCTACATAATGCTTTAAGGTTCACAAAGCATTTTCCTCACAGTAACTCTTACAGGTAGAAAGTGAATATATTTTTGTCCCATTATTTAGATTTTCATATGACATCAAATTGGGAGGGATAAGTGACATGTTGAATGAATTAGAGGATGTGGATAGGCTAGAAAGGTGAACCAAATAGAGCAAAATGAAATGCAATAAGAATAAGTGTAAAATCCAATATTGGGGTTCAAAAAATCAACTTCCTGAATGCAATATGGAATTGGTGTGACTACACAGTGATCTTAAGACAAAAAGTTCAGGGAGTTTTAGTGGATTTCAATCAAGAGATATGGCAATCCCCAAAGCTAAGATGATCCTAGGCTGCATTTGAAAAGTGCAACACAACGTCCAGAACTTGAGAGATGATAGTTCTGCTATCCTCACCTCTATCTATCACATCTGGACAGTTGGTTTCAGTTCTGAGCATCACTTTTAAGCAAATAGTTTGGCAAGCAGCAAAGAGAGAGAGAACTGAAGACCATCCTACTTATATATTGATTTGATGAATTAAAGCATGTTTAGCCTAAGAAGAGAAGACATGTGGCGATGTAGCTTGGTTTGACGAGGCCCTTTCGATTAAAGGTTTGAGGGGATATATACAGATAGTGAAGTTAGAAGGACAGATAGCAAACTATGAGTACTGCCCCTAACAACAAAGAAATTGACCAACTACTGTATTTATCATCATCTGTCTTACTCATAGTTATTGTGTTCAAAGACAACTGAGGCTTGCTTGTAAAAGACTACTGCTTCTTTTACCTACATCAGTATAAAACCATACAAACTCTAGTGGTAGTGGGCTATCCGGACTCCATATAATATCTGAAGATAAGAAAATAGTATTAGATACCCCCTCTTCTTAACTCTAACCCTCCCTCAAGTCTCTTCCCATAACATTCCATTCTCCACTGAGCTGTCGAATTGATTTTCCTTAAACTTAAGTCTGACCATGTAAATCCCCTAGTCAATCAATTCCACTGGCTCCCTATCACCTCCTGGATCCAATATAAAATCCTGTGCTTTGCATGTGTAACCTCCTATCTTCCCAGTCTTAAGTATTACTTCCCCCAACCCTAATCCCTGCCCTCCTCCCATGCACACTGTGATCCAGTGACATTGATTGTTTGGTAGTGTTTACATTACACACTTCATCTCCTGACTTTGGGTGTTTTTTACTGTTGGTCCCCAATGATACCTCAAGTGTTCTTCTTCCTCAACTCCAGCTTCAGACTTCCTTGGCTCTCTTCAAATCCTGGCTAAAATTCCCCCTTCTCCGAGAAGCCTTTTCCAATTCTCCTTAATGCTAATACCTTCCCTCTACTGATTTTCCCCAATTTATGATATATATGTCTTGTTTGTATGTAGTTGTTTTGTATTTTTTCTCCCACTTGACTGTAAGCTACTTGAAGGTAGCAACTACCTCTCCTTCCTTTGTATCCCCATTGCTTAGCATAGTACCCGACACCTAGAAGGTGCCTAACAAAAACTTAGTGACCAGACTGATTTACTGAATAGATTCAATTATATGGTTTGTGATTAAGTATATAGCTTAATTTCCCATAACCAAAGCTAGGACTTGTGATGAAGGAGAAATAGGATGCACATATCTTATATTCTTCCTAAATGGATATGTTTTCCTCAAGTGGATTGGAAGCTGTCAATAAATTCTTTAATTTGATACATTGAGTGGAAGATTTTGTTTTTGAATGTTAACATCCAAAACTTACTAACCTGGTGGTGGGTTGGGATGAAAGGACGACAGTATTAAGGAGGGGAGGGGAACGTGAAAATTGTCTATAAAGAGTTAAAGGATTGCCCTATAGAAAAGGGATTAGACTTCTTCTTTTTCTCAAGGGATAGTAGTGAGACTATTTAGTCTGTCTGTCTGTCTGTCTGTGTGTTTGTCCTTTGTTTTCGAAGACCATTACATCAGAAAAATGATGACATGACTTGCACTTAACTTTGTTTTGAGTGAGGGAGGGCTGTGCAAGATCACCAATCTCACTTTCTCCTCCTGAGCCATCTGGGTTCAGTGACTGGAGATAGCCCAGGATGCAATGGGAGACCTTGGCCTTTTTAGACTGGCCTTTTCAGGTACTCATTTAGAGGGAGATGATGACCATATGGGGATGTAAATAGTTTATCCATATTAAATAACAAGTTTTCTTTTCTTTTTCTTTTCTAGACTGCAAAGCAGAATTTCCTAACCATTTAGAACTTCATAAAAGAGGACTGGGCAACCTTGAGAGGCAGTAGATCCCATTAGCCTAGAGTTCTTCAGCAACAGCCTGGATGACTGGCTACTTGTAGGTTACTACTTTTTTAGGAAAGAGCTAGACCAAGTGACCTTTCAGATGAAGTATCAGACTGAATGATTTCTATTTTCCTGATGAGGAAAGAGGGTCAGGGGGTGAATCGGTTGATGAATTTTTGAGTGTATTTTACCGTAATTTATTATAATTTCTCTTATCTGTACAAGTACCTTAAGGATAAAAACATTGCACAATGCCAAATGTTGAAGCTTGATCCTTCAAGGTATTCCTAAATTCTGATCCTTTTAAGGGCTTTGCTTATTGTCTTACAGCTAGGAAGTTGTTGGGGCAGGACATGAACCCAAATCCTATGATGCAAATCTAGAGTTTTTCCCATTATTTCACCATGACTATCATGTGATGAAACTTCAAGGAGTACAGAACCTATGTGTAAACTTGAGTGCTATCTATAAACAGGACAGGAGTTTCTTTGTGATGGTTGGAATAATGATGGTGGCCATCAGCTATTTTTCTCTCCCATTCAGGATTTTAGACCCTTCTTGAGATTTGTTGAAACTTCAAGAGAATTTGCATATCTGAATGCTGCTTACTAAGAAATCCAGGGAGAATTCAACTGACAAATAAAAATACATACACACAGAGAAGCACACATCTATCATCCATTTATTCATCTATCTATATTTTCACCTTTCTATCTATACAGTTATCTATTCATCCATCTGCCTTCAACCCCATCAATACCCACCAGGAAGTGTTGACCGTATAGGATGAGAGGATACCCTGACTATACCCTGAGACATGAAAGAAATAAATTCAATTTACTTTCCTGTCTTTGCCAGGACTAATGCAGGGGGATCTTTTGGGGTAAAAGGTGAAGAAAAATAGTTTCCCAGATGTCTGATCCATTTTTTTTCTTTGTAAGCCAGATAGGCAGAGGTAGATTAAAGGGAGAGGTGACAATGGGTTGACTAGCCTTGAGTCAAGCAGAACAGGTGACTTTTGATGTAGCAGCAGCAGCAGCAGCAGCAGCTATGAGATAAGGTTTCAGCAGGTGGCAGTTAAGGAGTCAACAACAACAGTGTAAGTGAGACATAACAAATGACAACCTTAGAGGTGGAAAGGAGCAAGAAGGCAGACCTTCAGGAGATGGTCACTATAGAGGTGGAGTACAAGAGCAAAGGTGTTGTACCTACCAGCACATCATCAGTGAATTATTTAAGGGTTTATTAACCATCTGCAATGTGCCAGGCACTGTGATAAGCTTTGGAGATACAAAGAAAGGAAAACAAAACAAAACAAACCACCACCACCAACAACAACAAAGAAGAAGAAAGCCTACTGTCAAGGAACTCACAGTATAAAAGAGGAGACATCATGAAAGCAACTATGTACAAAGAAAGGCAAGATTAATTGAGAGCCATCTCAGAGAGAAAGACGAAGATTAAAGAGGACTGAGAAGGGTTCCTTATGATAACATAGAATTTTAGCAGAGACCTGAAGAAAGCCAGGAAAGATAGAGAATTCCAAGCACTGGTCAGAGTCAGTAATGATGCTCAAAGTTGGGAGATGGAGCTTCAATGGTCAGGAACTTCAAGGAGGCAAATGCCAATAGATTGTAGACTAAGTGAAAGGAAGTCAAGTCCATGGGGGTGTTAACCCATTTCTGCATGGCTGCTGACGTTCACAATAACCACAGTAATAATAATGAAAAGTATAGCATATTTATCAACCATTTAAGGTGTGAAAAACCCTTTGTATTTTTATTCATTTTTACCCTCACAATAACTCTATGATATAGGTTCATTACTATACCCATTTAAAAATGGGGAAACTGAGACTGAGAAATTTTTCACAACTTGACCTGGGTCACACAGCTAGTATCTGAAATAGGATGTAAACTCAATGCTTCTGGATTCCAAGTCACTTATTATTCCACCCACTATTGTACTTGTCTTAAATGATCAAATTGCATCAGTCTTCTGTTACTTCCTTTGCTACTATTTTCAATTAAATATATGTGATTTATGGTTCTTGGATGGTCTGTAAGTAGAAAAGCCACCAAATAGGTTCTTGAACCATATTTCCCTCCCAGTTTGAACCCACGTAGTTTGAGAATTGAGAACTGAGTGCAAAAGCTGTTACCCCAACCTTCAGCTTTGTCATGTTATGGCATTCCAATGATCCTGATACATCTCAAAGAAATAGAATAATTTATTTTTTTTCAGACTTGTCTTCAGAGTCAATCTAAATCCACATAAAAATTGCAATGTTCTGATTTTTTGGCCAAAAACTCTATTGCTTTATGTGGCCATCCCCTTTGTAGATCTGACTTTATTGTGAGTGACTCCTTGGTTGTTTTCTCAAACTTAAAACCAAACTAAAAATACAAAGATTCATTATTCCGGAGGAAATAAGATAATGTGTCACAAGCTCTGAAGAAGATACAGAAGGACCAAGTAAATATGTATATGGTATTCTAGGGTGATTGCTTTGAAAGGCACCACTCATGTGGATGTCTAGAGCCTCATGTGACTTTTAAACAGTCACCAGAATTTTATAGTTATACTTTGTATTGAGATTTTAATAATAATGTGGTTTCACACTCTTCTAGCCAGATAACACTTATTATTGAGAGATGGCCTTGTAGGTAATGTTTACTAGTAAGCTTGTGAGTTACAGACATTCACAGCAATATACACAAGAATGACATTTTCAAAGACCAAATGAGAAGCTTAATCTAAAAAAAAACTGTTTATGTTGAAATTTCTCCCAGGAAATTAAAAACAATAACTTTAAATGCCAGATGACCAAACTAATCTAAGTTGACTGAAGGCTTTATTGATTTACAACTTTTCACCTGATCTTTCAAAAAAATATTTTTAGGAAGAGCCTTTTGAGCTGGCTTTGCATTAATTAACTAATTAATATAAAAAATGGAGCATTTATTGAGTACCTCATTTGTGCAGAAAAGCAGTATGCCATAGTGCTGGAGGAATTAGTCTCAAAGCCAGGAAGACCTGTGTTCAAGGTCCATCTTTGGCACACATCTGTTTAGGCAATTCTCTATTGTTAGAAAATGCCAAACTGCATCAGAAGAGGGAGTGTCCTCTCGTGGGAGTCCTCTTTCCCAATAAAACCACAGGGCCAATCATTGCTACCAAGTGCAAGGCACTGTGAGTCATGCAATGTATATGAGATCTAGAGCCTCTAATATTTTATGCTTCTCTCCAGGGAAAGTGTGCACTAGTTTTAAACATGCCCTAAATGCTTTTTTTCCTGTTCATTTAATATAACTAAGAAGCACAGCAGATACAGTGCTGATCCTAGAGTTATAAAGATCTGAGTTGTAATCCTCTCTTAGGCACTGTATAATTTTGGACAAGTTACTGTTTCTGCCTCAGTTTCCTCATTGATAAAATAGGAATAATCATACATCCCAGGGTTGTTGTATGGTTAAAAATGAGGTAATTTTATGTAAAGCACTTAGCAAACCTTAAAATGTGATATTATTATTAATTTTTATTATTATTATATACTGTCAGCATTAGCATCACACTTCTGGTTGAAGCTGTTAACTTCAATAGTGGTATTCTTATCTCAATTCTTATTACTTTGCTCTGTATAAATATTTTCTTCTTTATTCATGCATAATAATAAATCATAATCATAGCCATAATAACTAACATTTATTTCGTGCTTTAAGGTTTGCAAAACATCTTACAAATACTGTCTCACTTGATTTTCATCACCATGGGAGGGAGGAGAGGCAAACATTATCATCATTTCAGAGATGAGGAAACTGAGACAGAGGTCAGATGACTTACCCAGGGTCATATAGGTACTGTCTGAGGATGGATTTGAACTGAGGTCTTCCTGACTCCAGGTCCAATTATATTTAACGTAAAAGCCAAAAGAGATCATGTCAGCTGGGACTGCATTAAGAGAATCATAGTTTCTGTAGGAAAATAGTTTATCATTTATCTTTTATTACTACTGCTTAAACCTGGCTTTATGTGGTTAGAAAATTGTGTATGCTAAAAACTTATTGTAGAGGTCAGGTTGACCTTAGAGAAACTCCAGGGAAGCCTTCTTACATCCCACCCAGTGCTGTCTTGGCCCCCTCCATGTAGGTCTTGTGTTTTACGTTTCCTAAATTAGACTGATTTTCCTGATGATCTATCTTCATCTTTCTTGCTGAAAACTTCTTGTTCAGTCTTGTCTGACTTTTCATGACCCCATTTGGGGTTTAATTGGCAAAGATGCCATTTCCTTCTCTAGCTTATTTTACAGAGAGAGGCAAGCAGGAATAAGTGACTTGCCCAGAGTCACACAGCTAGTATGTCTGAACTCAGGAAAATGAGTCTTTCTGACTCCAAGTCTGGGTCTCTATCCACTCTGCAACCTAGCTTCCTCTAGGGAGACTACCTACCACCTACATGAGGCCAGTCAGGCAGATGCCCTTAACTCTGTTGTCTAAACTCTATATAATGTAATCCTCACAAAGATTTAAGAGGTAGTCACACCCTTGCTCTTCTCCACCTAACAAATTTCCTAATAAATTACTTTCTAAAACTGTTTTCAATTTTGGGGTTCATTTGTGTGACTAACATTTTCAAGAATAAGAAAGTGATAATCTCTCTGAATTCTGCCCTCATCAGACATTATTAGAACACTATGGTAATCTTTGGGCATCATGGTTTAAGAAGAACACTGATAGAGTAGAGATCATCCAGACTAGAGCAACCAGGATGATGAGGAGTCTTGAATCCTTGCCACATGAGCATCGATTGATGGACCTGAGAATATTCATCTACAGAAGACTCAGTGGTACTTTGTAATTGTTTTCAAGTGTTCAAAGGGCAAAAGTGGAACAAACAGTGGAACAGTGCAAAGAGGGGGATTTGGATTTGATTTCAAGGAAAACTAATTAACATTTAGAATTGTCAAAAAGTAGAATGGTCTGACTTGAGGTGATAGATTCAAATCTGTAGAAATCTGCAAGAACAGGAGAGAGAGAAGAAATAATTTGCAAGTCTGGGCTGGACTAGACGCCAGTTAAGGTCCCTTTCAATGTTCAAATTCTGCGATTCTGGGATGTCAAAGGTCATCAAGTCAAACTAGACCTAAACAAAAATTCCTCCTTTACCATACCCAACAAACATCAATAAAATTGTGTGTAGTTTAAAATAGTTTTCACTCTTTGACCAACTAAGTATAGTGAAAATATAAGATAAAGCCAAAAAAAGTGACTGAGACAGACTTTGTTTATACAGTCTTTTTTTAAGACCTCCAGTTAGAGAACCATTACATCAGAGTAATCTATTCTTATGTGCAGAAGGTAAGCTCCATGAAATCAGGGAATTTTATTTTTTGTCTTTGTATCTCCACTGTCTTGCACACCATAGGCCATTAATGATGCTTGTTTGATTAAATTGGACTGGAGATCTCAAATTGTTAGGGAATTTTCTGCTTAAATCAAGACTTTCCCTTTTTTCCACTTTGGTTGCTCATAATTCTGCTATTATCATATATGTCTATGTCAAACAAGTACATCCTAGCAGTTGATGAATGCATGAATTTAAGAATAATTCATAAAAGAAGGTACATGATAAAATATGCTAGACTTGAGAGTATTGAGTAATATGAAATTCCAAAAACTAAAAATGAATATCAGTCTTATTACTTCTCAATTACATATTGTATATATCATAGAATAAAGACTGAGCCTGGACAGATGGATGCAAACTATTCCAAACCACTGAGAGTTTATTTGCTTTAAAGACCTTCAGAAATGATTATTCCCATATTGTGATAGCAGATGTAAATTAATTTATTTGGGTAACTTGTAACGTGGATGCAAAGAAAGACTGAAAAGATAAGGTACATATGTTAGTCAAAATGACAGATGGTCATTAGAAGTAACAGGCATGGCAATGACATTTAAAGTTTTTCACAAGAAATCAATAACTTATAGATTTTCATTTTTGAAAAATTATAATGAGAAAGGATATATCACTCTGAATTATTTAAGATGTTTTAGGGACACTAAATACCGTGAGATACTTTGATCTCATTTCTGTGCTAAAAATTTATGTTCCCCAAGAAATGATATAGAAAACAGCAAAGGCATCAAAAATGAGCCAACGTTCTTTTTATTTGTACTAGTTTCTTTCCTTAAAAAGTGAGCTAGTTGGCATGATGCACGAGATTCTTGGGCTTCATTCTCCTTCCTGCCCCCATTATGTTCTGTTTACCAGCAGAACTCGAGGCTGACAATGTACTATCTATTAGTCTTAAAGGCATTATAATATCAACATTTTCTAGAGTAGCCCAACAATCCTAATGATTTGTAGCACATGACAAGATTTTATGGCATTCATTTTACGGCGTCATTGCTATTGCCTCCTGTATATGATGAGATAGGGGAAAGCCTGGCCAAAAGAAAGTTAGTTTGGCAACTTCTGTTTAGTTACTTGGAATAAATCTTCTTCCCTCCTCTTCCTCCTCTCCTCTCTTGCACTTCCCTCTTCTCCTCTCCCTTCTCTTTCTCCATTCTCTCCTCTCTAATTAATTCTGTGGTGGGTATTCAAGGTATGGTGGATCTATTCTCAACTGTCTTTTTAACAGTTATAAAAACATTATTATTTTTTTTTTTTAGCAAACTCTATTCCCTAATCAATTACATAGGAAAAAGTATTGGCTTCCAAATATAGTTGAAGACATAACTTTTCAAGTAAGGCAATATGGTAAATTTCTCTCCCCCAACTCCACTCTTTACTTTCTATCTTTCTTAGTAAAAACAAATTGATATGTAACATGATTGGACAGCTTTAATTTGTTAAATTATTACAGAGTAAACTTGACAACAAAATTTTCAGTTTGGAGGAATAAAGTTAGGGTCTGCCACTCAGTGAGAATGACAGTGTCCAATTCTGACCCTTTGCCCCCCAAAATTCTCAATAAACCATAGAACTACCAAGTTGGAAGAGATCTCAGGGTCATCTGCTCCAGCTATTTATTTCATTATACTTATAGGTTGTAATGTTCCCAGGCTTGGAACTTTCTCTCTCTTCAATTCACTGGCTTCCTTGAGGTCCTAGCTTCTACAAGAAGCTTTCCCCAGAATCACCCTCTCTTCTCCTCCCCTCCCCTCCCTTCCCTCTTCTCTCTTCTCCATGTTCTGCCTAAAAGAAAGTAAATTTTAATGGCCAAAAGATACCTAGTTAGCTTGGGGTTTACTGGCAAGATCTCTTTCTCAAAGACATAGTCTTAAACCCACTTTATCTGGATCTCCTGGATTGGAAAGCAAAAGGTCCCTGCACAAGTACCACTTAATGGTTATTACCTCACTCAAAGTGAGGACTTGAAAAGACCTTAGCTTAAAAGGGCCAAAGTCTTCCACTGCATCTTGGGCCATCTCCAGTCAACCTGATGAATATCTGGGTACTGAACCCAGATGGCTCAGGAGAAGAATGTGAGACTGGTGACTGCACAGTGTTTGTTTTTTGTTATTGTCTCCCTCTGATCAAATGACTCCTCCAAGAATCTCCATTTTATAAAGGATGCCCAGGCCAACCATGTTTTCATTTTATTCTTCTCCATACTGTATTCCCGACCCTCCTAGTCTTTCTTTACAAGGTTGTCCCTTTTCTTTCCCTGGGAATCTTCAGCTCTTTCCCCTGTCTCCTTATGCTGTTGCCTTCCTCTATTAGCATGTAAGTTCATTAAAGATTTTTTTTGCTTGTACCAGCAGTTTGGTATAGATCCTGGCCCATAGTAAGCACCCAATAAATGCTTGTTGACTTGACCTCCTTTTCTGGATATATCATGATTTGTCAATGTCCCTCTTTAAACATGGGACCAGAACTAAACAAAATGCTGCAAGAATGTAGTCTGACCAGCACAATTTAGTGAGACCATTATTTCTTTCCTGAACATTTACAATTAATGTACCCTGAGATTGTTTTTGCTTTTGTCTTTTATTCTGGTATCATTATCACTACTTCCCTCCATGACTATAACTCCCTCTCCCTCCACCCCAAGAAAAAATGAAATCTCTTTCTTCTACAAAATAAAATCAAAGAAAACAAATCCAAATATTGGTTGTCTGAGAATGCAGGTCAAGCAATCATTCAACTTTTATCAAACACCTACTGTGCTAAGGATTCAAAAGAGACAGAAGACAGCCCTGTCCTTCAAGGAGTGTACAATCCAATGGTGGATCTAGTGTGTTTGTGTGTGTGTGTGTGTGTGTGTGTGTGTGTGTGTGTGTGTGTGTGTGTGAGAGAGAGAGAGAGAGAGAGAGAGAGAGAGCTATATATAGGTATATACATGATAGATAAGAAATAATTAAAAGAAGGAAAGCATAGGATTTCTATAGAAGGTGGGATTTTGGTTGGGATATAAAAAAACAAGGTCAGTAGTTGGAACAGAAGAGTGAGAACATTCCAGGTATGAGAGAGACCCAGAGGAAATGCTGGGAGCTAAGAAATGGAGTGTCTTTTTCACGAATCAGCAGGAGGCCGATGTCACTTTATTGAGGATTACAAGTTGCCAACTAAGGTGTAAAAAGACTTGAACGAAGGAGGGAGTTAGGTTATGAAGAGCTTTGAATACCAAACAGAACATCTTCAGTTAGCTTTTGGAGGCAACAGGAAGCCACTAGAGTTTCTTGAATGAGGGGTAGTGGTGGTGGTGAAATGATCACACCTGCATTTGGGGAAAATCACTTTAGTGACTGAATGGAGGATAGACCGGTGTGAGGAGAAACTTGAAACAGGCAGACCCACCAGCAGGTTATTGAAGTAATCAAGGTGTGAGGTGAGGAGGGCTGCACTCTGCACCTACAGTACATCACTTCTCTGCCAATAGCTGGAAAGCATGATGAGTCATTTGGAGTCTTGGTTTGTCATGCACTGATCATAGTTCTTAAGACCTTCACAATGGTTTTACTTACAATGTTTTATTCATTGAATAAATTTCTCTTTTGATTCTGCTTACATTACAGCATCTTACAAGTCCTCCCAGATTTTTCTAAATCTGTACCTTTCATCATTATGGCACAATGACATTCCATTATATTTTAAAATATACAATATTTTTTTCAGCCATTCTCCATCTTATGGGCAACCACTTTGATTTCAGGCTTTTGCTACACAAGAAGTGCTGCTACAAACATTCTGGTTCTTTTCAAATAGGGGTCCTTTCCTTATTTATTTGTTCTCCTTGGGATAGATGCCTAATACTGACTCTGAATTCAGTCTAAGATTGCATTATCCTTCTTGGCAGCTACAACATATTAGCGATTCAGCCTGAGCTTACATTCAATTAAAATCTCTAAGCCTTTGAAAATAGATAAATGGCTATTAAGTCAGCTTTCCCCACATTGTACTTGTACAATTTTATTCTTGAACCTATCTGTGAGAACTTATATTTGTTAAATGCCATCATTAGATTTATTTGGTAAATTATTTTTGGATTCTAATTCTATTATCCAACTTATTTATCCTTCTCCAGCATTACATCATCTATAAATATGATGTATGTGTCCTCCATGCCTTCATCCAATTCAGTGATAGAAATGATAAAAAGACAAGGCCAAGGCAAGGGCGGTCCATCACATCACTTCTATAGAGATCCCATTCAGTTAGCATCAATCCAGGAATCAAGACACTTTAGATCACAACATTCTTACTAATTTCAAATTCAGTGAATTTCTCATTCTCTACCATGCCTGAAAGAAGTATCATGAGATGTATTGTCCAATACCTTTCTGAACTCCACATATATTAGATCTATAATATTTTCACAATCTATCAGTCTTGTAATCCCATAAACTTAGCCCTTGACTGCTCTCAAATGTTCATAAATGATCTAGCTAATAATGCATTCTACACTGTTGCCAATGATTTACTTCAAACGACATTGACCATATTGACCAGAATCTTAGTTAACCTTTTAAAGTCAGGATGATGTTTGGCCATCTCCGATTTTCTAACACCTGTCTTGTTCTTTACCATTACTAAGTCACTATCTACAGTCACTCAATATTCATCTGTAATTCTTCCAGTACTATATGATGTAATCATATCTGTGCAAAGAGTTATATTAAACTGCTCACCTTTTTTGTTATTATCTCTTCATTTATCTCAGGTTATAATTTCCTGTCAACTTTGTTTTGCCCTTATCATTATGGAGATAAATTCTCTTGATGGAGAAGATTGAAGCAAATAGGAAGTTGGGTGGGTATGCTTTACCCTGTTATGAGGTACAATGAAACCTCCTTTTCTTCCTCCTCATTTGCATATATCACTTTCAGAACTTATGTAGAGAGTTTTCTATGCAGCCACATCAGTCTCTTTAGTTATCTTCTCCTCCTTGGAATAATTTGTTCTTACTGTGCAGAATTTCATTTTGGGGAGAGTAAAGGTTCTAATTTTTCTTTTCTTATTGTCCTTTTTAGAGTTTGGAAAGCTTTTAAAGGGAATTTAAAGGGACTTAAAGGGAAAATATTCTTAACAATTAGGGCTATCTAAAAGTGTAATTGGTGTGCATTAGGAGGGAATAGGCTACTGCTCCTAAAAGGTTTTCAAGCAGTTTGCCTGGATTCTTACTTATTGGGGATGGTTTGGAGGGTATAGTTCATTAATTATGGGTTGCACTGTATGAATTTTGAATTCTCAATCAATCAACAAACTTTTATTAATTACCTCCTAAGTTCCAAGTACTGTGCTAAGCATCTCTTCCATGAATGAGATTATATAATTCTGTTTCTGGTCGTGAAGTCTTTTTCTATGAAATTTTTGAAATATGATTTTTTAAAGAACAGAATACATATCTAGTATAATAATCTCTTCTTTGATTATTATGAACTCTAACATGGCATGTTTAAGTTCTCTTAAGTTTCTTGTCAATTCCTTTTCTTTAATCTACTCTTTTTTTAGTCAGATTTAGATCACAACTTACAGTTCTCTTTGGGACTATTTCAATATTCTGAGAGAGAAAATTATATTAAATACTTTGCCTTCAGCAGCATGTGACATATTCGTTGACATAGTTGAAGTCCTCCGCCTGTATTTTATCTCAAATGTATGCTAATTTTGTGATTGTTATTAGGAAACTTCACTTAATAAAATCATTATTTGTCTATTGGTATCAGAATTGGTACTGATTTATTTTTTTGGGAGGGTAGAATTTGTCACTTTCTATTCCAACTTTAATGAGGAAGGTGATAGAGGTCTGTATATGGCGCAGGTAGGAGGGTGTCAGGGGAACAGCCACAAGCCATATAATAGAATGTAGAGATTTGGGGCCAGCAGCCCTTGAAGAAAACTGGGATGATGGATAGAGGTATTTAAGTTTGCTAAAGGGCAGAGAAGGACTGAGAATCTGCAAACAGAAAAATCAACCACAATCTCATCTCGTCTAAATCTTCCTTTTCTTCAATGGACAGTCCAAAGAAGGGGCCTCTAGCTCATCTGGACACCATCAGGAAAAGCTTGGTAAATTGACTTGATAGATCTTTTATCTAAGAGACCTGACCTGGTCAACCTTAGGACTATTAAGTTCATTGAGGGGATAGTGGCCTGGGGCCTTCTGGAAGGCTATTGGGAAAGGAAGAAGGTAGACAAAGCTAGTACCCACCTTATCCCAGGAAGACTCATCCCAGCTGCTGTTTATTATTGTGGATTCAGATTGATTTGAGACTATGGAGGCTGGCCAGGGGCTGGAGGTAATATGGGATATGAAGCCAGTCCTGGAAAGCACATGCCAAAGCCCAAACAAAATTGATCTCCTGGCAGATATCATCCCATGTCCTTACCTTTTGTAGTCTCTACAGCCTAGCTTATATTTTCCTGCTTCTTTCTCCTTGCTCCAACATCTTCTAGTTTATCACCTGAGTCTGTCTGGCCTCTGTCATCTCTTACTGTTTGTCTAGTTGGTTCCTTCGGAGCTTCTCACTTTCACATCCCATAGCTTCATATTCTTCTGATAGCAGCAGGATGTCATTATGCAGCTTCTCAAATAGCAAAAGACACCACACTGATGTCCCCTGGCTATACCTGTAGTTGTCTCTTGAGATTATACGGTTCTGAGTTGAGATTTTTCATTTGCTTTAGCCCAGGCTAACGTTTATGTCTCTGTAGCCCATTCATTGCCTCTACTAGAGTCCTTCTGCTATTCTGCCTTCCATCAGACCTTGCACAGACTAGCTTATCAGTCCTTCCCTCTGAAACTAGGCTCATAGCCCTCAGAAGGTGGTAGATTTATCTTGTCTCACAGGGACTCAGAAGAGACAAATCTCATACTAGCCTGAGGTTGGTTGAAGGTGGGTTCCAGTTCCAGGCTCTGGCAATCTGAGATTCCTTCAGGGTTCCAAGGAAGCATCTAATGTCCCAAAAGGTCCAGGATCACAAATATAGAAGTTATTGCTTGATCTGACTCATGTTTCCATATAAAGAATCAAGAACTAATCCAACTATTCTGAATAGTTGGCCATCTGGAACAGCTGGGCACTGGAAGTATCAGGAGCTAGTTGAAAGGCTCCAGTACCAACAGAAGAGGCTTGGAAATTCATTCTTCCCATGGAGTTCTAGGAGGGAAGGAAGAAAGGAAAAGAGATACATTGTGTCTCTTGCATGCCAAGCACTATCCTAAGTGTTTTAAAATATCTCATTTGATTCTCACAACAACCCTGGGAGGTAGGTGTTGTTATTATCCTCATTTTACAGATGAAAAAACTGAGGCAAATACAAACTAAGCAACTTGCTCAGGGTCATGTAACTAGTAAGTCTCTGAGGCTAGATTTGAACTCAATCCTTGACTCCAGGTCCAGTGGTCTATGCATTGTACCACCTAACTGCCTCCACAGTAGGATTTTGGGTGGGAGAGGTCCAACTCATCAGTGGGGAAATAGATGCAGAGTGGAGCCCAGATCCTGGTCTCCCATCATCTGTTGGTCCTTAGTGTTAGTCTGGGTTGTCAAGACGGGATGGATGGCATAATGTCATGAACCAAGGATTTTTCAGGATGTGCTGTGAGTAAACTGCAGATATTGAGACAGAAGAGGCTGAGAATTCCAAGAGGAGTTGCTTTTCAGGCAGTGATCAATCATTTATTAAGTACTTACCCTGTCCCAGGCACTGTTCTAAGTAATGAGGATAAAACAAAAGATAAAAAAGTTCCCGATCTCTAAGAGCTCAGTCAAATGGGAGAGACAACATGAAAACAAATATGTACAGACCAGTTATATACAGGATAAAATGGAGATAAGCAACAGATCAAAGCCATTCTATTTCTGAGGGATAAAGAAAGGATATTTGTAGAAAGTGGGATATTAGCTGAAACTCAAAGGAAGCCACGGAAGCCGAAGATATCTGTCCAGATTAAGTAGCTGTCAGCAAGGAACGAGAGCTTGAATACTGACCCAGACCTTACCCACCTCCAGCCTACCAGGATCATAGTTGTGATTCAGAGCCTGCTAGAATCTAGTTCTAGGTGTTGAGATGTTTGCTTAAATGGTTATTTGCAAAGAGTTCCTACAATTCCTAGATGTGTTCATACTTAGGAAGAGTTTATGTCATATTTGAAAGTTTACCTCCTCATCTCAAGTATGATAGAAAAAACCAATATGTCTTCATCTATTTTATTAGTTGACTGTTTGGGAGTAGCACAAATGCTGAGTTTTAAAAGAAATGTCATTGTTAAATCCATGGATGGCTGTGCTCATGATGAAGGAAATTAATGATATGGGGTTATTTCAATTTCTTTCTCTCAGATGGGGTTATTTAAGTATTCAAATTCCTCTTCTGTCAATCTGGGTAAATTATATTTTTTAAAATAATCATCCATCTCATTTAGATTGTCGAATTTATGGGCAGAATGTTGGGCAAAGTAATTTCTAATTATTGTTTTAATTTCCTCCTCGCTGGAGGTGAGTTCCCCCTTTTCATTTTTGATATTGGTAATTTGGTTTTCTTCTTTCTTTTTTTAATCAAATTGACCAAATGTTTATCAATTTCACTGTTTTTTCATAAAACCAACTCAGTTTTATTTACTAGTTCAATATTTTTAATTTCAACTTTATTAATCTCTCCTTTGGTTTTCAGTATTTCTAATTTGGTATTTACTTGGGGATTCTCAGTTTGTTCTTTTTCTAGCTTTGTCAGCTGCATGCCCAATTCACTGATCTCCTCTTTCTCTATTTTATTCATATAGGCATTCAAAAATATAAAGCTTCTCCTAAGAACTGCTTTTGCAGTATCCCCTAAGATTTGGTATGTTGTCTCATTATTGTCATTCTCTTGAATGAAGTTGTTGATTGTTTCTATGATTTGTTGTTTAACCCACTCATTCTTTAGGATTAGATTATTTAGTTTCCAATTAATTTTTGGTCTATCTCCCCATGACCTTTTTTTACGTATAATTTTTATTGCATTATGATCTGAGAAGGATGCATTGACTATCTCTGCCTTTCTGCACTGGATTGTGAGGTTTTTAATACTCCACTACATGGTCAATAAGGAGATGCAATTTTAAAAAAAACGTAATGCATTCAGCTACTAGAAAAGAAAGTGTAACATTAGCAATGTAGTTACTAAACTACCTAACAAACTGTAAGTGAAATAAAAATTCAGAGAACAGAAGGGTCACCATGATTCCAGGTCATCAGGGAGAAATACAAGGAAGAATTAGAACTTCAAATTGGTCACTAATAAAGCATGGAGTTTCCAAAGGTAGAAACAAAAATGTAGAGAATATTAAGATGGAGTAAAGGCTGTGAATTCATTCCTACACGACACCTCTTTGGAAAATAAAGAGAATAGCTATGAAAGGGGGGTGCTAAGGGAGATTTGGGATATTTCAAGGGGGATCAATTATAGTCTTCAATGCCAGGGTGAGAATTCGAACTTGTTTCTAAAATAAATCTCTTTCAGTTTTTGAGCAGGATATTGATTTGTATTTTAGAGAGACTCATCTGGCCCTGGTTGTATAGGTCAGATGAAAGTGAGAAGAGACTTTGGGCTGGTGGTTGCAATATCCACATTGGGTGTTGCCTGTATATGCCAGTATAGTTCCTGAGGACCTGACCAAATGTGGTAGTAGTAGAAATTCAGGAGACACCTATGTTTTCTCAAATGCTATCAAAATCAAAGATGTAATCCATATTCCATGACAATATCTTTGTGCTTTAACATCTTAAATGGATCAATAAAACTACTTTTTAATTGGGGACAATGTGCCAAACTATATCTTAATACCTGTGAAGAATGCAAAGAAATATAGGCGGAGTCCTTGCCTGCTGAAAATCACTTTATATAACAATTTTTTTTGAATAAAAGAAAGGCATTTTACCCTTCCCCAAGTCAATATAGGTTTCAAATGTTTTCATCTTATTTCCCCAACTCTCATTTTTATTTATCCTGTTTCTAAATATCTAATTCAGTGTTGTTCACCACATGACTACCCAGTAAATCTTTGGAACACTGAATGAACTGCAAAAACACGGCTGATCATGGTGTATTCCACATGCACTGGAAATCTTGCAAATGCTGCAATTCCTTTGTCAGTCTAGAAACCACCCCAGTTATTTAAAAATCAAGTTCTGTGGAAACCTGTTATGTTGAATATAGTGGAAAGCTTAGAGTAAGAAAGCAGAATACATACATACATACATACATACATACATACATACATACATACATACATACATACATATATTGATTGCCTTGTTGACTGATGGAGAGTTATAGTTGGATTTAGTTAGAGAATGTTAAGGATGTTAGAGCATTGGAATGATGAATGTTTTCTACTTCTCTAAATGAAATGCATATATACCTGACTTCTTTAGTCTTGCCCCTTTCTTATTATATTTGACTATAAGCGTATGTAAATTAATTCTGAGCTTTCCCTCTTTCTTCCCTCCTTCCCTTGGTGAACTGTCAAAGAAGTTGATTGTGTTAACAGAAATAAATAGGCTAAATTTGCCCCAGGTCTCCAAATGAAGCTGTATTTAAAAAGGCACAAATTAAGAATCAGGTTATTCTTCGCTATCCCAAGGAAGTCAAAGGTCAAGAAAAAAATCAATAGCTTATTGCTTTAATATGCTCCTATAAGCAAGGGGATGAATTGGCTTCATCAGCCTCTATCTGCTTAGCATGGACACCAATAACCTTGTTTCATGTTATCTCTCTCCCAGGGGGAAGATGTCTCAGCAGAATGCTGTGACTTCTCTTCCCAGGTATAGTTCCACTAGTTAAGGAGGTATTGCTAATTACATGGTATTAAACTGAGAAGGTCACAGGGCAGTCTATCATAAAGCTCTAACATGTGGGCTCTAAGTTCAATAGTGTGCAATTGCTGGAGCATTTCTGTGGTGAGCTAGAGAGGGGGAGAGAGGAATAACTTTTGAAAAGTGCTAAGACAGCACACCTGGGAAAATGCATTCAGCCGTGGCACCGACTCTATTGATTATGCCAGGAATGATTTAGTATGGGTATTTCACACTTGTCATTTCCCAAAGTGATGGTGGATAGAGTGAGTGTTGACCCTGAACTGTCTGAAAGATCTAGGTTCAAATCCTGCCTCAGACACGTTGTCACTTAGTGACAATGCAAATCACTGAAGCTCTCCACAGCTCAGTCTTCTCACCTGAAAAATATTGATAATTATAGAGGCAGAAGCTATGTCACAGGACTGTGAGACTCAAAATGGAAAAGTGGACAGAGGCATTGGAGTCAGGAAGACCTGGGATCCAATCCTACCCCTGAAGCTTACTAGCTCTCTAAATCTGGACAAGTCACAATGTTTCCTCATTTCTAAAATCTGTAAGATCTGATATCCCCTTATGTCCCTTCTAGCTCTGAATCTATGATCCTGTAATTGAAGAAGAGAATGTATGTAAAGCATGTCAGTTATTATCAGAGAGATGTTAAAATGGACTAAAAGTCTATTTTTTTAAAATGTTAGCAATATTAGCTATATTCACACAGGATCTCAGATTTTGAGAGTCTGAAGAGATTCCAGCAATTGTCTAATTATCATATTAAAGCAATCCCCAATCTAACATGCCCAACAAGGGGTCCATTCCTCCAGACAGATGTTTCTTTGTGAGCTTACATCACTTCTTTCCTAAATGTATTTTCTCTTAGTGCCAAGGTCAGGAATTGGCAAAATGATCTCTACCTCTTCCTCTTCATCAATCTATGCTTCTTACCTCCTTGAAAACCTGGCTCCAAGCACATCTTCTGTAGAAAACCTTCCATGACTAATTCAGTTCCATTGCATCCTTACTGCACTCATGCAGTGAGCACTATAGTAGTGGGCAATTTTGACATGTTCGTATGTTCACAGATGGAGACTTGTCAGAGACCTCAGATAACATCTACTACACCATTCACCCTATTTTTCACATAAGGACATAGAGGCTGGGAGATTAAGTAATTTGCCTAAGATTTCAAAGATTGCAGAGTATAGGTAAGATTTGGTCCCTGGTTTTCTGGCTCCAAATCCTATGTCTCTTTGTTGTATCCTTCCCTCCCCACCCCCCGTATACTGCTTTGAAACTCTTAAATCATTACAGAATGTGTTCTCTCTGACTCTCTACATGTCATTGAGAGTAGAGACTGTTTCACTCATTTCTTTTGTGTCCTCCCAAATTTTTTTATTGCTCCAAACAAAGAAAGTGCTAGATAAATGTTGACTTGCTAAGTCTGGGGATCAATGAATGCCTGAGAAAACTAAAGGTCATATGAATACGTATTGAACTGAATTCTTTCCCTGAATTTAGGAGGTTAGAATAATGATATCCTGTATGTTTCTTGCCTGGTAGAAAACTTGGCCCTCATTCCCCTGTTTCCATTTTCTACCACCCATCATTTGTCCTATGCATCACTGTTTAGTATGTCCACTGTCCCATACTCTGTGAACATAGACCACAGGCTGTATGGCTAAGTGTCTGGTGAGATTGGATAGTTTCTTACTGCCATCTACCTCTAAGTAAACTGTGATAGGCATCCAATTTTGACCTTCTTTCTGTAGATGACTTCCTTTGTTTTTTAATTTGGAACAATACCACCCTTCCCAATCCTCTCAGGGACTCTGTTCTCTAAGACTCCCTGTCTTCCTTTTGTTCCAAAATTCAAAGCTGTAATTTGCCTTATGACCCTGATCTTTGTCCTATCTTCCTTTGTATCACTCCATCAAAATATCCTTTCTCTGTCCCACTTCCATTGCACCTTACTCAACAGGGTGGGTGGAAGTGGGTCATTCACATAATGATCATAGGGTTCATTTAGAGCTGGAAGAGGCCTGGGAGGTCATCTAGTCCAACTCTTTCATTTAACCATAAGGAAATTCAAGCCTGGAAATGTTAAGTTACTTATTATACAGAAAGCAAATGGCAGGACTGAGGGATGAATCAAGATTTGTTGAGTTCAAAACTGGTATTCTTTCCACTGAAGATATTAATCAATCAACAACTATTTATTAAGCATGCACTTTGTTCTAGGCACTATGATAGACAGCAGGGATACAGACAAAAAGGAAATGATTCCTGCCTTCAAGAGTCTTACAACCTATTGGCTGAGTCAAACATAACTACATCTCATGCAAAAAGAGATGGAATAAATACAAGTTTAATTTATGGTGACTGGAGGGCACTAGCTGCTGAAGGATCAGGAAAGATTTTATTCAGAAGATGGTGTTGGAAAAGAGTTTTGAAGAGAACAAGGGATTGTAAATAGAAAGGATGAGGTCAATAGAATGTAGAGAGAGTGTCCACCTTTGTGCAATAGAGAGAATCAAGCCCAGAATAAAAGAGCTGTAGCAAATTTTATGACAGGATCAGGAGAAAAGTCCTCCTTTTGATTTTTGCATTTGCAACACAAAGACAAAAGCTAAAGTCAAGTCCCTCCCAACATTTTTGCTAATAGTCATGGGTCTTCAAGTAGCAGCTCACTGCCTGTTATTCTGATCGTATTACCAGATAAACTCATTAGAAGATTTACATAATTTAACAATATCTGTCATGCACAGGTAGTCTCATTAAACCATATAATGTTAACTGTAAACTGGGATCATTTAATGGATGAAATGGAGCTTAACTGTTCTCAGCAGTGCAGAAAGAAAGTATCACCCAAACTGGATGCTTTCCTTTGTGCATCAAGGATTCTGAAAGGAAGAAAAATTGATGCAAGAATATTAATTTTATTTCCAAGGATAAAGTTTAAAAAAATCAACAATAAAGGAACACAATTGTATAAGAATAGGATTTGGAAAGCTAAACAGGAGGCAGGAGATAAAACTCAGGAGGATCATGGTTCTAGACTTGGAAAGGACCTTAGTTACACCTTTATTTCATAGAGGAGTAAGATAAGGCTAAGGATGGTTAAGAAAATTGCCCAAGGTCACATAAATAGTAAAAGAAAGAGCCAGTATTTGAACTTAGGTACCATGAACTCTAAATTCAGTGTCAGAGTTCATCATCTTTTCTGCTGTGCTCTATTGCTTCCTAAATCTCTCCTCTAATGCTAACCATTCCTCTAACCTTAGGCCAGATAACTAACTTCTCTATGACTTAGTTTCCTCCTTTGTAAAATGAAGTGGTTGGGTTATATGGACTCTGAATTCCCTTCCTAGCCCTTAAGCCATGATCCTAAAATCATGCCCAGCTGTAGCTAAGTGGTGCCACAGTACACAAAGTACTGGGCCTGGAGTCAGGAAGACCTGAGTTCAGACATAGCCTCAGCTACTTACTAGCTGTGTAACCCTGGGGAAGTCATTTAACTTCTGTCTGCATCAGTTTCCTCAGTTGTAAAAGGGGAATTATAATAGCATCTATCTCATAGGGATGTTGTGAGAATCAAATGAGATAATATTTGTAGAACATTTAGCACAGTGCTTGACACAGTAGGGAATTAATAAATACTTATTCCCTCCTTCCTTGATCCTTGTATCAAGGGAGGGAAGGTAGATGGTTTATGGCAGGTGAGGGATGTTAAGACTTGGAAAGTTCTTATGGAAATCACAGTTCCAGTAAGTAAAAGGAAAATATTTTTCAATTAAAGAAGGAAAGGAACCAAGGAAATATGACACCTCTCCTAAAGGGAAAAACAATGACTTTAATACTAAAACAAAAAACAAAGAAACCAAAAGATCCCACCACGATTCCATGAGCAAATTCTCAGGAATGAAATTGAATAATCAGGGGTGTGGGAGACAAAGGAGGAGAGGGATGGAAATGACCGAAGAACACTTTAAAGAATTTCATGTATTCAAATCGGCAGAGCCTCGTGCATCTTATAAATGGTTATTGCAAGAACAATGATGAGTTATGTTCAAACTTCCTAGTTAAGAAAGCAAGAGGAAATATTCATGGAGATACTTGAAGCAAGGGTCAACTGTTTGCGATGGATTCAATGCAATAAGAAATGATATTTCTATAACATAACTATGTCTACAAAAAGTGCTATTTCATATTTTCTTCACAAGAACCTTGTATGGTGGGGCTTATAAATATTATTTTACCCATTTTTCAGATAAAGAGTCTGAGGTTCAGAGAGGTTAATTGACTTGCCTGTTATCACACAGCTGGTAATGTACCTAATCTGGGATGTGAACCTCAGTTTCTCTTGACTCAATGTTGAGCACTTTTTATTACCCGTATGATGTTTAAAAAGTTCAAGAGACATAATTTCTGTGTAATTAGTCATCTTATTAATGATGCTAACATGTTTATTAATAAAAAGAGGTCAGGTCACTCTTAAATGCCAAAGTCCCCTCATGGAGGTGGGCTCACAGTTTATATACCCTTGAAAGAGCATGTGTTCCTGATGGTGGCAATCAACTCTGGTTAACAATTAATGGAAAATGAATATTATAATGAGAGGCTGGGCTGGATCAATGAGGGTCTTGAGGTATGTAACTTAGATCACCCAAGTCATGACCAAACAAACTTAACAATTCCCATATCACCTGTCTGACCAAAGGGAGAATCTACATTTTCCCAGACCTATCTGATGAAACACAAAGAGCAGGAATCCACAGTCTTTGCCCAAGATTTCCCACACTGGTTAATTTCAGCATGAGGAAGTAGAAAAGGAGAAAAACCTTCATCCTAATTCAATAATTAGTGTTTTGTTTTGTTTTGTTTTTTTGGAGGGGGGATGGCAAGGTAATTGATGCTAAGTGACTTGCCCAAGGCCACACAGCTAGTAAGTGTCAAGGGTCTGAGACTGGATTTGAAATCAGGTCCCCCTGACTCTAAGGGCCAGTGTTCTATTCACTGCAATACCTACCTGCCCCAGTAATGAGTTACTAACAAAAAGGAGAAATTATAATTTCTCTTACTCTTTGCTACCTACATCAAGGGGCTACATCGATTGATTTTCTGAGACCCCGATTTTGTGCTTCTATGATTTACATGAATATGAACAAACTACCAAGAATAGAATGCTAAGAACATTTGATTAATTTTTTGCAGAAGTTCTGACTTTTAACTAAGGCATTCCTTTTAATGACCATAATTACTAAAGGAAAATGGTCATCACAATAGCCACAATCATAGAGTTTGGGGCCACTTGAGTTATCTCTTTTAAAAAACCCAAGACTCATTTGTGGAATTACTGATTGATTTATGAGGAGGGTGGTAAAATCTCAACTACTGCCCTCCACAGGAAAGTCCAACTGGCAACTTCATTAATTAAAGTCCTATTGGACTCCTATTGTTAACATTAATCATTTGTTGGAAGTACAGTGTCCTACCTTAATTAAAGGTATCGCTGCTTGTCAAGAAATGTCAATGTCTTTGACTTTCCACAAGCATGCTAGAGTGTAATGGGCTTTCCATTTTGCAGTACGGTCCCAGGGTGATTAGCATATGAATAGTAGCAAGGCATCATGGAAATAATAATAATAATGATAATAATTGCTACCGTTTATATAGTGTTTTATATATATTATTTCATTTGAGCCTCAGAGAGGTCCTGTGAAATAAATACCCAATTAACCTTCATCCTCAGAGAGATTGAACATTTATTAATTATTTGCCATGTGCAGACACAAATATAAATAAGCAAGATGGCCCCTTCTCTTAACAAGGTTGCTTTCCAATGGAAAAAGACAATATATTAAGAGTAGCTGAAACGGGGGGTGGGATGTTAATAGGGTCTAGAAATGGACTAGAAGTGGTATGGAAGCCTGGTTCCAAGCAACATAGGTGATAGCTCACTGAGGGCAAGAGTTCAAAATGTCAGGATTGCTCTCCCCAGTTGAATCCATCCCCCACTGAGCCGCTAAGGTGGTTTTTCCAAATCACAATCTGACTAGATTACCTCTGATGTCTCCCTCTCTATTAGTATCAAAATCAAATATGAATTCCTATATTTACACTAAAGCTCTTCATAACTCTAACCTGGCCCTTACGTCTCTTTGCTCCCCTCCACACGTTCTCATTTCAAGACATGTTGGGCAGTTTTCAATTCTTCAAGCATAACGCTCTATTTTCCTTCTCTGCCCTTGGAATTCTCTGCCTATGACCTCTACCTCTGTTTCCTTGGTGACATCAAGATCAGCTACTGGTAAATTCTTCAATTTGAAAAGACTACAAGCCAAGACCAAAGTGGAGGGAGTGTTGGTGCATGATTTTCTGTTTGCAGATGATTGTGCACTCAAGGCAGCCTCTGAAGCTGAGATGCAACAAAATATGGATCAATTCTCTGCTGCCTGTGCTCATTTTGGCCTAACAACTAACACCAAGAAAATACAGGTGCTCCATCAGCCACCACCACACCATCCATACATGGAACCATCAGTTACAGCAAATGGAGAAGTTTTGAATGAAGTTCATTTACCTTGGTAGCGTACTTTCCAGGGATGCATACATTGATAATGAGGTTGATGCATGCATTGCCAGAGCTAACTCAGTGTTTGGGAGGCTCTGAAGGAAATTATGGGAGAGAAGAGCATTAGACTGACTACCAAATTGAAGGTCTACAGAGCTATTGTGCTGACCTTACTGTTGTATGCCTATGAAACATGGACAGTCTACCAGCACCATGCCAGGAAACTGAATCACTTCCATTTGAATTGTCTTAGGAAGATTCTGAAGATCACCTGGCAGGATAAGACATTGAGGTTCTTGCTAGAACTAAATTGCCAAGCTTTCAAACTATGCTTCAAAGAGTACAACTCCATTGGGCTGGTCACATTGTTCAAATGCAAAACATACACTTGCCAAAAAGACTATTTCATGGAGAACTCACATGGGGCAGGTGATTATATGGTGGTCAGAAGAAGCAATAGAGGGACCCTCTGCAGGTGTCTCTCAAGAACTTTGGAATTGTGTGATATGGGAGACACTGGCATAGGACCTAACATCAGAGAAGGTTCTGTGCTCTATGAACAAAGCAGAATTGAAATAGCTCAAAGGAAATCTAGGATGCACAAATTTAGAGTATCCACCCCAAATGCTCACATGTATTATCTGTGCCCAATCTGTGGTAGAGCATTCTGAGTTCATATTGGTCTGATCAACCACAGTTGGACCCACTGAAACTTGATTTTATCATCATAATGTTATTTTGGTCCTCTTCAAGAACAAAGGACAACAAACACCCAACCTCCTGGAAGAAACCTTTGCTAGTCCTTCTAGATGCTTGAGGCTCTCCTTCTCTGATTGTCTTCCATCTGTGAATTTCTAGCCAAGCCTGGAACATTTTACACAAGAATCTCCTTATTTTTGGAGAGAATGATGATTCCACAGTGTACCTAGGGTAGGGATGGAGTTGGTGGGGAGAGTCATTTAGCGTTCCTTCTTTGAGGAACTGGATTTCAGTCTTTTGTTCCTCCTTTCTGGAGTTGGGTCCAAGAAGAGTGTGAAACCTTATGTGTCTCTTTCTAGAGCCAAGAATGAAGAATGTTTCCCTTTTCCAAAGTTCTCATACTAACTCTACCCCTGCCCCGGACACACAAAATGGAGTCATCATTCTCTCCCTTCAGTTGAATCTTACGTAAAATTCTCCAGTCTTGACTGGAAACTTGACATATTCCTATAATTTCTCCTACATAACAATATAAACTCCTTGAGGGCAGGAATATTTGTGCCTTATATGTCCAGCCTTTAGTAACTGATACATAGTTCTTGAGTCCCCTGAACTTTACATGTCCTTTTATCTTTTGTTAAATGCAGTTAGAACACATCTCATGGTCTTCTGATTTTTTCTTGTTAACATAGAAATGTACATCATAATTTTATCATGTATTTAAAGGAAATAGCAAGATATACATAATACATTTGCAAGTTCATGTGCAATCAGCTTTTTTATTCTACTATGTTATGGAAATGCTTGTTAAATTTCATAAATGAATAATGACATAAAAATTTTAAAAAATAGTAAATGCTTAATACATGTTTTTGACTGACTAAGAGGAGGCAGTATGGTATGCAGATGACTGAGAAGTAGGGAGGAGGCCTGGTTCTAGACAAAATAAGGTAGGAGAAACCTCACCCAATATCTCAGAGGCTATGTCAAGATTCTAGGGGTGGACAAATGGTAATTATGGTTTAAGTAGAGATACAACGTTATAGCAAAAGATGAGGAAACCAAAACTCAGAGTGGTTGTCACACGTCCATGGTTATACAGCTAATGTCTGAGAAGGAATATTTGAGTTCATCACCTAGATCAAGGCATAGATGTGTCCTAAACAAAAGATTCAAAGGCTATCAAGGGCATTGACCTTTGCCTGACCACAGCATCGTTCATTCATTATTCTATGTATCTTTTCAGAGCATCAGACCTGGAGTCAAGAGACCTGGAATTGAATCCTGCCTCTTACTCACACTATTTGTGTGATCCTGAGCAAATCACTGAAGGTTTCTGATCCTCAGTTTCTGCAAGGAGATAATAAGACTTGTCCTACCTATCTCAAAGTATTATTATGAGCAAAGAGTATATAAAGGTAGGTAATCATTAATGTCATTTATAACGAAAACACTGGACAGGGCTTATGCCAATTAGTGATTACCTTTCACAATGGCATGATACACAGAATTTTAATGGATATTTGCTAGTGATTTTCCCCTTAAATAGTCCCAAATTTCTTTGTATTTCAGAAGGTAATCTTTTCAATACCAGTATTCTTCCAGTGATGCTACAAAGCAATAAATCTGTCCAGATTTGCAGGTAATCCAAAGGGTAATGGAAAACTATATTTTGAATATAATTAGGTTACAGGATACTACTAAAAACAACTTTTATTTGAAATGTGACATCTTAGAGGCCAAATATGATCATGAAAGGAGAAGAACCAAGCCTATAAAGATAATGAGGGATAACCAATAAAGAGCTCAAAGTGTGGGCATCTGCAAAATAGTAAAAGAACTAGATAAGACATCTACTTAATGAGTAGATGCTCTAAGGCAGATTTTTGGGAAAATATGGGCAAGAATCACACAGATTGAGAAGCCATGGATAGGTTGTTTGTGTTTTTGTGTGTGTGTGTTCATCCTTTGTTGATGAAGAAGATCAATGATGACATGACTTGCACTTGACTTTGTTTTGAGTGAGGGAGGGCTCTGCAGGTCACCAGCCTCACTTCTCCTCCAGAGCCATCTGAATCCTGTGACCAGATATTCATCAGAATGACTGGAGATGACCCAGGATGCACTGGGAGACCTTGGGCCCTTTAGGTCAAGGCCTTTGTAGGCACTCACTTAGGGTGAGGCAACACCCATTCATTGAATAGGCCTGTTTAAGAAGTAGCCAGGGCATGGCCCCTTTAATGAGGTCAATAAAAACAGAGACATCAGGCTGGGTGGGAAACAGCAACAGTTACTATAGGATGGATTATGGTCTTCATCAGTAAAGAAGGCATCTATACCAATGAAATCGCATACCCATCAATGCAACAAAGCATCTCTTACTCTCAACTTAACCAATATTCATGAAGTACCTTCTGTGTGAAAGTTACTTTGTAATGGTGATGGTAATCAAAGGTGGTGATGCTGAGAGGTATTAGGAGAGACAGAGAGAGAGAGAGAGAGAGAGAGAGAGAGAGAGAGAGAGAGAGAGAGAGAGAGAGAGAGAGAGAGAGAAACATTGATAGCTGTGAAAGGAGGGAGCTCAGAAAAAGGACTGAGTTGGAAGTGGCATCTAAACTGACCAGAGTGAGAGCTAAAGAAGCTAAGGATTATAAGAGACAGGTTAAGAGGGAATGGCATCTATACATATGAGACTTCCTGGGAAGAGAGATTTAACCAGAAATAGGAAATGGAATGGCATATTTAAGGAATAGCTATCAGACCAGGTGGACTAAACAGAGAGTGTGTAAAGGAGGATAATATCAAATAAGATTGGGAAAGGAAGGTGGAAGCCAGATTGTAAAGAAGCACTGTTCAAAATTTATCCAAGAGCAACTTTCTCAGAAAATTATTGAGGACCCCCAAAGAGCTTTTGTTTGATTGGGTTATAGCTACTGATATTTATCATGCTAGAAATGAAAATATCTTAGTATTGTTATGAAAAGTTTTGATTTCATGGATGCTTTGAAAAAGTCTCAGGGATCCCCAGGGTCACACTTTGGAAACCCTATAATCACACTATGAGAACCACTGTCCTAGAGCTAAAAAAGGGAATTTCTTCTTAAATAGAGAAGTGACATGGTTGAATGCATGCTTTAGGAATAACACCTGAAAGTTAGAGGTAAGGTGGATCAACAAAGACAGAAACTGAAAGCTGGGAGCCCAATTGGGAATGTATTACAGTAGTCCAAGTGAGAGGTGATGGGTCTTGAATTAAGATAATGACCACATGAGTGAAAAGCCAACTCAGACTACCAGGGCTGAACTCCACTCTGGAACAGTCCCAGTTGACAATTATTTTACTCTCTGCTAACTACCTATTTGACATTATGTAAGTATACTAAAATGAATTTGTCACTCCATAATATTTCTCTATCCCAACTTCATATGCCACAGCTCCAGTTATTGCTTCTACTCATGTGTCCACTCTTCTATAAAAATGGATATTCTTCTTACAGAGAGGCATGGTGATAGAATGGGAATGGATTTAGAGTCAGAAGACTTGGAATTGAGTCTTGGCTTTGACATTTACTGAGGGTATGACCCCAAGAAGGTTCCTAAGTCTTTCTGAGGCTTTATTTCCTTATGAATAAAATGAAGCTAATACTTTTATCACCCTCCATCATAAGTAGGTTATCAAAGAAGCACGTTGTAAACTCTTATGATCAAAAATTTAGGGTTGAAGGGGACTTTATAAGCCATCAAATCCTTCTCCATCATTTTACAGAGGACCAAACTGAGACACAGACAAATCAAATAATCTCCTTACTGTCAAAAGCTAGTGTTTGAGGCAGGATTAAAAATCATGTTTTCTTGATTCAAAATCCAGTTATCTATCCATTGTGGCACCTAATATCCTTTGGTTTTACATTGCCTAAATTACTCTCTGCATCACTCTTCCTCCTCTCAGAAAGCCATTCTATAAAACAAATAATATTTTAAAAGTAAAATTGAAAAAAATGGGAAAGAGAAAAAAATTGAGTAATCAATATGTTGAAAAAAATATAAAATATATGCAGTGTTCCACACCCATGGAGTTTCCACCTCTGAAAAAGAGTTGGGGGTGTACTTGTCTTACTGCTTGTCTTTGAGGCCATATTTATTCACTTTCAGTTGTTTGGGGTTAATATCTTTCTGTTTTACCTTTTTGCAATCTTATGAGTTGTTTTCTTGGATCTGCTTACTCCACACTATATTAGGTTATATGTGCCCTTTTATGCTTTGAAGTGTTTGTCACATGCAGCATTTCTTACAGGATAGTAACATGCCATTGTATTCAGGTATCACAGTTTGACTCTTCCCCATTCTTGAGCATTGACTTTGTCTCTGGTTCTTTGATTAGCTCACATTTCCATAATGCTTGAAGATTGATCCTCACAAAAATCCTGTGAGGTTGTTGCTATTATTATGCCCATTTGACAGATGAAGAAACCAAGACTGAGAGACATGAAGTGACTTATCCAGGATCATACAATTAGTTAAATTCTGAGGCAGGATTCAAGCTTAGATCCTCTTGACTCCGGAGCAGACACTCTACCCACTACAGCAAGCTGCCTCCAAAATACTGCATAAATGGAGGTTATTATTATTGAGACCATGAGATAAAATGACCCTTTAATTTTAATCTTTTTCCCAGGAACTAAAAGTCTCTAGGTAACTATCCTTGTAGAATTAAAAGCATAGGCTTTCACTAATATTTATGCTGACAGTTTAGAAGAGTATAAAGCTCTCCTTGTGGCAGTGAATCTGTCCCATTATTGGTGTCTTCCTGCTTCCCAGAAAGCATCTGACTGAATGATGATGCCCTTCAGATTTATTTGTTTCCATTTTGCAGCCAGGAAGTCTCCTGGGAGGGTATCTGATGTGGAAAGCATCATTTATCGTTTCCACATCGGGCCAAAGTTGTAGGCTTGAGAGAACCAGTGGCAACTTGGTCTGATGTGAGAAAGGAGGATCGCTCTGAATTTGATGACCAGGGTCACATAGCAGATCCTTCTGTCACTTCAAATTGGGTTCTCGGGACCCAGCTTAAAAATCTTAGACTATAGTTACGTTTTTGTTTTTGTCGGGGGGTGGGGTCGAATGGAGAGGCAGCATGTTCCTCTTGCAGTATTATTTTCCAAGAAGACAATTACTAAAAAAATGTAAAAAACAAATATCTAGATTGTGAACACTAATGCTGAGTGTTTTATCTCCTGAGAGAAAGACAGAAATAGAAAAATGACCCTGATCTGAACATTGCCACATTTTTCTTGTGAAATCTGAAATGTTGACATAAAATCCAGGGTAAGGGAAACTAAGGCAACAAACAAATAGAATTTGCTTCTTGGCAAAGACGGAGTTAACTGGAGACAAGACAATAAATAGTGCAAAGCTTGGGGGGGAAATAATACGAGAATTCTGAGCGGCCCCATTAAAAACCTTAGGCCCAACACATGGGTTGCCCCACAAATAGACTTCAGATACTTTGAAAGTACTCATGACAAATGGTTTCACACTTGCCCTTTTGCAACAGGATCAAATGTAAGGCTACTTCTAGATGCTTATTCTTAATACTGTGGGCACTCTAGTGTTGGATTTCAAAATTAGTTGGTGGGGAGAAAAGAATATGGGACATTTCTAAAACACATAATTTAGCATACCTCTTCCATATTCAAGGGAGATTAAATGATTTTCACTAACTCAGGTCCCCCACAATTGCATTCTTCTTCTTTTTTTTTTGGTCATGTATGACTCTTCATTACCCCATTTGTTGTTTCTTGGCAAAAATACTAGAGGGGTTCATCATTTCCTTCTTCAACTCATTTTATAGCTAAGGAAACTGAGGCAAACATGGTTAAGTGACTTGCCCAGGGTCACATAGCTAGTAAGAGTCTGAGGTCAGATTTGAACTTGACCTCATAAAGATGAGTCTTCCTGACTCCCCAGGCCTGCTACTTTATCCACCGTACCACCTAGCTACCAATTCTGTTCTTTTAAAGGCTTGTCATATATTCCTTCCTCACCTTTGACTGATTAAAAAGGATCATTGCACGGTAAGAAAGATTCAATTCTTGCCCCTCTGCCCCTCCCTTGATCTAACTAACTTTTTCTCCTTCTGTATATCTTCTTGGCTTGGGAACTTCAGCTCTGTGTTGTTTTCCACATAATCTTCTGGGCTTAAAGTCATCTCTCATGCTGTTCTTGACTGCAGTGTTAATCTCCCTCATTTATGAGGGGACTAAATTAATCATATGGGGTTCTATTGAAACTTTGTTCAGGATACATGCCTACCTCAATTTTGACTTCTTTCCAGATGTGTTCATGTTCCTTTTCATGATCCCAATGAGATGCCAAGCAATGCTTTTGAGGCAATGATTTCATTTCTCAGTTGGTTAAAGCCACTTGTCCCTGTCAATATCCACTTGAGATAGGCCATGGAAATGGAACTGAATGATCACACTGGTGATGTTTTATTGCTTAAAATGCTTCATGAATACCTTTCTCACACATGCATGTGGCCAATTGAGCCCGATTTGTGATCTTAGAAACTATTGCTCAAACACATTTATTTTCAGTGTTGAATGTAAATCATCCCTGATACTCATTTCTAAAGATCAAATCTAAAGATACTGCTCCTAATTTTTTTCTTGAACTTTGAGGGTGATATTAAAAACTTCATTTGGAGATTACTCATCTCCTGAAAATTGGAAAGGGCTTATAATGGCTCATGATTTTAGAATATATCCACTGAAGCTAGGTGGCATAGTAAGGTAGCTGGCCTTACTGGTACTTCAGTGGCTAGAGTACAAGATTTGGAATCAGGAAGACCTGAGTTTGAATCTTGGCTCATATATTCCCCAGTTGTGTTATTCTGGGAAAATCACTTCTCCTCTTTTGCCTTAATTAATTAATTAATTAATTAATTTTTTTAACATTTATTTTCACAAAATTTTGGGTTACAAATTTTCTCCCCTTTTATCCCCTCCCCCCCCCAAACCCAAGCATTCTAATTGCCCCTGTGACCAATCTGCTCTCCCCTCTATCCTCCCTCCCTGCCCTTGTCTCCGTCTTCTCTTTTGTCCTGTAGGGCCAGATAGCTTTCTTGACCCCTTAACCTGTATTTCTTATTTCCCAGTGGTAAGAACATTACATTTGATCCTAACACTTTGAGTTCCAACATCTTTAGCTCCCTCCCTCTCCACCCCTTCCCCTTGGAAGACAAGCAATTCAATATAGGCCAAATCTGTGTAGTTTTGCAAATGATTTCCATACTAGTTGTGTTGTATAGGACTAACTATATTTCCCTCCATCCTATCCTGTCCCCCATTACTTCTATTCTCTTTTGATCCTTTCCCTCCCCATGAGTGTCAACCTCGAATTGCATTCTCTTCCCCATGCCCTCCTTTCTGTCATCCCCCCCACCCTGCTTGTCCCCTTGTCCCCCACTTTCCTGTATTGTGAGATAGGTTTTCCTACCAAAATGAGTGTGCATTTTATTCTTTCCTTTAGTGGAATACGATGAAAGTAGACTTCATGTTTTTCTCTCACCTCCCCTCTTTATCCCTCCACTAATGAGTCTTTTGCTTGCCTCTTTTATGAGAGATAATTTGCCCCATTCAATTTCTCCCTTTCTCCTCCCAATATATTTCTCTCTCACTGCTTGATTTCATTTTTTTTTAAGATATGATCCCATCCTCTTCAATTCACTCTGTGTACTCTGCCTCTATGTATGTGTGCGTGTGTGCATGTGTGTGTGTGTACTCCCACCCAGTACCCAGATACTGAAATGTTTCAAGAGTTACAAATGTTGTCTTTCCATGTAGGAATGTAAACAGTTCAACTTTAGTGAGTCCCTTATGACTTCTCTTTGCTGTTCACCTTTTCATGGTTCCCTTCATTCTTGTGTTTGAAAGTCAAATTTTCTTTTCAGCTCTGGTCTTTTCATCAAGAAAATTTGAAAATCCTCTATTTCATTGAAAGACCATTTTTTCTCCTGAAGTATTATACTCAGTTTTGCTGGGTAGGTGATTCTTGGTTTTAGTCCTAGTTCCTTTGACTTCTGGAATATCCTATTCCATTCCCTTTGATCCCTTAATGTAGAGGGTGCTAGATCTTGTGTTATCCTGATTGTATTTCCACAATACTTGAATTGTTTCTTTCTAGCTGCTTGCAATATTTTCTCTTTCACCTGGGAATTCTGGAATTTGGCCACAATGCTCCTAGGAGTTTCTCTTTTTGGATCTCTTTCATGCGGTGTTCTGTGGATTCCTTGAATATTTATTTTGCCCTCTGGTTCTAGAATCTCAGGGCAGTTTTCCTTGATAATTTCATGGAAGATGATGTCTAGGCTCTTCTTTTGATCATGGTTTTCAGGTAGTCCCAGAATTTTTACATTGTCTCTCCTGATTCTATTTTCCAGGTCAGTTGTTTTTCCAATGAGATATTTCACATTATCTTCCATTTTTCGAATCTTCACGCTATGTTCTGTGATATCTGTCTTTCTCATAAAGTCCTTAGCGTTCATCTGTGCCGTTCCAGTTTTGAAAGATCTATTTTCTTCAGTGAGCTTTTGAATCTCCTTTTCCATTTGGCTAATTCTGCTTTTGAAAGCCTTCTTCTCCTCATTGGCCTTTTGAACCTCTTTTGCCAGTTGAGTTAGGCTAGTTTTCAAGGTGTTAATTTCTTCAACATTTTTTTGGTTCTCCTTTAGCAGGGAGCTGATCTGCTTTTCATGCTTCTCTTTCATCCCTCTCATTTCTCTTCCCAGTTTTTCCTCCACCTCTCTAACTTGATTTTCAAAATTCTTTTTGAGCTCTTCCATGGCCTGAGCCCATTGGGTGGGCTGGGACACAGAATCCTTGATTTCTGTGTCTTTGCCTGATGGTAAGCATTGTTCTTCCTCCTCAGAAAGGAAGGGAGGAAGTGTCTTTTCTCCGAGAAAGTACCCTTCAATAGTTTTATTTCTTTTCCCTTTTCTGGGCATTCTCCCCAGCCAGTGGCTTGACCTCTGAATATTCTCCTCACACCCACCTCGCCTCCTGGTCCTCCCAGCCAGCATTTGGGGACTGAGATTCACATGCTGCTTCCCGCCTTAGGGCTTTTGGCAGGGGCAGGGCTGCTATTTGGTATGAGATTATGTTCAGGTGGTCAGGTCGGGGCAGGGCCGCATCCCAGGCTCTGTTCCCTCAGGGGGTTTATGCACAGACCTTCCACAATGGATCCAGGCTCCTGCCCGTTTGGGGAGCCCCTGTCTGCAGCTGCCTCTCAGCTTCTATCTCCCGGGGGGGCCGAGCCATGGGGGCACCCCACTCCCCTCTCGACCTGCCAAAGAGACTCTCTCACCGACCCTCGTCACCTGTGGGTGGGGGGGCTTGTGCCACTGCTGGAGATCCCGTCCCTGAAGCCTGCTCGAATCTGTACCTCTCAGAGCCTCGGCTGCCGCAGGTCTGGGCTAGGCTCCGCGTCTGCAGCGGGACGGACCTTTTGCGAGAGGTTTGCAGGTCCCTCTGTGGGTGGAGGGACCCGCGTGGCCACTGGAGGTCCCGTCCCCGTAGCCCACTCGGATCTTTTCCTCACGGTGTCGCGGCCGCTACCGGGCTGCCCTCTGCTCCCAGTCCCGGCGCCTAGTCCGCAGCGCGAAGGACCCCCCGCGAGAGGTTTGCAGGTCTCTCTGGAACAGAAATCTCCCTCGCTCCAATATTCCGTGGCCTCTGGGTGCAGAATTCATGGTGAGTTGGTCCCCTCTAGCCATTCTGTGGGTTGTGGGTTCGGAGCTATGTGTATGTGAGTCTTTCTATTCCGCCATCTTGGCTCCGCCCACCTTAATTTATTTATCAGTAAAATTGTATAACAGAACCCACCTCACCAGTTGTTATAAAATCAAATCACAACATTTATAAAGTGATTTGCAAACCTTAAAACACCAGGTAAATGCTAGCTGTTGTTTTTTGGGGGAGAGGGGAAATTATGTGATTTCATTATAATGATATAGATCAACAGCAAATAAGAATAGTTGGTAACTGTATCAGTCTGCAGCTAATAACGGTAACACGAAAAATAGAGACAACATATAGCACTTATATAGCACTCTCAGGGTTGCAAAGTTCTTTACATGTATATCTCACTTGATTCTTACAATGACCTGTACGGTAGATGCTACTATCTCTATTTGAGAAATGAGGAAACTGGAGCCTAAAAGAAGTTAAATGATCCCAGCATCACTCAGATAGCAAGTGTATGAGAGTGTATGAGTGCAGATTTAAATCCAGGTCTTCCTGACTCTACATTCAGCACTCTATCTGTTGACACCTAGCTGTCTCAATTTAGTCTTAGAGCGTTGCCTTGGACATCGCGATGTTAAGTGACTTGCTGGAATGTGATAGTGACTTGCTAAATCAGATCTTGCTAAATCTGAGGCTGCCTAGTTTTCTCTCAGCTACATTAGAGTGCTATGGATATTTTTGAATCTCTGCTCTGGATATTATATTGATCCTGGCTATGGAGGAGGTCCCATCAACTAATTAAAAGGCTACCTAAATCCTAGAGGAAATACCATAATAATCAAGGAATAATATGATATCCAGTTAGAATAATTATGTCCAGAAGAATGTCAATTCCTTGAAATCAAGGACTATTTCATGTTTTCTCAACTTATATCTATTTTATGCCCCAGTGCCTTATACCTAATATTCATTTAATAAATTCTTATTGAATATATGCAATCCAAATTACCAGTATTTCTAATTGAAAAGAATAACTGGCCTTAGTACACCTCTTTTGTATCACTTCAAAACATGCGTTATGTAAATGCATCATCTAACAACAGGGACTCTCTTTCTCTACATTCTTGAATCCTTTTTAAAATGCTACTTCCTATTCAGTTTTCAGAGTATGTTTACCTTACTTTCTCCCCTTCCCTATGTTTTGTTTTTTTACTTTGTCTCCTTTGCCCTCAATTAGGCATGCCAGTGAGCTACCTTCCATCTTTGTGTTATCATAGCTTGGACCTCTCCAACATGGGTCTCAGGGTGAGACACTGTATTTGGTTTCCTCTGCAGCACAATGCACAGCACTGGGAATTGATGGATTGTTTTATTCTCTGCAGTTGTCTAATAATATGATAAACTTCTCTTATAAAGCAGTCTTGAGATAAGATGAGAGAAAGAAATGAGAGAAAATCTGGATACATATTAACACTTGGAATATAAAGAGCCATGTCAGATTGAGAATCATGAGACACATGGACTAAAAAACTCTGGGCTTTGTTTACCCTGAGTTGTTCAAATGAAAAACTGAAACACCTTATGAAATGTGTATCTCATCAGATACTGAGAACATTTTCTAAATCTGAGTAACTTGACAGTTGTCACCTAGTTTTTTTTTCTTCTCTCAGTAGCTACAGTGGTATTAACTGTTAGAATGTGGGTGGGGAGGAACTAACAAAAACTGAACACATTCTGACTTCCCTTTTGTT
The DNA here is from genome assembly GCF_028372415.1 of Notamacropus eugenii. Lineage (NCBI taxonomy): Eukaryota > Metazoa > Chordata > Mammalia > Diprotodontia > Macropodidae > Notamacropus > Notamacropus eugenii. Next base: position 308,233,654 of record NC_092877.1, read on the forward strand.
ATCTTTTCATCTTCTTTCCACAGAACTTAGATGTAACAGCTGGAAATACAGAGCCTGAACATCGTATATTTCTATAAATTAGGTGCCTAATATGGCCCTTTCTTGTGTTTAGTAGGGGAGGGAGAACAAATGAAATAAAACACAATACCTGTCTCTATGGAAAATTCAATTTTGTTACCTCTCCATGGTCTTAAACCAACATTTGATCACTTCCCCAAATTAAATCTGATGCATTGGATGGGTAGTTCCATGGAATAAAATTATCCCAAGCTCATATTATTAAAGTTGATGTTCACAATCGTGAACAAACTCACAGAATCTCAGTTAGAAGGGACTTCAGAGGCCATCTAGTTTAACCTGTACCCTACTGAGAATGTATAGTGTTATAATGTACAGTAGAGATACTCTAGCAAGTGATCATCCTGCTTGGTTTGAAGACTTCTAGTCAGGGGCAACTAGCTTCCACTTCTGCTTTGCCTTTGTATATTACAGTCCGCTGTTGTGAAGATGAAATTTATCTCTGTAATTTCTATTCTGAGGCCAAGAAGAACAAATCAAATCCCTCCACTATGTGAAAGTGCTCTAAATACGGGTTGCCCTTTTAAATCATTTCATCTCCAAGCTACGCATTTCCAGTGCCTTTAACCAATCCTCATATGGCGTAATCTTGAGATCCTTCACTACCTGGGTTGCCTTCCTCTAGATTGTCAATATCATCCCCAAATAGGACACCCTGAATAGAACACAGAACTTCAGAAAGTGTCTGGCCAAGAGAGATTCCAAAGGATGAAATCCCCTTATTTGGGGAAGAGCTGAGTATATGATAGTATATGAATATAATGGAATGCTTAAATGCTAGCAGAAATGATGAATGGGACAGTTTGAGGTAAAACTATCAGTTGTGTGAATTAATGCAAAGAGAACTGAGTAGAACATGGAGAACAATTTATATAATAACCATACTATTGAGAAGACAAACAACTTTGAAAACTTTAGAGTTCTAATCAACACAGTGACCAACCATGATTCCAGAGGACTGATACTGAAGCATGCTACCCACTTTCTGGCAGAAAGGTAGTGAATTCAGCATGACAATTACATATGACCAGTGGAAGAATTTGTTTTTCTTGAGTATGTTTATTTATTACAAGGATTTTGATTTCTTTTTTTGTTTTCAATAGAGGCAGGAGGTTGTAGGGAAGCAAAATAGATTTTTGTTTTTTGAGAAAAAGTTAGTTTTTTATAAAGGATGTTATATGGCAGAACAGTAAGGCCATTGGATTTGGAAACAGAATCTCATTTAAATTCTAGATCTCCTTTTTACTATTTGTTTAGACTTGAACAAGACACAGCCTCTTTGGGCCTCATTTATCTCACTGATGTCATTGGAGTATTGAACTAGATGACTTCTGTGGTACCATCCAACTCTAAATCTATATTTCTGTAACTCTACCTTCCCTTATTCTAGGCCTGAGTCTTCATATAACCTAAACTCCTACTTCCTTTCTTGGCTATCATATTATACTGTTGACTCAGTGCTAAAATCCCCAGATCTTCTTCAGCTAAATGGCTAAATGTTGTATTTTTGGAAGTCTTTCTTCTTAACCCAAGCATATAAATTTGTATTTATCCCTATTAAATTTCATCTTCTAAGCTTCAGCCCAGCATTTCAGTCTAAGACATTTTTGGATCTTCATTTTGCCATACATGTTAGGTATCTCTCCAAGCTTTCTGTAATCTGAAAATTGGATAAACATTGCATCAATGCCTTCATTCAAATAACTGATATAAATAGTAGGACAAGTACAAGCACAAATACTGAGATCACTAAAGACATCTATCTACATTTTTGCATATTACTAATGACTCTTTGGGTTCAGTCATTCAACAGGTTCAGTATCAATCAACAAGTATTCATTAAGTACATTCTATGTGTCAGATACTGTGTTTTGTTCAGTCTAAATGTTAAAAAATGAGATAGTTTCTATCCATCAGGAGCTTATATTCTGTTAGGGGATATAAGATATTCACAGATATGTAAACAGGCTATATCCAAGTAAATCAAAGTGATCTGGGGATGGAGGCAACCAGGTGGAGTAATCAGAATAGACCTCTTAAAGGAGGAACATTTGAGGTGAGTCTTGAAAGGAGCTAGTGGTTCTAAGAGGTAGAGGTGAAGAGAGAGAAGATTCTTAAGGTAGAGAACTGCTTGACTAAAGCTTTCAAGACTAGAGATGGGTCTTAGTTCTACAGGAACAGCCTACATCTTTCTTGCCAATGTCCAGCAGATGGGTAGAGGTTGAAGTTTTGGAGGAATTAGGGCTCTAACTATAAATGTAGGAGTTGTCTGTATGGAGATGACCACTGACCCAATGGAGCAGAAGAGGTCTTTGCTGCCCATTAAACTGTGATTGACAAGGATTATTTCCCAGTGTCTGTTTAGTTTGCAGTTTCTATGACCCTTCTTATGATGTAAATAAGGATATGTTTTCATCTTAGAATTTTTTGATTCCAATTGCGGTTTGCCTCTTGGGGAATGCAAATGAACTTACTTTATTACCTAGAAGATATATACATGCAAACACACATTTAAGAATAGTTTCATGCATAATTGAAGCATCCCTTCCCCCTTCCTTACCTTTTAGAATCTTTGCTCAATGGAAGATCTTCTCACCCTCTCCCTGCCATTTCCCTCTACAATCCAAGTTAGCATTCACATGTAGAATCCTAATGGGAAAAAAAACAAACAAACAGAAAACAAATATCTCCATTTGATGGCCCCTGATTTTCATTTTGAAAGAACTCAAAAGGAACCTCCTGACTTTGTCCAGGCACTTTAGAGGCAAAACTTCTAGTGGTGACTGATACTCATATTATTTCCTTTTTTTTCTGTATACCTAGTTAGGATGATAGAAAGATCTTGGATTTTAAAGAACTTCAGAGAGCATCTAGGCTAACACTCTCACTCTAAAGTTCAGGAAACTAAGGCCAGGGAGGTCAAATAATCTGCCCCAGGTTTTCACTTCATTTTGCCTCCCACTCTCCAACCAATAGAGTTCTTTCCCTTCTCTACAATTATAACGTCATGGATATGTGTCCCACATACCTCCATAGCACCCATTCAGATAAGTAAGATGTCCCTCTCATTCTTGTTACCCAACCTTAAATAGATTGGGAGACTTCCAATCTCATGAGCATCAGCAGGGCAGCAGATACAAAGTGGAGTGATCTGAATCTAGTTTCTGCCTTCCACAAAGGAAGGTGTTGGGAGGATTTTGGTATTCTGTACTCCGGCGCTCTATGTGTGTTCGTCCTTCGTTGCCAAAGAAGACCATCCCATCAGAGAAATGATGGCATGATTTGCAGTTGACTTTGTTTTGAGTGAGGGAGGGCTGTGCAGGTCACCAACCTCACTTCTCCTCCAGAGCCATCTGAATCCAGTGACCAGATATTCATCAGGATGACTGGAAATGATCCAGGATGAGGCAATTGGGGTTAAGTGACTTGCCCAAGGTCACACAGCTAGTGAGTGTCAAAGTGTCTGAGGTGAGATTTGAACTCAGGTCCTCCTGACTCCTGCACTGGTGCTCTATCCACTGCACCATCTACCTGCCTCTTGCCCTTTAAACAGAGGTGAGAAGAGGGTGAGAGAAATGAAATCAGTTAAGGCTTGAGTCTGCAGTGTGATAGCAGTTTAGAAGTGATGACCTTCTTCTGGGAGGGGCATCTTATTCCTTGGAGTTGAAACTAGACAAAGAGATAACAGAGGACACCCTGTTCCCTATCTTATTGTCTTAAAAGCCCTGAAAATACTCTCATGTACATCAGAGAAAGGACATTTCCTATAAATCAGGCGGAGGAGGGGAAAGAGAAACAGAACTGAGAAGTCATCTTTACAGTTATCACAACATCAACCTAATCTGAATGTAGATTTGGAGATTCTCACATACACCCTCTCATCTCTAGCCCTCTTGAGACTTTGGTTGACTATATAAAATGCTCTTTTAGAATACTTATTTAAACTATGTATGTCATATGTAGAAATACACATGCAGTTGATTCCAGGTTAATCTCTCCATTTACTAAAGGAGTTTAACTGTATCAATTGATCAATCTACCTATTTATCTACATATCATATATACATATATATACACATATATGGTCAACAGACATACCTATATAAATGTATATACACACAGAGTTGACACACACACATATATAATTTTCATTTCTCAATCTTATATGTGCATATCCTAATTGTAAAAGATATATGTATTTTTACATTAACAATTTGTAAATATACACTTCTCCCTGTACCTATCCAGAGAGCTGTATCCAATGAGAAAGAGAAGGGGGACAAAGCTATTTAGTACAACTAATTAAATGAAATTCTACTAAAGTTGGTAGTATATGATATATATGATGTTCTCTACCTGCCATACCCCACTTCTGTTACCTCTTCTTTGACAGCATCTGGATCAATATAATTGTAATAGTTGACTTTCTTTTTGGGTGGTGGTGGTGTTCTTTCTATTTACATCATTTTAGTCATTATGTATATTGTTTTCCTGGTTCTGCTTACTTCACTTTGCATTAGTTCACTTCAGGTTTTTCCATTCTTCTCAAAATTCTTTGAATTTATATAAAGACACATGGATAGTGTCTCTTTGTTGCTGTTGAGTTGTTTCAGTCATGTCCAGTTCTCTGTGACTTCATTTGAGGTTTTCTTGTCAAAGATACTGGAGTGATTTGCCATTTCCTTCTCCAGCTCATTTAACAGATGAGGAACTGAGGTAAACAAGGTTAAGTGACTTACCCAGGGTCACACAGTTAGAAAATGTCTGAGGAGGAATTTGAACTCACACCCTCCTGACTTCATGGCCAGTGCTCTATCTACTGTGTCACCTAGCTGCCCTGGCAGTACAGTATAATAATAATCTTGTACAGTATGATAATATTTCCTTACATTAATTTTCCAAAATTTGGTTAGCCATTTTGCATTCACTGAGGATCTTCTCTGTCTCCAGTTTTTGCTACTACCGAAAAATACCACCAAAAATATACTGATGATAATGGAGCCAGATCTATGTTCAAAATAATATTTCTTACAAAAAATAAATAACCCGCACATGTAGCAATACAATTGCACCAATTCATAGTACGTTGAATGACAAAATGGCATGTCATCCCGAGCCAAAAGAAACCTAGCATGTTGCTAAATGTACATTTTACACTGTCTCTGCTGGGCTGACATATCTCTGAGGGCTGGTATGTATGTATGTATGTATGTATCTGTATCCTTAAATTAGTTAGGCAACTAACATTTCTTTTTTTTTTTTTATTTTGTAATGTTTAACAATCACTGCCATACAATTGTGATTTTATCCCCCCCACCTGCCCCCCACCCCCCCCCCCCTCCCCACGACTGCATACAATTCTGTATAGATTCTACATATACTTTCCTATTGAGTATATTTTCACTATAGTCATGCTATGTAGTCAGACTAAGATAAATGAAAGAAATCGTATAACAAATCAGAACATGATACACACACACATACACATACACAAACATGATCTGCTACAATATGTGAGTGACTTCCATATTTCTCTCTCTGAGTGTGGCAGGCATTTTGCCTTGAGATCCTCCATTGGGATTTTTTTTTTTTTTTTGGTAAGAAGTTCTTGTCTTATTACAAAAATCTAAGTCTACCAGAAAAAACTCTCACACACTGTGGTTGTTGCTGTGCATAAAGTTCTCCTGGTTCTGCTCCTTTCACTCAGCATCAGGTCATATAAGTCCTTCCAGGCCTCTCTGAAGTCTTCTTGTTCATCATTTCTTATGGCACAATAGTACTCCATTACATTCATATACCATAATTTATTCAGCCATTCCCCAATTGATGGACATCCCCTTGACTTCCAGTTTTTGGCAACTACATAGAGTGCTGCTATAAATATTTTTGTACATGTGGGACCCTTTCCCATTTTTATGATCTCTTGGGGATATAGTCCTAGTAGCGATATTGCTGGGTCGGGAAGAATTTTTTACTAAAGGAGAGATAGAATGCATTATGAAATGCAAAATGGATAACTTTGATTACATTAAACTGAGAAGTTTTTGCACAACCAAACCCAATGCAACCAAAATCCGGAGGGATGTAGTAAATTGGGAAAGAATTTTTACAGCTAAGCTCGGGGATAAAGGCCTCATTTCTAGAATATATAGAGAACTGATCCAAATGTATAATCATACAAGTCATTCCCCAATTGATAAATGGTCAAAGGATATGAACAGGCAATTTTCAGAGGAAGAAAGTAAAGCTATCTATAATCATATGAAAAAATGCTCTAAATCACTATTGATTAGAGAGATGCAAATCAAAACAACTCTGAGTTACCACATCACACCTATAAGATTGGCAAACATGACAGAACAAGAAAATGATAAATGCTGGAGAGGATGTGGGAAAGTTGGAACACTAATTCATTGTTGGTGGAGCTGCGAGCGCATCCAACCATTCTGGAGAGCAATTTGGAACTATGCCCAAAGGGCTGCAACTAACATTTCTTAAATGCCTACTATGTGCCAGGCTTTATGCTAAGTCCTGGGGATACAAAGTTCTCTAGGAGCTTATAATCAAATGAGGATGAGACGTGAATAACTACGCAAAAACAAGCTATAGACAGGTAATCTGGGGCTAATCATCAGAGAAGAGCATTAACATTAAAAGGATCAAATTAAATTCAAAGGAACAAATTAAAACTTCTCACAGGAGGTGGGATTTTAGTTGAGACTTGAAGGAAGTCAGGGAAACCAGAAGTCAGAGATGAGGAGAAGCACTATGTTAGGCTGTAGAGATAGATAGCCACTGAAAATGTTCAGAGGCAGGAGATGGAGTATCTTATGGAAGAGAATTCCAGGCATAGAACTTAGAGTATATTAAGTATTTTAAATGGACAGTGTTAACATTTATGTATCAGACTTTGTCCATCACTGAGAATGGGCACGCATAAGAATCATTGATTAGCACTTGAAGTGGGCAGTGGTAATGTCTGGAAATCAGAATTTGCAGAGTGGTCTGAGTGGCTGAAGTCTTCCTTGTAGATCAGCCTACCAGTGACCTCAGACTCTTTCCTCTGCCAAAACCTGCTCTCAGAACTGCAGGATTTAGGGATGAGAGATGTCAAGCCTCTTCATTTTACAGATGAGGAAACTACGGCCCAGAGAGCCTTCATTTATGCTAATGAATGAATGACTGACTGGTGTAAGGAGTTAAAGTGTTACCCAGCGATATTGGTGTTTCCACAGTATCAGGACCAGAGATGTCGAGAAAGAAGGAACCTTAGAGTTCTTCTAGCCTAATACCTTCATTTTACACATGAGGAAACTGAGACCCAGAGAGTTTAAGTGAATTTTGGCAGAGCTGGAATTCAAATCCAGTTCCTTAGACTCCAAATACAGCATCCTTCCCATTGCTGCATACTACCTCTCATGGATTATCAGAGACAGAAGAGAACATTGACCTAGACCTCTAGCCCAACCCATGTTTAGACAAGATCCTCCCAACAAAATACCTGGAAAGAATCTGCCTAGAGTTTGCTTATTGTCCCACTGTCTTCTAAGGCAGATACTCTACTTTTGGATGACTTTAATTATTAGGAAGTATTTCCTTTTAGGCAGCCTAAATTTGTCTTACATGAGAATCAAAACAATAGGATGAATGAATAAAGTCCTAAAGGAAACCTCAAGTAGCTTCCTTTGAATGAGAAATGATTTGGCTATTCCTGGTACCCCCTCGGATCATGCAAATTACCACCTACTCTGGGTCTCTATCAGACCAAACCTTATGTCCAGGGCTGTGCCAGGGGTGGATTGGTACCAACCTCCCTAAAATGATGAGATGGCTGGCTAGCTAAAAATGACCTGTTCCCATTCCATATTGAGGCCTGAGGTATATCAAAGAGCTGAACATGAAAAGTATCAGAGTTAAAAAGGAATGAAAAGGATCATCTTGATGCAAACATCAAGAGGATTTCCCTTACATTCCCCTGCTGTTTTAGGATTTATGATCCCTGCCAAAACATATTTTCCTCTCTCTCATTTCACTTTCCAGTAAGGGTTCTTTAAGGATTACTGAAAATTCAAAATCCCTAGGGTTCAGATTGCTTGGGAACAGAGGTGAACATGCAATAGACAATGAGTGGAATTCTTCCCTGGAACAAAGAACTCCATGTCCCAACTCTGGGCATGTTCACTGGTTGTCCCCCATGCCTGAAACTTTCTCCCTCCTCACTACCTCCTCTCTTCCTTTAAGTCCTCACCAGAATTCTATAGGGGGTCTCTTCTAACCCCACTTTAATTCCATCTCCTTCCCTCTCTTGGTTATCTCTAATTTATTCCTCATATAGTTTGCTTGTACACAGGTGTTCACATATTGTCCCCCACATTATGCTGTGAGGTCTTTGACTGCTGGGACTGGTTTTTCTGTTTCTTTGTATCCTCAGAGGTGAATGCAGTTCCTGGCACATAGTAGGTTCTTAATAAAGATTTATTGTCTGATTAACTGGAAGAGAGTAAGATTGCTGAATTGGACCTGTGACCAACATAGTGTATTAAAAAATACAGGAGTTAATTTAACATAAGCAGAAATTTGGCAGGGCTACATGGCTGAACATGAGCAGATATGAGTTTGGATGCTGAATGACATCTTGTGATAGAGACTAGCCTGGACGAGTGCTGTGAGTTGCTGGCATAGTGGCTGGAGAACCATTCTTTCTTGGGTTCAAGACCCACCTCTGACACATATTGACTCTGAGCACTTAATTTCTAAGATAATTAGAAAATCCTCTAACACTGTATGCTGCAAAGATATCAACTTATATCAGTTGAGGGAGTTTACTTATGGAGTTCCTTGTTCTAATGAAATCAGAGGTCCAGTCCCTCTCTATATGAGTACAAAGCTACATATGGAAATTTGTTTTCTTTTGCTAATGTGTTCCACTCTCTTTGAATTGCATAATTCAGATGTAAATTGAATATGGGATCCCCCAATACAGCCTACTCAGAAACCCTCTTAGTCACATGAACTCATCCTTGGTTTAATTAGCAAGAGAGCATTTCATATCTTATCTGACCAGTGATACTAGATCATCTTCTTTCCAATTCTCTTCATGAGAATGGGCTGCATAAGGTAGGGCGACGAGCCTCCACTTTATGCTTTGTTACCCTCCATAAGGGCACTGAGTGGAGATCCAAGGCCCAGCTTGTTTGTTTTCCTGTGTTTGCTGTGTACTGGCTCATAGTGTGGCATTTATGTAAGGTTTACCATATGCAAATTTATGTTGATGATATGAGTGATGCACAGAATCTAAACTGACTTTCAGTGAAAGCAGAGTGTTGTAATTAAAGCATCATGAATGTTGGCCTTTCTGAAAAGAACCTTGAATTATCCATGCAGTTCAGCTTTGGCTCCAGCCTGGTGGGCTTGTGTGGTGTTGAGTATACTGGGATTGCATTCTATCCTCTTTGGCCAGCAGAAGCATAGCATGATAACTGATGTGAAAGGGAAGATACCATTTCCACTGTTACTTAGGAAAAAGAAAATAACAAATGGGCTGTCTTGCCTCCGCTGCACAAAGGAGATATTTGCTGGTTTCAGAACACCTGCTGCTGGGTCCCCCTTGTGTGGATGGGAAACAATACTTCTTGCTATTTTTTTCTCACTGGCAATTACAGTGCCTTAAAAATTCTAACATGCCCTTTTGACTAGTTAATATTAAGCTCCATAATGACAAAGATGAGCTGGAACATTTAAGCCAGAGAAGCCGCAACTTCTCTGAAACCTGAGTGGCTCATTAAAACAAGACAGTGAAATTCAGCTTGATCATTTCTTAGAGGGATTGAGCCCGTGAAATATTGAAAGTTAAATAGTCCATATGTGTGTCAACATGTTAAACACTGCAGGAGTGGGAACCTGTAGGTAGCTGGGAACTGCTAGGGCTTCTCCCCGCTTCCCACATGTGGCAGAACAGCATGAATCAGTCAAGTGGTCAATGTTCTTATCCTGAAATAGGGACAATGAAAGATTGCATTGTGGGTCATCTTACCAGTGGTGATTATTCCCATGATCTCCTTCTCAGCCCCTCCCCTCCTACACCAGGTACTTCAGTTTCTGTCACTACCCCCCTCTAACACCATCATTGGTTATATGCTATGATGCTTCCAAAATGGTTCAGGACCTGACTGGGAGCTTCAATCAGTGTTATAGGGGTCATCATAATAAATAATAAACAAAAACAAGTTTATTGTGATTGGCACTAGATTCTTATTGCATAACTAACTGATAATGACACTTTAAAGCCATATTTTGGATATTCGTTTGTTCTTCCTACCAGGATGCCCCGTATTCCAATTCTGTTTTGGCTTGCTTTGTTCCATTTCAGATATCTTATGATGCACCCTGGCTGGTTCCTATGTATGTTTATAAAGTCCCTGATCTGAGTTTTAGGCTAAGAGTGACTGACCAAAGATAAAGGTCCTTATCTTTGTCCTTGGGAGAGCTTAGTTTCCTTGTGAGTCCCTACTTGTCTGTCTGTATACTTAACCAAAGATGAGCCATCCCATATTCCCTTCATTGGCATGACCATGCCAAGAATAAGTAAAGCTTTCCCTACAGGCTGGTGCCTATACACTAATATTCTACTTTAACCAAAATCCTAGAAATAAAGTCAAGGTTAATTGGTTATCTGTGAGGGGGAGTCAGGTATGGAAGCAATATGATAAACTAAATTGTGAGTAAGGAGACCAAGGTTCTGATATCATTTCTGATATTAAGCCCAAATCCGACCACCTTACTACCCTGCTCAATTTTTAATGGCTCCTATTGCTTCTAAGATAAAAGGCAAATTCTTCCACTTGACATTTCATGGTCTGACTCCAGACTCCCTTTCCAAAACATCCATCTTTCTCTTCTTTAAGTCTGTTCCAAATATGGTATCCTGCTCACTGATCCTTTCACAAATCATTCCATCTTTGACTTTTTGCTCCAGTCATTCCCCATGCTTGCAACAAACTCCTTGCATCTAACTTTTAGAATCCCTAGTTTCTTTCAAGGCTCCACTAAAGTATGACTTCTTCTAAGTGACCCCTCTGCCTCAATGCTAGAGTCCTACTTCCCAATTTTATACGTAGATACATACATGTGTGCATAAAATTCTTCACTGGCCACATTATTTTCATATCATCCCACTGAAATATAAGGTTATTGCAGACAGATGCAATGTCATTTCTGTCTGTCTGTCAGAACTTGGTACAAAGAAGTCACTTAATAAGTATTTAAAGAAAGAACAAATGGCTAGCTTTGGGGCCTGAAGTAAGTACTTCACCTCATTGGGTCTTCATTTCTTTGAGTGCAAAATGAGGTGGTTAGAAGAGATCAACTTTGAAGTCCCTTTAAACTGTTAGAATAAATATGGTCTTAGACAGCACATGCAGACCTGATCCCAGACTCAGTGGCATCTTAGTCAAGAAGTGACCTTGGCCATTTTTTCTTGTGACTGTGAATAGTTTTTATTTCTTCTTTTGATAACTGTGTTTATATGTTTACAATTTATCAATTGGGGAATGGGTCTTATTTTTACAAATCTGACTCAGTTTCCTATATATTTGAGAAATGGGTCACTTTATCAGAAAAGATTACTCTTGACCATGATTTGTAAACTTTTATGATATACATACATACATGTATATGTATATAAATACACATACATACACACAAATTATATATATACATATATATATGCATATGTATATATACCTTCACTTTGCCTCAGGGCCTGGTATTGCAATCAAGATCTCAATGTATTTCACAGAACAGTGTCCAACACATAGTAGATACTTAATAAATTTTTTAAATCTCATTCCAGAGGAGACTGTTGACATTTGCATTGGCAGCATTCCTTTCATCCATCACAGTTCATCTTGCTTTCCTTTCAGCATCATGTTTACCTGGACCCGAGGTGTCTCAGGACACTTATCCCTGAATGTTGCCTGAGTTTCCTAACCCAAAGCTGGTGAGCTTTTCAAGTTTGACTTACTTTGTAGCTCCCCAGAGGGTTTAATATTGTGCCCTGAACATAAAAAAGGATATTTTCTAACTGGCACTGAACTTTTTCATCTGAGAACCAAATGGGCAATTGTGTAAATGTCTTTGCTATGAGAAGAGTCCATTGCCCACAGCTACAGTGTTTTGTGCTGTGCTGGTCACTGTCTGTCTGCAGTTACTTAAAGCTGAGTTGTTTATGGTGGCAGTAACTTCTTCTGAGCCCTCTGAACTCTCTTGCTCATATCTGGCTTGTGCACAGTTAGACAGATGATGGCTTCACACAGACCTAGACAGCACTTTCTCAGTAAGTCCTCCAATAGTTACCACTTAAATATGTACAAATGGAGAAGGGGAATGACCAGGGCCTAGAGGGCAAAGTTATAGGAAACTATTTCTTCCCTGTGTGGTAATTCATCTTTTTTTGTAATAATGATCCTAAGCAAAGATAAAATGTTACTAAAATAGCGTGGTATTAGCCCACAGCACTATTAGTCTCAATGCAGAATATTCTCTTTCATCGAAAGAAAGCAGCCCCTATATTGTCCTGTGCTTAATAATGAGATTTTTGACCTGCTTCAAAATTAGATACAATCAAAATCCATCCACCTAAAGATATGATTTTGAGATTTTCCTACCAGTTTAAGAAAATTAAAACAAACAAACAAAAAAAGATCCGTGAGTGAACAAGGTTGTGAAATCTTTTTTTTAATTACTCTGGAAGAAAAAGAACTCTTTTGTGTGTGTGTGTGTGTGTGTGTGTGTGTGTGTGTGTGTGTGTGTGTGTGTGTATGAGTGTGAGTCTATATGGGAGAACATTCCTATGAAAAACTGTTTTACAGGAAACTCTGTCAATGATTCACTAAAGAGATACATCTGAAGCAAAAATGAAATAGGTTCCCAGAGTTCCTAAAACGACCAGTGTCTCAGTTGACAACATCCATCCCAATCACACGAATGATGGGCTCCAGAGCTCTTTATTGACCTAGCAATTGTTTGCTTCAGGGCTTACCCACTGTTTCTCCCCATGTTTGAATTTTCAAAATCATTTTGAAATAATCTGGCTCTGACTCAGAGAAATGTTGGGAAACCCACTGGAAAATTGAACCTGGGAGGCTTTCTGTAATGGTGCTTCTGTCTACAAGAGGCATACATTTGGACTAACTGCACTCTGGGTATTGACACTCTTATTTGGCCCCAAATGTTTTTCACACCTCCACAGTCCTTGTCTCTATGACAAATAGCAAAACAGATGGCAAGTATTTGGGGCCAAATGATTCACTGCCATTATGGATCACCTCCTGATGTCTGATGAAAGGTTTTTCAAGGGGTTGCATCACATGGTCTAGGTAGCTCAGTATTCTCCATGCTGACAACATGCACCCTTAGAATCTTATTAAAGGATACCCTTTTCTAGCTGCAGATTGCCTTGGAATGTTCACCCCATCACAAATATTTGGTAATTACAGCCCCAGGATATCTCTAAGAAATGAGTTTTAGCCTAGTTGACCTTAGGGAAGCTCAAGGTTTTGGCCAGTATTTGCCCAGTGGGCCAACCCTCTTGCTGCTCCGTTTTATGCATATTTGGGATCACACAACAATAGAAGGTAATAAAAGAATAATTTGTGTATGTCACAGAACCACTGAATAACAGGGTCAGAAGGGACCTAAGAGAGTGTCTAGTCTGATCCCCTCATTTTTCAGAGATAGAAACACCCCAAGAGGCACAGCGATTTGCCTAATGTCACACAGCTAGTAAGTGGCAAAAGCAAGATTCCAAGTCTAGACTACTTTCTACTGCATGTGTTGGCAAGAAATAAATGTAACCAGAAATTTCCCCTTTTGCCTACAGTGACTCATCAGTGAACACAGAAAACATAGATACCCACATTAGTACATGACTTTTTTCTTTCCATATTTTTACATGACATCATGTTGACATGGCCTTAATATTGGATTATAAAATAATTTAAGGCATGATCTGATTTTAAAAGCATCTAATTACAAAGATTTATATAATTTTTGTTCTCTAGTAAATAAATAAATGAAGAAATAAATAGATCAATAAATGAACAAAACAAACTTTAAAAGAAAATTCCTAGCAACTATCAAAAATATAACACAATAAAAACTTGAAGAAACAAAGCATTCCTTCCATCTGAGATGTAAGAAGGTACCTGTCTTACATATTCTTTTCCTATTTTATTTGTTTCACTAGTTTATTGATATGTGTCAGATTAAAATATTAATTTGCATCATTTGAGGGTCGGAGGGTCTCATTCTAACGATTAGACTGTGTTTCTGGAGGAAGGAGTGGAGGGAGATTGATAATGTTTCCTTGTGTAATCCTTGCCTAGAAAAATCCAGCACAATTTATTAAGCACCCTTAATTAATTATATATTCACTTTCTAAAAACTTTCTCACTTCCTTTCTGTGAAAGTAGTTTATAATATCAATATACCTGGAACCTATTGGTATACTTCACAATTTCATTCCGAAGTTTAACATTTCACTACAATGTTAGCTGTCTCTCTCTTTGGTGGGTAGTGGGTCTCTAATTTATTTAAACAGTATTTAAAACTGAAAGACAAAAAAAAGCTCAATCTGACAGAATTGGAACTACATCTGTTGCCCATTACCTCCTAGCAGTACACAGCGTTGCTGTTCATTCTATCAGCAGTGCAGTATATAAAAGCTTAGTGTCATTATGATTTAAAGACCAGTCCTCTGGCTGGATGCCAGATAAGACTAATTTTGGATCCAGAGAATGATAGACGAGAAAATTGCAATGAGAAAAATGCATGCTGAATTCAAAGTCAGATCGTTAGGCTTCTGGGTGATTTTTTTAAAACTTTATTTTGCTTGTACTGTTGTTGTTTGGGGGAAGGGAGGAGTTTAAAAAGTAATAGACCTGTTAGTCACAAAAATGAATAATATGAAGCAGGTGTGTATTGATATATTTTGACCCGTTTTTTTTTTTCAGTGAGTGTTTAAACTATGGTTGCTTTCCTTTAGTTTGAAAATGTGGATGCTAAATTTTGCCAAATACACAGATGCTGTTTACGACAGGCAATGCAGGTAAAGGGTGGAGGATGGTAATACCTATATCTTAAAGTAAACCAGAATTTAGAAAAGAGCAATAGCTCTATGAATTGGGATAGGTCATGTAAGATTACATGGAGGATCAAATGATCTAGATATGTAAAAGGTTCTCAGGGCTGTGTAGTCCAAGATATATCACTTTATTATACAGATGAGTAAACTGAGGCCCAAAGAGTTTGAGATTTGTGCAAAGACACAAAAGTAGGCAGTGGTAAAGTTAGAATTTGAACACAGGTCTTTTGAATATAATTCCAGTGCTCTTTTCACTGTGATATAATGAGATGGGACATGAGCTGGAACTTAAGGAAAGGGTATGATGTGGATAGATGGAATGGAAAAGAAAGGAGGGGCATTACAGATGATATGAATGGTGCGTAAAAGGCACAAAGACAGGAATGATCATGAAATGCATATTCATAGGGAAATGAGTAAGGTAAGGAGGGGACTGGTGAAAAATAAAGGTAGAAAAGGAGATTGGAACTAAATTGTGGAGGGAATTTAGTGAAATACTAAATATTCAGACTTTATTGGGTAGGCTTTAGAAACATAGGTATAGTTCCCATAGGAATGGGGTTGTCAGTTTCCAAATACAAACATGAATTACCTTTAAGGTTTGTCCAGGTCTGAATCTGAGTTTCATTACAGCTGAGTAATCAGAGGGTCCACAATTTTGACTGCATTACTAACATCATGTTGTTAATTTTGGGGGGCAGGGAAGGGAAAGGCTATATATTTATTACATCGGTATAGGGAATCCTTAGTGAGAAAATCAATGCACATTGGCTATCAATTTGCTATTTATAGTTTCATTTGCCTGGGCATTGAAAAGGTAAATGATTTACTCAGAACCATGCAGATAGTATGAGTTCATATTTGGGCTCATGTCTTCCCTTCTCCCAGTCTACCTCTCTATCCACTAATTCACCACATTTCTTTTTACTGAGTACTCAGCAATTAGACTTCAAATATTATTTTTTCACTTAATTTTCATGTTAAGTGAAATAAGCAATTATAAATAATCTGAAAAGTACAAGAATACACAAGGATTTGAACTGGGAACTCCAGGAATGAGTATTCTCTCCACCTATGCAAGTTGCAATCTATTTGTAGGAACTGAGGCTCTATAAAGCATTCACTTATTTATTCAGCAAATATGTAAGTGGCAATTATTTGTGACAATAGGGGCTCGGTGCATTTTTTTACATGTGTATGAGTGGGAGTGTCATGAAAATGAGAGTGTGATCCCTCCACAATCTGGTTTCTATCAACTTTTCTAGCCTTGATCCCCTTCGTGTACTATCTACTCTAATCATAGTGAATTGCTTACTACTTTTTGAATGTGTCTTTTGCTATCTGGTCTCCATGAATTTGCTTAGCATATTATCTGAAAATATTGCTTCCTTGAATCACTACCCTTCTTATATTTTAAAATCCATCCCAACTACCTTCTTCTTTAAAAAGCCTTACATACTCCAACCAAATGTGATTTCCCCATCCTATCATGTATCTTTGATATCAATGTACATCTTTTATGCACAAATTATATTGCACTTTATATATTAGTTATTACATCTGATTCCAAGCATTAGATTATAAATTCCTTGAGAGCAGGGATATGTCTTATTTATCATTCTTTCACCCTTGGTGATTTTCTGTATCTCAGATAGTGATTCTAATCAGTCCCCTTATGTGAGGAAAGGGAAGATGAAGAAGGTGATAGCTTTGTGATATGTAGTCTACTTTTATATTTTTTGCCTTACATCATTTACCATGTTCTCCTTCCTCATAAGATTTCAGTGTATTTAATGGAAACCCACCTAGCCCAAATACTATAATTCCAAGTTCGATTTCAGCAATAAATTAGCCATGCATCACAAGCTAGCATTCATTATGTGTGTACTATGTACAAGGTATTCTGCTGGTTGCAAAGAATATAAAGATGAAAATGTCCCTGACCTCAAGGAACTTACATTCTGTTTGGGAGGATGTGACATGTACATGCATCAGCAAATACTGTACAAAGTATGTACAAAATAATTTCAAAAGGAAGGAATTGCTTGGGACATTTTGTGTCTCCTGCTTTATACTTTCTCTTCTTAAGGCTCAATGATATGAAAACAAAGTCAAAAGTTCTATATAAATCTCAAGTATCATACTTATGAGTTATTATTATATTCCTTTTTATTGAGCTCCATATATAAGTTCTAAGTGACTTGCTGCAGAAGACATCCATCAGCTTTGGAATCCTGGAGTAACACAAATGTTAGATTAATCTCCTCTTTGATTTTATCTTGTACTTAAATAAGCTTTTCAGTGGAAACTTTTGTGTGATGCTTCTGATGTTGGATTATACCCTGATTGTGCTGTTGTTTTGCAGATGATTGGTGATAAGAGATATAAGAGCTACTGGGTAAGTCTTGGACTTATTTTACCATAGTAAATGAATATCTTCTCTGAATTTCCCTATTGCTGTTGATAGCACCACCATTCTCCCACTCACCCAAATTCATGACCTTTCAGTCATCCTTGGCACTTCCTTCTCTCTCAAATTAGTTGCTTAATAGTTGCTAAACTTAATTGCTTCTAGCTCTATAACTTTTCACATATTTGTTCTCACTTCTCCAGGTCAAGTATTCATCACCTCTCTTCTGGAATTATTGCAATGGCTTGCTATTTGGTCTTCCTATCTCCAGTTTCTTCCCTTTCCAATCTGCTCTACTTAAAAGTTTCCAATTAATTCTCCAAAACCTAATAGTATCATGTAATGAGACCTACTTGAAAATCTTCAATGGCTCCCTTTTGCCCTCAGGACAGGGGTTGGTTAGATGAACACGTACAATATTCCTCAGCCTTTTAAGTTCTCCACCATCTGACTCCTACCTATTTCCTTATTTCATATTACTCCTTTTCATAACCTGTATTTTCTGATCAAACTGGTCTACTAGCTATTCTTCACAAATAATATTCTCTTACCTCCACAGTTTTGTACAAATTGTCTTTCATGCCTGTGCAACACTTTCTCCTGACTTCCGCTTCATAGCATACCTAATTTACTTCGTAATGAAGCTCAGGTGACAGCTCCTGCTCATGACCTTTCCTATTCTTGGTGGCTGTTAGTATTTTCTTGTTTTGCTTTTACTTTATATATGCTTTGCACTTCCTTGTATACTATACATGTTCTCACACATTGTAAATCTAAGATCCTTGAGACTAAGGACATTTTTTTTCATACTTGATATCTAACACAATGTTTTGCACAGAGCAAATGTCCAATAAATATTTTTGATGTTGAATTTCTTATTTATTTTTCCCAAATTTATTTATTTATTAGTTTTAAATTTTCAGCAATCATTTCCTTAAGTTTTAAATTTTCTCCTCCTCCCTCCTCCATCTAACCCCAAGATGGCATGAGATCTTACATGGGCTCTACAAATACATTCTTATTAAACACATTTTCACATTAGTCATGTTGCACAGAAGAATTAAAATGGATGGGAGAAAGCATGAAGAAAACTAAACAAAACCAAACATAACAAAAATGAAAATAATCTGCTTTATTCTGTGTTCTGACTCCATATTTCTTTCTCTGGATGTGGATGGCATTTTGCATCATGAATCCCTTGGAAATGTTTTAGGTCTTTTCCCTGCTGTGAAGTGCTAAATCTATTATAAACAGTTCTCGCACACTGTCACTGTTATTGTGTATAATGTTCTCCTGGTTCTGCTCACTTTCACTCAGCATCAGTTCATATAAGTCTATTCAGTTATTTCTGAAGTCTATCTATTTGTCATTTCTTACAACACAATAGTATTCCATTATTTTAAAAAAGATAGTGTAAAACTTTGAGTTACATTCTCATTAAACAGAAAAAGTAATAAAAATAAAAACAAGTTTGTAGGAAGTGAGGCATCATGCTCAATTAAATCAAATCATCCCTAGAGCGCTTGAAAATGAAATTAGAAAGAACACAATGAGTAGATCACTCCTTTCTCCCACCAAAAACAAAAAAGATGGAATAGCACTATTAACATTTCCATAACAAACTATTTTGTTTTTTGTTTACAATGGAACAACTACATTTAGACAATTATCTTAGTCTTCTTTATGCTAGAGTGAGGAAACAGAAATGTCAGTAAAGAAGATAACTCTACTTTCTAGCATTGGTCTAAACCTAGTATCGACCAGTTTGTTTTCCAGTTTTCCCAGAAGGTTTTGTCAAATAATAAGGTTTTGACCCTAAAACTTAGATTTTGGGGTTTATCAAACACCTAATTACTTGATAATTACTACAATGCATTCTGTGTCTGATGTATTCCACTGATCTGCCTCTCCATTTCTTAGCCAGCTTTTTTCTTTTTTTTTTGCTGATTACCACTTTATAGTATAGTTCAAGGTCTGGAACTTCCTTTACCTTTTTTTCATTGATTTCCTTGATATTCTTGAACTTTCATTCTTCCAGATGAATTTTAATATTTTTTCCTAGTGCTGTAAAATCATATTTTGGCAGTTTAATTGTTATGGAACTGAATAAGTATATTAATTTATGTAGAATTGTTATTCTTATTCACTTGGCCTACCCATGAGCAATTAATATTTTCCCAATTATTTAGATCTGACTTTATTTGCCTGAAAAGTGTTTTGTATTTTTATTCATGCAGTTCCTTGGTCTGTCTTAGCAGGTAGACTCCTAAGTAGTTCATATTGTCTCCAGTTATTTTAAATGGAATTTCTCTATCTCTTGCTTCTGGGCTTTGTTGATAATATACAAAAATGCTGATGATTTAGATTTTATACCCTGAATTTTGCTAAAGTTGTTAATTATTTCAAGTAGTTTTTTAGCTGATTCTCTAAGTATACCATCCTGTCATCTACAAAGAGCAATAGTTTATTTCCTCATTATTGATTCTAATTTCTTTGATTTCTTTTTCTCCTTTCATTGCTATAGTTAGCATTTTTAGTAGGCTTAGATCACCGTACTGTAAGATATTGCACATATGTCTATATTGACCATGATTACTCTTTACTTCTTAAGAAGATCAAGTGTTTGTGTGTGAAATGATTTGAGTCTCTTTGGACTTCCTTATATTGATAACTTTACACTTTGAAAATTTCTCTGATGGTAACTTTGCTCTTTTCCTTTATCCATATCTTTTTTTTACACTGAAGCTATCTTAATCATTCCTTATCTTTTCAGCATTATTATTCCAATTTGCATTATTTTGCTCTTTGCTCTTAGGAACTGATTACTTGGCAGTCTATTTAGAAATGGCTTCCTCAAGCAGTTATTTATAACTTATAGTTAGTTTCACATTTCTGTGATGTTATTTTGTGTTCAACTTGTCCATTAACTCAACTTCTAGAAAAAATATTCATAATCTTTGGGAAGTTTTTTTTGTGCTAAAAAGGCTTTTAAGTTCTTTTATTTTTTGATCTTCACCTGTAGTTTCTAAAATCATTTTTAGTGTCTTGTTTCCCTGTGCTTTGGGGTCACTTCATGTTACAGAATATATTTTTTCAGTTTGGAAAATCTCTGAAATCTTAATAGAATTTCTTTATGTCCTTATCCTCTGAATAAGATGTTGGTACATAAGCTATAAGTTTCTTAATTTTTGCTTAAATTCAAAATGATCACTATAAAGTGAAGTGGTCAAGTATCTTATAAAGCTTCTTGTTGCCAATGGATAGAGGAGAAAATTGATTCTGTCACCTCCTTTATTTGGGTTTATGAGGAAAACATGGGAGGTGACCTTACATTTAATGGATTTCCTTTTTTCTCTTATTTTATTTATTATGAAAATATCAATATTGCTTTCAATTGCTTCATTCAGAACAAGAATTCTTAACCTTTTTTTTTGGGTCATCAATCCTTTGGCAGTCTGTTAAAGTATATAGATGCTTTCTCACAAAAGAGTTTACTAGAAGAAAATTGTATATGTCTTTAATAGGTTAGTGAAAATAAAGTTATGAGATGAAGTAAAGATGACAGAGTGAAAGTTAGCTATTTTGCCTTAGCTCTTTTACATCATCCTCTATAAAAATAAATAAGAATGCTGGACAGAATTCTGATGGGGAAAAGCCAAGAAAAAAAAAGTCACAGTGAATCATTTTTCCAGCACAGAGCATCTTAAGAAGATAGAGAGCTCGGTAGATACTACGGTAGGGAATGGCCAGTAGCATAATGCAGCAGTAGTAACACAACACACAGAAGTGACACAGCAGCAGAGAGGAGCACAGTGCCCAGAAACAGTAAGATGCTTGAACATGTGGGTAGAAAGAGATTCTATGGTACCTCTCTACCAGCATTGGAAGCAGTAATGGGTGCCATATGGCAGCCCTGTCACCTATTACTTAGTTCTGGATCATAATTCTAGGGGAGAGTGGACTTGTGGTGGTCACAAAGGAACAGAGACTCTGTCTTTGTCAGGAGCAAAGAACAAGTTCTAGAATCATAGCTGTATGACTGTGAGAACAAGAAAAAAGTAGAGACTCAATTCTAAACTGTAGCCATGCACATAAGCCAACAATGAAATAAACCAAGACAGGAGACCAAAACCAAGTGAGACTCAGCAGTTCATTCATTTCAAACCTACATAACCTCCAAGAAGGCTAACTATGATCATCCACAGATCTAAACTAGGTCAGACATTTTCTGACTGGGTGGCAGATTGAGCTGTGTAAATAGCAGAAAGAAATAAAGACAAGAATTCCAGTATGACACCCCCTCTCCCTAGAAGAAAGCAGAGCCCAATACTAAGTGACCCTTAAGATCTCACACAGTTCAAATTTGAATTAGTTCAATGAGGTAAGAATATATGTATCTGTACAACTGGGTACACAAATTCATTTTACCAAATAGGGAAGATAGGAGGGGAAGAAAATAAGAGAAAGATTGATGGTGATAAGAAGGGGGGCAGATTAAAGGAGTCATTGGAGACTTTTGAGGAGGGGACAGGGTAAAAAAAAACAATAAATAGAAGAGAACAGAATACAGAAATATACATTCAGTGATCATAACTGTGAGTGTGAATGGAATAAAGTTACCCATAAAATAGAAGAGAATAGTAGAATGGATTAGAAACCAAAATCCTAACGTGCAATGTTTACAAGTAAAAATAAAGATGTTTTGTATTATTTATATTAAAGATACAAACATGTTTTCCCATCCAAGTTCATAGTTCCCCTGAAATCTATTCATGGATCACCAGTCAAGGTCAATGGATCCTGGTTAAGAACATCTCCTCCAGAACAATGTTGACTTGTCATTGGACAGCATGTCACATTTGAAAACATTCAGGATTTAGTCCCATTTAGAGTTCGTAATGTTTGTAAACAGTCAAAATCTTTGATTTTTAGCACTTTCTGTTTCCTTTTTTAACACCCTGTCACTGTTACTGCAATAGCTTAAGAGGCACATACAAGATTGAGTGTCATATTTTTAATTCATTGTTTCATGGATTGCAGAGGTCAAAGTATTCTCTTTTCTGTATTGGTCATTAGCAATTAGCAAGCATAGCCTGTCTCCAAGATCATTCTTGAGACTTTTCCAATATGATAGAATCTGACAGAATGCCCTTTGCTGTCATATCCAAAGTTTCCCTGTGTAGATGAAAAAATATATCTTACCCATTGTGACAGAATACCTTAGGCAATAGTGGGTACTTAAAAAGTGAATGAAAGAATGAATGAACAAATGAATGAATGAGTGAATAACTAGACATAAAGTTGTCATTAACACTTATTATCTACCGAACACTGAGAATATAAATATAAAAGCAAGCAAGTCCTTTGCCTCACAGAATCTAGCTACAAAACCTATAGGGGAGTGAAAACTAGGGGAATTATGGTTTGGAAAATTACAAACATGGTGAGTGGGACAGTAACGTAGTTCATTGATGTGCCCTTTCTAGAGGCTATTGTCCTGTTGGTTAAATTACAGTTCTCAGAGTAAAACAAACAAAAAATTGGAAAGGATTTTAAAAGGTATGCATAGGGCAAAAAAAATGATAGGGATAGAGATAAGGAAGGATGAGGATGATCTCAGAGTCCAAACCCCACTGTGTTTGTTTCCCTCAGGCATTGCCTCCTCACAGTGAAACAACCGCAATTGAGGCAGAACAGAAAATGACTAGGATGAATTTTCCTTATCAAATATGACTTCCTTAAAAATATAACATATATATATAACATATATAAAAATATAACCTGTATCTAACATATAACATCAATTGTAACATCATCAACATCATAATCCAGCATCCTAGTTCACATCCTACTCTTGCCATAAGTAGTTGCAAGAACTTCAAGTATTTCATTCCTTTGGGCATGTTCCTTCACAGTAAAATTTTTCTCTAAGGTATCTTATGGTTCAGTTGATCTATGTACAAATTCCTGCAGTATGGAAAGAGTGCTTATCTAGATCTTGGACATAATGTAGCCATTTCTTAGTATGGATGAGGGACAGGAGCTTAGAAGATCTGTAATTTATGTATAGATGGAATGTGAAAATAGTTTCATTATTTGGTGGATGTATAGAAAATTCCTGAGATACCAGAGAAAACTATATTTATGCTTTATTACTTTATAAACTTCCAGGTAGCCTATGACTATAGTTTTTGCTCTATTCAGTAGAATGGGTTAGGCATTGGATAGTTCTATGCTCATTCTATTGTTAAATAGGCTCACTTTGCTGGTATAAGCATGTGGCTAATTATGGTTCTAGGGGGGATGGATATTTTGGTTCAAGTTGTGGTTTGTGCTAATTTTTAAGCACAATTTTAAATTTAGTTTAATTTAACACAATTAAAAATTTTTAATTTTGGACAAGATATTTAATCTCTTAAAGCCTCAATTTCCACTACTGTAAATTTGGTTGGAGAAGATGTCTATGAAAGACCCTTCAGCCTCCCAATCTGATATCTTATATATGTGTTTGTGTGCACATAGATACACTAATGAATCCCTTCATTTCCCACCTGGCTGAGCTACTTAAAGAACTAGCTGACTTTTTCACCATGCTCCCTTATCTTGTACCCAAGGACTAGCCCTTAACACAATGTAGATCCTTAAATGTTTGTTGCCTATTGAGACACATGATTTTTAGACTATCAATGCCATCATTCCCTCAGTTGGTGACTGGTAGGTGGTACACTGGATTGAACAGAGTGCTGAATTTGGAATCAGGAAGATCTGAATTAAAATCCTGGTTCAGACACTTGATAGCTGTGTAACCATGGATAAGTCAATTAACCTGTGTTTTCCTCAATTTTCTCATTTGCAAAATGGAAATAATAATAGCACTTCCCTCACAGGGTCACTGTGAGCATCAAGTAAGATAACGTATGTAAAGTACTTTGCAAACCTTAGAGCAATACATAAATGCTAGCTGTTACTTTAATCAATTTTTGACTCTACCCATAGCCACACATCTTTGGACTCAGCATAGAGTGTTAAAAGAGGCCTTGAGAAACTGCATAGTTCATCTTCTTGGCTCCAGGTGGGGTTATACTTTAAACACTCTGAACACACTATTGTCTTTCCAGGACTGAAATACTATATAGCTTCTAGCTCATGACATTCAAAATCTCAAATATGTGAAACCACACTCCTCCTGTTCAGTATACCTATTATTCTGGGAGATTACACTTTGTCTTAGGGACACACAGACTCCTCAAATCACTGTGAAGTGATCTACCATATTTTAAAAGCCTTTGGCATATCCAAGGGTAGTGACAGCAAGAAATTTAAGGCTTTCTGAAGCCAGGGACCTTCAGAATGTCATCCTGGCATTGTTTGCGCTGCAGTTTGGCTTTGTCTGCAAATTGTCATCACTCTCAATAAACATATCTGTCAGAGAAGGCGTAATGCAGCAGTCAAGGTCTTGAGTCTTCTGTATTTTTGTTGTATGAACCGAAAGTGAACTGTGAAGCTTCATCCAGGGTGGAGAGTTCACTGCCTTTTTGGGAAGCCACATTTTTCTTTCTCGGTCTGTGTTTTGCCTAGTGTGTGCCCTGTAAAACTCAATTAGTCTGTGCCCTTCTTTTGTTGTGGTTACAACCCACTTGATAATTATTTGTGTTTCTGTGACCTTATGACAGGATTACTGCAGTGTATTGGGGGATACGCTTAAAAACCACTTCAAAGCATCATCCAAAATGATATGCAGGTTAGAGGAGATTTATACCTCTAACCTAAACACTCTGATTTCCCCTTTGCAAAGAATTAGCATCCAAATGAACTTTCCCCCCCCTTTTCCTCCTGAAAGTGTCAAGAGTGGTGGTAGTGAGAGAAATGAAATTTTTTTCCCCCAAAAAATCATTTCTTCTTGCATAGAAGGAAGATTATTTATCTCATATTCACAAATCAAAGAGAAACAGAAGTGAGGATATACTGAGGGAATAAGTTTGCAGAAACAAAATATAATTGAAACATATTTAATAGACTGAGGAGCACAAAATATTCATGGCCAATCCCAAATAGAAAAAAATTGTGACCTTTTACCAATGAAGAGAATTAGGTGAAATTTATACAGGAGCAGTTAACAGTGATGGCAATTTACTATCAAATTCTTTCCAAATTGAGAATACGATTAGAGCTTATTACTTTGCCTGATTTGTACTTTTGTACAGCTGCAGTATAATTTAAAAAAAAAATTTTGCTGAGGGCAGTGTTTGATACCCCTTTCCTTTTCCTTCGCTGCTCTATTACCTCTGCTTTCTTTTGGATCCTATACTGCCAAAGAGGGCACCAACAGTGGAGTTACTGACTGTGATTTTAGTTATAAAACTTCTAGAAATTTCCTATTATTTATAGTATCATGGGATAATAGTTTTAGAGATGGAGGGTTCCTTAAGGTCTAGTGCAATCTTTACATTTTACATTTGTCATGACTGGAACCCCCAAAATTAAATGACTTGACCAAAGTCACACGGAATGTTAATGGCAGAGCCAGAATTTGAATCTGGGTCCTCTGGCTCTGAATCCATTAACTGAATTTGACTTAAGAACAGAGAGCATAGTGACTAATAAGTGATTATAAACGATATAGTGGGAGGAGATTTAGGTCAGATTTAGAATCAGGAGAGCATGAATTTGAATCTAAAGGCTGAAATTTATTAACTTTAAAATGCTGGGAAAATTGCTTGATATTTCTGAATTTAATTTATTAATCTGTAAAACAGGAATAATAATGCTTGTAGAGCAGTGGACTGTCCAATGGGAGCCTGATCCTTTAGGTGTGTTCTACGTGCTCTACCCAGATTTCAGGTATAATAAATGGATGGCCATGCCTTCTACTTTGACTGTTTTCTGGCAGCTTCTTGTGGGATAACAAAAGTCTTTTATTAATTGCTAAGCCAGAAGTGAAGGTACATACAAAAGTGTCCAACAAAACAATTTGATCTTTCTTCCCTGCAAACCCCATCTCAAGGGTTTCAGGTGAGAGAGGTTTCAGGGGCTTGACCCTGCTCTGTCATCTGGTTTCCATGTAATCTAGAACAAAATATACTTCTGTTTGCTTTCTCTATCATGCTTATTCTTCCCCGATTCTAGGTGAATGACTATCAAAGATGACCTTGTACACTTCAAAAAGTTGGAAGGACCACCAGACATCTAGCCACAGCCAGTCTAAAACAGGATCTGAAATAGCTTCAGTAGCAAGCTCAGTGAGTCAATGAAACCTGGCAAGGAGTAATTTAATGTAGCCGCGTAGTGGATGAACTCTACGGGGGCGGGGGATTCCATGTCCTACAAGTAAGAAAGTAATTTGTTCATTGACTCTGCTATACCCCCAGATTAGCGTGATGGAAGAAATGCTTTGTAGCTATTACTTTTAAATTGAGTCTACTGTCCCTAGGGACCAAGGTACAGAAGGGAGAGTGTGCATCAGTTCAGGAGAATATTTTGTACATTGATTCTTGCTGAAAATGCTGATGAGTGATATTGCAGAGATGTTAAAGGTTTAAACGATATTTGAGAAACACACTGGTTGGGGGCTCATGAGTGGCATGAGGAAAAGACATCCCCAAACCCTTATAACTCTTAGGCAAACTGACTGAAAGACCTAGTATAGATTGGACAGTGAACCTACAGTCTATGTCTACTAAAAGTTGACTCGTGGTTGTTGTGAAGAAAACATTTTGTAAACCTTAAGTGCTATACATGAATACAACTTATTAATATTTCTGAAAATCTACAGTGAACTCAAATTCATGGAACGTATTTACCACATTAGTTTCCTCTAGAGTTGGTTGGTTCCCAATGTGATTATTTCTCACTTCACCTCATCTACAGCAATGACTGCTCAGTGGATCATCCCTGACATACCATAAAATACTGCAAAGACTGCCCTTCCACTTGACATTAAAAATGGCAATGTTGCCTTTAGATGAGCTGCTTGAGGTAGATCTCCACTCTAAAAATAGTGAAAAAATGAGAAGAATGAAAACTTTCTATCACTTTATATTACTGAGCAAAAGTCTGATTTTGGAGGAGGAAATAAATAAGAAATTCAACTAACTTGAATAAAACATGTCTTCTATAATGTAGATATCAGAAAAAAACCAACAACTTCTTTCATAGCTGGATGTGCGTCCCCACAAGCTCAAGGCAAATTTGAATGCAAAGAAAACACGTAAGAGGATAAAGTAAAAAAAAAAAAATGAAAAGAAGCTAGGGGAAAAATGTCCAAGAAGAAGGTGATGATACATATTATTGAAAAGAGCTAAGGGGAATCCTTTGTTGCCATCCATATGGACTGATTAGAGAAAGCAGAAAATTACTGAATTTACAATCTAGATCACCACTGAACGCTCATGAAATAACTAGTTGACTAGACCCTAGGATCTGAGAAATGCCTTTGTTCCCGAATATTTTTTCTATGAGAATTCTCCCCTCTCCTTCCATGATAGCTAAAGTTCTACCACTTAGATTAAAAGTTCCTTTAGGTTATAGTTTATAACTCCAGAAGATTTCTGCTAAAATGAATAGCATTAATGATCATTTGTATTCATGTAGAAATTTAGGGTATGAAATAATTTTACATGTCTATTTCATTGGATGTTGACAATGAGTGAGCCTATGAAATTGGTAGAATATTATCATCCTTATTTTGCAGGTAGGAAAATGGCTTCTCATAGATATCGTAACTTGCTAGAAGTTACATAGCCCATAAGCAGGTAGGTGGTACAATGAATATAACCCTGACCCTGGATACCGGAATTTCTGAGTTCAAATCCAACCTCAGATTCTTACTAGTCATGAGACCCTGGACAAGTCACAACTTCTTTTTGATTCAGTTTTACCATTTGTGAAATGGGGATAATAATAGGTAGATAACCTCCCAGTGTTGCTGTGAGAACCAAACAAGATAATGCTTGTAAAGTGGTTAACACATAGTAAGTGCTATATAAATGCTGGTTAATATTATTATTATTAGACCTGAACCCAGGTCTTTTCACTCTGTCACATGTACTTTCTACTATATTCTAAAGAATATTAGTAAAGGGTGGTGGTGGAGGGTGATGGACTGTAGCCTACAAAGCAGTTATTAGTCATTAACCCTAGTGGAGACTAATTTATCAGAATGCTTTCTAATACGTTATCATCAATAGTAATGGAACTATGAAATCTAAACCCTGCCACCTCAGTAGTATTATGTGAGAAGATTTCCACAGACATCCTAAGGTCATGCACAATACTTTTATAAACGCAACCATCAAATAATTGTGTTCAGTTATCCTCTAAGTATCAACATTAAGCCAGGTATGAAATAGAGAAGTACGTTCACCAAATTTTTCACTACTTCTATGAAGACTGTCATAATTGCAGTGGGATTTCTTGTACATCAGTGGTGTCAGACTCAGATGCAAGCATCCCTGTGGGCCCATATTGATTTGAAAAACCACAAAGTAGCATTATCTATATAACATTTTAATTTGTTTTGTTAAACATTTCCCAATTACATTTTTTAATCCGGTTCAACCTCTCTCTGGAGATTTGGCAGAGACTGACTTCTGGTGGGCAGAACCTACCACCTCTTCTGTTGGTGCCCAGCTCCTCTATATTCTTTAACTGATGGATGACATTGTCAAGATTGCACTGAGACCTGGACCACCCAAATAAGATTGGCCTAGTGATCTGCCTAAGAAAAGATAAATGAATGAAAAGCTCATATTGCCCTTATTATAACAAATATGGTGGATAGTCAGGTCATGGGATACATACCCATATGCTATATGTAGAACCAATTTTAAAATTGAACAAGGGAGTTGTATAGCCTAGGTTGCATTTGGCAAACATTGTAGCAACTCTGCTTTCCTTTTTAATTCAAAGAAGTGGTGTCTAGACAAAGAGGAAAATGGGGAGAGGAAACATTCCTTCTGGCCTTGGGGGTAGGAATGGGCAAACAAGAACCGGCATGAAAAGAGTGTGTATCTGTTTTGGTGCTGGATGATTCTAACAGCAAAATGACCTAGAACAAGCATGGTTGAAATCAAAATAGTAGCAACAAGGAGCAAAAGGTGTTCCTGAATCTTGAGGTTCCTATTGAAAACATATAAATTCATGGAACAATCAGTATATTCATATGTATGTAAATATGTGTATATGTATATGCATACATATATATGTATACATTTTGAAATATACTTAACATTCATAATTTGAAATTGAACTGTAATTAATGTTGGTGAAATATACTGTACCCTCCTCCCCCATATACATACATTTGAGCACAGGCCAATGTATGATTCATTGTTGGGCTGAGTACTCCCATTGGTTACTAAGTTAGTAGAAGACTGATAATGGGGAACCACACTAAGTGGAAGAAGAGATGGTTTTCAGCAGATAGCTTTCTTAGTTTCTGCATTCTAGACCACAGGATATGCATTTAGCTTCTGTTTCAACCAGGTATGGTAGTCCATCATTAGTTTTATTTTCTCTTTTCTTCAGAAAACAATAGGAAAGAGCCATAAGAACTGAGACACTATCTGCTGCACATGGGACAGCTAGGTGATGCAGTGGATAAAACACAGGCCCTGGAGTCAGGAGAGTCTGAGTTCAAATGTGGCCTCAGATACTTACTAGTGGCATGATCCTGGGCAAGTCCCTTAACCCTGTTTGCCTCAGTTTCCTCATTTGTACAGTGAGCTGGAGAAAGAACTGGCAAATCAGTTCAGTATCTTTGCCAAGAAAACTTCAAATAGGGTCACAAAAAGGTGGATAACTGAAAATGATTCAATAACAAAATTGTAGCCATATTTTAGTTTCAAAACCATTTCCCTCTGCAAAGGGAGAGAATATCTGCCCAATGATCCAAAGGAATGTGTGTGTACCTTTATTTGTACATGTGTTAATACATGTATATGTCTGGAAGGCCCTAAGGGATGATATTAGAGGATGCTAGCTACAGCATACACACAGACATACAGACACAGACACATATACATACACACAGGCATATATATGTATAGGTAGGTATACATATACATATGTATATATATATATATATATATGCCTGTGTGCATTACTGTTTTACATATATATTACTGATTTATCTCTAGGAGCTTAATATGTATATTTAATATTTCTAATAGATAGTAAACTCCTAGAGATAAACTAGTAATCTATATGATATGGGATATTGAAGATATATCCAGTTTAATCTCCTAGGATCTAACATCTAGAACATAGCATCGTGGAATTAAAACAAGAAGAAACATTTGAGCTCACTTAATCCTACCCCTGTCATTTTACAGATGAGGAAATTGATATCTAGAGAGATCTGCAGATTTGCTTAAGATTATACATGAAGTCAGGTTTGTCTTTTTCAACTCATCTCCTTGTAATTTTTTATCAGAATAAGATGTGATGGGGACAGAAAATGCAGCAGAGAGCCCAGGAAAGAATTCCTCATAACTGTTAATGTACAAAAATTACTGAAAGGCTGTTAATAGTCACACTGAATAGGGTATTATTGAAAACCAGGAGACTGTGTTGCTTTATTATATGCACACTGTGATGTCACAATGGATGGACAGTCATAATAGAGAGGCAAAACAGAGAAGTGCTGAGTGGAAATTATGAGAAATGTCAAGGGATTGTTTCTGAGAGAAGACCTACGTGACTTTAGATCTTCAGATGATCTGTTTAACAAGATACTAGCTTGTAATTGAAGTGGATATTGTAGAGTCATTTCTTTCTTTTCCCCATTGATTTTTAAATTAGAATGCAGAGTTAGGTAGGTTTTTTAAAAGGTCATCCCAGTATGTCTGAGAATATTTGGTTGAGCAAGTAAATCACTAATAATTAAAGAAATATAAACTGAAACAACTTAGATGTATTACCTCACTTCCATCAGATTGGCAAAGATGACAAAACAGGAAAATGATCACTGTTGGTGAGGTTGTGGAAAAATAAGCACATTAATGTAATGTTGGTGGAGCTATGAATCGATTCAGCTATTCTAGAAAGCAATTTGGAACTAGCCAAAAGTCACTAAATGGTGCAGGGCTGGGGAACCTGTGGTCTCAAGGCCACAGGTGGCCCTCTAGGTCCTCAAGGGCGAAACTTTGACTGAATCCAAACTTCACAAAACAAACTGTTTGGATTCTGGCAAAGGGCCACCCTTGTTGACCTAGAGGGACACATAGTAGCCTAGAGGCCACAGGTTCCCCAGCCCTGTTCCATTCCATCTAACTCAATCATAGGCCTATTCCCAAAAGAGATCCAAGAAATTGAGAAAGGTTTTATATCTACAAAAATATTTATAATCATCTTTTGTAATTGAATGACTAGGAAAGGCCAAGAAGACTATAAAATATACTATGTGAATTTATAGAGTCTGTTAATATAGGGTCTTATAGATTTCAAAGTACGTTCATAACTAGTATCTCATTTAATTTTATTACTTTGAAGGATGTAAATGGATTTGTCCCCATTTTAAAGATGAAACAACTGAAACTAAGAGAAGTGCATGACTTGACACAGCTAATAAGAGCCAAAGCCAGGACATAAATCTAGGTATTCTGACTTCACTATTCCATGCCCAAACTGACTGCTGCACTGACTGTTTGTCAGTGTAACCATTTCAGGTTAGGGCTGGATGATTTGCTTTATCTTCTCTGAATTTTTTTTGTATTCCTTGAGATTCACCAAGAATATAGACCTATTAATATGATCCATGATGAGGATAAATGCCTTGTGAAATGAACTGTTCATAATACATTGTTATATTGTAGTAGAACTCTTCCTGAAACATATTTTTATTCATTCAAAAAGGTCTTTTATGTAATTTATTATCTTTAGTGCAGAAATTTTAAGTACATTAGAAAATAATTCTCTTTCTCTTTGTCCCTCCTTCCACTCCCCTTGTCCAAAAGTTATCTAGATAGAGTCAAGTTACAAATCTTGCAAAGTCAATTTGGCCTCTGCCAGTCTGCCTTTGAATCACGTAATGTAACAGGGCTTATTCCCCTCTGCATCACCTGTTTGTACCTGTGATTATTTTAGAGTGTTAGGACAGTGAATGATGCTCTATGGTCACAGGGCTCAGTAGGTAACTATGCACCCTAGGAATTCTGCCTAATGCTTCAGTGACTGTACCCAAAGCACACTTCTACCTATATATGTCATTAAATATATGCCCTGATGAGGTTAGAAAGGATTTATTAAGCAGCCACTATGTCCATTCACTGTGCTAGATGCTGGGGATACTCATTATAAATGGATGCATTAATTGTATCAGTTGTCAGATGAGCATGGAATGTAATTGACAAACAAGGGGCATGTCTTCATGTGTAAGTTTTTTTGAAACATTCAATCCTTTCTATAGTGAGAGTAGGAGGAAAGATTGAATATATGATCCAATTCTGCATTCAAGGCAAAGATCTTTCCAATTTTACCACTTCCTTTTCACATTTATTAAGTCCACAAACAGTTGCAGGATTAAAAAGGAAGGATGTCATCTACAATAAAAAAAGTACAGGATAAAGAATAAGTCCTATTTCTGTCCTTTCTCCTGAGTCAGTGATTACTGAAGTGGAAACACATGCCCCATCTACACCATGAGACCCTTTGAGAAAAATGGTATGCAATTTGCTATCTTGGGCATTTCCTGTCAGTGTCCCACATACACTGCTGCTATTGAATTCCTGATCATCAATATTGTTTCTTTTGGACAAAGGTTCTTGATTCTAGAACGTTACAGTAAGACCAAATTTCATCATACCACTTTTGATAGCAAATATACCCTGAGGCACTGAGAGAGGCTAACTGATTGTTAAAAGCTATAGTAAGTTTATTGCTTTCTTCACTCAGAGGAACATTTCTGGGTCACCCTTCAGTCAAAAAAAAATCCCAACCTCTGAAGATCAACAGCACAGTTGTACATGAATAACATTCCAGTCTCAGCTATACCAATTATGTTTCTCTGTGATCAAAGGAAAGTGACCCTTTCACTTTGGGACTCAGTTTCTTCCTCTGTAAAATTAGAGGGGTGAACTATATGATCTCTAAGGTCCTTTCTCACTGATAGGAGTGAGAGTATTATGAATAGTATTGAACTTGCAATCAGGAAGATCTGAGATCAGATTCTGCCACATGCATTCTTTCAATGTGTGTCTAGTGCTTAACATAGTGCCTAACACATAGTTGGCATTTAATAAAGGCTAGTTGGGTGATTAACTGACCCTGTACAAGATACTTAACCTCTTGCTCTCAGTTTCTTTATCTGTAAAATGGGGTAATAAGAACAAGTATTTCATAGGGTTTTTGTGTGAATCAAAAGAGAAAACATCTACAAAACACTTTGCAAAACTGTGTTATGTACATGTTGGTTATTGTCATCATTATCATTATCATCGTTTAAGTTCTATTATTAGATTCTCAGTGGAACAACCCTAGAAGTGGAACAGCTAGAAGGCTGTATTTATTCTTGAAGGGAAATCTTGTGAAATTTCCTGACAACAGGTAATCCTAATCAGAAAGACTTTTTGAGGGCTTCCCCTACTGTCCAATAAAGTCATGAACTTTATGATGCCTCTAAGTAAATTCTGAAGCTATGCTGAACTAAACAATCAATTCTGACTTGCCACAGCAATACTTTGTATATTAAGAGTTAATGTTACTGGTTTCCAGCACCCCGAATCAATACAATTAACGATATGCAAAGGGAGCAGTGATTTTTTTTTCTCCCCTTTACAGACATGAATTGGAGTGTAAGGGCTAAAGGGATGGGTGAGTTTCAGTCTGTTTCTTTTATTGAGTGTATTCATCTTCTTCCCTTAGCCTTCTTTTTCACGTTCATTCATAATTAATTAGTAATGATTTCTATCTATTGAATTGGACCTTTCTTTTCTAAGAAAGAATATTGGTGGTCCAGCCAGAATTCACCAGAAAGTTATCAGGACTAAGAAATGGTGACAGATTTTAAGTCTTACCTCATTGAAGATCTGGTGAAGACCAGGAAAGTCCACCAAAAGATAGTCTGGAAAATGGTTCAGAGCAATCAGAAATGTAGATGGAATTACTGATGAATATCCAGAGGTGTAACTCTTAACTTCAAAGAGATTCTACATATTTCTGTGTTTAGCCCAATAGACTTACTAATGTTTAGAATACTTGAAGCTGACTGGGAATCTATCTACCTTAGAATGGAGCAACCAGTCACCTTTGTTTACTTCACTATAAAATCACAAAGCCTCTAGCATCTACAGACCATCCAGAGCTAGTCAGTGCCCTGGACTAAGCTGCTTGCCTGGATGATAGGTAGGTATGCATGAGGCTTACTTTTCCCAGACCAAGCCAAAGTGTGCACCCATTATGGCAGGCAAGCAGGTGCTCATGTCTTGCACTATTGTAATATGAATGACTATGTTCTCTAAACTAATACATATCAACTGAGTCTGAGAATTTGTGTTTGTTTCTTAAACTCTCAAGTCTGACTAAGACAGAACAACAGGAGGCAAAGTTTATTTTCCATTTACCACTAAATCCCTGTAGAGATCTAAATCATGAACAAAACCAACCCATAGATTTCCTGCTGGGGGAAGATCTGTGTGCTGTGCCTTGACTGGTTTCATAGTTGTTGTCATGTTTGTTTTTAAATAAAGCAAACCAAACAAATCAGCTCATCATTATCAAGGAATTTTGAGAAATTGTTCCCTGGAAAATTATGTCACGTTTGGAAATGGAACTACCATTGTGGCGATAATTTTCCAATAGTAGCAGATTTGCTATTTTTTAAAGTTAATTCTTGAATCTGTCAGTTTATGGAGCTAAAGGAGTTCATCAGCCTTGACCATTCTAAAGTGGATATTACTTTGGAATCTACTCTAGTAGAAGTAGTAATCACACTAGTGAGAGAGCAGACCCATTGATGTATTATAACTAATACCTTAAAAGATATACAGCTATTTCATCTGTCTTTATGTTAACCACAGATCCAGTTATAATGCATTTCAAAGTGAAGCAAATGTGTCCAATCATAAAGAAATCAACTGATGGCAAGGATAAAATGTTGTCTTTCACAGACACGTAAGGACCTTTCTACCTAAGTGTATTGACAATAGACTAACAATTTTAACATTCAGGCTCCAAGTTTTTTGGATGTTTGCTTTAGGAAAGGAAAGATGCCTAATTTATAGGAGTTCATTATTTAAGCCAATAGAATTAATTTTTGAAACACTAGTGGTATTTCCATTCTTGACTTTGGATATGGTTGGAATATTCCTCAATGATGATTTGATTGTCACACCAGGGAATATGTATTTTAAAATTATAGACTAAAGTGTAACAGATAGTTATTATCAGGAGAATCTGAAGGTGAAACTGATGAGATTACATTGCTAAAGTGTGAAAGGGATGAGAAACCTCTCCATTCATGTGGAATATTTGCAGTCAGGTAATGGAGGAAAAGAATTTGCTCAGGAGGAAAGAAAGTCTTAGCATCCATCATTTACCATAGATTAAAAGGGAGACAAGATAGTCAAAGAACAAGGTTCTGCTCCAGTGTTGGGGGTTCTCACAAACAGAGAGGGAGTGACACTCTTCTTCCAAAGGTGCGTAAAGATTTGGCAGACTTCACAAGATGAAAACCCAGATTATATACCATATACATGGCTAAGAAATTGAAACTCATAGGATGAAGTAACAGC
This sequence comes from Notamacropus eugenii, assembly GCF_028372415.1. Lineage (NCBI taxonomy): Eukaryota > Metazoa > Chordata > Mammalia > Diprotodontia > Macropodidae > Notamacropus > Notamacropus eugenii. The sequence continues at coordinate 308,270,012 of NC_092877.1, forward strand.
TATTGTGTAGCCAATACACTGAGAAGAAAAGACAAGGGGATAACCAGTTAAGGTACAAGAAAATAGCCCCAGCATGCATTTTAGCATTGCCAAGTAGCCTGGTTGAGTAGTGCTGAAGGCAGTATCATAAAGTATATGGTTTGGATCATAAAAAGCTGAAGCCTGGTGGCGGCTTTACTCCCAAGGAGCTGAAATAACAAAAGCAATGAATGAAAACAATAGTAATAACAGTTTTGTGATGCTTTAAGGTTTAAAAAGTGCTTTACAAATATTATCTCATTTGATCCTCACGACAACCCTGGGACATAAACTGCTGTTATTACTCCTATTTAACAAATGATGAAATTGAGGCAGAAAGAGAGGTTAAATGACCTTCTTTGGTCATCTAGTACATGTCTGAGGTTGGATTTGAACATGTCTTTTTGACTCCAAGTCTAATGCTCTATCCACTGAACCACCTAGCTGAAAGTGAAATGTTAGCAACAGTACCGTGCTGGAGTGTTTCCTCCCCTTCTAGCACCTCTAACCCTGTTACTGGACTCCCATTTTCACAGTACAGCCCATCTTTTGGCAGAGTAAAAAACCCATCTTCTCTCAGGAAATACTTTTTCTTCTTGGCAGGCATATTCCAGGTGACCTCCCCATCCCATCTCATCTCTACCCCTTTCCATTTTCACACCTTTGTTCCAGGCACAAATATATCCATTACTCACACACACACACACACACACACACACAGACACACACACACACACACATACATACACACATATGGCTGAGTGTATTTTTGTAGTATCCCTCCTTTACTTAGCCCCAAATCATTTTTTTCACTATTATTTGGATGTGTATCCATGAGCAAGTCACCTAGTCACCTAACCAACCTCTCAGAGCCTCAGTCATTTAATATGTAAAATGGGATAATTATATTTGCTACTGACTGGTCTTGGGACTTTTTGAGGAAAGTATGTGATAAATTTTGAAACACTAATAAATGGATAATGATGATGATGATAAAATGCTCGATAGTGTCCCAGTTTAATCACCAATAGTCTAACCAACCTTAAACATAATTTTAAAATTTATTTTGACTGTGTTTTATCCCTTCATGGGATACCAAACCTAATTTTTGAGAAATAACTTTAGAAAGACACAAAAGGAAACCTAGACAAGTTTTAAGGTATATAAAATAACACATATTTGAGGAGAGACTAGAAATTAAATGGCATTGTTCAGTTCTAGTGGATCAAACTTTGGAATAACCATGAGAGCTGAATTTGAAAAAAAATATGTCAATGGACACTCCAGATAATACCATTATTGGTTGAAATTGAAGTATGACCATAAACTTATGTGACTGACTTTCTCCTATGACTGGAGATTACAAAAAATATTTGGAATAATTGTAGACTTGGTGGAGTAAGTAAATGTGGAGCTGGCCAAGGTGTTTCCTTTGAAGGGTATACCATTCATTTGGTTCTGCAAGTTCTGGTACCAGGATAACAAAAATAATAAATATATAAAATAAAAAATAATACAATAAAACTAAACCAGGTTAATTACTTAACATTCACACCTGTAATTATTATTTCTACATAGCGGTAATTTCCATTTTTTCCCCTGATCATCTCTAGCTTTTAATCTAACCTTAAGATTTTATTATGATGGTTTTTTAATGAACATTTCACATTTTGATCTTTTCCTTTTGCTTCTAAATGTTAAAATGAGTGACTTTGGGGAGGATTACTATATTTTACTCTCAAATTATAAAAGTAGTTGAGGAGATAGGACTGGTTTTAGAGTCCAGAGATTTGGGCTTTTCATCTCACCTCAGATATTTACCATTTGTGTGATCATGAGTTACTTAATCTCTAGGAATTCCAGTTTCTACAATTTTAAAGTGAATATAGTAATACATGGACTTTGGGGTTGTTATGAGGAATGTGCTTTGCAAACCTCAACGTACTGAATGTATGACTATTATTCCATTTCACTGAGCAATAGATTTACATACACATATGTGTTCATATACATAAATGTAAATATATGTGCATATACATACACATATATTTATGTGACAAGACAGCTGCAGATGGCTACCCCATGTTTATGTGTGTTTATATATACATATATTGTAATTTGAGTGTGTCATGTGTATATATGTTCGTATATTTCTATTTATTGGACCTGTGGTTTCCATTGACGTAGGAGCTCCCGATAAGGAACACCTTTTAACCAATGAAGACTGATCTCTTTTCTGCAACTTAGTCTTGATTCTGAGAGCTGGACTTGGTTTCTGACAAATAGTGACTGTATAACCTTGGAGAAGTCACTTAAACTTGGAATACCTCAGGCTATCAGGACTATAAGCAGAAAAGATACCAATCTTCAACAGCATATAAGAACAAATATACACATGCATATACACATCTACATATATACATGAGTTTATGTATACATGGGATGCCCAGTAGCCCTATTTCAATAAATGCACCAAATGCAGACTTCTCAATTGAATAAATAATGATGGATACAAAAAAGTGCTTTGTCAACTTCGATGAAGTAAAGTCCATTGAATGAAATAAAATGACTTCATGAAGTTAATGTGTTGGGATTGACTGAAGAAATTCAGTCATATCATGTGGCTATTGTATAAAATAGCAGACCAACTGGGAATCCAAAACATTTGAGCTTCTGAGAGCCTAGAGGAAAGAGAAAGGAGTCTAACCAAGACCCTGAGAAGGAGTTGTTAGCGATGGGGTCCAAGTAAAGACCATCACTTTCCTACTCCTACCCTTACTCAAAACTTCCTTGGGATAGAGGATTTATACTTTACTGGCAGTTAATAAACAAACAGAAAATGTTTAATGAGAATGCATGTATAGAATCCATACAAGATTGCACACCTTCTTGGGGAGTGAGAGGGAGGAAATTCGAAACTTACGGAAGTGATTATTGAAAATTGAAAAATAAATAAATGCGAAAACAAACAAAACCATAATGAAACAATGTTTGAGAAATATTATTCTAGAATATTTGTGAAGTATGAGGTAATACTTAGAGATATCATGCTGGTTTCATAATTTCTAACTGACAAACATTATTCATGAGTGTTCAAGGAATAAGTTGGTGAAGTAAGCATTAAAGACTGCATTTGTGCTGGATGACTGGGCTTCACTTCGAGGAGTCCATATTTATTGTTTTATTTTAACTTTTTTCATCTTAAAAAATAATAGATCGCCTGGTCACTAGTCACTGGTAATGATCTCAGACACTTACTAGCTATGTAACTCACTGACATTAGTTCTTTATTTGTTAGAATTTTTTCCTATTGCTTCCAACTATACCCATTTGCCAACAAGTGGGACCCAGTTAAAGAGTTCTTATTGCTTTAAAAAGCCATTCTCCTTCTGAGTTGACATTAAGCTGGCAATATTGTTGTTCTAAGCTTCTGAGAAGGCTGAAGCTTTGAATATCAAGCTCTCCATAATACCAAAAGACAGAACTACTAAGACTTGAGACAATGCTGATTTCAAACATCAACTCCCACTAATTTGCACTGTCTCTTCTTTATTTTCTTTTATTTCCACAATGATGCTAGGTTTTTTTTTTGTTTTTATTTTTTAATTGTCATTAATGTAACTAGTTAAGAAAATGAATCTCTTATTTCTCTCCAGAATTAGCACAATCCTCTAAATATAATTAACATTAAGTAAATATTTGCTGAATCTGAATTTGATGTTAAGTTGACTAAACCAGAAATTCACTCAATATCAGACCTATGTGAGATGAAATTGATTTTAGTGTCTATGTTTTTTAAATTTTTCAAGGGATGACTAAATAAAGCTTTCCCATTATTGTCCATAAAAGATCATTTGCTCTTCAAAATCTCTTTGATATAGGTAGAACAGTAAATAATCATAAAGATTATTTATAATCTTTATATGCATATATACACAAATATATGTTATATTCACATTTATTTATTTATATAATTATGATTATTGTTTTATTTCAATATATATTCATAATTGATGGATGATTAGGGGCAGGAGTTCAAAGGAAAAATGAAGCTGGTACGTATTTTATATAAAGATTAAATAGATAAGTTTCTTAAAATTGGTTTTAAGCAGGCATTTAGTAATAATTAACATAACAGAAGAGCTGGGAAATTATGCCTCAGATAGATTTTTGTCCCAAGGAGGTATAGGTCAACAGAAGGACCATTTTAAATTATGCTCATAAATTAATGGAGTCTAAAGTGATTTGTATATTTAAATAAAGTTGCTTACTCAAGGAAGCTAGGTAGTACCTGGATAGAGTGTCAGCCTTGGAGTCAGGAGAACTTGAGTTCTAATTCAACCTCAGACACTTACTAGCTATGTTACTCTGGGCAAGTCACTTAACCCTGTTTTCTTCAGTTTTCTCATCTGTAAAATAAGCAGGAGAAGAAAATGGCAAAGCACTTCAGCATCTTTACGAAGAAAGCTCCAAAAAAGAATTGGACACAAATAACCAACTAAACAACGAGTCATTAATTTGAGGTGCAGCTACATGGAACAGTGGACAGAACACCAGACCTGGAGACAGGAAGATCTGATACAGCCTCAGACACTTTCTAGCCATGTGAGCCTGACCATATCACTTAACCACTATTTGTCTCAGCTCCTCATCTGTAAAATGGGGACATGCTGGAGAAGAAATATGCAAATAAAATATTTGTCAAGAAAAGCTCATGGACTTTGTCCATGGGGGTCATGTAGAGAGTCAGATGGGAATAAACAACAACAAACTTTCAAAACACAGGAACAGTCAGAGAAGGAATAAGATGCATTGATGGATTGTAATGAGATATAATAACAATCTTTTAATGCTGCCTTAAATATCAATGATATGTATGAATTACTAATGCAAATTCTTTGAAACTCTTCATACTTCTATAATACGTATACTTTTTTTAAAAATCTAAGTAAAGAAAGTTCAGATAGTTAAGAGGAATTACTTCTCTTTATATAACTTGTGTTGCAGGCATTTCTATTCACTATTTTTTGTATAGTGAGCAGTAGTTAGCAAAGTGCTGGATTTGACATAAAGAGAAACTAGGTTCAAATCCACCCTTTGACACTTATTACATGAAGGATCATTGTTAAATCACTGTATCTCTTTGGTTCTTTTTGCTTTGGCTATTGTCTTGGTGAAGGGAGTTGCTTCTCTTTTGAAACTAGTGTTCCTTCATGTCTGCGTAATATTATAAAGGTTGTTATTACATCTCTGTTTTACAAGTGAAAAAACAGAGACACAAATCATTAAATAAGCTAGGAACAGAGATAGAAGTGGGATGCTCATATTTGGCTTGTTCATTTGTTTCCATTCTAGTAGTTGTATCTTTTTAAGAAAAAGTTTTATCTGTATGGACTTTATGAAAATCTAGCCCAGTAAAACACACAGAAATGAAAAAAGGGTTAAAAACTGGTTATATTTTGAGATTTAACAGGAATAGAGTTTGTAATTTTTATTACATCAAGTAAAAATCTTTGGGGATAAAAATCTCCTGCAGTCTGGATAAATCATTATATAGGATGCATTTTGAAAGTCTGTTGCCATCTGGAAACAGAAGGTTCTTGCCCTCCAGAGCCTAAGACTGGGCAATTATAGCCATCACAGGGGAGGAGGATTAGTGATCTCTTTGAAGCCCCTGGCAGTGACTTCTGTCTGATGCAGGGCAACAGCAGAACTTAGTCAAGTGAGGGAGTTCAAACAGGATTGGACTTGTGGGCAAGGGTGAGCACTGATATAGACTGTCAGTGTTTATTCTGTCTTGATTCCAATTGGTAGAGAATCAGTAGAACTGGGTTCCTTTCCTCTCAGCAACTGCATGTCACAGTTCATTGTCCCTGATAAAGGGTACAAAATCAGGAAAATGTGCAGGTCTGTCTGCTTTTATCTCCTTGCAGATAGAGGACACAAGGAGCTCTTTACTGGAAGCTGACTCTTAATCTCAATGAATCACATCTACAGGCTGCAATAAATTGGCGGGATGACTGAGAACTGAGGCCAATCCACCCTGCCAACTACTGATAGTTATCCAATGGCAAATAAAAAAAATTGAAAGCATCTTGTACTTTGATATCAACTTTTTCCAAGATTATAAAATGGAAAACTGTAACAACAATTTATGGATTAAATCACCAGTAAAAATTGAGACTTTTTGAGATAGCAATAGTATCTAGTCAAAAAGTCAATTAAATTATTTTCTATATTCACCTTTTCCAAATATATTTCTGCATTCTTGTAACTTAGTATAAACCTAGCCAATTCTGAGCTTAAAAACCAAGTTTTATTTCAACATTACTAGTTTGTAAAAAAGCTTTCTACCCTCTTATTATACTTCAAGATTTATCCCTTGTAAGACTCAGAAAGTTGGACTTTTCCACACATCCTCTCTCAGTCAGTTTAGTTTCCCAGAGCAAGGCTTAAACTACATCTTACCCTCAGGGTTCCAGAGCATATACCTGAGAGGTTGGATATTTTTCTAACACTATTAACTTGATTCCCATTCCAATTTGGTCCTTTCAATAACTTTGACCAGGTTTTTTTTCCATATCATCTGACCAGTACCAGTTATTGTCATTCATTTGTTTCAATTGTGTCTGACTCTTCACGATTCTATTGGGAATTTTCTTGGCAAAGATACTGGAGGGGTCTGTCATTTTTTTCTTCATCTCCTTTTGACAGATTAAGAGACTGAGGCAAACAAGACTAAGTGACTTACCCAGGTTACCCAGCTATTAAGTGTCTGAGGCTGGACTTGAGTTCATATCTTCCCAACTCCAAGCCAGAGTCACTATCCACTGCATTACATGGGTGTCCAGTTATTTTATCTTTTTTTATGTTTATTTATTTATTTTTAGTTTTCAACATTAATTTCCACAAAAATTTGAGTTCCAAATTTTCTCCCCATCTCTCCCCTTCTCCCATTCCCAAATGCCAAGCATGAGGATTACCCCTTTCCCCAATTTGCCGTCTCTTCTAACACCCTTCCTTTCTCTTATCCCCATCTTCTCCCTTGTCTTATAGGGCAAGATAAATTTCTATACCCCATTACCTGTATTTATTATTTCCCAGTTGTATGTAAAAACAGTTCTCAACATTTGTCCCTAAAACTTTGAGTCTCAACTTCTCTTCCTTCCTCCCCCCCCACCTGTCCCTACTGAGAAGGCAAGTGATTCAAATATAGGATATATATGTGTAGTTTTAAAAATAACTTCCATAATAATCATGTTGCGTAAGGCTAACTATATTTCCCTCCATCCTTTCCTTCCCCCCATTTCTTCTGTTCTCTCTTTTGATCTTATCCCTCCCCAAGAGTGTTTACTTCTAATTGGTCCCTCCTCACATTTGCCCTCCCTTCCATCATCCTCCCCACATCACTTATCCCCTTCTCCCTTACTTTCCTGCAATGTAAGGTACGTTTTCATACCAAATTGAGTGTGCATGTTATTCCTTCCTTGAACCAAATGTGATGAGAGTAAGCTTCACTTTATCCCTCTCACCTCCCCACTTTCCCCCTCCATTGAAAAAGCTTTTTCTTTCCTCTTATATGAGAGACAATTTGGCCCATTCCATTTCTTCCTTTCTCCTCCCAACATATTCCTTTCTCACCCCTTAATTTTATTTTTTTAGATATGATCCCTTCCTATTCAATTCACTCTGTGCACTCTGTCTCTATATATGTATGTATGTGTGTGTGTGCATGTGTGTAATGCCTCTAACTACCCAAATAATAAGAAAAGTCTCAAGGGTTACAAATATTATCTTATCATGTAAGAATGTAAACAGTTCAACTTTAGAAAGTCCTTTATGATTTTTCTTTCCTGTTTACCTTTTCATGCTTCTCTTGGTTCTTGTGTTTGAAAGTCAACTTTTCTATTCAGTTCTGGTCTTTTCATCAAGAATGTTTGCAAGTCCTCTATATCACTGAATGACCATTTTTTACTCTGAAGTATTATACTTAGTTTTGCTGGGTAGATGATTCTTGGTTTTAATCCCAGTTCCTTTGACTTCTGGAATATCATAGTCCAAGCTCTTTGATCCCTTAAGGTAGAAGCTACCTGATCCTGCGTTATCCTGATTGTATTTCCACAATACTTGAATTGTTTTCTTCTAGATGCTTGCAATATTTTGTCCTTGACCTGGGGACTATGAAATTTGGCTACAGTTTTCCTAGGAGTTTCTCTTTTTCAGTCTCTTTCAGGAAATGATCAGTGGATTCTTTCAATATTTATTTTGCCCTCTGGTTCTAGAACATCAGGGCAGTTTTCCTTGATAATTTCATGAAAGATGATGTCTAGGCTCTTTTTTTGATCATGGCTTTCAGGTAGTCCCATAATTTTTAAATTATCTCTCCTGGATCTATTTTCCAAGTCAATTGTTTTTCCAATGAGATATTTCACATTATCTTCCATTTTTTTCATTCCTTTGGTTTTGATTTGGAATTTCTTGGTTTCTGATAAAGTCATTAGGTTCCATCTTCTCCATTCTCATTTTTAAAGAACTATTTTCTTCAGTGAGCTTTTGAACCTCCTTTTTGCATTTGGTTAATTCTGCTTTTTAAAGCATTCTTCTCCTCATTGGCTTTTTGGACCTCTTTTGCCAAATGTTAGCCTATTTTTAAAGGTGTTATTTTCTTCAGCATTTTTTTGGGGGGTCTCCCTTAGGAAGCTGTTGCCTTGCTTTTCATGATCTTCTTGAAGCACTCTCATTTCTCTTTTCAATTTTTCCTCCACCTCTCTTACTTGATTTTCAATATCTTTTTTGAGCTCTTCTATGGCCTGAGACCATTGCATATTTATTTTGAAGGCCTCTTATGGTAAGCGTTGTTCTTTCTTATCTAGAAGGATGGAAGGAAATACTTGTTCAGCAAGAAAGTAACCTTCTAAAGTCTTATTTTCCCCCTTTTTTGGGCATTTTCCCAGCCAGTTATTTGACTTTTGAGTCCTTTTTCAAGAGGAGGGTATACTCTGAGGACCTGTAAGCTCTCAGTTCCTCCAAGGTGGCACAATCAAGGGAAAGGAGTTTACTCCTTTCCTGCCCTGCGCACTGGCCTGGGAGCAACCAAAAACTTTTCTGCCCAGAATCGGCAAATAGAAATCCCATTCTGCAACCATCTCTGCTCCACCATGCCCCAGGACCCTACTCAGGGTTGAGATTCAGATCAATTGCTTGATTCCCCCAGGGGCTTTAGGCTGAGAGCTCCATAAATAAATGCTGGCTTCTGCCTGCCTCTGCTGCTACTGCTGCTGCTGATGTGGCCACCACCTGCGGCTGGGGCTAGGGGAGGACTCTACTCTTTTCTTGCCCTTTGAAAAAGCCCTCTCACTGACCTTTGGAGGTGTCTTTGATGCCTGTGGGTTGAGGGATCTAAGAACTGCTGCTACTGCTGGGGATTCCACCCCCAAGGCCTGTTCAGGTCCTGTTCCTCCCAGTGCTATGAGGCCAAGTCTGGGCTGCACTCTGCTCTGGGCTCCATGCAATAGACCTTTCCTGTTGGCCTTTCAGGTTACCTTGGGCTGGAATTCTCTTTTGCTGTGTCATTCTGTGGCTTTTGCTGTTCTAGAATTTGTTGAGAGTATTTTTTTTTAACAGGCATTTCATGGGCTGTGGGGAAAGAGCTAGCATATCTTCCTACTCCATCATCTTGGCTCTACCCTCCCTAGTTATCATCTCTTAAGTTGAATGAGTACCATTGATTAATGTTCTGGTGTCATTTAACTGGTTAGCACCAATTTACTTTTACAAAAGGAATAGTTATGAAGAAAATATAACAAAAATAGCCATCAACCCACTGCCCTGAAGGAGGGGTATATTTTGCCTTATACCACCTTAATCCCTGGAAAGAGTGGGCTCAGATTTAAAGTGGTTTCTACAAAGCATTCATTCCAAGTTTATTTCTGAGTATAGCATAACCAGTAGACAAAATCTTTACCTTGCCTGTAGAAATCAGCAACCTGGTAGTGATACACTATTGTACTGGATTAAGCAGGTTGCTCCCAGTTTTAGTCTGGACTAGGTTTGATCGCCTGCAACCTCTGGTATGGACTCCAGTTCTTGGGCTCTTGGTACTCTCCTGAACTTTTGAAGTACACAAGGTCACATCTTAGTCTTTTATATTCCACACTACTTCACCAAAGGGATGAAAGAATAGACCCAAGAGGGAGAAAAGCAACATCCAAGCTACATGTTCAGGACAGGCAAGACTTCTTGTCTATCCTAGCAGAGAGATGAGGTCTCTCATACTCTCCCCTTCTGGGGCCATACAGCAATTATTGCATCCTGACTCAGACATAGGTATGGAAGAGAGAGGAAAAGGTCACATTATTGAGACCTTTTGTGAACATTTTCAGTTCTGGTTTGGAAGTCAATGAAAAACTCTTTCCTTTAGTATTTGATATATATGCAGGAAATATTCATAGAATAACCATGGATGCTCTAAAGTGGAAGACTAGATCTTTTATTACTATGCCCAGAATTAGACTCAACAAAAATCCATGTGCTCCCAGAAATGAGCCCTAATAGTTCAGTCTCTTATTGCATATAATTCCCTTATATGTGCACTACACTCAAGTAAAATGTTGTCACATTATAAATATTCTATAACCCACAGCAGAATTTTGCTATTTGTAGCAGTTAGCACTGGAAATATTGGAACTTTGTTTCCTTCCCATTATAAAAAGCTAAGAAATACTGAATCTCAAAGTTGGAAGGGAACTCTGGAACTGTCAAATCTAACCTTTACAAACAACAAGTATTTATTAAGTAATTACTATAAGACATGTACTGATCTGGGCACTGGGGAAAAAACATAAAGTATGAAAAAAATCCTTCATCTCCAGTAACTTACTTTCTACTGAGGGAGACAACAAGGACATATATGAGTATATAAAGAATAAACAGAAAGAAAATAAAAACAAATTCATACAAAGCAGTTAAAGGTTGTTGTCAAGGAAGGTACTAGTGTCTGACTATATCAATAAAGGATTCATATGGAAAGTGGCATTTGAGCTGTCTTTTAAAAAGAGAGAAGGATGACATGAGTTAGAGGGCAGGAGGGACTATATTTAGGCATAGGGGACAGCCAGTACAGAGACAAAATATTAGGAGATGGAGTGTTGTGTGTGTGACAAACAGAAAGAAAGCCAGTTTGGTTAGATGGCAGAGCTTGATAGGGGGAGCAATGTGCAATAAGACTAGAAAGGTATGTCATGGCAAGGTTACAGAAGGTTTAAAATCTTGTATTTGATTTTAGATGCAATAGGAAGTCACAGAGACTTATTGAACAGGGAATTGATATGTTCAGATCTGTGTTTAAGGATAACCACTTTAGTAGAAATATAGAGGATGAAATGAAGTGGGGAGAAAATTGAAATAGGGAGACCAATAAGGAAACTATTATAATAATCTAGGTGAGAGTGATTGAGGGCCTGATTTAAGATGGCAGCTGTATGAGTAGGGAACAGTGGTCAGATGAAAGAAACATTATGGGAATAAAATTGACATTGTTTGGAAAGTGACTAGAGATGTGGGATGTGGGAGAGTGAGGAAGTGAAGGTAACATTGTCTATAAGCTTTGAAGACTGTAAGAATGGTGGTGACTTTAAAAGAAATAAATAATTCTGGAATTAGGCTTTGCTTGGTGGGGCAAAGGAAGAGATAATTAGTCCTATTCTGGACATGTATGAGGTTGTAATGTCTCCAAGATATTTAGTTTAAGATTTATCATAGATAATTGATGATATGGAATTGAAGTTTAAAGAAGATCCAAGATGAATATATACATATACGTATATATATATACATATATATATATCTAAAGGGTTTCTAACCTGAGATCTATGAGCCCACAGATAGATTTCAATGTGTTTGTGAACATAGATACAGACAAATTACATCTTTATTTTCACTAATTCTTGCATTCTTTAGGAAATCTATGCATTTAAAAATATTTTTTTGATAGCTAAAGGATCCTATGAGACGAAGAAAACGTTAAGAGCCCTTGATTTAGATACAGGAGTTAGTAGTATAGGGATGATGATAATTAATTCTATGGCAGTTGATGGGGGGGTTGATGGAGGAGACAAAAAGAGGGAGAAAAGGAAAGGGAAGAAGGAAGGGAAAGAGAGAGAGAGGGAAAGAGGAAGAGAGAGAGAGAAAAAGAGAGAGAGAGAGAGAGAGAGAGAGAGAGAGAGAGAGAGAGAGAGAGATTAGAGATACATGAGTAGTGATACCTAGAATGGGTCTCAGAGCCCAGGAGATCACCCACATTTAGGGTACAGGATCAAATGATGAACCAGCAAAGGAGACTGTAAAGAAGCTATTTGCAAGTTAATAAGAGAACCAAGAGTAACACTACCAGATTCTACAGGTAAGATTCTATCCAGGAGGAGCATATAGTCAAACATGTCCAATGCAGCAACAGATATATTAATAAGGTTGAGGACTGATAAAAAAATCAAATGTGACAATTAAGAGATGATTGGTCAATGGCCCTTCTTCAACAAGTCTGAGGAGTATTCCTCAAATGGAGGTGCACAAAAATACTATGGTTATGCTCTGTGAATTGCTCATTGATTTATGAAATTATGAAATAAAGCAGGCATGCTTCATTCATTGGATATTTGCCAGGAAAGACTATGATGGCAGCAGGAAATTAGACTGCAATCACACTTTGATTAGGCACAAAGATTGTAGAGATGAGCAGGTGCAAAAAGTACAGGGAAAGTAGTGAGAGAGGTTCAAAGCAAGACTCCCTGGGGACAGGGATAGGGTGGTGATGGAAGTCAGACTTGATGAAGAAGAGAATAGAGAAGGAGAGAGACATAGAGAATCATTCATGTAACCATGGATTAGAGTTGGGAGCATTGCTATTGTGAACACAATGGAGATGGAAGAGTGCTCAAATGGCAGGAGTTTGAAGTCTCATTTTATAGGTTTATTTTTTTGGAGGGGGAACAAATGAACTCTTGTCTGTGACACCTTGGGGGTTAGTTCATTATCATATCTAGATCATCTTAAAGTTGTCAGTAAAACTTTACAAAACTTTACATGAACATGTGATCCCAAAGTTATTAGTACCATTTGCTGTTTCATTAGTCTTGCTGTGGGGTGTGGGGTGTGTTTAGGGAGGACCAGTACCTTTGATGTGATGGCAGCTGAGCCCTTTTAGGGGCTCTTTTCACCTTTGGTGTCCACCTGTTCTGCCTAACTCTCACTTGTGGCTCCAACGAGTTTCAGCATATGCAGCGGACACACCCTGGTAAACCATTTCAGCAGACAGGCCAAACCAGGTTGAAGGTAACCAAGGGTTCTCAAACCCATGGTGAGTTAGGGGGGTGTCTACCCCAAGCATGTGAAGATTTCATCTGGTGGAATGGGCAGACAAGATCAGTTTATTCCAATGGCCATAAAGGCAGATGAAGCAGGCAATATGGAGTGCTTAGAGCTTTGTTCGACACTGAAGACGCCAAGGTTATCCACTTCATCCTCAGCTCTCACTAGTCATCTTGACTCTGTCCTGCCACTGGACTATGATGACTCTGGAGGAGAGAGTGAAGCTGATGACTTCCTGCAACTCTGCCTCACTTAAATCCAATTTACCCATGAATCAAAAGACAACACCCTTACAATTTCACTTTTGTGCCTCAAGGTCCTGTGGCAACAGGCAAGTGATAAAGCAGCAGGTGTGGATACACTGAGAGTTGTAGTCACAACCCTGCACACAGGTGGTCCAGGCCATAGGATCATTTTTTACTGGAAGCAGCAGTGGGACTCGGCAGGCCCAGACTTGGCAGGGAGTCCTAGGAAGGAATGGAATTGGAAACAGTAACAGCAATGGTCATTTACTGCTGAAGACTTGTGCATCACATGTCCTTCTCATCACCAACACTGTCTTCTATTTACCTAAATGCAATAAAACTTCATGGATGTACCCTTGCAGCATACGTTGTCATCTAATAGACTAAGTGATTATAAGGAGAAGAGAGACAAGATGTGAGAGTGATAAAGGCAATGTGTGGTACAGAGTGCTGGACTGATCACAGACTTATACTTTCCAAGATAAATATTTGTGTTCATCAAAAGTGTCACCCTCAAGGCAAAATGACTACCAGAAGAATTAATGTCAACAAATTAGAGCTCCCCTCTGAGCTTGAGAAGTTTACTGCTGACTTGGAGGGAAAGTTGAGCCAACACACAGTTGGCATCAGTGGAGCAGAAAGGAATGGGCAGCTCTCAGAGATTTGGTGTACAGCATTGCGTTTGCTCATTTGGGTCAGAACACTTGCAAACACCAAGACTGGTTTGATGAAAATGATGGGGAAATTCAGAAGCTGCTAAATGAAAAATGAGAACTCCACAGGATTTACCAGCAGGATAGTTCATCCACCTCTAAGAAGGCAGCATTTAATTCCATCGAAGGCAAAGTACAAGCAAAGCTCAGAGAGATGCAGGATTCTTGGCTCCATAAGAAGGTAGATGAAATTCAGTTTTATGCTGATAGTAACAATCCAAAGTGCTTTTATGATTCCCTGAAAGCAAAAACCTGTGGTGCATCACAATGACTCAGTGCTGATGGAGCGCCATTGATTAGTGATAAGGACATGATCCTAGAGAGATGGGCTAAACACTACCACAGTGTTCTCAACAGATCATCATCAATCAATGCTGAGGCCACTGACCATTTACCTTAGGTTGAAGTCAGTCCCTCCTAAGCTGAACTTCCAACTGAAGAAGAGGTTTTGAGGGCAATTAGGCTCCTTTCATGTGGCAAAGCACCTGGTGCTGATTTTATTCCAGTTGAGATTTACAAGGTGGGGGACCATTGTTAATACAAAAGCTGGCTGAAATTTTCCAGCTTATATGGCAAGAGGAGGTTATCCCCCAGGAGTTCAAAGATGTCTCCATTGTCTATCTCCATAAGGGTAAAGGGAATAGATTGTCCTGTGACAATCATAAGGGATCTCTCGCTCAGTCATTGCTAGCAAAATTCTTGCTAGAGTCCTTCTTAATAGGCTGATCCTTCACCTGGAAGGTAGGCTCATACCTGAGAGCCAGTGTGGCTTCAGAAAGGGCCAAGGAACTGTTAATTTGGTGTTTGATGCCCAACAACTCCAGGAGAAATGTTAGGAGCATAACAGAGGTCTGTACGTAATGATTTGTAGATCTGACCAAGACCTTTGACACTGTTAGTCATGAGAATTTATGGAAAATTATATCAAAATTTGGTTGCCCAGAAAAGTTCATCAATACTGTATGTCAGTTTCATGATGGCATGTTTACCTGGGCTCTGGATAATGGACAAAGCTCTTGTGCCTTCCCAGTCACCAATGGAATGAAACAGGGCTGTGTGCTTGCTTCCATGCTTTTTACCATGATGTTTTCAGCCATGTTGACAAATGCTTTCAATAAGGATGAACATGGCATCAAAGTCAACTACCATACTGGTGGTAAGTTTTCAATTTGAAAAGGTTACAAGCCAAGACCAAAATGAAGGGAGTGTTGGTACATGATTTTCTGTTTGCAGATGATTGTGCACTCAGTGCAGCCTCTGAGGCTGAGATGAAACAAAGTATGGATCAATTCTCTGCTGTCTGTGCTAATTTTGACTTAAAAATTAACACCAAAAAAAACACAGGTGCTCCATCAGCCACCACCACCCCATCCATACGTGGAACCATCAGTTACAACAAATGGAGAAGGTATGAATGCTGTGGATAAGTTCACTTACCTTGCTAGTGTACTTTCCAAGGATGTACACATTGACAATGAGGTTGATGCACGCATTGTCAGAGCTGTCTCAGTGTTTGGGAGGCTCCAAAGAAAGGTTTGGGAGAGAGTAGGTATTAAACTGACTACCAGACTGAAGGTCTACAGAGCCATTGTGCTGACCTCATTGTTGTATGCCTGTGAAACATGGACAGTTGACCAGCACCATGCCAGGAAACTGAATTTCTTCCATTTGAACTGTCTTAGGAAGATTCTGAGGATCACCTGGCAGGATAAGGTACCAGACACTGAAGTCCTTGCTCGAGCTGAACTGCCAAGTATTCAAACTATGCTTCAGAAAGTGCAACTCTGATGGGCTGACCACGTTGTTTGAATACAAAATGTATGCTTGCCAAAAAAGACTATTTTATTGAGAACTTGCATGGGGCAGTTGATCACATAGTGGCCAGAAGAAATGCTACAAGGACATTCTCAAGGTCTCTCTCAAGAATTTTGTATTTGACTGTGCAACATAGGAGACACTGGCACAGGACCACTCAGCATGGCATGCCCACATAAGAAAAGGTGCTGTGCTCTTTGAGCAAAGCAGAATTGAGACATCACAAAGTAAAGGCAGGAAAGGCAAATTTTGGATATCCACCCCAAATATTCATACGGATCATCTGTACCCAACCTGTGGTAGAGCGTTCCAAGCTCATATTGGTCTGATCAGCCACAGTTGGGCACACTGAAATTTCACTTTACAATGGTGATGTCATTTTGGTCCTCTTGGAAGATGAAGGGCAACAACCAACCAACCAGTCTTACTGTGGATGTCTGGAACTTCTTTTACATATCATAGGACAAAAAGATGCTAACAGAAAAGCCTAGATGTTTTCCCCTGTTTCATATCAGGATATGATTTTGGATTATTTTATGACACCATGTGCAAATTATGCTCCTTTGATCTTTGGATTGAGATAGGGAGTTTGTACGTTACTTCTAGATTCTCCTTTGCAGTCTTACTTCCTGTGATTGTTACTTTGTCCTGGTTACTTATAAACCTATTTATTTTGCTAATTAGAAGGTGGGGAGGGTGGTTAGGGGAACTAGAACAAGATGCAATGTTAACACACTCTGTTGCCTCTGTAGGTTAAATGTAGTACATATTACAAAATACTGTTAAGATACTAAATTAATCTAAAGTGCATGGTCTCATCTGTATTAGAAACCTCATCTGTACTTGCTCTAACCTTTAGGAAAACATTGCCCTGTACCAAATTCCCTTTCTCTGTTAACAACATCAAGCCATGTTGTTTGAGTAAATTGGTTAAAAGTTCAGAGAGGAACTCTGTCCCTTCAGAGAATGGAATTGGGGAGGTGGACAGGCAAGGAAAGGAGATAGAAGATTGGGTAATTCACTTAAGAGCAGTACCTTTTTTCTCCGTGCCTTTACTGGATTAAAATAATGATCAGAAGAAGAGAAGGAAGGAGGCCTTTGGTTAATTAAAAAAATAGAAGTGGAGAGAGGATTCTGGGAAGATGACAGAGTAGGTGAAAAACTTCTAAGCTCTAAAGATTTCCTCTACAAACAAGATAAAATAGCAACTCATGGTCAATGTAGAGCAGCAAAATTAAACAAGAGTTGGACTCAGAACAGTGGTCCTCTTGGGACAACTGGGGAAGATGCTAAGAAAGTTCCTGGGACAGAAGTTCAGACAAGTGAAATAAAAAGACCTCCAGGCCAGATCCACTGAAACAGCAGGCAGCTAGCTCTTGCAACTGGGTTAAGAGGTAGCCTAGACCTCAGCCACAGGAATTTTCACCTCCCAGACTGTGTGGGAAGTTGGGTGTCTGAGCTGGGGAAGATTGAGGGATCCTCTGCTGACAAGGGATGCCAGGCCTAGCGGAGCTACTAAGATCTGGTCTTTGGAGAAAAGGAGCCATCACATGCCTGGAGCGTGCAGAAGCAGTGAGGAGGAAATGCTATCGGCTGTGGACACTTGCAGAACAGCTGAGTTCTTGGTCTTAGTTCCAGGCCAGGAGGGAAACTGAAGGTCGTAGCCGCTGGAGGTCCTCAGGGAGCAAGAACATTTCCAGCATAGTGTTTCAGGGGCCCTAGCTGTGTCTTAGAGGTAGAAAGGAGTGCAGAGGTGGGGCCCAAGACAAAGCTCAAAAACTAACAGTAAGAAGAAGCTGAGGTGAGAGGCATTATCTATCCCCCAAAACTCTGGATTAGAGATGATTATAATAATAAGCATTATTTTTGTTAAATGAGCATACAAAGGAGAAAGAACCTAACCATAAATAGTTACTGTGAAAATAGAGAAGACAGGGTTCATCTTCAGAAGAGGATATTGAAGAAGAAAAAGTGTCTCCTACTTCAAAGAATAACATTAAAGGTCACCTGCCCAAAAAATAATTCATGGAATAACTCAAAAAGACTTCCAAAATCAAAGAAGAGACATTGAGAATTAAAAAAAAAATAAGAACATTCCAAGAAAGACAAGAAGATTATAAAAATGTCAACCAACTAAAAGAGGAGATTCAGAATCTTAAGGAAGAAAATAACTCCTTAAAATTAACATTGCATAGGGGGAAGTCAGCAAAGTTATAAATGACCAAGAAATAATGAAATAACATATAAAAAATGACAAAATAGAAGAGAATGTCAAATATCTTATAAGAAAAACAACTTATCTGGAGAACAGATGAAGAAAATATAAAAATAATCAGAGTAACTGAAAGCTACAATAAGAAAATCTGGATGTAATAATACAAGAAATAATTAAAGAAAATTGTCCTTTAGTATTAGAACAAGATGGGAAAGTAGAAATAGAAAAAAAATCCACCAATCACCACCTGAAAGTGATATTTAGAGGAAAACCTGCATAGCAGATTTCAGAGGAAAACCTGCATAGCCAAATTCTGAAACCCCCAGCTCAAGGAGAAAGTATAAGAACATTAAAGAAAACAAAAAGTATGGTAATGCCATAATTAGAATTATACAAGACCTACCATCAGCTACTGTAAAGAACCACAGTCTTAGAACACTATATATTGAAGAGTAAAAGCACTGGGGTTACAGCTGAAAATATCATACCCAGCAAAATTAAGTATAATCCTGAAAAAAAAGATAAAAGGATATTCAATGAATTAATAGACTTACAGGATTTTATTGCAAAAAGACCAAAATTAAATAGAAAATTTGATGTGAAGATCCAAGAGAAATATAAGTTAAACATTAAAGACCAATTACAAGAGATCCAATAAGGACCTATTGTTTACTTTTTAAAAGTGGGAATGTAAGCCATATGTCTAAGATTGTCATTAGTAATTGGGTAGTTTTAAAGAGTGGGCCAGAGATGAGTATGATGTGATTTGAAAAAGCAAAATGATGTAGCAAAAGTTAAAAGAGCAATTATCTAATACAAATTTGGTCCTAGAGAAAGAGGAGATACAGAGGAATTAAATGGGGGAGGAGGGAGGATAGTTCTACAACCCTATTCTCATCAGTAATGAGTTAAAGAGGAAATAGTACATATATATGTCTAGAAGGGTATAAAAGTCTTCTAATTTCAGAAAGAAATAAGAGGCCAAGAAGATAGGAAGGAGGGAAGAGGATAAGGGAGACATAAGGACTAGGATAAGAGGTGGTACATAAGGGTATCTGGATTCATGGAAAGCGATAGAGAGGGAACAACATATATACCCATACATACATATACACATTTATTATATATGTGTGTGTATTTAAAAGGGTATAAAATTCTTCTAAATTCAGAAAGAAATAAGAGGGTAAGGGAATAGGGTGGAAGGAGAGGATGAAGGAGTAATTTTTGGAGGGGGGTAGGTTAAGGAATAGGAGAGCAAGGTAGAAGTAAAGTAGAGGAATGAGAAAGGATATGAAGAGGGTGAGAGGGATAGTAAGAAAAATATACAAGTAATTACAGTTTAGAACGTGAATGAAATGAATTTGCCCATTAAATGAAAACTAACAGATTAAAAATTTGAATTCAACAACATGTTGCTTTTAGGAAACGCTATAAAAATGAGAGATATATAAAAACATAAAGCTCAGGAACTGAATTTATTATGTAAAAAAGCAAGAATTGTAAGCAAGATCTCAAAGTTAAAGTTAAAATCAGATTTAATCAAAAGAAAAAAATAGGAAAACCACACTATGTGTGAGCTATATTAATCAATTGTTTTAGACCATATGAAATACCTAGACAGTGTAAAAAAAATTGAGAGTATACCTGTCAAAACAGACATGGGAGCCATGCAAATATAAACACAAAGCACCTTTTATACAAATGTGTAAGAATTGAATTTAGAAAAAATATGAAGACTTGGACTTACCAAGGAAGATATTATCCACCTACAGAGGAATAGATGACAAGTGAAAACAAATATAATATGGTCTTACATATGTGTGTATTTATGGATATCTATGCATATGTATGTATACATACACATATACATACATGTAGCCATACATATGTGCCTAAATACACATGTATGGGTATACTTAATTGTAGCCTTCTTGTGGGGGTGCAGGAAGGTGGAAAAATAAAGCAAAAGTAAAAAGTGCACAGCAGAGGACAAAAGAAAACATACAAAGAAGGAAAGAAGCAACGAACAGTTTTGAAAATAATGTGTACTTATCATATAAGTTTTATATAGGTTTTCTAGAAATGGAAATTTTTTCTTTATATTGAATCCTCTCATGTTCTGCAGTGTACATGGCAGTTTTTTTCTTTTCTTATTTTGTAGGTAAGTTTAAAATAAATTCAAATATAATGGAAAAAACCCCCAGAAGTTTTCCTTGAGTTCACTTTTGATCAAGTAGAAACAAGAATGCTTTGAAGGAGTGGTAAAAGAGGAATAGAATGATTTTAGAAAAATCATTTATGATGACTCAATGACATTTTGAATTACTGTTTCTCTGAGATAATAATTAGACTTAATCCTTGAACTCTTCAATAGACTAATTTTTTAATTGCCCAAGAAGATTATAAATTATAATTCCAAAATGATTTGTATTAGAACGATTTCGAAGGACATAAGGAAACTGTCAATTTTCAGATTTCTCCCTCTCATACCCCCTTCCCCCACACACACTTAGTAGTTTAATTTGATTAAAGTAATAAAATTGTTTCCAGTAAACTGTACCTAAAATGAAGAGTATACAATTTTCCTCCACAGAAGGAACCCATTATTTCCTGAGGAAATTCTTACAGTAATCCTCCACATTTCCACTGTTTTTCAGAAAACCTTGTCAGTGAGTCAGGTACCATGTAAAGAAACACTTTCAGTGCTCTTGGACTGTGTTTTCCAGGGCTTGATGAACAAAACTTATTCAAGGCAGCTAGGAGTATCCTTACCTATCTTGAATATCAATTACTTATTAGACATCTTTGTTCTCTTTCCAATCCTAAAATCATTCAAGATGGTAGGGAAAATAGTACAAATCAAATAGAACCAATCCTGCCTTTTTTCCACCATACACGATCATTTTCATATCTACCTGGATCAATGAACATTTTCCCACTTTGAGACTTCTCTTTTCACTAACATAACTGGGCAAAGAAATTTTTTTTAAAAAAAATTCTACTTTTCATATTATACTAAACAATTGTATTTTTAAGTTCAGAGGAAAGGTACATGTGATTTCATATTGAACATCCTTACAGGAAGATTGTTGAGGAGGGATAACACATTCTAATTAATTCTGACACTAGAGTTTTGAGTAATTTCAATGAGGAAGAAAAAGATGAATATAACAAACCAATATGGCTTTTGAAATGCCCAGTTTTTAAAAGGATGAATAAAATGTAGAAAGAAGAGCACATGATGAAGAATAACGACAAATCACTATCATGGATTAACTAGTAGATCACTTCTAGGGAAGAAAAAAACTCATAATGAACTAAGGTTTTAGATAAAGCAAAAAATAAAAATAATAGTTTATCCCTTCAAGGCAGGAAGATGGAGAAGAAAGACTGTCCTTGGGGGAAATGGTGTGATATTAATACGTTGTGTTAACCTGACAGAGAGAAAGCAAAATGATTCCGTTCCCATTTTGTGTCTGTCTTTCTTACCAAACAGACTTAAAAATTTGAAAGGTGGAGCAATTATTGTTAAGAGAGAATTAAGGCCCACGTTGGGTTAAAAGAAAGTAAAGAAACAGGTAACTACTTTGAATGAGATGAAGTGTGTTGGACTGGATGAATTGTGGCCCAGTGTACAAGATAACTTCTAGGGGTCATATAGCTGGTCCTCTACCTGAGTTAGATACAGAAACACCTAAGTTCAAATCCAGCCTTAGAACCTTACCTTACTACATGTTCTGATCCTGGACAAGTCACTTTACTTTTCTCAGCCTCAGTTCACTCAACTATAAAATGGGAATAATGATAGAACCCATTTCATTTTTTAGAGGACTGTTTTGAAGATCAAATGAGAATACACATATACACATATGTGTATATGTGTGTGCGTGTGTGTGTGTGTGTGTAGATAGAGAGATATAGATAGGCATATATATCTATATATATCTATACACACACATATATACCTATATCTATATGTGTGTATACATATACATATTTCATCCTTTTGAAAACCATTAGCCATTAATAACAACATGTGATCACTGAACTGATATTGATAATTTTTTGAGAATTTTGGCCAGCAAGAAATCACAGAAAACTTAAGAGAATAAATGTCCCAGTTTTCAAAAGAGAAGGAAAACATAGATTGTGGAAACTACAGTATGACAATATTAATGATGCCTGTCAGTAAATTTCTAGACTAGATTGTTAAATATTATTTGAGTATATATTGGAAAAGATGTGATAATTACAAACAGCGTGGATTCACTAAGAATGTCATGACCTGGTTTCTCTGGCTTTGATAGGGCTCGTAGCCTTCTAGATTGGGTGCATAATGTTGACACCTTTGGTATATCCTCTTTTCAGTAAGGCATTGCATGAAGCCTCTCATGATGAAGTCAGATTATATAGTGTGAAGAGAAGTAGGTAGTGAGAAGACTCAGGTTCTAGTCTCAGCTCTCTTACTGACATACTGTATAGCACTGGACAAATCCTTTATATTTTCTGTCTTCATTGGTAAGAATAAGGGGTGAGAAAAACAATAGCTGAGGTCCCATCCAGCTTTACGAATTTATGATTGGTGCTCTTGTGAACAAAACAGATGGGTATAGACTAGGTTATTATCTGGATAGGTAGATTTTTTTAGTAGGTGAAATATATTGAGGCAGTGGGCAGTATCTCTTCCTTCAGCAGAGTACTGAATTTTAACTAGCTAATTAGTTTATAAGTCAGCTTATAAACCTGGCCATTAATTCACAACACCATAAATGGAGAATTCACTAGATGCTGGGGGTGGTATTCTCTGGTGTGCCACAGCTTATAGGTTTTTTTTTAACCTTTTTTTTAATTAACAAGGAGTTATTTTTTTCTCTCACCCATCTCTCCCATATCCACTAAGAAAAAAAGAAAAAGAAGGCTCTTGTAACAAATATGGATAGCCAAGCAAACCAAATTCTCACATCATCTCTGTCCAAAACACATACATCTCATTGTGCACCCTGAGTCTATTTACCTCTCTATGAGGAGGTAGATTATATTCTTTAGCATCTGTCCTCTGGAACAGTGGTTGGTAATCATCTCGATTAGGATTCCTAAGTCCTTCAGTGTTGTTGTTACTGCTGTTTTATTCAATGATGATATTGTACAAATTGTTTCCTGTTTCTTCAGGGTATATGAATAGTCATTGACCAATGAAATTTGAGAAACTGGTATAATGGGGAGACCAGCACATGAATAACTCTTCATAACTTAGTTCCCTCCTACTTTTCCAGTCTTCTTACATCTTATTCCCCATCATGTACCCTTCAATCCAGTGACACTGGCCTCCTGACTGTTCCAATCCAATCCAATCTAACAAACATTTATCATGTGCCTGTTATGTATCAGGCACTTAAGAAGAGGGGATACACTTGATTTAAAAAAAGGCAGCCCCTGGCCTCAAGGAGCTTAAGATCTAAAGTGGGAGACAACACACAAAAGGAGGCAGGAGAGGGAGGAAGCAGGTTATCCCTAGTGTGGAGGTTTATGGGTGCTGAGACCCTGAAATAGTGAAAGATGGGTCCTGCCCATTGAATGCAAACTAAGACTTCTATCAGTCAAAAAAAAAAAAAACAACAAGGTTTATTAAAGATCCTCCATATTGGTAAGATTTGTAATGTAAAGATTTTCATTAGTAAATGGGCCAGATTGAATCTTCCACTTTCGTGGAAACAGGATGGGTCTTACAGAAATTTCGACTGTGGGAAGGACCTAGGATTGGCCAAGTAGTCTGAGGTGAATGGAGGAGGAATCTAGGAAAGATCTTGATGGGAGTGGCCAGTAGGCTAGTCTGACTAGAGATTGGGAGCCAGGAACCAAAATAATGGGGTTTAGATAGATTTAAGTGTGGGAAGTAGGCAGATGCCATCAGGAGGTAACAGACAATGAAGGCCTGGGCTAGTTTAAGGGTATTATAGCTTCAGGCAAAAGCCAGATCAAGTAGGGAAACTCAAGGAGAGTTCAAGGGAGTTTCCAGAGATTATACCCCATCCCTGGTATCTTCCTTCACATCAAAGGCAAGGGGAGTATCTTGTTGCATGAAGATGAAACCAAACATGGCAGCCGATACAAAGTGGAGAGAACAAGATGCTCCATTTTCTCAGCTCCCGGTATTTTCTTTCTTTCCTCCCTTCTACTCCTGACCTCCCTGACTCCTGTTAAGTCGCAAATAAAATCACACTTTCTACAGGAAGCCTTCCCCAACTCCTATCAATTCCAATGCCTTCCCTCCGTTAATTATTTCCTGTTTATTTTGTATGTAGCTTGATTTGTACATATTTGTTTGCATGCACCGCCCGTAGATTACAAACTCCTTGAGGACAGGTGCTATATTTTGCCTGTTTTTGTATCCTTAGCACTTAGCAAAGTGCCTAGAACATAATAGGTACATAATAAATGATTGATTGATTAATAATCAGCAATTAGGTAGATTCATTGTTGCCTTTTGTAGGCAGATGTCTGCTTTATATTCTGATGGATTGAGGGAAGAAGAGGATGGCTGATGCTGGGCCAAAAGTACCTCACATGGAATGGGATAGTTCACAAACAAGAGCTCTTGTCATTTCAAAAGTCCAAGTGGCATCCAAGTGGCACTGTCCCATAGTGGAACAGACTGGATTTGCATTTCAAAGACCAGAGTTTGGATCCCAAGTCTCCCACCAACCTTGGACAAGTTACCAGACCTCTCCAAGTCTATAAAAGGGGGATATTACACTAGATCAATTCTAAGCTTCTGTCCACTCAGGGACATATGTGAAAAGATTCCTGCATTAGAGGAGAAGCTAGGCTAGGTCACCTCTAAGTGTGACCTAACAATTCCAATATCTTTGGATTCCTTGATGCTTCTCGTCAACATACTCCAACATATTCATGTAAGTGCAATTGGAAAGCTACTAGTACAATGGGGAAAAAAAACCCAATACCAACTGATTTTAAGTCAGAGGACTTAAATCTGCCAAATATTTATCATATGTCCTTGGGCAAGCCATTGAAGTTCTCTGGGTCACAGTCTCCTCATTTAGAAAATGAGGGGATTGGACTCAATACCCTCTAAATTCTCTTCTAGATCTAAATCTATAATCTGATGAAGTGAAAACATATTGGAAAAGCTTTTCGCAAATCAACCATGAATGTAATTCTAAAGCTTCATAGTATGTAATGGTGAAACAGTGCATCCTATCTTATTTTTATGCCAAAGGAGTTACACTATAAATCTATAATCAAGGCCAGATTTTCATTAGCAAAACACAGCATAAACAAGGAATTTTTTTTTTTGATAGTTCAGGGCAGGCAACAGAAATAAATAGCATTTAGTCCTGAAATACTGAGGTAGTTGTAGTGATTCAGCCAATCTGGGTATACTATTCCATTTCCTCAGTTCTCAAGTTCGCAGAGAATGAACTTTATAGAAGATTCAGTTCTTTTATTTGAACTATAAACTCAAATACTTTGATCCTTATTGACTGTGAGTATTTTCATTGCTACTAACCCTGATCACCAATAAACACACACACACACACACACACACACACACACACACACACACACACACACCTCGAAGTAACTTCCTAGCAGGCTTCCCTAATCCTTTATATAGATCTGTTACCATTTAACTCAACAAATGTTAAGTATCCATTACATTCAAACCATTCCACTTGGTGCTAGACACAGACAAAGAAATGGACCAGTTCCTGCTCTCAAGAAGCTTGCAATCTGATATTTGATCACTTATTTAGGAAAACACACCTACAGTAGAGAAGGCAGCCACTGGCCCAGGAACCATTTCCATCACGGGTCCATGTTCCTGCTAAGGGCATCAGTGTGGTACAGAAGATCAGAACTGAACAGACCATGAGGGGAGGCAAAGAGAGATATCAAACTGGAAACTATTTCTTCTTTCCACTGCCTCAGTGCCTTGCTTCCTGCTGCTGCCATGGGGTATGGGAAAGAAAAAGAGACCACTCAGGATTTACCATATAACACTAAAATACGAAGTCTTTTACGTCTAGGTCCCCACATGGCTAGAAGGGATAGAGCACTTGACCTGGATTCAGAAAGATCTGAATTTCACTCTGGCCCCCAACACTTATGTAGCTGTGTGACCCTGGACAAGTCACTTAATCTCTTTTTGCCTCAGTTAACTCAACAGTAAAATAAGAATAATAATAGCACCTGTACCTCTCAGGATTGTTATGAGGATCAAATGAGATAATACTTGTACAACTGCTTCATACTGTGTCCCTCACATGATAGACACTACATAAATGCTTACTCCTTTCCCCTTCCCTCTTCCTACATAGTTCACTTGGGCTAAGGGCAACTGAATATATTCAATGAGATGAGTCCCACAGGCTAATTCTATCTCTGCTACTCCATTTACCTTGTACTTACATGTGTTTGGAAATCCCCCATTATGTCTTTTACTGCCACTTTCTAAGTAACCTGCCTTGATGTCTATCCTGCTTTCTTATCTGCTACTAGAACCACTTTCTAGACTTGATGTTTTAAAGCAAGAGTATGGTCTTCAGGAGGCACTGTTAAAATAAGACTCTATAAGTCTCATTAGCAAATTAGCAGGGTAGCTAGATGACCAAATGGAAAAAAAGCACTGGCCTTGGGGTCAGGAGGACTAAAGTTCAAATATGATATCAGACACTATTAGCTGTGTCACTTTGGGCAAGTCACTTCACCCTGTTTGCCTCAATTTCCTTATCTGTAAAATGATCTGGAGAAGGAAATGGCAAACCACTCCAGTATCTTTGCCAAGAAGACTTCAAATGGAATCACAGAAAGTCAGACTTAACAACAGGGACTCATTTATTATATTAGCAAATTTAGGCAGAGGAAACAAAGTCTGAGGGATTCAGTGGACAGATGGGGGGACAGAACTGGAGAAAAGGACTAATCAATAAAGGCAACCCCAAGGAAAGGGCTCCAGGGAGTGAGGTGTAGTAGATCTGAACTGCTGGTGCATAACATAAAGTCACTAGGCAGAGAGTGGTAGGATGTCAATAGGGTACCCCTGGTTGTGAGAAGAATGGAAAATAGAAGAGAAATTACCAAAGAATGGCTTAGTTGGGACAAAATAAACACAACAATTTACTTATTAAAAATGCCTTATGTAGATATGGCCTTTCCCTATTTATGAAGTAGTTTCATTATATCAATTAATGAATGTTATACAAATGTTTTATTCACATTTTATAGATGAAAAACAAAGATTATATGATTTACTGATAGTTCCAAAATTAATGGAATTTAAGATAGCAAGGGGTAAATGAGGCTTTTACTCTAAGTTGCCACCATTATTGAGGAATACAAATCTTCCCTTCCCTTCCTCCATGCAATGACCACCAACACCTAGTCTATGTTACTGTATAGTATGAACACCCCTACCTCAGGGTCTCCCACCCCCAAGGTATGATGCAATGTAATGAGTGCAACCAATTTACCATTATGAATGCTTATTGGGACTGACAGTACAATAATAAGACATACTCATCATTGTAATGAAACTTTTTTGACTTTTCAGTGATATGAAAATCATACCCTCTAGGAACAAATGTAGCAGTTTAACGTTGTTCTTTTTTTTCTTCACAATCTCTGGAAATGAAAGACAAAATATCCTTTTATATCCTTACAATAGAACCTATGTCAGAAACTATTTGTAGAAGTAGCTCTTTCAAAAAGTTCTAATATTTCAGCTCAACAAGGTCAGCTTATTTCTGTTATAGTTTTAGAAAGCTGCCAAGAGCAGACTGAGGTTATCACTTGTCCTGTGTCATACAGCCAGTATGTGTCAGATGTGAAACTTGAATCCAAGTCTTACTGACTGAGGAAAGATCCATAAACCACACTACCTGCTCAAGGTTAGAGAGTGGCCATGAAATGTTAAGTTTCCACCCTTTTTTTCACATCTGGGAAGTCTGGGAAAGTCTCTGGGTCCCTATGTATGTTAGATTCAATTTTTAGTTCTGCCTCTTCACGCAGTGATTAATAAAAGATTAATCTTTGATCTTTTCACTATAATTTCTCCTTTTATAAGAAGTGTGAGGAAAAGAAAAGGACTTATTGTGACTTTCAAAGAATTACTGATTTAGAGATGTTAGGGACCTTAGAGGTCCTCTAATCCAATCCTCTCATTCTACAGACAGGAAACTGAGGCCCAGATTGAACAATTTGATCCACGTCACACAGAACCAGAATCTACATTAAAGTTCTTTGATTATAAATCCAATACATTTGCCATAAGCTCCCTCTTCTTTCTTCTTCCTTATCTCATATCAGTTAGATGTCATCTGTCATAGTCTCCTCCTTTATTCTGGTCTCATATCATGATGTGCTCTTACTCCTTATCAAGGCTAAATGCTCTGTCCCACTCTCATCCCCACTCTATCACTGCATCTTCAATTTATTCCTGTCTACTGGCTCCTTCCTTATTGCCTACAAACCTGCCTCACCCCTTCCATAAAATCCCTTCACTGGATAATTCTATCTATATCTCTTCTGACTTTGGGACTAAGCTCCTTGAAAAGACGTCAGAATAATTGCTTCCCCTTTTCCCCTCTTAACTCTCTTAATCTCTTACATTCTCATTTCAGACCTTACCATTGTACAGAAACTGCTCTCTCCAAAGTTACCAATGATCTTTAATATCCAGTTCCAATGGTCTTTTCTCTTACCTGATTCTTCTTCATCTGTCTGAAGCCTTTGAGTCTGTTGATCACTCTCTCCTTCTTGATACTCTACTCTTCCTAGGTTTTGGAAACATCCTTCTCACCTTGTTCTCCTCCCTATCAGACCACTCTTTAGTCTCCTTTCTTGTATCCACATCCAAGTCATGCCCTCTAATCAGAGGTGTCCCATAGGGTTCTTGTCTTGGGTCTTTTTCTTTTATCCCTCTGTACTATTTCATTTGGTAATCTTATCCATTCTCAAGGATTTAGTTATTATATCTATGTTGATGGTCCTCATGTCCATCTGTTCTGCCCTAACCCCTCTGCTGACCTCCAGTCTCACATCTCCACCCACCTGTCAGAAATCTCAAGCTGCATGTCCAATAGATATCTTCAGCTCAACATCCCCCAAATAGCTTATATTTTCCCTCTAAAACCTCCTACCCTCCATACTTCCCTATTACTCTTGAAGGCACCACCATCCCCATCATACATGCTTGAACCTAGGTGTCATCTATGACACTGCTCGTTATTCCTCACCTCCCATATTAAATCTATAAGCACCAAAAGTGATATTCCAACCCAGGCCTTCTGACCCTTTCCTCTTTCCACTGTTGTTTGTGAAAACAAATCCCAAAGTCTGAAATAATTTTAGAAAAATATTTAGCAGACTATTTGGTAGAGGAGAGTGAGATAAAAAGGAGGCATAACTCCCTCTCATACAGGCTCTGGAAAGTTTGTATTGTTTAGGGATTTAGAAAAAGATGCCCGCCCACATATGAACCCCGCAGTTAAGTAGTTTTGCCAAAGGACAGGCTAGAAAGCAAGGTAGACTGAAATGAATTTGAATAAATATAAGCATTCAATAAAATTTAAAAGATGCCAAAACACAAGGGGATCCTCAAATACAAGCTTAAGTTGAGACAAACTTAGGTAGACCTGAAATAAGACCTGAGTATGCGTTTTGGGTGGATCTGGGGCCCAGGGGAACCCAAATTTCCTTGTAGCTGTCTGGAAGTCTTGGAAAGTTACTGAGACCAAGGCAGAATACTGGGTTTAAACATCTCTAATTTGAGTTAAACTTTACAATAATTAGTAAATTTTCTGAATAATGCTAAACTATTTACAATACTGCTGTATCACATCAATTCCCTATTAAGACTTCACAGACCTTGCTATTTTTCTGTTCTCCTTTGTAGGACTGAATTTCTCCTGAATGAACATGTGATTTAAATTGTGTGTCTTCTGACATTTCTATGGAACTTGATGCAGG
This sequence comes from Notamacropus eugenii, assembly GCF_028372415.1. NCBI lineage: Eukaryota > Metazoa > Chordata > Mammalia > Diprotodontia > Macropodidae > Notamacropus > Notamacropus eugenii. The sequence goes on from NC_092877.1 coordinate 308,300,371, forward strand.
AAACACCAGAATCCACTCACACGGCATGAGTTTGCAGAAGGAGATAGTTTGTGTTTTTTTTTTTCTTTTAATGAAAAGAAAACAATTTGACATCTGGTGAAATAACCTCTGTTATTCCCTCTCTGGACTTAACTCTTCTGTATCTGACTTTACTTTTTTTTTTTTTTTTTTTTTTACCTCTCTCTTCTTCTACCACTTATCAATCTCTCTCCCAAACCCCTCAGCTAAAATACATATACTCTTGCCATTTCCACTCAGTCATCTTCTAGCCCCTTAACCTTTCTAAACTCTAATCTTGTCTCACATATAAGAAGGTGCTGGAAGCTTGTTTTGGAACAATGCAGAAGATATTCTCAGTGCTAACTCTCCAGAGGAGATTCTGGAGTTCAATTCGACAGTGATAAATGTAATGCTTTAAAGGTTAAGTAGACCCACACCATGTCTCTGTGTACAATGCACTGAAAGCAGAGCCTTATAAATGTGTTCCTATTATATTCTTGTCTAAAAATTAGATTTTTTTAGTGAGTCATTGAGTGTATTGACTTGCAGCTCGACCACCAAAATGGAATTGAATTCAGGAGCACCTGATTGTTACCGACTGTTTAGGATTGGTTATGGAGCCTGATTACTATTGATCCTAAGGGAATAAAAGGAACAGGGCTGTCTTTTATAGATCAAAAGAGAAGTTTATCTTTTTATCTGTAACAATCACTTTTGAAAGGCAAGCAAATCCAGGTCTGCAAATTCACATTGTGCTTTTGGCTTTGTCATGGAGTCTCTGTGGAAATGTTTGATTTAGACTCTGGTCTGTTGAAGGATATAACTGCCTACTTGAGTGCTCTCTGGTAATTTCTCCCTTTCTAAACATATGAAGATGAGTTTTATTTATAGGGCTAACATAGGTCTGAAAAGCAAATTGGTTTTGGTCCAAGTTCAGGGATTAGAGAGTGTTGAGAAGGCTTATTTTGGGCATGTGCTAGAAAAGATGTTAATAATGCTGTCATTTCTCCACTACATGGAAATGTTCTGGTCCTTTTCAGGATGATTCAGAAGGGAAATAGAGTCTTTATGTTGCTAGTAAAAAAATCACTTTATTTTCAACATTTATCTCTTTTTAGTAATTATTGTGACTGAATGAGAGACTGATACTTTCAGATTTGCATTTGAAATTTTTAGGTTCATTTTAAAGCTTGCTCTGCTGATCTGGGTTCAAACCCCACCCCAACGATTGTTATTAGAGTAACTTTGATCAAATTGTTTAAGCGTGTTAGATTCTATGGAATGCTGTCCTTTCAGTTTCTTATGAATAGACCCTGAATCTTTGGTTTTTATTTGTCTGTCTTCTACTGCAGGTCAGGAATATTTACTGGTCTTCTTCAGACTAGGTGTGTTCTGTTTTCTCTGGATTAAATGAGCAGGATTCTTGTATATGGCCTAGTCTAGGGATCGTTGAGGTTCTGGGGAAATGGCAGCCTGTAGTGACAACTAGTCCTCAGTCTAATCTTTGCTCTGATTTCTACTTCACCAGCAAAGTACCATCATCATGATGCCTTATGTGTATGTGCACAGCAGAGCACTACTAAACCATGACCACTAAAAGTAGAAATAAAAAACAAAGTCTTGAATACATTTTCATGTCCAGTTATTGGTTGGTGATAGGAAGGTTGGATAATACCTTTCTATCCATCCCATGGAAATATGTTCAGGAGTCTATGCATGTGTACAAGTTTGGATGATGTGGATTCTTCCCTGAGGGTAGAGTAGAATGTGGTAGAGCTTATATATGTGGAATCTATCACAGTTATTGTAGAATAATTTCCATGAATGAGGTCAAGATGATCCTAGGTACTTGGAAAATTTTAGGCCAAGATAAGGGCTTACAAATGTTGCCTATTCTCAGAAACTCCATGGTCTCTCTTCATGGACAGGAAATCTGCTCATTAGTTCTAATTTCTCAGGAGATATTAGATTTTAAAATCAAATCAATTAAGGAAGTTGGCCCATGAGACCTTCCATTTGGTTTAATATACAAAAGGATTATAGATAATCTAAATTCCAGGAATTGATGGAGATAGTGGTAAAACCTTTAGATCTATCAAAGTGGTGCTGCTATTCTTCAAAGTATGCTTTTACCAGTAGTAATTCTCATGCCCCAAGTGCTATTACTACCTCCCCCCCCCCCAAATTAACAGGTACAGTCTGGTTTATAAGTCCATCTGTGAGACCTATGACTATTTTGGTTGGTTATATTTCTGCAATAGAAAGGCATCATATGAGTTTTTGTATGTCAGAGTGAGGGATGGGAGTGGGAGAGGAAGAAACTTGTTCTTTAGTATTTAGAATAGCAGTGGCATCAAATCCTTAGAATACCTTAATTATCTTTAACATGTCCATGAGGAAGACTATCAGAGGGAACCAAATGAGGAAACTCTCATAGAACATCCAAATCAGTATGATCTTTTATGATATTGGGATGTCACCCACAATTATTACTTTCTGGTGGTCTATTGGGTTTCCATGAAATTCTAACTTCTTCCTGTGAAATTGACCTTACCTAATTTCATATACAGACATCACCTACCAATTTCAGATAGGAGGTATGGACTAATTACATAAAGTGTTCAAGAATTTGGGAGTAGATTAAGAAGTTCCAAAAGGTGGGAATAGTGGTGTTGGAAAGGTTGTTAGAAAGACAGATACATTAATGAGTTTTTAGTGGAGCTGTGATTTGCTAGAAAAATTTTGGAAAACAATTTGGAGTTGTAAAAAAGAAAGTCACTAAAGAAAGTGACCTTTGACTCAGTTATTTCATTGCTGGACCTATACCACAAGGTAATCAATGGCAAAAAAAAAAGGGCTCTATTTATGCAAATATATTTGTAGCAGTGTGTGTGTATGTGTGTGTGTGTGTGTATTTATGTGTTTGATCAGAATTAGACACAAAACAGATGCTCATAAATTGGAGAACGGATAAACAAATTGTATTACATTAATGTAATGGAGCATTATTTTGCTGTAGAATGATGCATATGATACAACCATTCACAGGACCATCAACTGCATCATTAAATCTATTTTCCTATAGCCCACCCCCAATATTTACCATTTTCCTTTTTTATCATCTTTGCCACTCTGATGACTGTGAGTTCGAATTTCAAAATAACCTTAATGTACATTTCTCTTATTGGTAGTGATTTAGAAAATTTTCTTTTCATATGATTTTAGACATCCTATTTTTTCTTGAGAATTGCCTGTTTATATCCCTATATCTTTTATCAGTAGGGAAATAGCTCTTATTCTTATAAATTTGAATCAGTTATTTATGTACCTTTGAAGTTATATATGTATATACATGCATGCACATATATATTTAATCAGAGAAACTGGCTGCAAAGATTTTTCTCAGTAATGTCCCTTTTAATCTCTTTGTATAAAGTAAAAGGTATTCATATTAATCTAATTTTTCCATGTTATTATCCAATTTTTCCAAAAGCTTTTGTTCAATAGTAAGTCCTCATCCCAGTAACTGGAGATCTTTGTGTTTGTTGAATCCAGAGAAATGATGAACTGATACAAAATAAAATAAGCTGAATCAAAGAATTAGCTTTTAAAACTGCTACAGCAATGTCAATAGAAAGAACTTGTGCAAAAAAATCAAATCTTAATACTACAAAATGAAAATGACCAAGATGGGCACCAAAGAAGAAATCTGAGAGGCCACTCATAATTAGGAGACCATGGCTATATGCTGCATTTGATGTCAGACTTTGAGGATATCTTGTTTATTTTCAAAAAAATTTCCTCTTTCATCCTTTCTTACTTTAATTTATTTAAAATTGAAATTTATATTTGTATTTTATTTTTAATTAAATTTAAAAGAAGAATTTCCATAACATATTTCCATAGTACAATAAAAAAGATGATTGCACATGAAATTACAAATCTGCTGTGTACAAATTACTATTATTTTCAAATAAAAATCAGAATTATCATGTAAATTTCTTTTAAAAAATTTTTTCCCCTTCCCTACTGCCCACCTGAATCTCTGGGATGAAGTTGGGAGAGTGATATGATGAAGAATATTCCTTCTCATAATCTTATCATCTACCTAGATGGTGTAAAAAGGAACCATACCAGTAAAAATTTATTTTTTAAAAAAGTCAACCATAAACTATCCGGTACAAGATTATAAAATTTGTTGTTAAAAATAGTTCATATCAGAGACAGTATAGAATCTAAAGCATATGATTGTATATTCATATTAACCAAAGTGAATTGGAAAAGCCTATTCCCATTACTTCTGTAATAGATATAGATTAGATTATATACTCTTCAAGAGTCTAGTTAGATCAAAATGTCAGTCAGTTCTAACTGATCTATTATATCAATAACAAAACAAGGTAAGTATTGGTTATTGGTGATGATGACAGTAATGAACTGATGCATGTGACCTAGCCGCAGTTCATCATTTTTTTAAATAAATAATTCTAATTCCCTAGGGGTGATGGCTGATGGATTCTATCAAATGTTAGTGACCAGAAATACCTACAGGGTTTAGGTACAGAGAAAAAATAAATGCAGTCTAAAGGAAAAGGAGGCCTTGAAACTAGTTTAATTAAACATTCAAGGTTATGGTTGGAAGAAAGAATACTTAAATCCCACTTGCCTCTGCCACTGTTTGTATAATGTTGGATAACTCAACTTCCCTGGTCCTCAGTTTCCTCATCTTTAAAATGAGGGTGTTGGACTACATGATCTATGAAGTCCTTTCCAATTTTATATATGATCCTACTACACATGGTATTCACTAGTGGGGACAAGGTAATTAGTTTTGGGGTCAGTGTAACTGTGAGTGCCTGGAGTGATCAGATACTCTGCAGGGCCCAGTGAGAGGAGAGTGGAACATGAGCTATTTCAACTATGAAGAGATGCAGGGATCATGAACTGACTGGTCAGAGAATCCTGACAACCGCTGAGAACAAAGCTGAGTTAGTAGCATCAAAGGAAAGGATTCCACAGAGGTTCTCTCTGGGAACCATAGGGGATTGGTTTTGTGAGTAATGAGGCCTGCCTTCAGCTGTCAATTATTCCTACTACCACTGCGATGGCCGTGTGTGCAGTGAAAAAAAATCGCTGGGTTTAGAATCAGAGGAATGCAGTTAGAATTGGAGCTCTGCTATTTACCAGCAATTTGATCTTGGATTAGTTACTTAACCTCTCTTGGCCTCAGTTTCCCTCTCAGTGAGATGTGGGAATCAGTCAAGATAATGTCTGAGGACCCTTTCATGTCTAAGTCTATGATCTCTTGATGAATTGTCACTATATAGGGACATGTTCCCACAAAATCAAATGGTAATTTCTCAAGTTTCAGGATGCTCTCTGACCAGCTATCTGGGGTGTTCTAGTAATTCCCACAACAAGAGGGTAATAGGAATAGGCACTTCATAAAGTGCCTTGTAATGAGCAGTCCCTCACACAGTCTCATTATGGCTAAACCTTTTTTCCTTCTACTTTGTTTTCCAACAATTCAAAGTGAAATGCTTGGGTTACCTGTAATGCTGAGAGAGGCCTTTCTCCAAGTAGGGAGAGTATTCTATACAAGACAATCACAGCCAAGTCTTTCCTCAACTTCATGGGTTCCTTGGCATCTGTGACTTCTAAATTTACCTGTTATTTGTAATTCAAGTAGCTGGGCAGCATTTTACCAGATCTAGTCTACAAATATCTTTCTATGCTTGTACATAATTATGGAGGGAAGAAAAGATAGTAGACAACTTCCATTTGGATTGCTTTAACCAAATGAGCTCAGACGTCCCTTTCACAGACTGATTCTTCATTATTGCTTCATTCCAAATAACGTAATAAATTATGATCTAGAACAGATGGTACTAAGTCAATAAACTACTCCAGAAGCCTGGAAGAGTCTTCTGAAATCTTCTGAAATTTATGATTTCATCCTGGCAGGGGTTTTCAATGACCATTCAGATCTCTTGTATAAAAGGCCACACATCACTCAATTATAGGCTGTTTTTTATCCTACATGGCATAGCTCAGTGGTTCACATGGTAAATGGGTCATAATAATAGAAACCCTACCTTTATTTTTTTGGTAAAAAAGTCATGGAATCAGAGTTCTAGGACTAGGTCAAAAAGTTGAATATCTCATGGGCCCCCAAGGAGGAAAGGGGGTAGAGGGGCCTGTGGGAACTGCAGCAGCAATGGCAGTGGCAGCACCTGTTTCTAGAGCTCTAGGCCCACAGGTTTTGGGTGGATGGAGAGGCTGAGAGTACACCCCTCTACCTCACTGGAAGCTGAGAACTTCCTTGAGAAAGAGATTAAAAGTCAAGTAATAGGCTGGGAAAATGAGCAAAAACTGGGGGGAAAATCAGACAATATAATCTTACTGTGGAGAAAAGGAAGATCAAAATTTATAAGCAGCAAAAGAGAACAGAGTCAAAGCTCCTCCATCCAAAGCCTCCAAGAAAAATATGAATTGATCCCAGGCCATGAAAAAGTTCAAAAAAGGATTTTCAAAATCAAATAAGAGAAGTAGAGCAAAAGTTGGGAAGAAAAATGAAAGTGATGCAAGAAAATCATGAAAAACAAGTGAACTGCTAGTTAAAGGGGACCCCAAAAATGCTGAATAACACCTTAAAAAAAGACTAACTCAAATTGCAAAAGAGATTCAAAAAGCCAATGAGAAGAAGAATGTCTTAAATAGGAAAATTGAACAAATAGGAAAGGAAGTTCAAAAGCTCACTGAAGAAAATAATTCCTTCAAAATTAGAATGGAGCAGATAGAAGCTAATGACTTTATGAAAAATCAAGAAATTATAAAACAAAACCAAAAGAATGAAAAAAACAGAAGACAATGTGAACTATCCCATTGGAAAAACAACTGACCTGGAAAATAGATCCAAGACAGACAATTTAAAAATCACTGGACTACCTGAAAGCCATGATCAAAACAAGAACCTAGACATCATCTGTCAAGAAATTATCAAGGAAAACTTCCCTGATATTGTAGAACAAGAAGGTAAAATAGATATTGAAAGAATCCACCAATCATCTCCTTAAAGAGATCCGCAAAAGAAAACTCCTAGGAGTATTATAGTTAAATTTCAGAGAAAACATTGCAAGAAGCCAGAAAGAAACAATTCAAGTGTTATGTAAACACAATGAGGATAACACAATATCTAGCAGCTGCTACATTAAGGAATCATGGAGGTTGGAATATGATGTTCCAGAGGTCAGAGGAGCTAGGATCAAAAACCAAGAATCACCTACCCAGCAAAACTGAGTATAATACTTCAGGGGGAAAGTGGCTATTCAATGAAATAGAGAACTTTTAAGCATTCTAGATGAAAAGACCAGAGCTGAATAGAATATTTGACTTTCAAACACAAGAATCAAGAGAAACATGGAAAGGTAAACAGGAAAGAGAAATCATAAGGGACATGCCAAAGTTGAACTGTTCACATTCTTACATGGAAATATAATATTTGTAACCCTTCTCAGTATTAGGGAAGTTGTCTATATATACATATAGATAGAAAACACAGGGTGAATTGAATATGAAGGGATGATATCTAAAAAAATAAAATTACGGGGTGGGAGAAGAATATATTGGGAAAAAGAAAGGGAGAGATAGAGATAGAGAAAGGGAGAAATAGAATGGGATAAATTTTCTCTCACATAAAATAGGCAAGGAAAAGCTTTCACAATGGAGGAGAAGAGGGGGAGGTAAGAGGGAAAGATTGAACTTTACACTCATCAGATTTTGTTTGAAGAGGAAATAACATGCACACTCAATTTAGTGTGAAAATCTATCTTACACTACAGGAAAGTAAGGGGAAAGAGGAAAATTGCAAGGTAGGGGATGATAGAAGGGAGGGCAAATAGGAGGAGAGGCTAATTAGAAGTAAATACTTTTGAGGAGGGACAGGGTCAAAAGAGAGAATAGAATAAATTGGGAGGCAAGATAAGATGGAGGAAAATATAGTTACTCTTTCATGCCATGACTGTTATGGAAGTGTTTTGCATGATTACACATGTATAACCTATATCAAATTGCTACCTTCTCAGTGCAGATGGGTGGAGAGTGAGGAAGGGAGAGAAATTGGAATTCAAAATTTTAAAAATGAACATTAAAAATTGTTTTTACATGCATCTGGGAAATGACATATAGCAGTGGGGTATAGAAATCAATCTTGCCCTACAAGAAAATAGAGGGGAAAGAGATGAGAGAATGGAGATGTGTGATAAAAGGGAGGGAAGATTGGGGAGAGGGGTAATTGGAATTCACAATTTCTTGGGGTGGGTGGAAGGTAGAGATGGGGAGAAAATTTGCAACTCAAAAATCTTGTGGAATTGAATGTTGAAAACTATAAATATACTAATTAATTTATAAAAGAAAAAAGACAGAATAGAATAAATGGGGGAGGGGCAGGATAGAATGGAGGGAAATATAGTTAGTCTTTCACAACATGACTGTTATGGAAGTGTTTTGCATGGGTACATATGTATAATCTATTTTGAATTATTTGCCTTCACAATGGGGGTGGATGGGGAGAGAGAAAGGGAGAGAAAATGGACTCACAGTTTTAAAAACAAGTGTTAAAATTTGTTTTTACATGCAACTGGGAAATAAGACATATAGGCAATGGAGTATAGAAATCTGTCTTGCCCTAAAAGGAAATAGAGTGGAAGGGGATAAGAGAAGGGAGTGAGGTGTGATCAAAGGGATGGAAGACTGGGGAAGGGGTAATCAGAACGAACGTTGACTTGGGGTGGGTGGAGGGGAGGCATGGGCAGAAAGTTTGAACTTCAAAATCTTGTGGAAGTGAATGTTGAAAACTTAAAATTAATTAATATTATTTTTAAATTCCAAAATTATATAAAATAAAAGGGAACAGCAAAAAAGAAAAACAATCAAAATGAATACTGTGAAATAACACTAACCAAGACTGAATCCAGAGAAAAGATAGGAGAAGGCACCTCTTCAATTTTTGAAAAGGTTGGGGACTCTGGGTACAAAATGCTAAATAGAATTGCAGACTTTTTTGATGTCTTGGTAAGTTTTGCTGAACTTTTGTGGTGGTTCTTTCTACATATTTATTATAAGGGCTGGCTGGCTGGGAGGGGGAGGACAGATTTTTGGAAAAGGTAGCTGCTGTCAAAATAATAGCCACCCATAACATTTTTAAATAAAAATTTGTTGAATGAAAAAGAATGAGGTATTATACAGTTAAGATTAAACATCAGTGAAACCAATTAAGCTGCTCTGCAGCTCTTTATAATAAAATAAATTTTGATGCATTTTCATAATTTTTCAACAACAAAAAGATAAGAAAATCCCATGGGCTCATGTTGTAAGTTTGGGAAGGACACCGAGTCAGTGATTACCCCAAATACCTTCTCCTTAAGTCAACTTTTTTCTCTTTTAGAGAGTTTTCTGGCCAACCAAAGTTTCATTTTCAAATAGTAGCTGGATCACTTAAGTTTGCAAAGGCATATTCTTCTTTTGGAGTTTGGGTAGTTGATCCAGAAAGTATGCAATGATGGCTACAGGATCTTCCATTCCAACCTTGGAAAGAATAAATAACAACTCAAGTAATTCTGATTAACCAGACAATATGGTTACCAACTTGGGAGATAGACCAGACATAAAAAAAAATGGAAGCTAAACAAACGTCCATTTAAAGAAGAGGTAATGGCTAGTTGTAGTTCAGGAATGGGACTACATTCCTGTAGCGGGAGTGAGACAAATAAAAAGAAATTATTTTCAGTTTATGAACTGGAAAGAGGGCAAAACAGGAAATTACTGAAAAATTGGACTGAGGTGACAGAGATGTCTCTCTCACGGAGTAATAGTGGGTAGGATACAGAAAGTTGAAGTTGAGGAATGTAGATTTATTCAGAATTCTGGTTCACCTGAAATAACTTATTCAAATTGCTCATTTGATCTAGTATGAGTTCAACACTGTATGGATTAGATGGCCCTTACTTATTTGTGGTGCTGTGGGTTCATAGCTGTGCTTAGTAATTATCAAGGACCAAAATCATTGTCTCTTCATGGTTTGTGAAATTTTCACTGCTTTATAGAATCCTGGAATCTTAAAAGCTATAACATTTGCTTATCTAACCCACTTTTATTCAGCTATCCCAGATGAAAGCAAGCACCTACAGGGCAACATTGTTTTTAATTTTATTTTTAATTTGTATATGGAATATCTACTATAGTGCTTTGCATATAGTAGGTGCTTAATACATTTCTTTTTTCTTTTTTTTAATTAATTAATTAATTAATTTTTAGTTTTTAACATTCATTTCCACAAGATTTTGAGTTCCAAATTTTCTCACCATCTCTCCCTTCCCCCCATCCCCCCAAAACCGAGCATTCTGATTACTCCTACCCCCAATCTGCCCTCTCTTCTCTCACACCCTCCTTCCCTTATGCCCACCTTCTCTCTTTTCTTGTAGGGCAAGATAGATTTCTATACCCCATTACCTGTATTTCTTATTTCCCACTGACTTGCAAAAGCAATTCTCATCATTCATTGCTAAAACTGAGTTCCAGCTTCTCTCCCTTCCTTCCTCCCCACACATCCCCATTGTGAAGGCAAGTAATTCAATATAGGCTATTCATGTGTAGTTATGCAAAAGACTTCCATAACAGTCATATTGTGAAAGACAAACTATATTTCCCTCCATCCTATCCTGTCCCCCATTTATTCTATTGTCTCTTTTGTCCTTGTCCTTCCCCAAAAGTGTTTACTTCTAATTACTCCCTCCTCTCATTGACCCTCCCTTCTATCATTCCCCCACAACCCACTTATCCTCTTCCCCCCTACTTTTCTGTAATGTAAGATAGATTTTCATACCAAATTGACTGTGTATGCTATTCCCTACTTGAGCCAAATGGGATGAGAATAAGCTTCACTTTTTTCCTCTCACCTACCCCCTTTTCCTCTCCATTGAAAAAGATTTTTCTTGCCTCTTGTATGAGAAATAATTTGCCCCATTCCATTTCTCCCTTTCTCCTCCCAATGTATTCCTCTCTCACCCTTTAATTTCATTTTTTTAGATATGATCCCTTCCTATTCAACTCACCCTGTACCCTCTCTTTGTATGTACATAATCACCCCAACTACCCAAATACTGAGAAAAGTCTCAAGAGTTACAAATATTATCTTTCCATGTAGGAATGTAAACAGTTCAACTTTAGTAAATCCCTTATGATGTCTCTTTCCTGTTTGCCTTTTCATGCTTCTTTTGATTCTTGTGTTTGAAAGTCAAATTTTCTATTCAGTTCTGGTCTTTACATTAAGAATACTTGAAAATGCTCTATTTCAGTGAATGACCATTTCCACCCCTGAGGTATTATACTCAGTTTTTCTGGGTAGGTAATTCTTGGTTTTAATTCTAGTTTCTTTGATTTCTGGAATATCATATTCCAAGGCCATTGATACCTTAATGTAGAAGCTGATAGATCCTGTGTTATCCTGATTGTATTTCCAAAATACTCTAATTATTTCTTTCTAGCTGCTTGCAATATTTTCTCCTTGAACTGGGAACTCTGGAATTTGGCTACAATGTTCCTAGGAGTTTTTCTGCTTTCAATATTTATTTTTCCTTCTGGTTCTAGAATATCAGGGCAGTTTTCCTTGATAATTTCATGTAAGATGATGTCTAGGCTCTTCTTTTGATCATGGCTTTCAGGTAGTCCCATAATTTTTAAATTGTCTCTCCTGCATCTATTTTCCAGGTCAGTTGTTTTTCCAATGAGATATTTCACATTGTCTGCCATTTTTTCATTCTTTTGGTTTTGTTCTATGATTTCTTGGTTTCTCATAAAGTCATTAGCTTCCATCTTCTTCATTCTAATTTTTAAAGAACTATTTTCTTCAGTGAGCTTTTGAACCTCCTTTTTCCATTTGGCTAGTTCTGATTTTTAAAGCATTTTTCTCCTCATTGGCTTTTTGGACCTTTTTTGCCATTTGGGTTAGTCTATTTTTAAAGATGTTATTTCCTTCAGCATTTTTGGGGTCTCCTTTAGCAAGCTGTTCCCTCATTTTTCATGATTTTCTTGCATCACTCTCGTTTCTCTTCCCAATTTTTCCTCCACCTCTCTGACTTGATTTTCAAAATCTTTTTTGAGCTCTCCCATGTGTCAATGACAGGCCTTGAACCCAAGTCTTCTTGCATGCTAGTCTACTTTTTTTTTAAATATGCTACACCAATGACATCAAATTCAAATAAAAATAGGTGGCAATAAGCCATTGTATATAAGGTGAATTTTAGTGTAAGGTAGATTTTAGTGTGTGTAATGTGAATTTTTATTATTATTTCTTAGAGTTCAGTTTCCCAGGATCCATAGCCATAACAATCTCTTGTTCCCAGGTTTTAGATAATTAGATATGAGTTACCTCATAACTAATTACAGTTGAAAACATCTAGACCATGCTTGCACAGCATTATGTAATGATAAATAACATATACATCTACTGTGGTTTCATAAGGATGTGATGATGTAAACTTGTGAGACTTGCTCACAATACGCCCTCTTTGTCTGATGACCTAGAAAGTAGATCGTCACTGGTCAGTGAATGTGGAACCATAGGGTTGAATGTACAAGCTGGAATGTTGTATGTGCCTCGATTGGCTCTCATTGAGATTTGGGGGGAACCTTAGGGTGGAGTACACAAGTTAGAATGCTGTATGTGCCTTGATCAGTCCCCATCAAGGGTTGGGGAAAATCTGTGTTTGCCTCGTTTGACCCCCATTGAGGCTTGAGGAGATTTAGGGGAAGCACAAGCTGTGCCTGTCTCAATTGACCCCATCAATCCACAGTCCCCTTCTTACCAGCCCTTGTGAGAAGGTTGATTAGGGAATGCTGTAGGAGTTATGCTCCCATTATCAGCAATCCTATCCTGAGAAAACCAGACAAGAAGAAAGTAAGATTATTAACTCTTTCTTAGAATCTTTCCTATCTGACCAGACCAAGAGTGAACTTGTGCTAGTAGCCATCCTGTGTGCTGTGTTTATCTATCTTACAGCCACAAATAGAAATCCCTGTGGACCCCATATTGACTTAGAAAATCATGTTAATGTTTTCTGTGTTTTATTGTATTTTTATTTATTCTGCTAAATATTTTCCAATTACATTTTAATCTTGGTTAGACCATATTAGGGAGTGTTGTAGGTCTCATACAGCTTACTGTATTAGACACTTCTGTACTGCAATGCACTGCCTTTCAAATTATGACTAGTTTCCCCAAGGTTGGGGTGGAGAATGAATGATCTTTTCTTTATGAGGGGTTTTCTAACACTTAAACAACTTGTAGGTTTTAGAGCCAGTGCTTGAATGCAGGTCTTTTGATTTCCAAGTTCAGTCTTCTTTCTACTATACCACCTTGGTTCTCAATGAAAACAGTTGAACAAAATCAGTTCTACAAGTGTATATAGTAAAAAGCACTATGTTAGTTGGGGTAAGGGCAATACTATAGAAGTCTCTGTCCTCAAGGGCAATTATATTGTGATTCAGGGTTGCAACATATGTCTAAATAATTAAATGAATAATAATTTAAGGAGGACCTCAAACTAACAATGAGGCAATCAGGGAAGATGTGAAGGAGATGATGCATGAGCTGAGTTTGAGATGCTAAAAAGCTCACTAGAACTGAAGAGAAAGACCACAGTAAGGTATTTAGATTTGGGATATATCTGCACAGTTATGATACTTGTACTCATGGAAACTGATTAGATGAGCATGGGAAAGAATATATGGAGGAGGAAAGAAGTTCCGTAACACAGTTTTGAGAGGAGATTCCTACTAGGGTATATATTATATAATATGTCTCCTAGGGATTCTAATATTTGTTAACGTTAACTTGACTTTCCTGTTGTCTAATGGACACAGGGACATGGGGAAAAATAAAATGCTAGAGTCTTAAAGACTTGTTTTCAGATCCTACTTCTGACACCAGGTGTTTGATCATTGGCAAACCACTTAACCTTTCTCAATTTGTTTTCTCTTCTGCAAAATGGAGATGATAAAAGAGTGACTTTTTGTTATCAATTGACAGAATTGTTCTGAAGCACAGAAGACATAGTATATAAAGGATTTTGACAACTAAAATGCTATCTAAATGCTAGTTATTTTTTTAATGAGAATTTTCATTTCATTGGCATAGGGATCATCTAATGAGTAAACCTCCTCTACAAAGTTGGCACCAACTTTGCAACTTATAGTCATAGATAATTACCTGAGAAGTTAAATGAATTTCCCAGGGTCACACAGTCATTATGTGTCAGACTCAGTACTTGAACTTGGTTCTTCCTAACTCTGAGGTCAGCTCTCTATTCAGAATGCTTCTCTTGTCAATTATTAGGTAATATTATTGATCAAATGGAATCATATAAAAGTAACAAATGCTAGGATGGGAATTATGTGAATTTGTGCACATTGCAAAAGGGGCTATAGTTATGCTCCATTTGACAAGCATAAGCTGTGTATCTCAAGGTGACCCTTACCCAGGAAATGTCTGAGGGTAGGTATATCCATGAAGCACAGGCATTATGAAAAGAGTTGGGGCAGAAAGAACTCAGACAAGGAAGCCAAGGATGCAGGTGTAGAAGATTTGTTTTGAAGAACACAGAGAAAAAGAGGGAGGAGCAGCCAAATGGTGAACATGGAGAGAGCCTGTACAGGTGCTGCCCTGTTGTGGTTGTAGTGGAGAGGCCATTTGTCTGAGCAGGGAGCAGGTTAATGAAGGAAGCAGCTGAGAGACAGAAGAGGCTATAGATACAGTTAAATCCAATCAGCTGGAAGGGAATCAGGTTAGTCTGTTTTCTTTTTTTATCCAGTTCCCCTTGACAGGAGGAGGAAACTGCAACAAGTGTCCCCAAACCCAAGTTTGCTCAACCTTTTGGGCTTTGTCCTTCTCGAAGACAGTGAGTGAAAAAGCATTTGGCCACTTTGGGAGTGGGTGAAGGGGAAGTTATTTGGGTAGACTGGCTAAGAATGGGGGGACTGCTCACACAGCTGCCCAGCCATTAATATCTATTTGGTCTCAAAACTCGTGTTGTTCTTTGATCATGGTCAAAGGCTCTCCATACATGTTTGTATAGTTGCTCGCATGTTGCAAGGTTGCTAGTTCTATTGTGCTCAGATGATTCAGGTTCACTGAAAAAGGAAGTGGAGTTTTGAGGGGAGAAGATGAAAGAGCTAAGATCTAAATTAGATTTTCTACACTGAAAAGGAGATAAGGTGAGTAATGTACCTACTAGAGAGGTAGGGTTGAAGGATAGAAATAGCAACTTCCTGAGAACCATAGAAAGACTTCCTCTTTCTCAAACTTTTTTTTTTCAATCAACAAGTATTAATTTTCTCTCCCTTTCTCTTGAAAAAAGAAAACACAGACAAAACTCTTGTAACAAATATGTATAATCAAGCAAAAGAAATTCCTCCATGGATCTTATCCCAAAATGTATGTCTCGTTCTTGAATTCATTTCCTCTGAAAGAGAAGCATGTTTCATCACTAATCCCCTAAAATTGTGAATTGTCTCTGCATGATTACAGCTCCTAAATCTTTCAGTTGTTTGTCCTTAATGTGTTGTTGTTAATGTATAAATTGTTCTGGTTCTGCTTATCACTTCATAACATTTTGTATGTGTTCTCAGATTTTTCTTTAAATCATCATATTTTGTTATATGTTACCATTACATTTATGTTCCATGTTTGTTTAGCCTTTTCTCAATTGAAGATTTCCAGTTCTTTGCCACAAGAGAAGCTACTACAAATATTTTATGTGCATGTGTCTTTCTCCTACTTTTTATTCTCTTTAGAGTAAGAGCCCAGTAGTAGTATTGCTGAATCAAAGGGTAGGTATGGTTTGATGACTTGTTTGGGAATTATTCCAAATTTGATTAGAATAAATGATGCAATTCACAGTTCTTCCAGTAATGAAATAAGTAACTGTTTTTCTTGTAGCCTCTCCAAAATCTGTTATTTTTGTTTTTTATCATCTTCGCCAATCTGATAAGTGTAAGGTAAAACCTCAAAATAGTTTTAATTTGAATTTTTCCTACTATTAGTGATTTGGAATTTTTTAAATGACTCTTCATAATTCATACTTTTTGCCTTGAGACATACTTTTTCAAGTCCTTTGACCATTTATCAATTGAGGGAAACACTCTCATTATTATAAATTTGAATCAGTTCTTTATATATATGACTGAAAGGATTATCAATTTTTAAAGAAATCATTCATTTAATACTGTGCAACTTTCATATTTAAAGGAAATTACGTGGCTCAGTGGATAGAGTGCTGGGTCTGGACTCAGGAAGACCTGAGTTCACCTCAGTCTCAGACATATATTGGGTATGTGAGTAACTCTGGGAAAATCACTTAACCTCTGTTTACCTTAATCCACAGGGGGAAGGGGATGACCAAGAACTCCAATATCTCTGCCAAGAAAATCCCATGAAGCGTATTGGTGTACTATGGTCCACAGGATCCAACACAATTGAAGGACTGAATAACAACAACATGTTTAACATTCTTCCAATTGGATCTCATAAGCCAATACACTGATAGGAGCATCCAACAACATAAACTGCCTTTCTCTTAAGACATAGGATATCTCTTAGTCAAGTAATGATGAATTTACTCAGTCAGGATGAGAGCTGGACATAGCACTAGGTGAGGTTGAAATTGACTCAAATACAAATCTACTGGATCATAAGTCACCTCTTGGGTGTCATTGTTTAATGATATCTGTAAGGATCTTTCCCATCACCACTCAGGACGTTTCAGCTAGTATAGTATCAGATAGCCATGTGCCAAATGGGTTGAGCATCAAAGAAAGATGACTGCAAAGTAAATCTTAGATCAGACTTTGGAGAAAACTCAAGTAATTTGCCACTGACCCCTTTTGAAGTCTATCTTTTGACTGAGTTACACAAAGGGAGTCCCTAAAGGAATCTTAGCAATTTAGCAACTCTCTGGAGTTGCTTAGCTACTTCATAGACCCTGTTCTCCTCCTGGCTCTGTTCCTGACTTCTGGACTTCAAAGCCATTCCTGAGCTGCTGTCTCATCCTGGAATTTCCCTTGCTGTCTAGGACCTTCTCTGCAATGTACTATACAACTATCCCTCTGTCTTTCTTACCTTGGGAGATACCTCTGCAAGACCCATCCACTTTTCCTAATGATGAATTCTTCCCGAGGTACTCTATCATTGCGTGGAGGCATTCGGGCTGTGAGCTCTCAATGCCTTACCTGTGCTGTTTCTGACTTCATTACTTCAAAACCAAATCCTCTTATGAGTACCTTCATTCCTTTCTCTTACCCATTTTAGCTGCCTTTCTTAACTTCAACCATTGGAAAGTAAGTTCCTTGAGGGCAGGAACTGTATTTTGCTAGTATTTGAATCTCTAGCTCTCAGCATGGTGGTTAGTCCACAGTAAATACTTCATAAAAGTTTTCCCCTCCCTTCCTTCCTAATCAATAGGCTTCCTCTTATCACATGGGATATTGGTCTATAGGCAGCCTTTCCATTCAAACATAAGAACAAATGGTCTATGCAGTAATGCCAGAATCAGATATTCACTCAAGTGAAATTACTCTTTCCAAAATTATCATTAATCTTTTAATTGCCAAAAGCAAGATCTTTTATCAGACTTTCTTGACCTCTGTGTAGCATTGGGGAGCACTCTCTTCTCTGGGAAATTCTCTTTGATTTGGGATTTTGTGACCCTGCTCTCTCTTTAGAGGCACTGCTCTCAGTTACTTTCTCAGAATCCTTTGCTAAATGCGATTTTCATTTCTATTTTCTATCCCTTAACTGTAAGTTACATATCCATAAAACTTTGTCCAGGTCCCTGTTCTTTTTTCTCTCTACAGTTTATTTCTCTGTGATATCATCACCCCATATGAATTCAATTATCATGTCTATGCCAATGATTCCCACATCTAGCCCTACTATCAGTCTTGTGTTCCATGCCCTTGTTATTAGCTGCCTTTTGAACATTCTAACTGGATGTTCCTTCGATAAAGACTCAGCATATGCAAATGAATGTTTCTGTTCTCTCAGATTCATACATCTTCCTAACTTTCCTATTTTTACTTAGAGAATCACCATTCTTATTGCTGTTCATTTGCAATCTCAGGGTCATCATTGACTTTTCACAGTCTTCATATCCAATTAAGTGACAACTGCTGCTGATATTATCACCACAACATCCTTAGCATCCTCCCCATTTTCTTCACTCACATGGCCACCACCCTAGTTCAGGCCCCCATGTAGTCTTTGATACAATAACATTGGCCTCCTTGCTATTTTTTGAACAACACAATCCATCTCCCAACTCCACATGTTTGTACTGTCTGTCTCTCATGCTGAGAATATTCTCCTTCCTCATCTATACTTCATGGTTTCCTTTAGGTGCCAGCTAAAATCGTACCTTCTATTGGAAACCTTTCCTCATCCTTCTTTATTTTAGTGCATTCCCTCAGTTACTTCCTATTTATCCTGTATATAGCTTGAATTTATATAGTTGGGTCTTATGGATCATATGAACAATAGGATGGAAAACTAGACATTTTTAATGAGCTCCATTACCTCTCAAACCTCTCCAAAACAGAAATGATGTCCCAAAGATAGAGCAACTTCCTTTGTCTTCATGGTTTATGACACATAGAAACCAAAAATAAGTTTTCTTAAAGATAACAACATAAAACTAATGAATTCACTGATCTTGAGATGACTTAGCAATCCTTCCCCACCTCCCACAGTACCAGCAGTGAGGCTATACTAGCAGACCTAAGGCAAAATATAGGTTTTCAACAGAACCCTGTCTCCCACCACCTCTAAGTACCGTAGAGATCTGACTCTAAGCTACATTCATTTTTTTTCTGGTTGTACATGTAGAATAGTCAAGTAAAAAGCCTGCTGGTGACTGAACCCTATAGTACTAGTGCTGCAGAACTCTGAAGTGCTGATGCCAAGTCAGAGAACTGAATAACAGAGGGAAAATGACAGGCCATCAGGACACCCTGTATGGAGGGATGTTATACTGTACTGAACTACACCTGAGAGAAAGAAAACAAGATCCATCTGGGGCCAGTTCTGCCTACCCAAAAGTCCCTAGGAAAGAGAGACATAAACTGGAAAACTGTGAATCGTTCAGTGTGGGAGGAGATTAAGACACTTTGAGATCCAATACCCAAGGAAGCCACCACCATCAGAGGGGACAGTCATAAAGTTAATAAGGTAAAATCAAGAGAAAGAAAATAAAGCCTAGATTTACCAAATTCTCAGGAAGAAGAAAACTCAAAAATCTTGAATGTCAGCAGAACAATCAATATGGAAAACGTTAACAACAGAAGAAAATATGGTTTTCAGATTAAGCAAAAAAGTTCAGTCATCTACAAATTTGTTGTTCAGTTATTTTCAATCATGCCCAGCTCTTCATGACCCCATCTGGGGTTTTCTTAGCAGAAATAGCAGAGTGGTTTGCTATTTGCTTCTCCACATCACTTTACAGATGAGGAAACTTAAGGCAAAGAGGGTTAAGTGTCTTGCTCAGGGTCACCCATCTAGTAAGTGTCTAAGGCCAGATTTGAACTCACGAAGAGGAAACTTCCTGCTTCCAGGACCAGTGCTCTATCCATTGTAACACCAACTATCTGTTGAGAATTGAGAATTATGAGAGTGGAATAGCAATGTGAAGAATAGATTGTCTAGTTATTTGTCTATTTTCTTCCTCATTAGATTGTAAGCTTCTTAAGAGCAGGGACTGTTTTCACCTTTCTTTGCATCCTCAATATTTAGCACAGTGCCTGGTACAGAGTAGATTCTTATTTAATATTTGTTTCTTTGAAACTCTTTGTTTCTTTCCTGAACTATTGGATGAGTTTCCTAATTGTTCTCCCTGCCTCCAGTCTTTCCTTTCTCCACTCCACTTGATGTGGTTGCAAATGGTGCCCTAAGGGTTAGTATCTTCAGTATCTTGTGAGGCCCCTCTTAACCCTTATCTTGGAATACCATAAAACTTCCCCTTATCCCGGACCACAAAATTACTTGTCTCTTTCATCCCGAGTCATAAAATGTCCCCTGTCTTCCTTATCCTGTCCTTATAAAAAATAAGCCCCTGTGATGTAGTAAACTGGGAAAGAATTTTTACAGCTAAGCTCGGGGATAAAGGCCCAAATCATACAAGTCATTCCCCAATTGATAAATGGTCAAAGGATATGAACAGGCAATTTTCAGAGGAAGAAATTAAAGCTATCTATAATCATATGAAAAAATGCTCTAAATCACTATTGATTAGAGAGATGCAAATCAAAACAACTCTGAGGTACCACATCACACCATAAGATTGGCAAACATGACAGAACAAGAAAATGATAAATGCTGGAGAGGATGTGGGAGAGTTGGAACACTAATTCATTGTTGGTGGAGCTGCGAGCGCATCCAACCATTCTGGAGAGCAATTTGGAACTATGCCCAAAGGGCTACAAAAATGTGCATACCCTTTGACCCAGCAATATCGCTACTAGGACTATATCCCCAAGAGATCATAAAAATGAGAAAGGGTCCCACATGTACAAAAATATTTATAGCAGCACTCTATGTAGTTGCCAAAAACTGGAAGTCAAGGGGATGTCCATCAATTGGGGAATGGCTGAATAAATTATGGTATATGAATGTAATGGAGTACTATTGTGCCATAAGAAATGATGAACAAGAAGACTTCAGAGAGGCCTGGAAGGACTTATATGACCTGATGCTGAGTGAAAGGAGCAGAACCAGGAGAACTTTGTGCACAGCAAAGACCACAGTGTGTGAGTTTTTTCTGGTAGACTTGGAATTTTGTAATAACGCAAAAACTTCTTATAAAAAAAAAATCCCAAAGGTGGTTCTCAAGGCAAAATGCCTTCCACACTCAGAGAAAGAAATATGGAAGTCACTCACAAAATGTAGCAGATCATGTTTGTGTATGTGTACCTGTTTGTGTATCATGTTCTGATTTGTTATACGATTTCTTTCATTTATTTTAGTCTGACTACATAGCATGACTATAGTGAAAATATACTCAATAGGAAAGTATATGTAGAATCTATACAGAATTGTATGCATTCGTGGGGAGGGAGGGGGGTAATGGGGGGTAGGTGGGGGGGGAAAATCTCAAGTGTATGGCAGTGATTGTTAAACATTAAAAAATAAAAATAAAAAAAAATAAGCCCCTGTACATCTGTAAATTGCTAGTCCTTCTTCCAGGGTTAGCATGTTGCTTTTGCATCAGTAAAGCTCCCCTTAGGAGGAAAATCATCTAAGTGAATTCTTTCACACCTGAACCAGCTCTCCCAACTCTAAACCTCAACACACTCTGCTCACAGCTTCTGGATTGATTATACTTACAGAACAAATTAAACCATATCACTCCCCTGCTCAAAAACCTCCCATGGCTCCTTCTTACCTTTAGGATAAATTACAAAGTCCTCCGAGTAGCATTTAAAGCCCTTTATATCTAGATCTAGATGTTATACTTCCCACTTCTTTTCACATTACAACATGGTCAAACTGGATTGCCGATTTTCTTATACAAGACATTTTATTCTATCCTTTTTTTTTTTTCAGTACCTTTGAAGTACTTCCCAATTCTGGGATGCATTCTCTCCTTACATCTTGCTTTAGAATCACTTATTCCCTTCCAAACTTAGTTCAATAACATTTTTACATAGGACCTTTTCTGATTGCCCTAGCTACTACTTCCTTGCCTGGCTCTCTCTCTATTTACTTTGCATATAATATAGTTTGTATTTAAGTATCTGTGTACATGCTGTTTCCTTTCATTGAAATGTAAGCTTCTTCAGTGCTCAGGATCAAATACAAAATACTCTTGTGTTCCAGTCTTCTTATACCCCACCCTCATCTACTCTTTGATCCAATGACTTTGGTCTCCTTACTATTTCGCAAACATGAAACTCATTCTCTTGACTCCAGGATTTTTTCTAGCTGTCTCCCAATGCTGAAATGCTTTTCCTTCCTTATCTCTACCTCTTGGTTTACTTCAACTCCCAGTTAAAACCCTAGCATCCACAGGAAGATTTTTTTCTCTTTCTCCTAATTCTAGTGTCTTCCCTGTGATAATTATTCCCTATTTATACTATATGCTTGCTTGTACATGTTTGGGTGTTACCTCTCCTATTAGGACGTGAGCTCCTTGAGAGCCTTTGTTTGTATCCCCAGCACTAGGCCTTGTTTCTGGCACCTAGTAGCCACTTCATAAGTGTTTACTGACTGATTAAAATGAAAACTTCCTGAAGGCAGGGATTGTTTTACCTCTGTTTTTCAGCCCTAGCTTTTCAGCCTGCCATTTATGAGGCATTTAATAAAAACTCATTTGTAACTTGAGTTGCCCATGAGTATATTTACTTCGGGTATGAATTTCCAGTGATCAATTACTTATTTGACAAAATTTCTCCTGAACACTCTCTGAACTAACAGATCCCACCATGAGCGTGTACAGCTGCATTTTCAGGCAAGGTTTTTTCTCCCTAAAGGACATAATCAGCCCTAGGAATATTGCCTCATAATGGATGTCATACTCTGGAATATAACCTATTATAATCTAACCTTTGTAGCAAGTGTCTAGTGCTGAGAAAGGGGATTTCAGGACAGTATATGTTAAAATTAAACTGTCTCTTCCCCAAGAGTTAGGGTGGAGGCTGGGCCAAGAGTTCTCTCTGTGACAGCTTGTGGGATATACTGAAGATACAATTGTTCCAAACTGGCCAGAAATCTCTGTCTCTAAGTTTGCTAACATTAACCTCCTCAACGGTCTTTTTCCAACAGGGAAGAAACAGTTTTTTCCTCTCTTCCCTTTAGCTCTTTGCAGGCAAAGCTTGTATAACTTGACATTTACATCAAATGTTCCCAAAGTCACCATCACATACAAAGCATAGATATAGAACTACTTTCTGCAAGAACTTGGAGTTAGTAACAAAAATAATCTCACCAGGATAAAGGTTTAAAAAAAATTTAAACAAAAATGAGTAAATTGTAAGTAGAAAAAATATTGATTTTCCTATAATATGTTGATGTATCAATAAAATAGAAGTCATTGATAAGACTTACTATTAACACTCAGAGGTATTTGCATTTTAAAGAGGATTAAGAATCTTTAGGCAAAAATAGTAAGTCTCAGTTTTGGACTTTTGTGTTTCAGCAAGCAAATGGGAGAATTTGTGGAAGGACGTGGAGTTGTTAAAAGACATCCCTAAAATGATATCACACTCACCAGTGTGATACTTACATAGAAAGTTACACCTGCTTGTGGGACACAGAACACTGGTAGTTAATGCATACATTATTGGTGGTGCAGTTTGTTCTTCATTCTGGAAGAGGAACATGATGTCAGGAACGTGATACCATGACAATTACATAACTTTGAAAGAAATACTTGAAAAACTCTGTAATTATCAAGAGCAGAACTGCCCTAGATAAAAGCAGTTTCTGATACAAGGGATAAATAATAACTTCTATTGTGTGTTCATTTCTCAAGCTCTTTGGATTGCTAGATAAGCAAAACAGGACTACCTGAGTACAGAAAATGGATTATGAAGTGGAAGCATGTCCCAGTATTTGAGGATTGTAAAAAGGTCCTTTAGTTTTCTTCACTTAGGCAACATTATAATAGCATTATAGATAATGCATTGGTGAGGGTGGCGGAGGGGAAACACCTGTAGTGTTTAAAGTGTTAAGATTATTAAAGACAAAGGGAATATATTTATTTAACATGGCATTCCTTTAACTTCAAATTTTTCAAAATAATGATTTTTATCTTATGGATATTCCTGCCTAAGGTCCCTTCCCCTCCACATCTTACTAAATGGCCCTTCAAAAATTATTGAATTTCTGGGGCCAAAATAATTTATCACCTTGTAGTCTCCTCTAGTGATAAGCCTCTATGAGTTTAGCATGGTTGGCTGATTTCTGGGAGTATTCTTTAAGCCTTTTCAATTTGATTAGACCACCTAGAGCTGATATCTTGATGGCAAAACCTTTAAACCTTTGATAACCCCAAATCACCTTCATTCCCTGGGGCCAGAGAAGAGAATTTTAAAGATTAAGTATTTATATGTTGCCCAATATAATGTGATTAGGGCTCTTATAAGTGCTCAGAAATATCTCCTGATGGATTGACAACCCTCTTAGAAATTCATGTTTTCTTTTCACCCTAATCCTTACTGGTTTCTTGGGAATGCCTCCCACAGGGAACAAAGAATTCATGCTAATGATAGACAAAATATTCCCATTTTAAGCACAAAGAAACACAAAGAACATTGAACACCTGAGTTTAAATCCTTGCTCTATAACTTGCTACTTTTGTGATGTTGGGCAAGTCACAACCGCTCTGGGACTCAGTTTTCTCATCTGTGAAATGAATTGTTAAAATGACAGCCTTTAAGGGTCCTTCCAGTTTTAACCCTGTGATATCAGTAAGTCTTTGTTTCCTCATTTGTAAAAGTAAGATATAGGAGTAGATGATTTTTAACATCACTTTTATCTCCAAATCTGAGGAACTGCATGAATTCTAGGTAAGGTGGGGAGTATTTGAACCCATGGGAAAAACTTTTTACTTAAAATAATCATAATCTCATTCATTCAAACATGTTTTTCCTCATCATAGTTCAACTATGAGAAGTGGTGTGGCATGATATTGATAGATCTGTCCTCATGTTCCCAAGACCCAGGTTCAAGTTCTGCCACTGAAATGCATACAGTACATGTGATGTCTGACAGGTCACTTATCCTTTCTGTGTACCAGGCATTGCTCTATGACTTTAATTTGGGGAATGGTTGCTGAGCTACATCTTACCTTATATCCTCTGAGTTCTTCTTGGTAGGTACCCCATGGAGCCCTTGAGGTCTCTCTCATACCAGCTCTTGCCACGATTGACATTATTTCAAAGGCATCTTCTCACTAGCCTCTTTGCTTCCTTGAGCCAACAGGGCTCCCACTCTCTCCATTCTGGAAAATTATATCAGTACTGCTGTAAAATTCACTCTGCTCTTGTAGGGTAAGCATGTCCCAATAGGTTTTCTAAGTGCTATTCACAGGGGCTTTGGCAAACACATTCTGAAGTCTGGAATGCCCCTGAAGAGGGCAGAGTAAGGACTGTAATAGAAGGGAGAAGTGGACATTGGGAGGGGCAGACAAAATAGCCCCTTGAGAATTCCAAAACTTGGGTTCTCTTTCCTCCAGTCTCTGAAAAGGTAATCAACTAAGATTATGCTTATCTTCCCTATTTTCTTCTCTAAATATTGCCAGTAGGTTCAAAACAAAAAGCCACTTCCTGCATGTTTTCTCTTAAAGAGATAAACTTGTACTGCTCTTGCCTTTCTTGTCATTTCCACCTGTACCTTGGGTCCCTTCTCACCCTAGAGATACCTCTGCCTCTGTGGCTGGTGCCCTCCTTCCATTAGTGAATGCCTATCAGGAACTGAGAAAATGCCCAGGTAAGCCATGACTTACTTCTCTCCCCACTCCAGTCCTCCCTCTGGGATTTGCCACCTTGACTCAAAAGGGATACCTTTTGGCTCCTCTGCCCCACTTTCCAGCTCAGTTTAATGTGGCATCTTCTTCCATAACAATGTTAACTCCTTGATGATAGGGTCTGTATTTTTCCCTGTATTTTTATTCCAAGTGCTTAGCCTAATACCTGGAACATAGTAAGCATTTAATAAACCTTTAATCTTTCATGGTGGTGCTCATAATGTTGCATCATAACCTTTCCATCAGTCCAGAGTTATACTTACACAGCAGTGCACATATCCCTTGTGTTTATTTGGAAACTTGAGTTACATGGGCTACTACTTTTTGGAAAGCTTCTATCAGTATACTCCCTTACAGTCACCTTCACCATTCCTACAGTTTTCCCAAACATAATGTCCCTCCTTGACTATATATATATACACACATATATATACACACACATATATATACATACACACATGTGTATCTATGTGTATATGCATATCATGTGTATATATGTATGAACGTGTGTGTATATATATATATATGTATATGTGTGTATACAATCTTCTGTTATTAGAGTGGAAGTTCCTTGACATCAGGGACTGTTTTTACTTATGTTTTAATATATCCAGATTTATCAATATTCTTGAAATATTCCAAGTTTTCTAAATAATATAAACCTATGTGTATATATTTATATGTATACATATACTGACGCATACATGTATATGTGTACATATACACATACACACACATTCTTTCAGGAGTTCCTGTATCAGTGAAATTACAGGTCTTAACTTGGAAAAAAAAAACACCCTAAAATGTTCTCTTTTTTCCCCCTTCCCAGCATTTTAGAAGAAAATCAAGACAAAATAATCTCATTGTAATTTAATCCCCTTGTTTTTGAAGTGAAAATAACAGAGGGAAATTATGCCAGTAAATGCAGTATGTCATTAACTAGTTGAAACTGCTGTGAAAGAAGCATAAAAACTGGCAATGTTTTAAGGGTTCCTCATGGCATCTTACTACCATAATTTGGAACGAAATTTAGGAGTTCTTTTACTAAAGCTATTGTTCCACCAATTCAAAGACATAGCTTCTATTTGTTTGTTCTTTGAAGTGAACTAAGCCAATTTAACTAAAGCAATTGTGTTTTAATCCATATTCCACTCAGCACCAAAGTCTGATAGAATATGAGAACATACTCAGATTTCACTATATGCAGTGTAACAAAGTGGAAGTACTGGTCTCAAGCTTGCAGATTAATTACCTGTAAAAAAACAGGGAATAGTTATAATATTATAAAACCAAAATTCAATCACTCCATCCTTCTAAATTTGAATTAGTTCCTTAAAGTAATTTCTTGGTCTCTGATCACATGAATATTCAGGTAACATTTATAAAGCCACCTTCTATCTACCAGATACAATCCAAAAATAAAGCATACAAATGTAAAATAAAACAAAATATAAACAGTCTTTGCTCTCAAGTCTCTTACATTCAATTGGGGAGGGAGGAGGAAAAATGCGCATAGAAAATTAAATATAAAATATGTACAAAGTACATAATAATACCTTTGAGCATTTCAGATAGTTCTTCTGTGGATTCATCTGAGCTGAGTCTTGAAGGAACCCAAGTATTCCAGTCATGTAGAGAGGGTAGATTAGTAAATAGCCCTGTTTGGCAGGAATGTAGATTGCATTAGGGAGTGTAACGTGTAATAATCCTGGAAATGTAGGCTAGGGGCAGATTATGAAGAACCTTAAAAATTAAACAGAGGACTTGGTATTTTATTGTAGAGCAGTGGTTTCCATTTAGCGTTTTTATAAATTCCATGGGGATTTGTGTGATATAGTCCAAGGGGTTCATGTTAAAAATTATTTAACACCGATTTAATCAGAAAATAACGGCCCAATAATATTACAAACGTATTTTTTCCTCTGAATATTTGAAATATGATTGTTTTGCTTCTGCAGTGATTTGAAATCTTCATATACCCAATGGTCCTGATGTTTATACAATCATATCAAACTCTGATAACTTCTAAGAAAAAAGTATTCTTGCTGTTTCTTAACCTGTCATCAAATTGTTTCCAAACAAACAAAAGGGTTTGAAATTCTAAGTACAAACTGTTTCCCAAGTCTGATCAGGCAAATGCACATACCTTCATTTCCATTCTATACATTGAACTACAGTAGCCCCGTTGTTCCCCTCTGTTACACTGTAATCATACCTTATTAGCTATGTAATCATGTGATCCAGATGTTATAGACATTTGCATGTTTTTGCAGCACTGATATCAGGCTCTTTGAAAGTCATAATCTTTGGAGATCTAAATTATGAATTATATTGCAAGCATAATAGATTACCACAAAATTCTGTGGAAGCAAACTTTTTAATGGTTCTCAGTTTCCTTCACTTATTTTACTATACCTTCTGCCTGTAGAATTTTCTTTGTTTTTAAATTTTATTTATTTATTTTTAGTTTACGAAATTTAGTTACACAAGTTTTTGAGTTTTAAATTAGTTCCCTCCTTCCTCCCCTCATTCCTCCCCAAGACTGCTGCAATCTGATATAGGTTCTTGTCTGTAGGATTTCAAATGAATTCGTTGGTAATATTGGTCAGTTGTTCAGTAGAGTTCTGTGAGAGTATAGTAAACATTCCAGTAAAAGAAGAGAAGGAAGTTGTGTTTTTCTTTATGAAGTTTAGTTTAGATATAAATATAGTTAATAATGAAGCAATACATGTATTTATATTTTAAATATATTTAACATTTAATACAGTGATTTCTTTAGACAGTAGAAAATTAAATATTTGATATTGTAGTAAATTAAAGGGAACTGAAAAGGTAAGGAGAGGAGTATAATAAATAAAGGTACCCAGCACAGGGACTTCATAGAAAAAGTCCAAGAGAGTTAACAATGAAACTTGAAAAAGAATGAAAATGTAGTTGACCTGGGCTTCCTTTTTAAAATGGAGACTCTAAAAGGAACCAGGAAATTAGTGGGAGAGGTCACTGGGGTAGAGTACTTGCAATATGTGAAGTTCAGAGGTGGATTGAGATTGGAGGGTGAAGAGGTTTCTGGAATATTATATAGAGAGATGTCAGGAGGGTCAGAGGGTGAAGCCTAGAGAGCTGTCTCTGAAAGAATGATGCCCTCAATGAAATAGATAATTTAAGAAGTGGAAAAGACTTGGAGGCAAGGAAAATTAATGAGTTCTGTCTTCCATATGATTAATTTGAGATTTTTATGGGACATACAATTGGGAAATATTGGGTAGGCAGTTGGTGAAGTGAGAACGGAGTTAAGAAGAGTATTTTGAACTGTATGTCTACATCTTAGAGTCATCTACATAGAACTGAAAGTTAAACTCATAGGAAGTAATGAAATCACTAAGAGAATGTCTGGAGGTTTAGACCATATATGATCATCCACCAAAAAACTGAGATGGAGTGTCGAAATAGGTGGGAGGAGATCCAGGAGATTATAGGTCATGAAAATACATGAAAGAGGGTGTCAAGAGAAGGGATGGTCATCAGTATTAATTTAGAGAGATCAAGAAGTAAGAGGAATGAGAAAAGGTCATTGCATATGGAAATCAAAGGAACTTTGGTAAATTTGGAGAGAATAATGTCAGCTGAATGAATAGGTCAGAAGGCTGATTGTAAAGAGTTGAGAGAAAATTAAGTGGAAAATGTATAGATGACTTTTCATAGAAGTTTGGCTTTGAAAGGGAAGTGAGAGACAAAATGATAGTTTAAGTGGACATGTGTTTTAATTGACACATGAAATATTTTTGTAATTTGTTTACTTCGTATACAATTATTTGTGTTACAATGTATACTTCCTAGTTTCATTCTAGATGACGCTCCAATGCATTCATGTATTTTTTGTTCAAGTATTGTATTTTTTTTTTTTGGCATTTTCTAGATTTGGACTATGTACTGCATATTGAAATTGAATTGAATTGAATTCCCAATTTAAAATGAATCTCTTCTTCCTTTCATTTTGATTCAGTGCTCCTTGGTTTAAGAATATTTTATTAATGTCTACTGTCCATAGTAAGTCCAATATTAGGTCCCAATGTACACAAATGTGGAATTGGAGAACTAATAATTAAAGCAAATCCTAAATAGGTCTTTTCTTCTGTCTTTCAGTGATTCTGCATTTTATAACTCCTATTATTTGAAAGGAAGAGTGTTAGTTTATAACTGCCTTGGAGATAATTGTCAATAGCACTTTAAGAGTTACAAAGCACTTTAAGCAGAGCAAAGTAAACGGTACAAATAAATTATCCAAATTTTGCAGATGGGGAAACTGAAGCTCAGAGAACATGTGCAAAAAACTCCAAGGTCTTGTGAAAACTCTGTGGAAATATTATCAAACCTATTTGGTGCCAAAGGAAAAGAAGAGAATGAGGCTTAAAGATGGTTCTGAAGTTTCATGTCTGAGTGATTAAGAGAACAGAAACAAAATTCATAGAGGCAAATTCTGAGGAGAAATAGGTTTAAGGAAGAAAAACAACTGAATTTAATCTTTGACATGTAGACTTTGAGGCGTCAACAGTACAAGCAGGTGAAAAGGTTCAGCACACAACTGGCAATGCAGGTGTGGAGGAGAAGGATGAAACTGGGGCTAGAGACAAAAAGTTTGAAGAAGAATTGCCTAGAGGTGAGAGTTAAATCTAAGAAAATTACTGTTAGGCCAAAATTAAGATAGCTAAAGAAAAGACCTTATCCTTTGACTTCTAATAAGACCAGATCCATAGTGACCAAATGGGAAGAGAAAGAGGAAACAGAGGAAAACAGGGGGTGCTCTCTGAGAGGTCTCTAAAGGTCTTTCTAGCTCTACAACAAATCTTATGGTCTATGATATAAAATGAATGGTCTTCAAATACAGTTATCCCTTCCATATCATGACATTCCCTATTGTAATTTTTATATGTCATAGATTGGCATAAGAAATTAAATGGGATTTTCTTTTTGGGTTTTGGGAAAGGCTCAGACCATACACGAAGCTCAGCAGAAAGTTTAGAAACTCAGAAATGCATAAAATATATGTATAAAACTGTATGTATATAAATATATGTATAAAATATATGTATAGAACATATTTTATCTTTTGGTACCATAATAATTCAGACTTTTTTTCTGGTATAAAGGGAAGGCCAAAAAATTTTTCACAAATTTTTCAGATTGTTAGGGTGCTACATCTCTAACCCCTGTGATGTGTAAGGGATAACTGTATTCATTTTGGAACAGATTGTTTGTTGTTTATGGACCAGCCCAGTTAAGTCAGAGGCACTCTTGTCACCAGAAAGTTAACAGTCAAGTAATGAATAGTTTTGATTATAGCAATTCATCAAGCCATCTTCTATGATGTGGAGTAATTTTGGTCAAAACTAATAGAGGAAATAGTCACCCTAGCAAATTCATTACTCTTTTGAAACAACTCATTAAAGTAGAATTAATGATTTATGGTCAACATGAAGCCGAACTTTCATTTTTTTTTTGTCTTGACTGCATCTTTTGTCTTTGATGTTTTATTATTCATTTTGACAAAATTTAGAGGTCTTGTCCTCGGTAAGATAGTTGAGAGGGTATAAACATCTTCTCTCTCTGACCTGGCTTCATGTATCCCATTAGTAACTGGTTGTTGAAGTTCATTGACATTTGTGGAAATTACATGCATATGCCGTGCCAACTCAGTCAGGTGACATTCCCACAATGGGCTTTTTGACTGAGTAACTATAATATTTTGAATCCCTGAATCAGAATGTTAGAACTGGAAAGAAATCACGGGAATCACCTCATCTATTGTCTTTAGATGAAGCTAAAGGCAAAGGACTTCAATGATTTACCCAAGTTACAAAGCAAGGTAGAAATAGAAATGGAATTGTGATTCCTGCTCCAGGGTTCTTTCTAGTATAATTCTGTAGCTTGGCATATTTATTTAAGTCGCATTTAAGTAACCCTAGGTTACACAAAATATAGCATTGAATTCATAGAGGTTATAACGGTCTACACACTAAACTGCTAATTTACCCTTGAAAACTTTCCGTCTTCTTATGGAGATCGGCAATCAGAAAGCGATATAAGCAAAAGTTTAATCTGACATAATCATTTATACCAAAACCTTCTTTTAAAAATAATAGATTCTCTTTTTTCAATTAATAAGCATTTAGTTTCTCTACTTCCCACTTCTGTTTGCTGAAAAAAAGAAAAAAATGTCACTTTTATAAATATAGAATTTTCTTTTGTTATTACATTATTTATATTTCCCACTATATATTTTCTTCTGTCTGATCTACACAGCTATTCCTTAAAGATAAAGAAAGGCGGGGGGGCAGGGGGGACGGGGGAGTTCCACAATGCTAGCGGACTGATAATATCAAAAACTCTGATTTTATAGGTATTATACTACTACACTCATCAATTCTTACTTCTGCCATAAAGCAGGGGGAAGATCTCTTCTCATATCTCCTATTTATTCTTATAGTTCCTCTAATACTAACATCCTCCTAACACTACATATGAATCTAGGAAGACAGTGAGAATAGGATACAAGTCAGAAGATAAATAGCTGGAGTTTTAAATAATAGTATCCTAAAGCTTGTACGGCTTTGAGACCAATTGTAAGGTTTTCAGCAAGCATTTATACCTCATAAATTAGCAAATGTTACAAATCAAGCTTTGATTTATTGCTTTGTTTGTCCAGAGTGAAGAAAGTGAGAGGGGAATTGTTTATAATGAATATGAAACTTAAAAGTGTGTCCAAGGTCTTCCCCACCTGCCCAGCTGGTTGTTACACATTTACTAGCACATCCCTGGATAAAACAAATGTAATAGAGAAAGACTTAAAAAACAACGAAATTGCTTGTGCAGCGGTTTGCCTTATTTGATCTTTGCTGCCAAGCCAAAAGCTCTCTATTCAAATATTTTTGCAAATTTTTTTTATTAAACAATAACAATAAGAGGATAAAATTTTTCCTTCTTTTTGTTTACAATATTTTAGAAAATTATCTATGAAACAAAAATTGATTAAAGGAAGGACCTCATGGATATAGATTTTTGAGAAATTTTTCTCCCTTCATGAAGTAAGGAAATGGTATCAAGGGAAGGAAACAAGAACAAAGTACAGTAGTCTCAAAAAAAACCCTTTCCAGTTCTTCACGAATAAAATTTTATTATTTATATGTTGCCATAGCTAGGAGAAAAAAATCAGAGCTTTGATGTCTGTCTCTTAGCATCTTTTTTTTCTTAGAGGGGGAGAAGGGGCAAACCTACAAACTGGAGTGGTATGGGTTTCCTACTGACACAAAGGCCTCATGAAAAATGTGTATACATGTACATATATGAATGTTTAGTGATGTTTTCCTTTAATCTTTTTAAATTTTCTTATAAATAGGTACATATAAATATAATAATAACATTTCTCCATTGCCTAGTTTGGATTTTATGAACATAGAAAATTTTTTATTTGTTATATTTATTATGAAATTAAGCTGGACCTTTTGTAGAAGATACAGAGCATAGAGACAAGTAGTTGACATGGAAGAGTTCTGGCTCTGGAGTCAGGACAACTCCAGTTCAAAACCAACTTCAGACACTTATTATCTGTGTGACCCTGGACAAGTTAGGTAGCCTCTGTTTGCCTAAGTTATTAAATTTATAAAATACGGATAACAACAGCACCTACCTTTCAGAGTTGTTATGAGGATCAAGTGAGATGATGTTTTTAAAAAAATGCTTAACATAGTGCCTGACACAGCCTACATGCTATAGAAGTCCCTGCTTCCTTCCCATATTATTTGTAAAATTCCTGAGTTTCCTGGTTTGAAGACCAAGAGAAGTATTCTACTTTTCTGATATTTGTTAATGCATATGCATATATATATGTACAAACATATATATATATGTCTGTATATATGTATATGTGTGTATATATCTCTATCCCTTCATCTATCTATCTATCTATCTATCTATCTATCTATCTATCTATCTATCTATCTATCTATGTATCTATCTACCATCTATCTATCTATCTATCTATCTATCTATCTATCTATCTATCTATCTATCTATCTAACTTTCTATCCATGTCTTCTCAAGTTCAAAATGTTTCAGTTTCCCATTGTTTGACTTTCAGCAATCATATTCATTTGAAACTTGAATCTTTAATTTAGAAGTGCATGCTTTTTCAAGATTAATGCAAGTTTCAAACATAACTGACACTCTGCCATGACTCATATTTTCCTTCTTCTGTGAGAAACCTGGTGGTGCCAGTGGTAATAGGAGTTACACAAAAGATTACCTTTTACAAGACATGGCTAGGTATTGCATTATAAGAATTTAAATCTATGTTGAAATTGACTTAAAGTGACCTTGGGAAATTATTCCTTATTTTCCCCATAGTCTCCATGTTTTATATGTACCAAAGAACTATTTTATGGAGCTAGAAAAAAAATAAAATTCATCTGGAAGAAGAAAAATTCCAGAATATTAAAGGAATCAATGAAAAACATGTGAAGAAAGGCAGAGTACCAGTAACACATTTTAAGCTATATTATGAAGTGATAATCATGAAAACAATCTGCTACTGGCTAAGAAACAGTATTGGATCAGTTGAATAGATTAGGTACACAATACGTAGCAGTAAATGACCAGCGTTTCTGGTCCAAGATCCAAGCTTTCGAGGGTAAGAATTCATCATTTGATAAAAATTGCTGGGAAAAGTTGGGCAGAAAGTAGGCATAGACCAATTTCTCACAATATATACCAAGATAAGATCAAAATTATTCATATACAAAGGGTGATATTAGAAGTAAATTAGGTAAGTGTGGAAAAATGTACCTGTCAGATCTATGGATAGGGGAAAAGTTTATGACCAAACAGAAGATAGAGAGGATCGTAGAAAGTAAAACATAATTTTGATTATATGATATTGAAATGGTTTTGCACAAATAAAATTAATACACGCAAAATTATACAGAAAACAGGAAACTGGGAAAATTTACAGTCAATTTCTCTTATAAAAACCTCATTTCTCATATATATAGGAAACTTTACCAAATTTTAAAAATATAAATAGTTCATTCCCCAAGTGATAAGCGACTAAATGATATGAACAGGCAGTTTTCAGAAAAAGAAATCAATTTTATAGTTACAAGGAAAAATGCTCTCAATCACTATTGAACAGAGAAATGTAAATTAAAGCAACTAACACAATGATCATACTGGCTAAGATGATAGAAAAAGAAAATAACAAATGCTCGAAGTTAAGTGAAAAAATTGGGACAGTTATGAACTATTGGTAGAGTTGTAAACTTGATCCATCCATTCTGGAGAATAGTTTGGAACTGTGCCCAAAGGGCTATAAAACCATGCTTACTTTTTAACCCAGCAATAAAACTACTAGGTGTATATTTCAAAGATATCAGACAAAAAGGAAAATTACCTATCTGTACAAAAGTATTTATAACAGATTTTTTGTGGTGGCTAAGGATTGGAAATCGAAGTGATGACCATCAATTGGGGCTGACCAAAAACCTGGGAAAACTTCCATGAACTGAGGGCAAAATGAAGTAAGTAGAACAAGGAGAATACTGTACACTGTAATAGAAATATTGTGAGGATGATCAACTGTGAAAGACAGCTACTCTGATCAAGAAAATGATCAAACATAATTCCAAAGGACCCATGAAAAAAATGCTATCCATCTCCAGAGAGAGAGACTGAAGCATACTTTTTAAAAAGCTTTCTTTGTTGTTCTTGGGATTATTTTGTGTATTTTCTAGCATAGAAATCTGTTTTGCATGACTTCACACATGTAATCATATTGCTTGATTTCTCAAGGATTGGTGAAGGGGCAAGATAAACGGAGATAATTTGGAACTCAATTTAAAAAAAGAATGTAA
Organism: Notamacropus eugenii; assembly: GCF_028372415.1. NCBI lineage: Eukaryota > Metazoa > Chordata > Mammalia > Diprotodontia > Macropodidae > Notamacropus > Notamacropus eugenii. The sequence goes on from NC_092877.1 coordinate 308,335,841, forward strand.
TTTATTACATTTAATTTGTAAATATTTCATGAAATAAAATACATTTTAAAAAGGTTAAGAAATTAAAACTTCTGTAAATTTCTGAATAGATGAATGATACACATGGGTAAGATAAATATGCTGGTTGTGTGTCAGATGAATTTGAAAAATTAATTGTTTGTAGTGAGATGAATTAGAAGAAAGAGATAATTGCAGTACATGTGCTGAGAGTTCAAAATGGTAAAAATGAGATGGTCTTGTGAAAATTCTGTGAAAGCAGAATCAACAAGACTTGGCAACTTATTTGATCTAGGTGATGATGGAGAGGGAGATGTAAGGATCAAAGATGGCTCAGAGGTTCTTGGGTGACTAGAACAGCAATACTATTCATACAGGCAAATTCTGAGAAGTAGGTTTGAAAAAGAAAAATACTGAGTTCAGTTTTCAACATCTTGTGTATGAAGTGCTTTTGGACAAGCAGTTGAAAAGTTTTGGCAGGTAATTGGTAATGCAGAAAGGAGAAGATGGGGGCGGGGGAGGGCATAGAGACAGAAATTTGAGAAATAATTGTCTAGAAGTGGTAGTTAAAATCAAGGAAAATACTCTGTTAGGGCAGAAGTAGAGAGATAAAGAGTATGTAAGTGATAGTAAAGTATGTGAAAGTGAAAGTAAAGAATGTAGGTGATACCTACATTCACTAATTATGACGAAGAAGAATAACCAGAAAATAAAACAGAATAAGAGGTATCTTAAAATTACAAAACAAAACCCCTAAGAGGATAATGTCATAGAATATAGTGGAGGTACTGGAAATGTTGGAATTGAGAAATAATACATTAAGAAAAGATCACTTATGAAAGCTGATTTGTGACCAGATCATCATCTCCCTCTTCCTCTTGGATTTCTAATTTCACCTCCACTAGTAAGCCAGAGGGAAGTCAACTTGGAAGCCTATTTTGTAGGTATTACTAAACCTTCCTTCTATCCATATACTCATTCTAAATCAGGAGCTGCATACATCAAAAACATCTATATATTTTGTTAGGATGGAGAGTGTCTTAAAACTCTAGCCAATGATATTCCCTATTCTTCATAATGATAACCGAAGTAACAAACAGAATCTAAACTCCTGGCTCAGGTCACAGGTACGAGTACATTTCTTAATTTTAGCATAATAGCTGCTTGAGGCCATTTTGACTTTGTTTCCCCAGTGTTTTAATAAATGAATGTTGAAATTAAAGTCGTCCTAAGATAATACTGACTGGCCAATACTGAAGAAACAGCCCTCTCATCATGTTTATTATTAATCTCCAGGTCTGAGCTATGAAATTAGATCATATAGAAACAAGTATCATAAATTATTTAAGAGGCAGAGCAGAATTTTTTGCCTTTTCATTTTCTTTGAGTTTTCTCTTTTCTTCTCATTTCCATTGTCAGCCTTATTTTAAAAATTCTTTTCTATTTTATTTCCAGACTTTTTGGATAGTCATTGATTCTATTTCCTGACCAAACATGCGATCTCACCTGCATGGAGAACTCTTGGTGGTAGGTAAGTACTACAATAGATAAAGTGATGGACATGGAATTAGGAAGACCTAAGTTAAAATTCAGTCTTGCTTTTACAAGTTGTGTAATCTTAGGCAAGTCACTTAATCTCAGTTTGCCTCAGCCTTTTCATCTGTAAAATGAGAATAATTGTTATAATTATCTCCCAGGAATGTTGTGACGTAAAAAACAAGTTAAGATTTGTAAAACACTTTGCAAACCTTGAAGCAGTATATAAGGGCTAGTTATCATCGCCATCATCATCATCAAAGTAGGAACTCTTTCCACCCAATAACATCTATATCAGAGGTATCAAGTATATGGCCTGGGGACCATACTGGATATTCCTGAGTTGAAACAAATGCAACTAAAAGATGATTAGAAAATATTTAACAAAATGAATAAAAATACAATAGAACATAGATAATATTAATGTATGTTTTTTTAAACACAATATTAATGTGCAGGATTCCTTATGTATGGTTTAGTAGTTCCCATTTCTGTTTGATTTTGATACCAGTGGTCTACACAATCCATCTATGATGGAGCAAATAAGTCCTAGAGATTTGACAGAGCACTCTTGGAGGTTAAAGTGACTTACTCAGGTTTATACAGTTAACAAATGTCAGAAATAGAATTTGAACCTGCCTTTATAACTTCAAGCTCAGAACTCAATCCACTACTATTCAGCCTCTATTCATCTACTTTATAGATCCTGTAACATATAACATTTGTTTATTAATTTAGATTTTTCATAGAATTATAGGATCTCAGAGCTAGAAAATCACATGGAAATTATCTGATTTAATGCTTCTTTAAAAAATGGAAACAGATATAATTTTCTTAAAATCAGAGGAAAGAATTCAAACTTGAACTCAGATCACTTGACTCCCACACCAGGGCTCTTCCTACTATACCCTATACTTCATAGCTATTTCATCCATGTACTTACCCTCCCCTCCCCCCAACCACCATTGACGAAAAACTGCCAGAGGAAAAAGAAAGCCATATGCTAGTTTTATGTACTCATGTCCTAGCACTTCATAAGCACTCATTCTTTCCTTTATTTTGTCCTCTTGCTTACAATATCAGCTTTTGGTTCTCTAGTACTGGCCTTATTCTTTCCCCCCAATAACTCATTGAATGTTTTGAAAAAATATATAGCAACAAATAAAGATAACAATGAATGTAACCTTAAAATCCACCTTGCCTAATATCTTCATCAATTAGGAATACATACATATGTATATGTGTATGTGTGTATGTGTATATACACATATATGTGAAATTTGATATTTTGGTCTTTTAAAAAAAATAATCAACTATTTTAATGCTGAGGTAAGTATGTCCTTTATGGCACATCAGTTTTGCATTTTGTAATCCTGTCCTTCCTAGTTAATAGCATCCCTCTTTTTAATCTTTAGTGGATCCTCCCTTTTCTGCTTTATTTCCTCTCTTCTTCTTCTCTTTTTTCACTTCCTCCCTTTGTCTTTCTTATACTGGCTCTTTTTCTCTTTTTTCTCTCTTTCTTCTCTCTCCATCAGTGGGAAGAATATTAATTAATTTCTTGACCTTGCATCATACCTGCATTGTGTATAGTATATTACATAAGCATTGTTTTTGCTCTGCTGTGTTGAAACTCAGTGAGGCAGAGTGATTTGATTTCTTCAGTTTCCATTTTCTAGGTAATGTTCAGTTGACCCTTTCATCGTTCCATGAGTAGGTGCCCCTCATTTCTAGATGTCGTAGTTTTTACTAGATTAAAGCCGATCCCTAACATATCTTGGTTTAGGTGTCAAATTTCTGTCATCCCTATCACCTCCTCTCTATCCCATTTCTAACACCCTGGCCTTTAGGTAATCTGCTCACTTTTCTCTGAGATCTCATTCTGTCTATTTAGGCAGAATTTAAAAAATTAACTGAAAATTTTCTATCTTTGATAATAGTAGCTAGAAAGGATAAAATTTTACATATGATATAAGAAGTGATTGAGCTGTAGGAAGAGCATATTTCCAACAGCATCAACTTTCAGTGACATAGAGATCCCTCCCAGGGACACAGATTATCTCCTGGGGTCTTTTCCTGATTGCATGAGCACCTGCCTCTACAATTTAAAGTGCCATTTTCAGCTTGAAATACTTTGGGGGCAGGGAATGACTGCTGATTTTAAAGGGGCACTTTTTTAGTATTGAATTTTCCTGAGACTATTCATGAAAGGAAGAAAGTTAGCCAATTTAGAAGGGAACTGGAACTTTTAAGTATAAAAATTTTCTAGAGGAACAAATTCCCACTCCTCATCCCACCCACTTCCAATTAGTTCTGTAAAGGAAGCAATGTTTGGACACATTCTTTGTCAATCTTTATATTTAAAATGAAATTAGTCATTATTTACAACTACTATGAATAGCTAATATTTAAGCAGTGTTTTAAGGCTTACAAAGGTTTGTATATTATTATTGTCTTTGATCTTCACAACAATCCCATGAGGTAGGTACTAATTATTATCATCATTTTACAGATAATGAAACCAGGCTTTATAAGTGGGTACACAAGTAGCCCAGAGTCACAAAGCTAACGGGTTTTTGAAACAGTATTCAAACTTGGGTTTCCTGAGTCCAACTCTGTCTTTCTATTTATTATGTCATCTAGATATGCTTTATTTATTTTTATTTTTATTTTGGTGAGAAGTATGTGAGAGTAGAAATGAGAGATGGAATGATATGTGCCTGAACCACAGAGTGCAGGAAGGAGAGTAATGAACAATGCAACTGGAAAGATGAATTTCAGGTTGTAAAGAGCTTTCGAAGTCAAACAGAAGTTTATATTTTAAATAAGTAGGGGAACAAGTAGCTACTTGAGTTTGAATATGGGATTCTCTTAGTCAAATCTACTCAAGAAAAATCATTATAGCAACCATGTGGAGAATAAATTAGACTGAGGACAGAAAGGAGACAAGAAGACCAATTAGGAGGCCACTGAAATGACATGGCAAGTGAAGACAAGGGCCTGAATGAGCCCTTGGACAAAGATTTGTTTTAAAGAGGGGGAAAAATAGCAGGACATGAAAATCAGTTACTACATCAACGTCGTCTGACCATGTGTGCAATCTTTCACACCGTAATCTTCTATGTCTGTAAAGAAGGCATGGAGCTGCATCAAGAAATACTGTTCTGTAAATTATAATTGCATTGACTAGAAATGCTACCAGGATTCAGAGAAGTAGACATTAGTGTGGTAACATGGAAGGGAGACTTGAGCTATGCCTTGAAGGAATTAGTACAAAAAGAGAACTTTTGAGGTGAGAAAAACAAAAATAAGCAAAAACAAAGGGATGGGAATGTGTCCAGTATGTCCACAGGTCAGTGAAGAGAACAGCCCACCTGGAGCAGAGGACTCTTGGTGCAGATTATAATCGTCGTATTTGTAGCAATTATGTTATATGACTTATGTAGAATAATATATCTTAAGGTAGAAGAAACCTCATCTACCTTTTGCTCTAACCTCTCATTTTACTTGGTAATTTAAGTGAATATGAATAAAGCATGATATTAGCCAGGGTCCTTCTCTAGTGCTTTATGGTTAAATTTTATAGTTAAAAAGGAATCTCTATTTTTTTAAATTAAGAAAACTATCCTGAAATCACTAAATTCCTCAGTTAGAGTGAAGGGCACCAAAGTTATGCTATGTGGGTCTCAGATGAAGGAACTGGGAATGTTTATCCCTACAAAACAGAGGAGTTGGGGAGACAGGATAGTTTCCTTTACATATTTAAAGGTCTTCTATATGGAAAAGAGGTTAGAGTTTTCCTGCTTATGTAGTATATAAAAAATTTGAGAGACATAGTTTCTGGATAATTAATCATTTTATCAATGGTACTATCATATTATTAACAAAAGGGTGGTCTTTGGCCATATCTCTTAGACCAAAGACAAATCATATAATCCACTCAATGCTTATATGCTCTTGGAAGAATAGGTGCTCTTGAGGGTAGAAATCTGATTGGTTAATGATTAATGAGATAATTGATATTATAATTAGAGGTGGATCTGTTATCATTCAGTCTTGGTCAAAGAGACTTATCTATATTCATATCTCCCTGTCTGACAAAAGGGAGAATCCACATTTCCCAGACAAGTCTGACTTATATTAGAACAAAGCAATTTTTGCAGTATATCATTAATAACAAAAAAAATTGTAAAACACCAATGATATTATAAAATAAATACTAATTTCAAGATATTCCACATTACCATGATTAGTATTTACATATATGCATTGCTTAGTGAATGCTATAATTCTAGTTACATTCATCATCTCTTAATGAAAGTTTCATGCCCCTGTACCAACTAAGGTATATTATGACATGTGTAGTTCAGGAAATTTTTTTCCAATTTCCAAGTTTGCATCTGTTACATTTAATTATTTTATTATCATTAGCAACAGAAATCACATGAGGATGCTTTTAGTACATAGCAGGAGTAGACTGGAGTTCAAGTTTAGTGCTTGGTTACACTTTAGCAGAAAGATTTTTAAAAGATTATTCGCATCAAATGCTATTTTGGCAATAAAATAGAAAATGGTGCCTTTTGTATTAATATCCTGCTTTTAAAAAAAGTGAAGCATGTAGCTTGTTAAAAATAGTCATTTTGTCTATACCATTTCCATCTGTTTCTATCCTCAAAGGGGTCTGACTAATGAAAATACCAAATTTTAAATATTAGAACAACTTACAACTTAATTTGTGTAAGACTTAATTAAGCTAACAAAGAATAATTATAAATGTGTTTAAGTTCCCCATTTCATTCTAGCTTAAAAATACTCAATTAAAAAAGTGCTGCAAATACATACCCACATGATATATATATATATAATATATGTGTATATGAATGTAATATATATCTATATCTGTATGTATACATATGTATGTATACATATACACACAAACACACATACATACATACAGGCACACACAGACATGATAAAGAAATTAAAAAGGGACTGAAAACAAGCTATTTCAATGTGCATTTATCATATTAAGTCCACACTATGGACAAAGCACTTTGATAGACATTGAGGGAAGAAAGGAAATATAGATCCTGTAGTCAAGGGATTCTTATTCTACAGAGAATATAGCATATAAGTCAAAAAGTAAATAGAAGTTAATTTGAGGAAGGAGAGATCAGTCACGACTGTATGAGGGAAACTTCCTGTAGCAATAGAAATTACACAACGTTCTCTTCCCCTGACCCCCAATACATTTATTTCATTTTTACTTTATATGTATTTTGTATTTCTCTATTTACATGATTATTCTTCCTTTCCAATAAACTCCTGGAAACAAAGACTATTTCTTTTCTGTTTGTAAGGTACTAAATAAATACCTGTTGATTTATTGCTCCTTCATACAGAGACCCCTCACCTATTTTCCTTAATTTTTCTGGAAAACTAAATATGACAATGCTCTAGGGGAAGTTTGTTTCTTAGCAAGGATAGTCTATGTTAAGAAAGACTACTGACCTAACAAATTGACAACAATATTATGAAAATTTATTGTAGCATTTACTTATGATAGGTCGATAGTTATTGCTTAAGAATTTTGTTCCATATTAAATTTATGTGAGATATACTTTTACTTGAAAATTGAAATGTTTTGAAATAGCCCCAGAATAAGATACAAGGGTTAGGATGGGGTAATGAAAGAGTGTTGGACTTGGCATCAGGTTAATTAATTGTGGCTCTACTTCTAACTAGTTTTGGAACTTTGGAAAACTCAGTCAACCCCTTTATGACTCAGTTTATTCATCTATAATGTGGGGGAGCATAGTTTAATCACTCTGATCTCTTCCTACGTTAAAGTTTTATATTTCTAAGAGAACATGGGACAAACAGAATTGCTAACACCATAGTAGAGCTTGTTTTATGATTCAAATAATGATGAAAGAAAATCTTGAAGAGCATAGTCACATTAGGTTGGTGGGTGATGGATTTCCCAATGCAGTGCTGCTGTGAGAACCACTCTATTGCCTAGTAATGAAATTTAGTGGAACAACATAGCTGGGAGGTCTAGCATTATGTTTTTGTTTCTTGAGTGCACATGTACGTAATTGCTCTGTCTTAGCCAGGTCTTCAGGCACTATTTTTGATGGGCAAGGAAAGGGGAACTAAGAATCTTGTCAGTTCTGAGGCCTCTGGGACAAAATCTTTTTTTTTTTTTTTTTGTGGGGATTAGGAAGCCTAAATTCACAAAGGAAAGCTACTAGATAAAAATTCAAGCACTATGCTTTTGAAGAAATAAGCTGGAGATTCTTGTAGTAAAGATGGCAGCATGAAAGATTCTAGACAAACCCAGATCCCTTTAAAATCCCATCAACAGCAAGAGAAATGGTACCAAAGAAAATTATCAACAAACAAAAGATGAATTAACAGAAATTCAAATAGAAGAATACACACAAACACACACACACACACACACACACACACACACACGGGCAAAATAATGAAGGCTGACATTATTGGCTCACCTTACTTACCTTGACTCAGATCTGGGACAAAAGATGTTACAAGGAAGAATGACAGGATCCTATCATCCTCTTCTGTATTCGTGTTGAAGGGAAGTACCTCAAAGACACTACAGGTCGTGCTGGCTGGCTGACCTACTTCACAACAAGGACAGAAAGCTTTATGTGGCTATCAACATCCCTGCACTCTCCCTCCAGGCCCTATACTGAAGGATCAGCATACTGTGATCCCAACAACCTCAGACCTGAGGCAATTTCAGAAGAAATAGTAAGGAAAGATATGAAGCAGAACCTAAACTAGCCATTATTAGCAGAATCAAAGGAAAAATTTATACAGTGACCATGATGATTTAATGGAAAATGTTAAAATACATCAGAATTCTGATCATTGGAGTAAGACTTCTGAGTTTTGATAATAAAACAAGTTTCCTGTCTTTCAGCAAAGTGGTTATGGAAAGATAATGAGACATGCCTTGTCAAATATGGCCTATGTTTTGTTTTTTGTTTGTTTTTCTTAACTGTGCTTTGTTAAAAGAGAAGGATTTTGTATGTGTGTGTTTCAAGTATGGGGTGATAAAGAACATTGTGAAATCAGCAATGTAGAAAAATCCTCCCTAAATCACTCTTAGACCTAAATAAGAAGTGCTGAACATAGTGCATTTCAAATGCTTTTCAGTTACTCACTACAAAACATTCCTTTAAGGGCTCCTGATAAAGAGAAGTCCTGAAATACTCTAGGAAGGAAAAGTTCAGCAGCTGATTTTCCCTAAAAACTTATGGTAGTAGGAATATCAATCTTTTGGGCTTCATTTCTGTTTAATGTAATGGAACCCTAGTTTGTAGCAGGAAGCATCTCAACTTCAGTACTCATATATAATTTTCATGTTAAAAGGAATACATAGCAATCAAAGTGAATCCATTTTAGCTATCAGGACCATGGACAGAGATACTTATTACTCAGTTCAGTAGCTTGTCCATAGTTACCACATTATGTCTCTGCTCTGTTCCTTTTTCATCTATTTAGGACAATAGTTCTTAACCTGGGGTTCTGTATTTGTCTCTTTTTTAAATATTTGCTGCCTGTGTTTTGAGGTGTTTATTTTCTTTTAAAATTTCAGATATTCAATGCCTGACATCATACACAAGGATAAAGTTCAAATGGGTACATGATCTAGGTATAAAGACTGATACTATAGACAAATTAGGGGAGCAGGGGATAGTGTATTTGTTAGATTTATGGATAAGGAAGAAATTTGTGACCAAACAAGATAGAGAACATTAGGAAGTACAAAATGGATATTTTTGATTACACTAAATTAAAAAGTTTTTGCACAAATAAACCCAATGCAACCAAGATTAGGAGGGAAGCAGAAAACTGGGAAAGAATTTTTACAACTAGTGTCCGCGATAAAGGCTTCATTTCTAAAATATATAGAGAACTGAATCAAATTTACAAGAATACAAGTCATTCCCCAGTTGATAAATGGTCAAAGAATATGAACAAGCAGTTTTCAGAGGAAGAAATTAAAACTATCTATTGTCATAAGAAAAGATGCTCTAAGTCACTACTGACTAGAGAGATATGAATCAAAACAACTCTGAGGTACCACATCACAATTATCAGATTGGTTAACAGGACAAAACAGGAAGATGATAAATGTTGGAGAAGATGTTGGAAGGTTGGAACACTAATTCATTGTTGGTGGAGCTGTGAGCTAATCCAAACATTTGGAGAGCATTTTGGAACTATGCCCAAAGGGATACAAAAATATGCATACCTTTTGACTGAACAGTATTGCTTCTAGGACTGTATTCCAAAGAGATCATAAAAAAAGGAAAGGGTTCCACATGTACAAAAATATTTATAGCAGCTCTTTTTTGTGGTGACATAGAATTGAAAATCAAGGGAAAGCCCATATATTGAGGAATGGCTGAGCAAGTTGTGGTATATGAATGTTGTGGAATACTATTTTGCTATAGGAAATGACAAACAAGAGAACTTCAGAAAAGTCTGGAAAGACTTATATGAACTGACATTATACACAGTAACAGCCACAGTGTGCTAGGACTCTTTCTGATAGACTTAGGCCTTTACAGCAATGCAAGGACCTAAAACATTCCCAAAGCACTCGAGGTAAAATGCCATTCATATGCAGAGAAAGAATATGAAATTGGAACACAGAATGAAGCAGACTATTTTCTCTTGTGTTATGTTTCATTGTTTTGGTTTTTCTCATGGTTTCTCCCATTCATTTTAATTCTTCTATGCCACATGACTAATGTGAAAATGTGTTTAATAAGAATGTATGTGTAGAACCCATATAAGATTGCATGCTATCTCAGGGAGGGACAAGGAAGGGAGAGAGAGAAAATTTAAGACTTATGGAAGTGATTGTTGAAAACTTAAAACAAATTAATTTTTAAAAATTTCGGTATTTTTAATGCATTTGTTTTATATATACTATATATTTTATTCATTTAAAACATTATTCTTGGGAGTTCACAGACTTCCAAAAGGATCCAAATCACAAAAAAATAAAATAATGACCTCTCACCAGACAACAGTCTCTTATTACTAATGTCCCAACCTGCTTGACTATACTTCTTGCTTCCCTCTGCCTTTTACTATATCAACCAAGCTGTTGGGTCTCATGAACTAATGAGTTTAATCAGATTTAAATAAAGGATAATAAAATTTAAGTAATATACACATATAAAAATATCAACCATCTCAGTTGTCCCCAAAGTAGAGTCTCACCCTTTCTTGGTCCAACTCTAGAGTAGGAGAAACAGACCGTTTTCTGTTCATTTCAAAGGACCTAACAAAGTAGCTCACTTATGGCAGTCATACTGGTTAGAAGTTAGATTTCTTGCCTGTTCCTTAAGAGTGGCAGCTACCTTGACTCTATTTCCCCTGGCTCTAGATGCTTCCTAATTGGAAGGGATCTGTTTACCAAGTTTTGGGAGTCAGAACTATAATGCAACAGTAAAAGAAAGCTCATGACATTTTGGGCTTCATTGGGTGGCACAGTTTTCAGAAATAGAAATGTTATAGGTAGTTCTACTGTACTCTGATTTGATCAGATCTTTTCTTGGGCATTACGTTTAGTTCTGGCCATCACAATTTAAGAAGCAACTGTTTGGGTGGAAAGTTCCTAGAGGAGAGCAGCCAGCATGGTAATGGCCTTGAGTTCATGTCATATAAAGATAATTTGAAGGTACTGGTCACATAAGTAGCTGTGAAGAGATGACCAAAGAAATATATTATAAATGTCTTCAAGTATTTGAAGAGCTATTAGACAGAGAAGGGATTAGGCTTGTTGTTTTTGGAACCACAGGACAGAACCAGGAGCAGCAAGTGGAAGTTTGAAGAAACAAATTTAGCCTAGATGGAAAAAAAAAATCAGCTTCCTAATAATTAGTGATATTTATTAGTGGAATTCACCAGTTTGAGAGGTGATGAGTTCTCTTGTGGTTTTCAAGTATAATACTGACCATTATTTGTTGGATATGTTAAGATAGATTTTTTTTTTTTTTTGGTATAGGTTGAACTGCTAAGGCCTCTTCCATCTCTCTAATTTTGCTGTTTGATTTTTGTGGTTCAATAACCTCTACTGCTTACATTAACCATATTTTCCTCCTAGTGGAATGGGAACCTTCCATTGTACAGATTCCCTAGGCAGGGTAGAGGCAGGAGGAAAGCCATTGTCAGTTGTTCATATGCTTCTGTGTCTCTATTTCCTTCCTTACTCTTGAAAATCTAGTATTCGTGGCATGTGTTCTCATATTTGAACTTGGAAGTCCTTCAAGTCAATCCAGCTTTACTTTGTGCCTTGGCAGTGTCACCAATTGTATTCTTTCCAGATATCCAGAGAGAGAATGCAGCCATAGTCATCAGTTAGGATGATGACATAGGTAGGACTATCAATAATAATAATAATGCTGTTCAGTCATTTCAGTTGTGATGACCCCATTTGAAGTGTTCCTGGCAGATATTCTGCAGTGGTTTACCATTTCCTTTTCTGGCTCATTTTAAAGATGAGGAAACTGAGGCAAACAGGATTATGTGACTTGCCCAGGATCACACAGTTAGCAAGTGTCTGAGATTGGATTTGAATTCAGGAAGATGAGTTTTCCTTACTCCAGGCCTGTCACTCTATCCACTGCACCACCTGCTTGCCCTATGGTAACAATAACTACCATTTATGCAGTACTATAAGATTTAAAAAGTGATTTGTGTATGACATTTCACTTGATTCTCACAACAATCCTGGAGGATAGGTGTTATCATTCCCACTTTACAAATGAGGAACGTGTAACTAAGAGAGCTCAAATGACTTACCTGGGGTCACACAGCTTGCAGGCAGCTGAGGCAGGATTTGAAGTGAGTTCTTCCTAACTCTAATTTAAAACTCTTTTCACAGAGGCATATAGCTGCTTCACCAGAATCATCTTTAGAACCATCCTGGACTAGAATAAGCCATACTATAGACCCCTTCACACTAAAATTCTCATACAGAGTGGAAATCAAGTAGAAACGAACAATAAGGATAGGAAAGCTTTTAATGAAAGAAATCATACAGCCTGAACAGTATGAATTGAATGTGGAAGGGAAGTGTCTCTTTTTGTTGAAGATAGGTTGATTATATGGCACTAGACTTCATATCTCTGTCCGATCTCCATCTATACATATACAGACAACATACATATATATGTGTATATATATGCCATGTGTGTATGTATACATGTGTGTACATGTGTATGTGTATATACACATATTGATTCACAAGCTAGGAGAGACATATCTTTCCTCCATCTGGCCCTTCACTTCTCCTGAATGTCTCACTGACATTAACAAAGTTGCCTCATCTGCTTTTCTTGATATCATCTCCACCTCCCTAGATCTCACCATAGAATCAGAGAATCATGGCGGTAAAGCTGGAAGGGTTTTCAGAGACCTTCAAATCCACTCTCCAAAATATTTTTACATATAAATGAACTGAACACCAGGAAGGTTGTTACTTCATACAGGTAGTAAACAGTTGAGGTGGAATTTAAATCTGAGTCTAGAGATGGTTCCCTTTCTATTTTATTCCACAAGGACTATTCTGCTCACAGGTCCACACCCTGCTTGCCATAACTCATGGGGATTGTCACTGATAAGACACATAATCCTTTCATGGCTTTGATGATTACTGCTGAATTACTGAAATGTCTTTTTTTCCTCCTTCCCTTTGCTTCTCCTAAAAGATTATACTTCTTAAATAGAATATTTCATAATTAAAAAAAAACCTTCACAATCTGTATTATTCTACTTCATGAAACCTTGATTTCAATGAATTTAATATGAGAGGAAGTCTTGGAGTTTATACTGAATTACAGTGCTCCATCTTCATGCATTCACCTAAACATGCTTCCTGAATACTGCACATATTTTGGGTAAGCTCTTACTTATTCAACATTCTTATCAATATCAATTTTAAAAAGTAAGGTATAATTTTCCAACAATTTAAGTAAAGCTTCTTCATGTTCATCCATTCATTTAACAAATATACATTAAACACCTGCTAGGTGTTTACTCAGAATGTAAAGATCAAAGAGGATGGAGTCCGTATCCTGAAGGAATTTTTAGTCTATTGGGGTAGATAGAATATATGTAAATGACTTTAATGTAAATTAGAATCACAGAATTTGAGTAAAAATGACTTCAGAAATGATCTAGCACAACCAGGAACACCTAGGAATTTTCTTAATATGCCAAAAACTACTCATCCATCCACTTTTTGGAGATCTCCAATGATGGGAAGATCATTCATCCTTTGCCAGTTCCATTACACTTTTGGAAATGACTTTTTTCACATGTAAACATGAACATGTGCCTACATATGTGTGTTTATATATATGTATGTTTCAAATATACAGTACAGTTGTGTATATGCACAAGTATGTATGTGTGGGTATATATATACATGTACATGTGTGTACATGTGTGTGCATAAATAAAGCATACACAAATGCACATAAAATTATATGTACATGTGCATGTATACCTATGTATATGTGTGCACACATATATGTACATACATATGTACACATTTCCCCACCCCTCTCAAACTTCTATCAGATGGTTTATGTTCTGTTCTCTGGATATAAGTAAAAAAAAAGTCTAATAATTCTGGAGAAACTGAGAAGTGTAATATATTAGGTAAAAGACTGATGGAATTAATCAGGACCCTGGGTTTATAATCGTGACTTTGCTACTCACTACACTTATGATCTTAAGTAAACTACTGAACTGTCCTGGGATTGATGTGTAACATTAGGGAGTCAGACTAAATAACCTCTACAGCCCTTCCACCTTGAAATCTGTGACCCAATTATTTCTTTTCTCATAAAAGCATTATCAATGCTAGACTTTATATATCCTGCCCCGCTTCAGTAATCTCCTCTCCCACTACAACTTTCCCAATTCCTTTAATGGATTCTTAAGTGACATTACATATAGTCCTTTTCCAATCCTGGTCATCTTCCTTTATCTTGTAAATTTCCTTTCTAAAATGTGATTTCTAAAACTGATCACAGTAATCTAGGAATACTTTGACTATTATCTTCATTCATTTTTTTTATCTTCTGTGATAATGATAAAGCATTTATTTAGAGCTTAATATATTCCAGGAACTGTGTTAGGTACTGGAATTAAAAAGAATATGAACAAGACGGCCCCTGTCCTCAAAGAACTTACATTAGACAAAGGAATTTAATCCATAAAGGGGAGATAAGAAGAGCTGGGGTATGCAATTAATGTCATAATTTGGAAATGTTCAGAAGATGATGTGGAGTCCTGGTTCTGGGTAAGATAAGGTGGAAGGTGACCTTTCAGAATACATCTTACCAAGAGCAGAATCCAAGTTTCCAGCAAGGGGGGTGAGAGGGGAAGGAGGAGAATGCCAGAATGCAGGTGGAAGATTTTGGAAATTACAAGGGAAATTGTTGATTTGTGTCTTCCTCTATGCTTGAATTAATGCAATTTGGGATTACCTTGGCTTTTAGATGGGGCAAGGAGAGGGAAAAGAGACTTCCGAGTTGACAGCAATGTCTCGCGTTGAACTTGCAATTCGATAATACTGTGATTTGTTTGTTTTTTATAGAAACTTCTGTAACTTTACAGCTTTCACATTCTATAATTATGCAGTTGATATTTTTTTTAAACTCAAGTGCAGAAATTTATATTTATTCCTGTTAAATTTCTTTTGGTTAAACCTACTGAAGCAGTTAGATGGTATAGTGAATAGAGTACTAAGACCTAGAGCCAGGAAGACTCTTCTTCCTGAGTTCAAATATGGCCTCAGATGCTGATTAGCTGTGTGACCCTGGGCAAGTTACTTAACTGTTTGCCTCAATTTCCTCATTTGTTAAATGACTTGGAAAAAGGAATAGCAAACTACTCCAGTATCTGTGAAAAAATATCAAACACAAATGGGGTCACAGAGAATCAGACATGATTGAAAAGCAACTGAACTGAATGTTGGGCTTTTATTTATTTTTTTTTTTTTGTATCAGATGCAGGTTTCAAACTAAACTCTCTCTTTTGTTTTGGAGGGGTGAAGGCAAGGCAATTGGGATTAAGTGACTTGCCCAAAGTCACAGAACTAGTAGCTGTCAAGTGTCTGAGACCAGATTTGAACTTAGGTCCTCTTGATTCCAGGGCCACTGCTCTATTCACTGCATCACTAGCAGCACCTGAACTGAACATTTTAACCTGCCAAAATCTCTATAGATCCCACTTTTGCAGTTCAATGCAGCTTCATCTGGCAGCTAAAAGCATTGATAAATATGGTTTCTATGTCTTCTTGCTTTATGGAGTCAATAAGTCTGTTAGGTCACACATGTGGATATTTCTTCCAACAATGCAAAGTCTGATCCATCTATGTTTTCTCATGGATTTTCTAATCCATTTTCTGATCCATCCCATGTAATTCTTGTCCATGTTTCCTGGCAAATTCTCCATAGAACCTGTATTGAATACTCTAAAGGGTTCCTCTAGAAATTTGCGGGTACCAGGTGTTATGAGGTGTTTGACAATCTGCTGTTTCTCTCAATGCCATAGTCAATAGATGATACATTGCTGTCAGAATGGAGATAAAAGCAGGGCATGAGTAGTCTCCAAGGAATCATGGTTTGAGGAGCTGGCTTCCTATCCTAGTTCTAATACACAATTCTCTTAATTCAATCCTGTCACCCTTACGGGGAGATGAATATCTGTTCACTTAGTGAAGATCAGACTTCCTTCCAATCTAATTTCTGACAGCTGACCTTTCAGAATGAATAACAATATCACCTCTAAGAAGATGGAACTGAGAGGTTGCATGTGGTTGAACATGTGACCTAGTTTGATCAGAATAAGCAGAGCTTCTGGAGTCCGGCTTTCCTTCCTGGTAGCCATGAAAGGATTAAAACCTGGAATCTCTGGCTGTTTACTTGCCTTCATACACATTTTATTATCTATTTGTGGCTCGCTGTATAAAACTTTCCATTTTCCACCTCTTTTTCTTTGTAGAGGTGAGTCAGTCAGTGTTCTCCTGCCTTAGGTTCTACTTCAGCTACCTTCAAGGCTCAGCTAATTCATAAAGTTTCTTCTTAGTAACCTTAGTTGTTAGTGCTCTCCTCTCCTCACTGAAATTAACTTTAGTCTGATTAGTGTATATCTTTGTATTTATGATGTGATGTATGTATTATTTTCTCTCAATAGAATGGAAGTACCTTAAGGGCAAAGACTTGCATTTTTGTTTTTATACTCTCAGCAGCAAGCATAATGTTTGGTTCAAAGTAGGTGCTTAATAAATGCTTGCTGCATTGAAAACATTTGACAACATGGCTGAAAACATCATGCTAAAAAGCATGGGAGCAAGCATGAACCCCTGTTTCACTGCATTGGTGACTGGGAAGGCAAGAGAGCATTGTCCATTATCCAGAACCCCAACAAACATGCCATCATGACATTGACATACAATGCTGAACTTCTCTGGGCAACCAAATTTTGATATAATTTTCCATAAGCTCTCATGACTAACAGAGTCAAAGGCCTCGGTCAGATCTACAGACATTGTATATAGACCTCTGTTCTGCTCCTGGCATTTCTCCTGTAGTTGTAGGGCATCAAACACCATATCAACTGTTTTTCAGCCTTTTCTGAAGTCACAGTGGCTCTCAGGTATATGGCCATCTTTCAGGTGAAGGATCAACCTATTAAGGAGGACTCTAGCAAGAACTTTGCCAGCAATGACTAAGAGTGAGATCCTCATGTGATTGTTGCAGGACAATCTATTCCCTTTACCCTTATAGAGATGGACAATGGAGGCATCTTTGAACTCCTGGGGGATAACCTCCTCTTGCCATATAACCTGGAAAATTTCAGTCAGCTTTTGTATGAACAATGATTCCCCCTACCTTGTAAATCTCAGCTGGAATACATCAGCACCAGGTGATTTACTACACGAAAGCCTAATGGCCCTCAAAACCTCTTCTTCAGTTGGAACTTCACCTAAGAAGGGACTGACTTCAACCTGAGGTAAATGGTCAATGGCCTCAGCATTGATTGATGATGGTCTGTTGAGAACTCTATGGAAGTGTTCAGCCCATCTGTCTAGGATCATGTCCTTATCACTAATCAATGGGGCTCCATCAGCACTGAGTATTTGTGATGGATCATAAGTTTTTGGTCCATAAATAGCTTTCAGTGAATAATAAAATGCCTTGGATTATTACTATCAGCATAAAACTGAATTTCATCTGCCTTCTTACTGAGCCAGGAATCTGGTATCTCTCTAAGCTTTGCTTGTACTTTGTTTTTGATGGAATTAACTGCTGCCTTCTTAAAGCTGAATGAACTATCCTGCTGGTAAATCCTGTGGAGTTCTTGTTTTCCATTTAGCAGCTTCTGAATTTCCCCATCATTTTCATCAAACCAGTCTTGGTGTTTGTGAGTATACTGACCCAGATGAGCAAATGCAGTGCTGTACACCGAATCTCTGAGAGCTGCCCACTCCTTTTCTGCTCCCCTGTTGCCAACTGTGTGTTGGCTCAACTTTCCCTCCAAGTCAGCAATAAACTGTACAGGCTCAGAGAAGAGCTCTAATCTGTTAACATTAATTCTTCTGGTAGTCATTTTGCCTTGAGGTTGGCACTTTTGATGAATGCAAATATTCATCTTAGAAAGGCTAAGTCTGTGATCAGTCCAGCACTCTGCACCACACATTCCCTTTGTCACTCTCACATCTTGTCTGTCTCTTCTCCTTACAATCACATAGTCTATTAGATGCCAGTGTTTGCTGTAATAGTGCATCTATGAAGTTTTATTGCATTTAGGTAAATGGAAGACAGTGTTGGTGATGAGGTCATGCAATGCACAAATCTTCAGCAGTAAATGACCATTGCTGCTGTTGTTTCCAACTCCATTCCTCCCTAGGACTCCTTGCCAAGTCTGGTAGTCTGAACCTATTCTAGCATTAAATCGCCCAGAATTATAAGCTTGTCCTCTTTTGGCACATTGATGATAAGTGTCTCTAGGTCTTCATAAATTTTTTCTTTGACTTCATCAGGGTTTGTCAGGGTGGGAGCATAGACACTGATGATGGTGGCATGGCATTTTTCCTGTGAGTGGCAATATCATTGTCATGAGCCTGTCATTCACTCCTTTAGGCAGGCATACCAGTTTGCTGATTAGATTAGTTTTGATTGCAAAACCATGACGGCTTCCCAGAGCTCCCCTTCACTGCACCCACTCCAGAAAAAGGTGTATCCAGCTCCAACTTCAGTAAGCTGGCCTTCATTTGCCAAACTTGTTTCACTCAGTGCTGCTATTTGGATGTGATACCTGTTCAGTTCTCTTGCAACAAGAGCAGTTCTTCTTTCAGGTCTACTGGATTTTGTGTTGTCTATTAGTGTGTACACATTTCAATGTACCGTTGGTGAGTGAAATCATCTTTACATGTTTTTGTACATTTTTTGTGTTTTGACCACATAGTGGGATTCCCCGCCTGCTGTGGTAATCAGGCCAGGGTTGGGTAAGCAGATAATATTTAGGGCACCTTTTCTAGCCTCCTTCCTCACCTCAGGAGGTGAGCAGTGTGATCCTTAAAAGGCTGCTCAGACACCCACGAGGCTGCTGAATCCCACTGCTGCTTCCAGTGAGAAATGACTTTCTGGTCTGTGCTACCTGTGTGCAGGGTTGTGACTACAGTTCCCAGTGTATCCACACCTGCTGCTTCATCACTTGCCTGTTTCCACAGGACTTTGAGGCATAATAGTGAACTGGTATGGGTGATGTCTTTTGATTCATGGCTAAATTGGATTTAAGTGAGGCAGAGTTGCAGGAAGTCATCAGCCTTACTCTCTACTTCAGGGTCATCATAGTCCAGTGGCAGGACAGAGTCAAGATGGCTGGAGATGGCTCAGGATGCAGTGGATAAACTTGGTGTTTTTGATATCTAATCAATCTCTAAGCGCTCCATATCGCCTGCTTCATCTGCCTTCATGGCCATTGGAACAAATTGTTCCCATCCACATTCCACCAGAAGAAGTCTTCACATGTTTGGAGTGGACAACACCTAACTCACCAGTGGGTCTGAGAACCCTTGGTTACCCTCAACCTGGTTTGGCCCATCTGCCGAAATGGTTTATTGAGTGTGGCTGCTGCTCTTACTGCAGCTTCTTGGAGCCACAAGTGAGAGTTAGGCAGAACAGGTGGACATCAGAGGTGGAAAGAGCCCCAAAGAGGACTTAGGAACCATCCCACAAAAGGTTCTTGTCCTCCCAGAACACACCCTATAGAAATAATATAAGTAAAATAAATATAAACATTACTAAGCAGTTAAAATACAAATTAGTTTGGAAGGGAGAGCACTAATGGTTGGAAATATCAATAAAAGCTCCTTGTACAAGGTGGTTCTTGAACTTGATCTTGAAGAGTGGGATTCTATGGGGCACAAAGGATAAGAGTATGCATTCCTTGTATGGCAGTCAATCAGTGTAAAGTCCTAGAGATGAGAAGTATAGTGTTTGGTAGAAGAAAGAAAAGGCCAGTCCAACTGGATGACTGCATGTAAGAGTTATATACGATGAAGCTAGAAATATGTTGGGGCTAGGTTGGAAAGGGCTTTAAAAGCTTAACAAAAAATTTACCATCTTATTCAAAAGGTAATACACAGTTGCTGGTGTTTGCTGAATAAGGGAGTGATATAGTCAGATCTGTGCTTAAGAAAAATCACTTTGACCAGCATTATGTAGGATAAAATGGAGTAGAGAGACTTGAGATGGGGAGACAATTAGGTGATAGCTTTGATGATCTGGTAGAGAGGTGAATGAGGACCGAACTAAAGCAGTAACTGTGTGAGTAGAGGAATGACACCAAACCACAAGAAGTGTTGTGAAGAAAAAACAAAACAGAACAAGATTTGTCTACTGATTGGCTGTGCAGGATGAAACAAAGGGGATAACGGAGTCTTTAACAGAAATAGAAAAGTTTGAAAGGGGATAGGATTTTGAGGAAAGGTTAACAAGTTCTATTTTGGACGTGTTGAGTTTGAGATGTTTCCAGACAACTTATCTGAAATGTTCATTAACCCACTGGGTATGGCACTGAATCTCAGGGGAGAGATGGCATAGATAAATAGATCTCTGAGTTATTTGCATAGAGATGATAATTGAATCCATAGGGGCAGATGAGGTCATTGAGAGGAATAGAGACAAGAAGGCCTAGGAGAAAGCCATGGGGACCACTCAATTTAAGTGTGTGATGTGGATGATCAAACAGCAAAGGATACTTACTTAGAAGGCACAGTCACATGGGGAGGAAGAGAATTACGAGAGTGTGTAGAGGATGGTCAGTAGTGTCAAATGCAGTAAATAGATCAAGAGGGATAAGACTGAGGAAAAAAATCCTTAAGACTTGAGAATTAAGAAATCTTTGGCAGCTTTAGAGAGAGCAATTTCAGTTGAATGATATAATTGGAAGCCAGATTGCAAAAGGTTAAGGAGTGCATAAGAGGAGAAGTAGAGGCAGAGTACAGATTTTTAAAAATGAATTTTGCTAAGCTGAAGAAGGCAAAATGTAGCATGATAGTTTAAGGGTTGGGGTGGGGGGTTCTGTAAAGGTTTTATTTTCATTTTATTCTGTTCTGGAGCTTAACCTACTGGAAGAAATCTGGTTTTGTATTTATAATGTTTCTTTGTGATGTCTGTACTGTTTCTTTCACTATCTGTGTCTCTTCCTTAGTTTCTCCCTCCCTTCTTTTTGCTTTTTATTTCCTTTCTTTTTCTCTCCCTTTTTTTCTCTCTCAGGTCCACATAGATACATCCAATAAAGATTAGTTGTGCCTAGGAGAGGTAATTCAGTCCCTTCTTCTTTATATAAAACATTGTTTGACTTATACAGGGTGTCTCAAGAGACTTTTGGGGCACCCTCTATACTATAATTGAATTTTATTATACAGATTTAATTATTCATAGGTGTGTATGTTATTGAGCTAAGGATTCCCTTGATGGCCCATGGGCCATATGCTTCATAATTTCAATTATGCTTGACAGGTGTTCTCATTACTAAGTTAAGAGTTACTTTATATTCTGTGTTCTGATGGTTTCCCATTAAACATTTCTTTTACACACTAAACTATGTAGTTGTATTGTGGCTTCATCTTTGTGGGCATACTAAGACCAAGACCAGAAGATTCCAGAAGTACCAGAACCCATTCTAAATTTCTTCCACTGAGGCACTTGAATTCTTGATATTGATTCCTCTGGAATGTATTAAGACCTAAAAGAGATTCTGGTATATTAAATGATCCTTTGTGGATTATTTAGACAGAACATGGGCAAAAATTGCATAGGATGAGATAACATGGGTGAGTTGTGAGCTGCACCAATAGAGGGAGGTTCCACTTTCATGAGATGATGGCTCCACTGAAATAATCAAGTCATTGATTTGAGTATTGTTGAACAAGATTATTTCTCTAATTGTCACTGCCAAGGAATGTTGTGTAATCCCAATATTTACATGAGAGGCACCTTTTTTTTTTTTTTTTACAAAAGATGTGTCAATGGGATCTTGTGTTTTCTGTGCTTTTAGTCATTGCTATGACTGTAAAGATGTGTTCTCTCACAACCTATTTTTGAATTTCTACATTTCCCCTTCTCAGATTGCCATCCATAATACCTTCAGCATACATGTAAATAATTACAATACAGCTCTCATAGAATTAAGAAAATAAGGATTTCCATTCAGAGTTTATGACGTGTACTTGATTGCCTTTTGTGTAGCAATTTCTTCTTTGTCTTAACTTTTATTTTAGACGTGTGATTTTCCATCCTAAGATTTCCATCCACGGAAGAAACTCCTTTTGAAGATATTTCCTCTGGAGACTAGAAACTGTTCTGTACCTTATAGTGTTAGAGAGTTGTCCGACACATTGAGAGGAGACGACTATAGTTCCATAGCCCCTGTGTGTCAGAGGCAGTTACTAATCCAGATTGTCCTGATTCTAAGAGTATCATTCTTTCTACTACAACATGCTACTCCCACTCCACCCCTCGCCCCAGACATAAAAATCTCCTCCCGTATTTCAGACTTTTGAAAAATAATCTCTAAGTGCCCAAAATTATATTCTTCCAGCATGGATTTCTCTTAAGTTTTTTTTTAATTAATCATTTAAAATTTATCTGTCCCTCGCACTACTTACACAGAGAAAATTTTTAAATGAAAAGTGAAGTCCACAACATATATGCATACACACAAATATATATATGAAATATAGAAATATAAAAGGTACATATTTTCAGATAAGATTAATGTTAGAGCTTGCTGGATTACATAGCTATATGATATATATGTATATATGCATTTATACATATACATACATACAGAGAGAGCTATATGATATTACATATCATATGATGCATAACTATATATGTTATCATATGGTATTGTTTTTAGCTATATCATATATGTCATATAGCTATATATTTTATATGATATATACATCTTATATATTATAGAGCTATGTAGTCTATCAAAACAAATTCCCACATTAACCACATTTAAAAATGTATATCTCTGCATTTTAAGTTCACTTCTCTATCAGGAAGTAAATGGCATAGAACATCTTAAGTTTTTTAGTTCATGGCTTATCATTGAGTTGATCAGAGATCTAAAGTCTGTTAAAGCTGTTTTTCTCTATAATGTTTTTGTTATCCAGTTATGTCCAACTCTTTGTGACCTCATTTAGGATTTTCTTGGCAAAGATACTGAAGTGGTTTGCCTTTTCCTTCTGTAGCTCATTTTGTAGATGAAGAAACTGAGGCAAATAGGGTTTAGGGACTTACTCAGGATCACACAGCTATTAAGGGTCTGAGGCCAGATTTGAACCCATGAAGATGGGTCTTCCTGACACCAGATCTGGTACTCTATCCCCTGCACCACCTAGATGCTTTATTGCCTTTCTTGCATTGTATCATGAGCCTTTTACACCTGCTGTGAGCCATTTTATTTATCCCTACGAAAGTATCCCTAAAATGAATTAATATTTCCATTAAAATTCAGTAGTGATTAAAATAATTCTTTTTTCTGTTCAGTCATTTTTCTAATTATGTCCAAGTCTTCATAACCATATGTGGAGTTTTCCTAGTAAAGATCAGTATCTTTTATTTTGCCATTTCCTTCTTCATTTCATTTTACAGATGGGGAAACTGAGGCAAACAAGGTTAAGTGACTTGATCAGGATCCCACAGCTAGTAAATGGCTGAGGCCAGGTTTGAACTCAGTAAGATGAGTCTGACTCCAAGACCAGCATTCTGTCTACTGCGCCACGTCACTGCCCAATATATGATGTTGTTTTCATTGCATAAATTATTTTCCTAGTTCTGCTCACTTCTCTCTAAAATAGTTCATAGAAACCTTCCCAGTTTCCTCCGAAATGATTATTTCATCATTTTCTATGGAATAATAATATCCCATCATATTCCTACACCACAATTTGCCATTCTTCAACAGGACACTTAATTAATTTCTGATTTTTGACTGCCATGAGAAGAGGTGCTATAAGTATCTTCGTACAAATGAATACTTCTTTCTTTGTTTAGGGTAATAACATTTTGGTAGCTTTCTGCACATAGTTCCAAATTGCTTCTCAGAGCAGCTTGAACACTTCACAGACCTACCAATACAGCACTAATGTAACTTTTCCCACAACTCTTTCAACATTTGTCATTTTCTTCTTTTGTCATCTTTGTCAGTATTTCTTCTGTGTACTTCATGTTGTATGACTACACATTCTGTCTTCATCTTCTTTAATGTCTTTTGCCCATCCTCAAATGATACATTGGGGAATGAATGGTTAGAGTTCAAATGTGGTGGTTCACTGTCTTAGAAAATTAAAATAGTTTGTTACAGAAATGCTGACAAGATCTGTTCTGAGTGTTTTTTTTTCATGCTTGATAGTCCCCTGTTCTATGTTTACTTGGCATGATCTAACTTGGCTGGGCTAATGCCAAGTTTTCTTCAGACTTATTTTCCAATCTATTTATTTATCTTTTGTTATATCAAGTAATTGTGACAATCCTCCATACCGTCCCTTTCAAATGATTTTATTTTCTAAAGCAGTTTTGTCCTTTACTTCCTTTCCTTTCTCCTTGAAAAGGTGACCACATATTTATGAACTAACAATTTTTTTGAGTTTTTCTGGTCTTTTTATTGCAGCATTGATTTACATTAATTATACTTCCATAGGGGTTGGTGATAGGTTGTATCCTTTCTTTTCTCAGTCCCATTTTATCTATTAGTACTTTTTTGAACTGTATCAGTTGGAACTGATATGATTGCACCCATTTTTTTATTTCTTATTCTTATCCTTTCTCCTAATTTAATGATTTAAAAAAAAAATTTCTTCAGACTGGTTGATGGTTCAACTGCACACAGACATTCAATTCAGAAAGGATTACCACACCATGGTCTATCATTTCTCTGTCTTTTAGGCAATAGTCAGTTTCAAGGTTAGAGATGGTGTTATATATCATTCTCTTCCAGGTACTCATGATATAGAATTACAATGCTTCTGAGTGGTTTACTAGTTTTAAGGTTCTTTTATTTCTTACACCTGAACTATATTTCCTGACTTTTTGCCATTTTCACTTAATTTTGCTTTTGCCTTGGAGTCATAGTGAATGCTTACTCTTAAGTAGTACCAGATTTTTTCTATATGTTGATTGTTTTGGGGTAGTGGTGGGGGATGGTTCTTATCAAGTTCTGTTTAATTTTTCTTAAATTTGTTATCCTCTGCAAAAGATATTGGCATATAAGTTGTGTGCATCTTTATTGTTGTCTCTGCTCATGTTCATCAAGAAAATTGCAAGATAGGATGACAAATGTAATGAATTTAGGGCCACCTATCAAAGAGCTCACTGTCAGTTGATCATAACAGCCCAGACCCTCTCTATTGGGATCCTTTCCTACTATCTCAGAGTTGCCTAATTAATTAGCACATCAGTACCCAAGTATCCCACTCCCTTATGATCCACCATTTTAACCCCTTTGTCTAGGAACTACCCTGCTTCAGCACTCCAGATGGCCTGTAAGTCTCTGGTATCACTTTCCATTTGAGGACAACTCACCTAATCATTCAGCATTCCTTCCTCTGCCTGTAATCTTCCTGGTCATGAGTATGTACTGCATAAACCTGCTTATTTTACTCAAATCCCAGCTCTGAAGGTCTTTCTCATCATTTCCCAAACTACTTCCTAAGCATCCTGGAAATTGCCATTGACATGCTTGATCTCTGGCACTAATCAGGATGCCCTGAGATTATCTTACAAATCTTTGACTTGAACATGGGTCTAACATCCCAGCAACCTCACCTATAGATCTTAATATTCTTCATAGGGAAGGTAGAGAGCGAGGTCTAGGAGTGTAAATCCAGTGTCCCAAGGGCTGGGACTCCCTGTTTCTCTAATACTTGAATACGGATTAGAGGCTTTTCTGAAATTTGTATAATTGGGTTCCTTCTATCCTTCCATAGATATGCCCCAAAAATATTCCTATTCGGAGTAGGACAACCAGGAATCTCATTCATTCATTCACTTCTTTATCAGCCTATTATGTGCCAAGAACTGAGGCAAGGATTCAAAACAAAGCCAAACCTTTCCCTGCCTTCAAAGAGTTTACATTCAATTGAAGAAGAGGAGAACGTCTTCCCGTTCCTTTATTTGTCTCCCAAAGGAATATCTGAAACTCACCCCTCCATTTATTGGCAACTTTTGACATATATTCATTGAAGGTGAGAATTATAATATTGATGTTAATGATTTTCACCAATTATATGTCAATTTAGTCTGTGAATAAGGGATACTTAGGAGAAAACATTTAGTTATTCCTTTCAAATGATGGAGGTTAGGGGTCTGATGTTCCTTTCTCTTCCCCACCCTATGATCTGGAAAATCCCTGTATAATTTTTGTCCCTTCCTTTGTACCAAAGAAGGTCTGATTTTATTCTTTTTCTTTTATAAGGTTTTTATAGTACCACTTATAAAATTTGGGTTAAGTATTTGGTCATAGTCTCCACGTCATCTGCTGGCCTTCTTGGATCATCTTTGGCTTCCACAAAACTTATAAAAATACCCATTTAGCTTCTTATGCCCACTCCTGATATATTGAAACCCTATAGGGAAAGTTGGGCTGTGGGAGGGATAATTGTATAACAATTCCATTGTACGCATATAAATGTCAATCCTTGATTTACATATATTTTTTGTTATTGCTAAGAGCCATGTTGGATAGTCTTCAGCTCTGGTCCAAAAATATATCGATGGTATCAGCTATCCTTTCAGCAAATAATGTTTTAATTTCTCTACAAAGATTGGTATACTCCATTCCTCTTTTTTTTGCTGGATATCTTTTCTCTTTAGCATTTGCAGTGTTGTCCCATTATATAATTAATGGCAAAGGTGTTTATTTAAAAGTGTTTTCTCTTTCAGGATACTCTAAAAAAAATCCTACTATTACTGCAGAAAAGCCCACTTCCACAATTAACTGTTAAGTCGGGGGTGTAAATTAAGCTGCTGTTCAGGTAGATAAATGAAACTGTCACATGTATAATTGCCAGGCAAAGTGGCTGCACTTTTAGCTGTTTCCATGTGTTTGCTATTGCAGTTTTCTGGCACTGAAATAATAAATCATCATCTGCTAAGGAGTAGGCATCCACTCTGTATGCTTTGCTTTCTGAGGTTTCCGCAAAGGAAGAAACTTTTTGTGGTTTTCTTTCTTTTAACAAATAATAATAAAATAGCAACTTGGGGGATGATTTGCAGTTATTCATGTACTAAAATAGTTTTCAAGAAAAGAGGTTTGTGTGTTCCAGGAAACATATTTACAACAGAATAATAGGCGACCATGGAAAGTAGGCTGTGGGGGACAGAAGCTGGAGCCTACCTGAAAAGAGCTTAGGGAACATATGAGCAGTTCCCCTTCAAATGGGCTGCCTACTAATGTTCTTTGTTAGCATGTAGGAGCTGTTAATTTAAATATCTGGGTCAAAGCTTTTTGTTTTTCTTGTTGTGTGTTTCCCACCTGCCCTCCTGTAAATAGAGCCAGGGTGGCAGAATGGAAAGAATATTTGCTCTTAAGTATGGAAGATTTGGATCTGAGCCTTTCCTCTGATACATACCAGTTTTGTGAGCAAATTATTTCTGCTATCGGTGTCCCATGTGTATCAGTCTAAGATGATCAGTCATAGAGGAGTTAAGGAATCAGCCTTGGTGGGGGGAACTTCCATAAAATTCTCTGCCCTGGTGCAATCATAAGTTCAGAACATGAAAAAGAAAACCTGTATGTCAGTACCAATTCAGCCAGCATCTGTAAAGTGTATGTTGTAAGGCTAGGCCTTTATGCTAGGCACTGAGGTCACAAAAACAAAAATGAAATTCCCCTGACCACAAGGATCTTACGTTCTTTTGGTTGGAAATAACATGTATATAGTTAAGTGAATAACTGGACATTTTGTATAGGGCATTGGATAAACCCTTATTCATTGGGATCCAATAGTTCATTTCTAAATTTAATTCAGTAAATGGAGAAGTCTGGTGCTACTTAAGCTAAAATACTAAAGTTTCAACTCCTGTAATCAGTTAGCAGAAGGGCTGTATTTCAACTTATCAGTTCTGTTTATGTTTTTTGACCTAGTTGGGGCTTCACTATGGTGTGCATTTAAAGCTTTCAGTGTTTTTCCAGTCTCCAGGGAGGTGGTACAATGGATAGAGTACTGGGCATGGAAAGTACTGGAAAAAGAAAGGATAGTCTCCAGCAGATTAGGTGGTTCCTCTGTGGTATATTTATAGAAAAAATGGAGAAGAGTTGCCTGGAGTATTCAGATATGGCTCAGTTGTGAATGGAATGTTGGAGGAGCATCCACAGTGATGAGACGATGAATCCCCTGGAGTGCTGGCAGACAAGCTACCTTTCAGTGACCCTCCCTCCAGATGACTGTTTCTAAACCTCACTTCCCCTACCTCGTTTGTGGGGCTTCACTTACAGGCTCTGACTCTGATCATCTTCAACAACAACAATAAATATTTTTATTTAGCCCTTCCTTCTGTCTCACTTATCCTAAACATAGTCCCTATAATAGTGGTCTGCCATCTTTACCCTCTAAGTCATCATTGACACTTTCTTATCCTTTTGGTTGCCAAGTTTTATTCATTGAACATCCATATGTATCTTGCTTCTCTCTCCTTATCTCCACTAACACACCTATTGCTACAGTTTAAGCCCTCATCACCAATCACCTGGATTCTTGTAATAGTAGCCTCCTAACTGGGTTACCTGCCTTCAAGCCTTCAGCTCTCTAATTCAACCTCCTCACTGCTCTCATTATAGTCTTCCTCAGTCATAGATCTGACCATGTTACTTGTTCTCATAAGCCTTCTGTGGTTCTACATTTTGTCGCAGAAGTTTTGCTTCACTTTGTCTCTAATAATGCTCTATATTATTCATCAGAATGTAAATACCTCAAGGGTAGGGGAGGTTTTTCATTTTGTCTTTGTGTCCCCAGGTACTTGAACAGATTCAGCATGTCACAAACGCTTGCTAAATTGAATTGAATTCCTCAGACCAGCTGTAAGATCATTAGTGAGCTTGATTTTTTTTTCTGGAATGAAAATACACACAAACCAGTTATATTTAGCAGCAAGATAGAGTTATTCTAAAGATATGTGGTAAAGTTCAGAAGGAAATCAAAAGACCCATGGTTTACCTCTAGTGATTATGAGTTCTTATTCAAATAGTAAAAAAATCTATCAATAGTTGTTTATTAAATCCTATATGCAAAGTGCAGTGCTAAACTCTGGAGCCATTAGTAAACAATGAAACATTTGAACTTCAGGAGGTTGTGTTTTAAAGGAGGACAAAATGTCTACATATGTGAAAATATGCCAAGTATGCCAACTGTTCAGGCTTTCACTCTTTCTGGAGCTTGTTTTCCCTCAGCTTGCACCTATCCTGGGAGATCTGTTTTTCTCCAAACGGGATAGCTGTCGCAACTATTAGTCCCAAGATTCTAGCAATAACCATTGTGAGTGCGTATTCCTACTAACACAAGAGCTCTTGAGCCCCCTCCAGTATATTTATCATTAATAATTCATCCATTATACTCAGTTACTCTTTTATCAAACACATTTGCTAAAAAAGACAAAGCAAGATTTGTATGTCATTTCAACCAGGAAGTTGAGGTACATTTTCCCACCAATGGACACACTACCTATGGGAAACAGTGGGCACAGACTTAGAGTACTATAGTAATCAGGTACATGTGTAGAGAATACATGTGGTCAAGGCAATTCACAACTCTGGAATTATGAGTCTAAATTTTTTTTGAAGACAATCCTTACAAAGTTTACTTTGACTATGGCATTTATGTTGTCTGTGTGGCACCACAACTAAGTTGGACTTCAGTTCACTCTGTTAGATTAGTTCTTTTACAGAGTGTACTCTCTAAAAGGATGACAATCTGATAGCTTTTCTGCTACTAGGTTGGGCTGCTCTTTGCTCAGCAGGGCTTGCTCCTCAGTGGCAGCGGTAGACTCTGACACTTTTAGCTATATATCCTCAAGTGAGGTAGTGTTATGACTTTTTGGAAAGGCCAGAGGTACCTAGTCCAGAATTGTCAGAAGTCTCTTCAGTTGTCCTTTGACTGGCCTCTAAGGTTCTTCTCCACCTTTTATGTAGCAAGTGACAATCTCGAAAGTCAAAGCCTCTTCTCTGCTTCTCATGTAGTAGATGAAAGCGCAGAAAGATCTATATTCTCTTTTCCCCATAGATAGCTCTTAGGTTTTTTCTTTAACTCTCCCTTACTAGGACGTTAACAGGCCCTCAAAGCATGAAATTTCACTGTAGCCCAGCAAAAGTCATAAAATCCTCATGTTTGAGAGCTAAGTCAAAACCAAGCAATGGTCATTCATCTGAAAAATTACAGTAACAGTTTGGGGGTTTAGAGTTCCTCATTTACTAATTTCAAAGCTTTCCAGTCAGTCATATTCAAATAACCAACTTTAACAAAGAACTTTGAATCTGCTTTTGAACTGAGAAAGTAATTTTGTTCTTACTACTTTCTTAAGGTTTTCCACATACAAGACCTCCATGGTATTTGACTTTCCCTTTTAATTATTAGCATTGCAGACATCTGAAATTAGCATAT
This sequence comes from Notamacropus eugenii, assembly GCF_028372415.1. Classification (NCBI taxonomy): domain Eukaryota; kingdom Metazoa; phylum Chordata; class Mammalia; order Diprotodontia; family Macropodidae; genus Notamacropus; species Notamacropus eugenii. Next base: position 308,366,613 of record NC_092877.1, read on the forward strand.
GTTTACATATACATGGCATTACATATATGAGCATCTAAGGGAACCCAGAAAGACTTTGTGAAAAAAGTGGCACATAAAACAAAACAGTCATTCCTCCAAAGTGGAAATGAGGAAGGAGTGAATTCCAGTAATGGGGGGCTGACTAGCACAAAGTTTAGGGAGATGCGAGATCAAATGCTTATATGTAGAACAGTGACTAGGATGATGTGGCTAGAATTTGGAGTGTAATAAAATGTAAAAAGACTAGAAAGGTAGGAAGGAGCCAGATTATGAAAAGTTTAAATATCATACATCAGAATTAATATTTGAGCCTTATAGTAATAGGGTGTCACTGGAAATTAAATAGGGAAAGATATGATTATTCCTGCAGTTTAGGAAAATCATTTTGGTAGTTAGAATAAAGAGAGGCTTGAGGCAGAAATATCAAATAGGAGGGTATTGTAGCAGTCCAGATGAAAGGTGCTAAGGTCCTGAACTATTTTGCTGTCTGTATGAGTGGAGAAGGGGAAATCTATTTGGGAGCTGTTGGAGAGGCAGAGATGAAAAGATTTGGCAACTTGTAAGATATGTGTGTTGAATGAAGATTTGAGGACAGTACCAAAGTTGTAACCTGAGCAACAGAGGGACAGTACTGTGATATTTACAGGGAAGTTTGGAACAGAGGTAGATTTGGAAGTAAAGATAAAAAGTTCTATTCTGGACATGTATAGCTTAAAATGCTTCTTGGCTATCTAGTTATCCAATAGCTATTGGATCATTGGACCATTACTAATTTGGTCAAGAAAATGGCATAAAAGATGTTAGGGTGTGATATGAAGATATAGGAACCATATGTACAGAGAAGATAATTGAATTTAAGGGAGCTATTTATTTTAAATTGATGAAAATGAAATGAGCAGAACAAGGAGAACATTTTATGTAATGATAGCAATACTGTAAAGACAAACAGTTTTGGAAGCTGTAAGATGTATAGTCAGTACTACAGCTTCATGATTACAGAGGACTAATGATGAAACATGGTATTTTGGGTTAATTTGTTTAAAATAGTGTATAGGGGATGGAAGTATACTACTGATGTGGAATCTTGTATGTATTTTCAAATGATAGCACAGTTACGGTATTATCTATTTTCTTTAACTTTTAGTTTTTTTGAAACTTTAAAACAAAGTGGGAGTCATTTGAAAATGTGGCTGATAATGACAAATGAGACAGACTTTCCAAAAGGAAAAGAGAAGAGGGCCAAGGGAAGAGTTTTGGAATGGGAAAGGGCAGAAAATTAGTGGGCTTGACATGGATAATGAGTCGGCCATGGAGATTGAGAAGAAAGACTGACACATAAGGAAACTCAGAAGAGAGCCATATCATGAAAACCCAGAAATGGGAAGGTTTCTGGGAGGAGAGGCATTCATACTGTGAGCTCCTTGAGAACAGAGACTTACTTTCAGCTTTATTTTTTTTTTTTTTTGTATTTGTGGAGGTTAATACAAAGGTTGACACACAGTAGGCACTTAATAAACATTAGCTGATCAACTGAGGAATTCTTTTGAAGCTAAGAGGTTGAAAGGGGGGAAGAAGTAACCAAAAAGTCCTATGTTGGTAAATATCCATTTCTTGCACATCACCTGCTGCCTTTAACTTCATACATGTTCTTGACTTGCTTTGAAGGGGAAGAACTTCCCATTTCTGCCTAAAACCTGAATGAGCATTCATCTCAACAAGGAAACTTTATACTATTTGTGCCTGATTTTGATTTTTTTAGTTCCAAATTCATTGAGCATTTTCATATTCATATTGTCCTTATAAAATGATTGGTCTGGAAAGATGGATGGTTTGTGTTCCCGAGTGGGTTTTGAGCGATATCAGAGTTTTGATAGGATATCAAGAAAGCATCAGGCCAGTGTCCTCATTAAAGAGGTATTTGAGGTATGAAATTCATCTGTGCTGGTAACTATGTAACTATTAATGAAGACTAAAAATCCTCCTAGGATTTGTGAGACTGGGCAGTCTTATCAGAAGGGCTTATTAAGATTTATATTTAATTCATTTCTACTTATCGAGAAAAGGCTAATTATTGGGGCCCAAGTATCTATTTCTTGACCTTATTTTTATGCATACAACCTTATATACTTACAAATTCAGTCATGAAGTATTTATAACATGTTGGAAATCTTACCCAGAAAGTAAAGGGATTTTAGTGGGCTAAATTAAGCTGGAGATCCCCAGCCTTATCATAGTATGGAAAAATTCAACTTTTAAATACAGTGGTACTGAATCCCAATAGTTGTCAGATTTTCATTCTTTCTTTCATCATTCTAGCTCAGACAGTGTTGTGTGATTACAAAATACTTATTCCCAACAATGTTGTGAAGGAGGTAGTTTCAATACTGCTAGCCCCATTTTATAGATGAGGATACTGAGCCTCAGAGTAATTTACTCAGAAAGAGCATGATATCCCCACAGTGATACCGCTCTGGGTCCAAGTTCAGGTTTCTTCTTATAACACCATATCTTTCCTCATTGAAAATCATGGTCATAATCATTGTCATCTATCATCTTAATCGTCTTCTTACATTCTCATATTCAATCTGCATCTTCCATCTTCAAGTCAAATACTATTCACCATGGATTCAGTAAAATTCAAAATTTTGGAAGTATTGATTTTTGGGATGGGGAAGATCTAGAAGAAACAGAAGACAGCCAGATGGAGAAATTAACATGCCATATTTTGGTATCAGTATTTGTTTAAAAACACAGAGACATAGTTGGGGGCTGTAACTTTCCTAAAATGAAAATGATGTTCATCAGAGTAAAAGTTAATGTTCAAGAAATTCTTGAAAATTTTGATGGGCCAGAAGATGAAATGGTCCCGAGAAACCTATCTAGAAGTGACTGATATAATGAACAAAGTTGATTGACTACATTTCTCCCCAAACTAAAGAAGTTTCAGCAAAGCAAAAGAGGGGTCTGGGGATGAATAAAATCATGACTTCTAAAGTGCGATGCCCACACATGCTACCATCTCCAGAGAACCAAAATTGACAAATTCCATCACCATGTCCAGCCCACTTCCTTGCTTTGTGTAACCTACATAATATCCCTTCCATCTCCTGACCACCTATATCCCAGAACACACAGACACATCCCCCCAACCCCCTATACACTTTATAGCAAATAGCATGAATTTGTAGTTGTGGTAATAGCATCCATCAATTTCTTTAAAGAAAAATATATGATCCTATTAATGTCATCTAACTAATCATCCTGACTATATTGTATTACCTACTCAGAATTCAGGGCTGCATGAAAATTCAGGTTATGTATTCTCTGATTACTACTAACTCCAATAAGTAATTGGTTTCAAATAGGTTTCTGTAAAGTAATTTAATTAGAATTTGAATGAATGCTTATTTGAAGGCAACAGTCAGTCTATTTTTCTGAAAATAATGTCATCTTTAATGATGAGAAAAAGTACATATCAAAAATATTCTTATGTTTCAAACTGGATTCATTATTTTAAACCATGTTCTCTTCTATGGTAAGGAGATGGGACAGAAAACAAATGAATATCTTGATCATCTGATGTTTTCCAGGGTTTCCAGGACCTATTTGTGACAAGGGCTTTGGGGGCTAACGAACATCTGAAATTTTGGTTTCTTTCTCTTTACTGCAATCTTTCAACATGGTTTTCTAGGAAGAGAAGTTATAATCATTCGGTGATGGTTTGCTGCATTTTAACTTTAAACCCTCTTCTTTAAGTACTTGTGTAACTTCATAATTGTCTCATCTGGCACACCATAGGTGTGATTCAGATTGCCTCTGTGGTAGAAGATGTTTGCCTGATCTTTATTCAGAGGGCCCCTGTGTTCAACAAGAACCTCAGGTGAAACTATCATTTTATAATTTGGCTTTGTATCTTGTCACTTTCAAGAAGATCATATAATACAATGTCTACACCTCTATTATTGATGTAGCAAAAGAGCTTTAATGAAGTTGAAACTTTACTTATTCAACTTTTTTGTATTTCATTTTGTCCAGACATAATTAAAATGATAGAAGGAACTCCAAGAAAAGACTCTTCCTTTACCAATGCAGATCAGCACCTGCTATGAAGCATACAGAGAACCTTTATTTTGCACATTTACTGAAGGTCAGGCAGATAAGTGCTGGGGACAAGAAATTCAGAAAATAAGAAGGTTTCTACTGTCTAAGAGTTTACATTCTAATAAGGAAAGACAAAATATAAATGGTGGGACAATGTATCCTCTTGGTAGCAAGAGGCTGCTGAGGAGGTGAACTAGTATTCACGGTGAGTTTGAACATGGAATCGAGATCCTAATTCAGAAATTTAGGCCATGGATTTTCAGTGTAATTTTCTCATAATAAAATTCTTCAGTGAAACCATTGGTTTTAAAATTCCCATATATTGCCATGTTTCTGTCTTTAATCTATCATATAAGGTCAGACAGTGATTTATAGGGTTTTTATTTCTTGAAGCTGGAGTTCTTTAAGAAATTGAGATTCTGGCCCGAGATTCACCAATGAGGACCCAGGCCTCAAGATGGAGCCCTGGCTCAAGTGGCCAAGGATGGTTTTAGGGAGTTGTCTGGGGTTCTGCAAAATTAATGATTTGTTGCCTACTCTAGTAGTCCATTTACTTTATAAGTAGGGGATAAACCAGCAACTGATTAAGATGCTGGGCTTCCATAGCCATGTTGCCTCTCCAATCAATGTCTACAAAATAAATCATGCTCTTGGAGAAGGTCATGTATTTTTGCAACTTAAGTTTAGTTTCTTTATTATGAAAAGTATTGATTCTCAGAATTTTGTGTTGAGGATTAGTTATGTAGGGTAAGTTATGTGTTACCACATATTTAAAAAAAATATTAATCAAAGATAACTAGGTGGTACAGTGGATAAAGCATTGGCCCTGAAATCAAGAGGACCTGAGTTCAAATTTGACTTCAGACACTTAGTAGCTGTGTGACCCTAGGAAAGTTGGCCTCAATTTCCTCATCTGTAAAATGAACTGGAGAAGACAATGGCCAACCTGTATCCATGCTTGGTAAGAAAACTGCACATGAAGTTATACAGAGTCAAACACAACTGAGCACACATGCAATTTTAAAAAATAAAATTGTTAATCAAAAACATACAATAAAGTTTTAAACCTAGATACTGTAGGCTGTTCAGATGAAAATTAGTAGGAGTGACCAAAAATGTCTTTGATGTCCCTTATACATAAGACAGAACTTTCTCCTTCTATCAGTCAAACAATTTTAAAAAACTGACACAAGGGCAAGATTTTAAAGTATAACTCAGTGCCTTCACTGCCATCATTTCTCTAGGAACTGCTTGAAATAATTGTGACATGGGAAACTGGAGAAAACTCATTTGTGTGCTATTCAGCTATTAGACCTGTTACATTTAATTAGGGGCTACGGTTGCTGCTCCTGGCAATTGAGAGGCTAGACTACAAATAGGAACTCCAGGATTTCTCTGACTCTAGTACAGCTTCATCCTTTTCATCTAAAAGATTCAATTTCACTTTGTTCTGTATGATCTTGAATTTTTCCCTGACTGCTTCATATGTATGATTCTTGGTTCCATAACAGGAATATACATGCCTTATCCTTCTTTGAGATTCCCCTCACTGTCTAGCGCAATGTTGAACACATAGATGGTATTTCTTGTAGATATTTTGTAGTAGTGAATGAACTCAGGAGCATAGATGATGGGGTGTCAGATCTGGAGTCAGAAAAACTTAAGTTCAAATCCAACTCTTTGACACTTAGTTGTTTGTGACTAGGACTTATCTTAAAGTTATAAGGTATTGTTTTGAAATAGCATGTTTATTACGTTTCCCCACTTTCTCCAACTCCTGACAGCCCCATCAGTTAGTATATTAAGTGGGTAGATTAGTAGCCAGTGTAAGACAATAATTTATAGGTAATAGAAACTAAGAGTGTAAAGAGGAACACAGAAGCCACTTATCAAAACTGCCTCCTAAATTAATTAAAACCTGATTCACAGTTTATATGATAAATTGGGAGAGGCCAGGAAGGCTCCAGTAAATAGCTCTCACCTCTGCAAGATACAGATATTTCCAGATATTTTATCCAGGCATAAACAGTAAAACCAAATAAACTTTATATTAATAAGGGATCACTAAACGATATTGATAAATTTGAGATGATCTTGATAGGCTATGGTGCCAACCCCAAAATGGTATGGATAAGAGGTAGGTTGTTGTTTATTTCCACTAGAACTCTATAAGAATAAGACCCCAAATCCTATCCTTTGAGCACTACTCAAACTGCTAAGGGCCCATACTGTTCAAATATTCCCAACCCTGATTGGGTTATGTAATTAGCTCTAGATACCTCCTCTCCATGGTCTTTCCTATGTTATCTGCTTCCCTCTTGTGCTACAGATTTCCTGTGCTGTCTGTGCCATATGCCCCTGCATCTATGTGTTTTATTAAAGTGTTATTAATGCATTATTCTCTGCTTGCTGCCAGCATGATCTTTACTATCAAATATCCAAAGAAAAATCCCGTTTATGGGACCTGACCCAAACAGAGCTCTCTTTGTCGCTCCCTTTAAGTAAAAAACAGGTTACCTGGGTTAGGACTTAACTTTCATGCAGTTGCAGCTAACAATAGACAAGGAAGATGCCATGAACCTAATGGTATAAAGCAAGGGAGGACAAAGGAAACCTGTGCCTCTTCCCCATCCCCTATACCTCCCTCATATCTATATTTGTATCTAGATCAATATATTTATATCTCTCTCAATATAATATAGATACCCCTTTCCCTCTCTTCTTTCCTGTATTGACTACCTCCCTCTTCCACCCCTTCCCTGTGAGTGCTCTTTCTCTTTCTGTCTCTGTCTCTGTCTCTCCCTCTCCCTTTCTCTCTCTCTCTCTCTGTCTCTCTGTCTCTCTGTCTCTCTCTTTCTCTCTCTCTCTCTCTCTCTCTCTCTCTCTCTCTCTCTCTCTCTCTCTCTCTCTCTCTCTCTCTGTCCCTCTCTGTCCCCTCCCCCAGGATATTGCCAGTCATCCTGTCTTTTTCCTTGTCAGTAAATTTTGATGATTCAGGAAGAGAAAATGAGACTGACAGCTTTGTGTAACTCTGCCTCACTTAAATACAATTCACTTGCAGTCAATTCATCACCTCATAATGACAAACATAAAAGATGAACATCTATCTATCTATCCATCTAGTTACCATATACGTGAGATGAATAGATGGATGAATGGATAAGTGGGTGGTGGATGCATATTTATATATGTGTGTATATGCATACATACTGAGAGACACAGAGACTGAGATAGACAGAGAGAGACAGAGACAGAGAAACAGAGACAGTGACAGAGAGAAAAAAACCTAAAGAGAGTTCATCATGTTTAGCTTCTCTCTATATAAAATGGAGCTAACAGCTGCCTTGGGTCTTCCAGATATTTTCGCTACAGTACAGAGAATCATAGAGAGCTGGAAGAAAGCTCAAGGTTCATTGAATTGGATTTTTGTGAAAGACTTAATTCCCTTGAAAACATTCTGACAAGTGGCCACCTATCTTTTACTTGAAGACTTTCAAGACCTCCTGTAAAGGAGGTCACTTTCTTCTTAGGCAAGGTGTTGCATTTTTGCACATCTCTATTTAGTAGGATTTTTTTTCTGTTATTATTTAAGTTTGAGTTTAATGTAATTTTGACCCACCAAACCATGTTTTAAAATCTGTTCTGTCTTTCTTATGACAATCCTTCAGATATTTGATGATAACTTCCACATAGAGATCCTAATTTTTCCCTTTGATTCCCCTCTACCCACACTCTCCCCCGCCAAAAAAAGGAAAAAAAGAATAATTTCCAGGACTCAACATTATTAGTTCCTTTAACTCATTCCCAGATGGTCAGATTTCTCATTTTTTCCCCATATCTGTTATTCTTATGATCTGCTTTGCCTTGAAAAATCCCTTCTAAATTGTAATATCAGGAATGGATGTGTTGCTAACTGGGGAACCAGGAATTAGAGGATGCATATTGCCAAAGGCTGCTCAACTCAATAACTTTTGATAAGGTTCTATCTTTCCTCTTGTTATTGATCTCTGACTTTGACACCTGGATATTTGGCTATTTCATGAAAAACTGTTAGCCCCAGTATCCAGGGTGTTCAAAAGGCCTTAGTGCATTTTAGAACTTTTAATACCAGAAAACTATATTTGGACTTTTGGGGCACCCTATATAAAGACTATCTTTCTTTCCCAATAATACTTGATGCATTTTGTTCAATAAGCATTTATTAATAGTCACTTATTAACACCAACTATGTAGGCATTGTTCTAGGCTCTAAGGATAAAAATAAAATAACATAAGCAGGCCTTTTGAAATCTATTATTGTTTGTTAGTGCCCTGAAGATATTTTCATTGAAAATAAAACTGGGGATGAAACAATTTCTTCTGTCAGTGAAAATGTCAGGCTAACATGATTTCCACATTTGCTCTATCAAATTTCATTCACACAACACAGATTTTTTTGAATGAAAAATAGTATCACAGAGTGAGAAAAACAATGCATTTTGAGAAAAAGTATCTAGTTTCAGATTCTGCCTCTATCACTTACTAGCTGCATGACCTTAGACAAGTCACAAAACTTCTCTGCCTGTCAGTTTCCTCATTTGTAAAATGATGGAGTTGGCCTAGAAGACTACCAAGAGGTGCCTTCTAACTATGCCTATATAATCCCGTAAAGTATAAATTCTATGACTGTGAGCTTAGCCTGTGGGGCCCTATGTGTTAGTGGCTAGATAGGAGGTGGATTAGAATCCCAGTTTTACCACTAGCTAACCATGAATAAGACCTTGAACAGTCAATTCTGTAGACCTCAGTTTCCGTGCTTGTAAGATGAAGAGAATTGAATTAACTTGTTGTGTCCCTGGTTCCATTTCTAATGTCCTATATCTCCTCATTGGGACCATATCTAAAGTAGTGTCATCTTGTTGACACTTTGAGCAGTCAGAATGATCTATGTTGCATAATAAGTGCCAGTTAATACCTCTCCTTTCCATCCCTCACTGCCTTCCCCATTTCTATCAGTTTTTTCTCATCATTGCTTCTGGACTATGAGTGTTTCTACAGTGGGGAGGTGCAGAGTTGACTTGCCATAGTGCCACAGCATGCAGGATGGCAGATAGCCACATTTTATGGCTGATCACACCATGGGAATCATGGTAACCAAGTCTTTATGCCACATATTATCATTATCACCAAAAAGGAGGGTCAAGTTTTGTCCTTCTGCTTAGGTGGGTGGCACAGAAAGGTTGTTACTCAGATGCAATAAGCTTATAGCCCCATAAACATTCTTTTAGTTAGTATACCTGTTTGTTCATAATCAAGATAGACAAAATAATATGAAAGGAGGTGGGTAAAGGGCATCTTTGATCAATGAGAATTTTCCTCAACAGTCTCATAACATAACATAATAGGGTGTAGGTTGTTGGTTACTGAGGCACTTAGGTGTTCTGGTAGATGGAGCTCCAGACCTGGAATCAGGAGGATCTAAATTCAAATCCTACTTCAGATACTACTTGTAAGACTTGAAGTTGTTTAACTCCTTTGGGTCTCATCTGTAAAGCAGAGATAATAATAGCATCTATTTTTCCAAGTTGTTGTGAAGATAAAATGAGATAGTAATTGTAAAGTGCTTTGAAAACCTTAAACCACCATATACAGGCTAATTACTAGTCATTGCTAGCTGTTATCAGAATGAAGTCTCTTAATCATTCTGATGACAATAAGGACTGGTTCTGTACCCTTGCTGTACACTTATACATTGGAAGAGGAATAAAGAAAAGGATAAAGAACAAGTCTTAGGGACATGAGAATGTGAATAAAATGGGCCAACTTAATTTTCACGGGCAATGTATCAGTTATCCCCATTTAGCCAGTCACCAAGGATCCCTTATATGCCATCAGTTACTTCCCTCCAGTAGTCAGCACCCTGTGATCTCATCTGATCTCATCAGACTGATTAAGAAACTTAAATTTGAAGGGAACAACAATGTCCCACACATTTTGTTATGTGGGTGCTGGCTTTAAAATTGTCATAGAACTATTGAGAGGAACTCCTTAGATTCCTTAGTCAATTCATTGACTCAGCTTTCTTTACAGTAATAAATGCTTATATTTATTGTTGCATTGTAAAGTTTACAAAATACTTTCCTCACAAAAGCTATGCCTGGGAAATGGGGCACATAATATTAGTACTGTTGAGTCATTTCAGTTGTGTCTGACTCTTTGTGATACCATTTGGAGTTTTCTTGGCAAAGGTACTTGCCATCTCCTTCTCCAGCTCATTTTATAGATTAAGAAACTGAGGCAAGTATGGTTAAGTGACTTATCCTGGGTCATAGAGCAAGTAAGTATCTGAGGCCAGATTTGAACTCATGGAAATGAGTCTTCCTAATTCCAAGCCTTGTGCTCTGTCCACTGTGCCACCCAGCTGCCCTGAACATATTATTCCCATTTTATATAAGAGGAAATTAATAATATAGCTTTTTTTGAGACATGATTTGAAACTGCTCATTTTATCACTTTTTTTTAACATGCTATTGATAAAAATAATTGCAGCTCCATGTTTAATTTGTATTCAGGGAATTAAAATACATGTTGTGAGGTGCAGAGCCAAGATGGTGGAGTAGAAAGATGTACATACTCTAGCTCTTCCCCTGCAGCCCATAAAATACCTGTAAAAATGACTCTCAACAAATTCTATACCAGCAGAAGTCACAGAATGAGAGGGTGAAAGAGATTTTCAGCCCAAGGTATCCTGGGAGGCCAACAGGAAAGGTCTATCACACTGGACATGGAGTGGAGTGAATCCCAGCCTTGGCCATGGGGCACCAGAAGGAATAGTCCTCAGGTGCGGAATCCCCAGCAGCAGTGGAGGTTCTCAGATCCCTCAACCCACAAATGCCAAAGACAACTTCAAAGGTCAGTGAGAGGATTTTTTCAACTAGATGAGAAGGGAACAGGGTCCTCTCCTAGCCCCAGATACAGGCAGTGGCAGCAGCAACAGTACAGCAGCAGCAGGGTCCATTTGTGGAGCCCTCCAACCTAAAGCCCCTGGGGGAATTGAGCAGCTGATATGAACCTTAACCCTGAGCCTCAGACCTCACATTCTCCTGGGGTGAGGAGGACTGCTGGCCTGGTGAAACTGGAGACAGTTGAGGAGAGGGAATTCTACTACTCACAAATTCTGGGTAGAAAAGTTTTTGATTGCTCCCAGACCAGTGAGCAGGCCAAGAGAGGAGTGAGCTCCTCTCCCTTGATTGTGACACCTTGGACAAACTGAGAACTTACAGGTCCCCAGAGCATACCCTCCTCTTGACAAAGGACTCAAAAGTCAAATAACTGGATGGAAAAATGCCCAAAAAAAGGGGAAAAAATAAGACTATAAAAAGTTACTTGCTGAAAAGGTATTTTCTTCCATCCTTTTGGGTGAGGAAGAAAAATGCATACCTCCTGAGGAAATAGAGGCTTCCAAAACCTCCAAGGTAAATATACAATGGTCTCAGGCCATGGAAGAGATCAAAAAGTATTCTGAAAATCATGTAAGAGAGGCAGAGGAAAAATTGGGAAGAGAAATGAGAATGATGCAAGAAAATCATGAAAAGCAAGTCAACAACTTGCTAAAGGAGACCCAAAAAATGCTGAAGAAAAATAATACCTTTAAAAATAGGCCAACTCAATTGAGAATTAACCAAATGGAAAAGGAGATTAAAGAGCTCACTGAAGAAAATAGTTCTTTAAAAATTGGAATGCAACAGATGGAAGCTAATGACTTTATGAGAAACAGAAATTACAAAATAAAACTAAAAGAATGAAAAAAATGGAAGATAATGTGAAATATCTCATTGGGAAAACAACTGACATGGAAAATAGATGTAGGAGAGACAATTTAAAAGTTATGGGACTACCTGAAAGCCATGATCAAAAAAAGAGCCTAGACATCCTCTTTCATGAAATTATCAAGGAAAATTGCCCTGATATTCTAGAACCAGAGGGAAAAATAAATATTGAAAGAATCCACCAATCACCTCCTGAAAGAGATCCAAAAAAGAGAAACTCCTAGAAGTATTGTCGCCAAATTTCAGAGTTCTTAGGTCAAGGAGAAAATATTGCAAGTAGCTAGAAAGAAACAATTAGAGTATTATGGAAATACAATCAGGATAACACAAGATCTATCATCTTCTACAGTAAGGGATCAAAGGGTGTGGAATATGATATTCCAGAAGTCAAAGGAACTAGGATTAAAACCAAGAATCACCTACCCAGCAAAACTAAGTGTAATACTTCAAGGGAAAAACATAGTCATTCAGTGAAATAGAGGACTTTCAAGCATTCTTGATGAAAAGACCAGAGCTGAAAAGAAAATTTGACTTTCAAACAAAAGAATCAAGAGAAGCATGTAAACGTAAACAGAAAAGAGAAATCACAAGGGACTTACTAAAAGTTGAACTGTCTACATTCCTACATGGAAAGACAATATTTGTAACTCTTGAAACTTTTCTCAGTATCTGGGTAGTTGGAGGGATTATACACACATACACACATACATATAGAGAGACAGACAGACAGACAGAGAGCATAGGGTGAGTTGAATAGGAATGGATCATATTTAAAAAATAAAATTAAGGGATGAGAGGAATATATTGGGAGGATAAAGGGAGAAATGGAATGGGGGCAAATTATCTCTCATAAAAGAGGCAAGAAAAAGCTTTTCCAATGGAGGGGAAAAGGGGAGAAGTTTGGGGGAAAAAATGAAGCTTACTCTCATCACATTTGGTTCAATGAAAGAATAACATGCACACTCAATTTGGTATGAAAATCTATCTTACACTACAGGAAAGTAGGAGAGAAGGGTGGGGGAGGATGATGGAAGCACAGGCAAATGGGATGAGGGAGCAATTAGAAGTAAATACTCTTAGGGAGGGACAAGGTCAAAAGAGAGAATAGAAGGAATAAGGGGTAGAATAAGATGGAGGGAGATATAGTTAGTCTTACACAACATGACTATTATGGAAGTCATTTGCAAAACTACACAGATATAGCCTATATTGAATTGCTTTCCTTCTCAGTGGGGAAGGGGGGGGGTGAAGAAGGAAGAGAAGTTGGAACTCAAAGCTTTAGGAACAAATGTTGAAAATTGTTTTTGCAAACAACTGGGAAATAGGAAATACAGGTAACAGAGTACAGACATTTATCTTGACCTACAGACAAGAGAGAAGATGAGGATAAGGGAAGGGAGGGGTGTTAGATGGGAAGGCAGATTGGTGGAAGGGGTAACCAGAATGTAATCAGGTAAGCAGGCATTTTGTAGTGGGTGGAGGGGAGAGATGGGGAGAAAATTGGGAACTCAAAATTTTGTGGAAATGAATGTTTAAAACTTAAAAATAAATAAACATTACAACATACATATACATATGCTGTGTATATATACGTATATATAGAAATCTCTCTATATATGTATATATACTATACATATTATGTATGCATACTCAAATGTATTATATTCTATGGGGTGATGTCTTTTTTCATCAAAATGTCAGCCTAATTATATATCTGTTTCAAACGTGTATATAATATGTATAATGTATGTATATACATGTATGTATAAGCACATATGGTGATTGGGATGGCATCTTTTATAAATGAAAACATAAATAAAATATGTGTTTCACACATATGCATAACATATACACATGTATGTATATGTATAGTGTATATGTATATGTATGTATGCGTCATGTACACAGATATATGGTAAATGGGATAGCATTTTTTGTCAATGAAAATGTCTTCTGAACACACCTGCTTCACATCTACTACCCTGCTCCACACACACATTGATACACATTATATTGCTTTGAACACGAATTATAAGCTTAAAAATGTCTATGAAATGTTTGAAACTGCCTTAAGTTTGATCCTATTTAAAGCCAGGTACTGGCCATGATTTAATTATTTACTACATGCATAGTTTCTTTCATAGTTAAGAATTCTGGTATAGGGTTGATAAAATCATTTTACTTAGATTCACACTGTCCCCCCACCTAAAATACCTTGATTTTTGGTAAATCTGAAATCAGCCCTTGGTGATTTCACTGTGAGGTTATGTAAGACTGGTTTAACAATCTTTGAGAGAAAAACTGATGTATATTAAATATCATGAATAGAATCCCTTTTTAAAAAAGAAAAAAGAAATATATAATTCTGAGTATGAAAAAAGGAGGCTTTAAGGAGGCATAGGAAAAAAAAGTTCACATTTTTTTTCCCACACACTGTGCTGGTGAGGATCTCCAAGCCCTCATCTTAGTTAACTGTAATCAGTATGTCTCAAGTGATGTCAGCAGAGCTGCAGGTGAACAATGGTCCCATTTTGGAAGAAAATGGTCAGGCAGATATAATAGTTTCATAAATTTTTTACTATCATTTACCTGCTGGGGATATTTTGCAAAAAGTCTACTGTTTTATCCAGGTACTTCCCAATTTGTAATCAAATGATGATTTATTACTGGCACAATGGAGGAAAAATATATTACCTTGGAATTTATGAATATGTAATGATGTTTCAGCTATAATAATGAATCACCATTTTCCCTCCCTTTTCTTTTTTCACATGCATTTAGGTATAAATTTCCATATAAATTTCCACTTATTTATATCCTCCTAAATTTCCCTTTCTAAAAGGGAATTCCCAGAGCTCTGGAGGAAAAAGCCAAGTAAAATATGTCAAAAGATTTGCAGTTTTTTCAAGCCTTTCTTTCTTGTTCTTGCTCTGCGTCACTTCAATGCCATTCCTGTTAATCTCATTTTCTAATTGTTACTAATCTCTAAAAATACACATAAGAAATCTGGTTTTTTTAAATCTAAGTATACCAAATATCTGTTCAAAAGTATTCTTTTTTCTATATTAAAAACAATTTTACTGATAACTTTTATTTGAAAAATACCTCCCATTTAGGCAGTTATGTAGTATATTGCTGGACTTGGAATCAAGAAGACCTGAGTTCAAATCCAGCCTCAGTCACTTAGTAGGTGATGTTGAGCAAGTCATATAAGTTCTCTCTTCCTCAGTTTCCTCACTATAAACTGAGGTAATAATAGTATCTACCTCCCAATCCTTACTGTGAGGATTCAATGTGTTAATATTCATGAACTACTTAGAACACAGTGCCTAGTACATAGTAGATGTACTACTAATAATATTAATTATTATAATTATAGTAATAACAAATGAAAGTCAGTGCAGTTTTAAGCTCTTAATGCTGACTAGGGGCACAATGCATCTCTCTCCTCTTTCCGAACCCACTGAGCCATTGGTTCCTTGTAATAAAGAATAAGAATAAAGAGGAAACTAATTGCAATCTAATACTGACAAGTAGCATTCATACAATACTTTAAGGTTTTCAAAGCCTTGAATATACATTTTTGTGTTTGATTCTCACAACAAACCTGTGACGTAGATTCTATTTTTATTCCAGTTTGCAAATGAAGAAACTGAGGCTGAAAGAATTTAAACAGTTCAGCCAGCCTATCCAAACTTGCCTTTCATTGGATATTTTGACATTCAGATTTCCCATCGTGGGTCACAGCTGGATACTGATGTAATTGACTAGTGCTTTTTCACATACTTTCAACAACTCTCTCAATTTGCTTCTGCCGTGGTGGTATTTTACATTTGTCCTTCATGATATTCTTTGACATCTCACTTTTCCTCTTGTTTTTCTTGTTGTTGCAATGACTACTACATGTACCATTGTGCCTAGGTCCTGAAAAATATACTTTCTGTCAAATAGTGTAGGGTGGTTCATGCATTCAAAATATAGATCCCAGACTGTTTTACTCAATTTTTTTTTGGATTTATGACATTACATTTTTTTAAAAGACTTTTTTCAAATTCCATTCTAAGCATGCTTATCTCCTTTTCACGATCTTTTGAAATATTGGTTCTGTTTTGACACTCATTTTATTTTTAGGTACACTTTCTGTAATTTTCAGTAAATAAAAGTATTACAAATCCTCAGTATCTTTAGTCCTTTCCTCTGCCAATTTTAGTGTATCCTTGATTTCATGTTGCTTTATCTCATCTAGGCTTAAGGATAAAGTTATTTCTTATGATGATTCTTCAGTGATCACTAAAATGTTATTTAGTGACAGAGCTGAATGTCTGTTTGACAAAGAGTAGTATGAAGCCTTTGCCTCTAATGAAGAAGATCTGTTTCTAGTTTCATTTTGATATAGTATTGGCCCATAATGAAGGCATTCATGTTTTCAGTCCTTTTCACACATACTCATGAGGTTTTTGCTCTGGTGGTAGACTCCACCCACCTAAAAACAATTCCAGCAAGTGTTTCCAATTTCTTCTATGTATCTTACCTTTTTGCGGTATTAGAATACAAAGGAGCACTATTTTTGCTCTGCTGTCCTCCATGTCAAACTTATCATCCCTGTGGCTTTGATTAGAACCCTTCCACAGTCTTATAGGAGCAGCTACATCACACTGTTTGACTATTGTGTTAACCTAATCAGTGATATTGCCAGAACTCAAATAAAAAGTGCATCAAGGTTAATGCCAGACCTTCACATCTATTTTAGATATTTCAGAGCACAGAAGTCTCACTCTACATCACCCTGGCTGATAAGCCTTTGTTTAGACAGTGCATTCACTGAATATATTGTTGATTGGTGGTGCCTTTTTTTAAAAAAACAACAACCATTTATTACGTACCTACTATGAACCAGGTACTATACTAAGTGATTTAAAGTGCTACCTCATTTGATCCTCACAGTAACTCCGGAACTTAAATGCTATTATCCTCATTTTACAGGAGAAAACTGAAGCACAAAAAGATTAAAAGATTTGCCCAGGGTCACACTGCTACAGTCTGAGGCTGGATTTGAACTCTTTCTTCTTGAGTCCCCATCCAGGAATCTATCCACTACACAATTTCATCCATGTAGGAGTATTCCAGTGGGGAATATCCCTTTGCCTATGCAGAGCAACAACTTTTCTGCAATTTGTCATCTTATGATTCCTTATTAGGATTTAGATTTTAAGCATCTTGCTTAAGGTTATGTAGTATTTGTCAGAGGAAGAATCTGTCTGGTTCTTAATCAACATGCCATAGTTGTCATCATCATATTGTTATCATCATAATTATCTTTTGTCATCATCATCATCATCCTTATGTTTATTGAGAGGCAGTGATGCCATATAGTAGATAGTGAGCTTGCCTCACATTGACATATGATGACCGTTTGATCCTGTGTAAATACATACTTTTAAGTACGCCCAGCAAATCATTAACATCTCAGAAGAAGTACTGCTAACCTCGCCAGAAGATTCCATGCTGATGAAATTGCAAGTCTTATTAGAAAAAGAAATGTTTTTGATAACCCAGAGAATACTTTTTAATCACAGGCACTTGTGCGATTCTTTTGCCTTCTGTGAATAGCTGTTTATTACTGATACTCGACATTCCCTAGAGTCTAATATGCAGCAAGCAGAATACTAACGTTTATGGAGTCAGGCCCCTGCATTTTTAAAGGATAGACTGTACTATTGATTAAGAGCAGTGAAGAGAGCCTCAGATAAATGGCTGAGAAACTAATTACAATGGGCAATAGTAAGCCATAAATTCCGAAGGGTAGAAACACATTGAAAGGGAATATTGGGAGGGGAGTATTAATATGCTGATGATCTATAAGAAGGAATTTAGGGAAGAAGACCTGAGAATACAGAAACAAGTTGAAATGTAAATAGTGTAGATAAGGCGATGAAGCCATGAACACAGTAGTTACATTGCTGCTGTGAAAGGCAGTTAAATGGGAAAATGGATAGAGTATTAAACCTAAAGTCAGGAAAACCCGAGTTCAAATCTGTCCTCAAAAACTTACTCTTTGACCCTGGGCAGGTCGCTTAACCTCTGCCTGTTTCAGTTTCTTCAGCTATAAAATGGGGATAATAATACCTTCCTCATAGGGCTGTCGTAAGGATCAAATGAGATATTCTTAAATCATAATGTCTGACACTAAGCCCTTAATAAATGCTTATCTCTCCTGTTCCCCAGTTTCTATGGGACTGGACTCATGGGAGAGAGGTTATTCAATATTTAAGTTTCCCTGCATTTGTTTTTAGCATGGATTCCAATAGAATGGAAGGTCCTTTTGGACACACTATCACTACCATTGTGTATGCTTTTGCCACCTCATATGCATTGTTAGGTTAATCAATCGATAAACATTTTAAAAAAATATTGCTATGTACCAGTAATTGTGCTAAGCACAGGGGGTACAAAAAGAAGCAAAAGACAATCCTCGCCCTCAAGAAGCTTACAATCTCATGGGTAGACAACATGGCAAACAAATATATATACACAATAAGCTATATACAGGATAAAAAGGAAATAATTAAGAGAAAGAAGGCACTAAAATTAAGAAGAGTTGTGGAGGGTTTCTAGTAAAAGATAAAATTTACCTGGATTTAAAGGAAGCCAGGGCTATCAGAAGGCAGATTTGAGGAGAGAGAGAATTCTAAGCATGCAGGATAACCAGAGAAAAATGCCCAGAGCCAAGAGATGGAGTCTTTTATTCTTTAAACTTGGTCTTTCTGCTTCTAGGTTGTCTTTTCCATAATAAATCCTTAATGTCACTAGCAGATTAACTCTTGTTCCTCCAATTTTTATATGTTACTTTGCTCCTAAAGAATCTGTAATACCATTTCCCATTGAATAAATTCATTTCTTAGACTGGCATTCAAAGTACTCCATTGTATGGATACACTTTATCTGTCTGTTTCTTACTGTAAGGACCATTCATGTTTTCATATGCTGCATTATGTTGTATATTTTAGAATTTGCTCTAAATGTGTTATTTTATTGTAAACTTCAGATCTTCAATTTATCCATGTGACCTATGTTGAAACTTCTTACAACTTTGTAGCTAGCAACCCATATAATATTTCATCCTCTATAATTCTTGTGTATGTCTTCCAAAAATTCTACATCGAGAATTTCAATCTACCTAATGTTCTAGAGATTTTTCTCTAGTTTTTTAAAACTTTTGAAAGCATTCAGTGGGTAACATCACAGCTCTTGGGCTAGCCATCTGCTGTCCTTTACTTTCATTACATGGCTAGTCCAGCCCCTTTTTGAGTCATGAATTTCATACAAAAAGGTGATGCCTTTTATGATAATTCTTATATACTGATCATCCTTGGTAACATGCCGTCACTTACCCATATTTTCCATATATCTCTCTACTGTTCTTTGAGTTAGCCCTAATTTTGATTCTTTGGAGCTTACTATGTCACATTGTAGCCATATAGCATCACTATAAGACTATTGCTGTTAAAAAGCTAAAAATCCCATATAATTTTCACATACACACACACGCACACACACACACACACACACACACAAACCACACACCCATACCCATATGCTTTTCTAATACAAGTTCATTGTTCATCTGTAGTGTCTGTCCAAAACTATATGTTTTGATTGGCTAAATGAGTAGTCTACTTGTTCAGTCACATGTGTAATCTTGACAGACATATTCTTCACCTATTTTGTATTTTTAATTTCTTGAGGGCCAGAATTGCTTGACTGTGTCTTATCTGTAGCACTAGCAACAAGAATTTGCATAGAGAAAATCTTTGATAGGTGTTTATTGAATGGAATGAATGAAACCTGATTGCAATAGCCAGCCAAGCATGTTCTGTTTTTAAGACAGGATCATGAAATCACATCAGAGTTGGAAAAGACCTCAGTAGCCATCTAACTGAACTCACAGCCAAAAAGATATCTCTACTAAAACATCTCACATACTACATATCACCTCATGTCTTCTGGAAAATTTCAATTGAAATGGAAATGACTAATTGTCAGTGGAGCCCATTCCACTTATTAATAACTATAACTATTGATACTGATATTGAACTTAAATTTGCCTTTTTCATCTCCCACTTATTATTATTCCTGGTTCTGCCTCTGGAGCCAAACAAAACCAGTCTAATCTTTTTCCCATATAACAGTCCTTCAAATGTTCAAAAACATCCTTTCAGTTTTCTCTTCTACAGATTATATACTCTCAGGTCCTTCAACTGAATCTCATGTGGAAGAGACTTAAGACACTTTACCATCCTGGTCACCTTCTTCTAGATGCTTTCTGATTTTCAACATCCTTCCTAATCTCCAATTCCTAGAAATGAATGAATACTTCTGCTATAGTCTGACCAGAGCAGAAACTCTACCTCTCGATATGCTATCTGAAGTCTCATTCATTAGCTTTTGTAGATGATATATTACTGTGTTGACTCCTGTTGTGCTTGTAATCCACTAAAATCCCCAAGTTTTATTAGGTGAACTGATGTCTAGCCATGTCCCTACTATACTTTATTTGTGAAATTGATTTTTGAATCCTAATAAAAGACTTCATAGTCCTGTTAATTTTAACCATTTTAAGCCTAACTCAACATTCAAGACTTTAAAGGTTTCTTTTCCTCATATCATCTAGTATGTTAGCTATTCTCCAAGCACTGTGTGCATTTTTAATAGCATAAAGCTTAATTAATATTTATTAAATTGTTGCATTGATTTAATTTAATGCTAGGACAGTCTCTTTAGAATGGTTATGGATCTCCTAGAGGAAATCTTTTATTCTGTGATTTGAATGGAAGCAGCACAACAACATCTACAAACAAGAACCTCTTAGGAGCCCATCACAGGTAGGGTATAAATCCTTCTATTTGTATTCTGTGTAAGACATCTGCTATTCCAATAGTGAACAGCTTACTTCTCCCTGTTTTATGCCTTTTTCAGTAATCAAAGAATTATTGAACAAAATTTTCTCTGCAGTTACATCTATAAAATAATATTTGTTTTTATCTGAACCTACACATGAGAAATACCATGTTGGTGAACCATTGAGGTTCTACCAAGAACAAAAGGCTTTTTGAGACAATTTATCACACAATGGGGTTATATTCTCTATACATTTAATTTGATTCTCTGTCTTTGGAAATCATTTTAATATGGAAAAAAATCTTTTTGTTTCTTGTCTTATTTACATGGATACCTGTGGTATGTTAATAATTGATTCTTATACAGATTTTCGAGAAAGTTGCCATTGATTGCTCAGAAGTTACTAGTGTTTCTCTTGGGTAATTTTTTTGGTAAGTAAATCACTCTTAAAAAAATTTGCTTTCAAATATTTTGAAAATTTATCATTTACTATTTTCTTTTTCTTTCAATTTTGTAATTTCCCTTTAATGTACTTGTCATGTAATAGTACATATTATAATCATCATCATCATCATCATCACAACTGGATATATCATTTGAAAAAAACACCCATTAGCTTATTTTATCTGTATAATAATACTGTGAGGTAGATGTCATTATTTTTTTTAAAGCAATAAGCTTTTTATTTGGTATCATTAAGTGCAGGTACAAGATCATCTTTAAATAGAAGAGGGATGAATGAAAGAGGGAAAGATGCTAGGGCAATTTAATGACCCTGTCTTCACTCTGTGGACAAGATAAATAATCTTAAACTATGGTACCCCACTTACCTACTCCCATTGTGTTCAGTATTAACTCTTCCAAAATGAAAAAGTTAAAAAGAGAAGAAGGAGACGTAATCGAGGATCTGTCCAAGGAACTACATTCAGAATTACTGTTTCAAGAAGTAGTTCATATTTGTTTTAAGTCTTATGGGTCTATT
This sequence comes from Notamacropus eugenii, assembly GCF_028372415.1. Taxonomy (NCBI): domain Eukaryota; kingdom Metazoa; phylum Chordata; class Mammalia; order Diprotodontia; family Macropodidae; genus Notamacropus; species Notamacropus eugenii. The sequence goes on from NC_092877.1 coordinate 308,388,402, forward strand.
CTTGAAGATGAGTAAGGCATTTCCACAGTCGGAGCTGCTATATGTAAGTTTTGGTGTTGTAGTTAGATACATACAAACATGCATACATCTATCTATTTATAGATAGATATGTATATGTGTATATATGCCTATATGTAACTATATGTATATATATCTTTAAAAATAATATTTTGTTTTTCCCCAATTATATGTCAAGACAATTTTTTATTAATTTTATTTATTTTCAGTGTTCTACAATCACTACCATATAACTTAGATTTTTGCCCCTCCCTCCCTGAGATGGCATACAATTTTATATAGGTTCTACACATACATTTCTGTTAAATACAACTTCACTATAGTCAAATGGTGCAGAAGAATTAAAAAGAATGGGAGAAGTCATATAACAAACCAAAATGTAATACAAAAGAAAATGATCTGCTACATTCTATGATTGAATTCCGTAGTTCTTTCTCTGGATGTGGAAGGCATTTTGCCTTAAAAGATCATTGGGAATTTTTTTTTAAGTCCTTGCATTGGAATGAAGTTCCAAGAGTTCCAGAAAAAATCTCTCGCGCACTGTGGTCGTTGCTGTGCCCAGAGATCATATAAGTCCTTCCAGGCCTCTCTGAAGTCTTCTTGTTCATCATTTCTTATGGCACAATAGTACTCCATTACATTCATATACCATAATTTATTCAGCCATTCTCCAATTGCTGGGCATCCCTTTGATTTCCAGTTTTTGACCGCCACAAAGAGAGCTGCTATAAATATTTTTGTGCATGTGGGACCCTTTCCCATTTTTATGATCTTTTGGGGATACAGTCATAGAAGCAATATTGCTGGGCCAAAGGCTGTGCACACTTTTGTAGCCCTTTGGGCATTGTTTCAAATTGCTTTCCAGAATGGTTGCATCAGCTCACAGCTCCACCAAGAATGAATTAGTGTTCCAACTCTCCCACATCCTCTCCAACATTTATCATCTTCCTGTTCTGTCATGCTTGCCAAGGACAATTTTTACCATTCATTTTTACAAGATATTGAGTTTCAATATTTTCTCCTCTCCTCTCTACCCTCTCCATGTCTCTTCCTAAACTGGTAAGCAATGTTATATAGATTATACATATGCTATCACGGAAAACATATTTCCATATTAGTCACAGTTGTGAAAGAAGAAGCAGATCAAAAGGAAAAAAAACATGAAAAAGAATAAAGTAAGTGAAAAAAGTATGCTTCCATCTGCATTCAGAGTCCATCTGTTATTTATCTGGACATGGATAGCTTGTTCAGCCATTCCCCAACTGAAGGGCATCTCCTAAATTTCCAGTATTTCACCACCACAAAAAGTGTTGCTATAAATATTTTTGTACATGTAGGTTCCTTTCACTTTTAATGAACTCTTTGGAATACAGACCTAGTAGAAGTATTACTAGATCGAAGGGTATGCACAAGCTTTGTTGCCTTTTGGGCATAATTCCAAATTGCTCACCAGAATGGTTGGATCAGTTCACAACTCTGACAACATTGCATTAATTTCTCAACGTTCCTCCATGCTTTCCAATATTTATCATTTTTCTTTCTTTTTTGGTCACGTTTGCCAATCTGATAGGTGTGAGTTTGTACATCAGAGTTGCTTTAATTTGCATTTCTCTAATCAAAAGTGATTTAGAGTGCTTCTTGATACGGGTGTAGGTAGTTTTGATTTCTTCTTCTGAAAACTTCATGTTCATATCCTTTGACCATTTGTCAATTGGAGAATTACTTAAATTCTTATAAATTTGATTCAATTCTTTATATATGTGACAAATGAGACCATTATCAGAGATACTTGTGGAAAGGTTGTTTCCCAGCTTCATGCTTTCCTTCTAATCCTGGTTGCATTGGTTTTGTTTGGGCAAAAGTTTTTTCATTTAATATAATCAAAATTATCTATTTTACATTTCATAATGCTCTCTCATTAATTTTTGAACTTGCAACTCACTTAATTTCTTCTTTTAGAATTTGGATGGTATGCTGTTTGGTGCATACATGTTTAGTGTTGATATTACTTCATTTTCTATGGTATCTTTTAGCAAAATGCAATTTCCTTCTCTCTTTTAATTACTTTTATTTTTGCTTTTGCTTTGTCTGAGATCAGAATTGCTACCCCTCCTTTTTTTTAACTTCAGCTGAAGCATAATAAATACTGTTCCAGCCCATTACCTTCACTTTGTGTATGACTCTGTGTTTGAAATATATTTCTTGTAAGCAATATATTGTAGGATTCTGGAATTTGATCCACTCTGCTATCTGATTCCATTTTATGAGAGAATCCTTCCCATTCATATTCATAGTTATGGTTATTAATTGCATATTTCTATCCATCCTATTTTCCCTCCTGTTTGTCTCTCTCTCCTTTCACCTTTTCCCACCTGATCAGTGTCTTGCTTCTGCTTACCACCTCCCCCAAATTTGTCCTCTCTTCTGTCAGTCTACTCTCCTTTTAGTTAATCTCTTCCCCTCCTACTGTCCTGTCAGGTAAGATAGATTTCTATTTTCAACTAAGTATATGTATTATTCCCTCTGTGAGCCAATACTAGTGAGATTAAGGTTCAAGTAATGCCCATTGCTCACCCTCTCATCGTTCTCTTCTCTATAATAGGTTTTTCACACCTCTTCATATGAAATAATTTACCCCATTCCACTTCTCTCTTCCCTCTGCACCTAATGTACTCCTCTTTCTCATTCTTTAATTATTTTTATGTCATTTCCTCAAAATTGCCTTATGCTTGTACTCTCTATCTATGTATATTCCTGCTAGTTGTACTCTTAATGATATATTTTTTAAGAATTACTAGTATCGTCCCATGTAGGTATGTAAATAGTTCAGTCCATTAAATCCCTTTTGTTTTCTTTTCCTATTTTCCTGTTTTAAGCTTGTCTTGGGTCTTGATATTGGAGATCATTTTTTTTGGGGGGGGGGTTAATTGTGGTCTTCTCTTTTTGAAATCTTGAAATTCTCTATTTCATTGAATGACCCTTTTTCCCTCTTGAAGTATTATGCTTACTTTCTCCAGGTAGGTGATTCTTGGTTATAGTTCTAGCCCCTTTGCCTTCTGGAACATTGTGTTCCATACAACTACTAAATATTATGCAATCCTGATTGTGGCTCACAATATTTGAATTGTTTTTTTCTGACTACATACTACATTTTTTCCATGACCTGATTATTCTTAAATTTGGCTATAATGTTTCCTGGAGTTTTTATTTTCGGATCTTTTTCCTGACATGATCAAAGAATTCTTTCAATGCTTATTTTACTGTCTGGTTCCTGGATATCAGGGCAGTTTTCTTTGATAATTTCTTGAAAAATGCTATCTAGGTCCTCCTTTTGGTTATGGATTTCAGTTAGTACAATGATTCTGGATATTGACTCTCCTGGATCTATTTTCCAGTCAATTGTGTTTTTTTATTAATTATTTTTATTGATTATTTTACATTTTCTTCCATTTTTTCCATTCATTTACATTTGATTAATTCTTGATGTCTCATAGAGGCATAAGTTGCACTTGCCTAATTCTTACTTTTAAAGTATTATTTTTCTCAGTTAGCTTTTGTACCTCCTTTTCCATTTGGCCAATTTTAGTTTTAAAGCAGTTATTTTCTTTTTCCAAGTTATTGACTCTTTTTTCATAATTCTCTTGCATCACTCTCATTTCTTTTCCTAATTTTGCTTCTACCTTTCTTATATGATTTTTAACATTCCTTTTGAAGTCTTCCATGAGTTCTTTCTGGGCTTGAGACCACTTTCCATTTCTGTTTGAGGCTTTGCTAATAGTTGTTTTGATGCTGTTGCCTTCTTCTGAGTTTGTGTCTTGGTCCTCCCATTCACCATAATAACTTTCTATGGTCAGATTCTTTTCTTGTTGTTGTTTTGTTCTTTTATATTTGGCCGTTTTCCTTTTTGTAAAATAAAATGTTCTCTGTTCCCAGGGTAGAAGGACAACTGTCTGAGGCTTCTTGTGTCAGGGACTCTGGGCCCTGGATGTGTACCTGTTGCTGCACTCATGTTGTCTTGAGGCCAATGGGGGGCCCTCATATCTGGTGCTGTGCTGAGGTGATGAGGTGTGGGGTAGTTGGTGCTGTTGGAGGCTGGAGGGATCTGGAAGCTTTCCTGGTGTTGACCCAGGGTCCTAGTGATGGTGCCATGAATGTGCTGAGGCCAGTGGGGTGTTTATGTGTTTCCCCAAGGCTACAGCAGAGGGAAGAAATCAATCAAATACATCTCAGTGATACCCTGTCTCTCTATGGGAAGCCCCTGGCCCTCATCAATATTATTAAACTGCCCTGATATATGACACAGGACCCAGATGTTTCTGTACTACACTAAGAGGAAGGACAGATAAGATACTGCTATGACCTGGATGCTGGATTAGGAAAGTACCTCACACAAGATTATTAATTCATATCCTCCTTTTGCTGTATGTTAAAAAAACTCACTTGAGATTCTGGGTCACTCTCCACCTGGCTGAATTATGGATGCATTTGTCCCTTACAGGAGATGTGATATGGTTATTTTTCTGGGGATTGTGATATGGACATATCATTTGCCTTCAATCTTTTTCCCCTTATTCCTCTCTCATGACTCTAAGTGTTTCATGTTAGGCCTTATGCCTTCCTTTGTGTGAGTGGAAATGTAAAACAAAGGCCTATGGCTTTTGGCAGCACTGTACAATCTGTCTTTTCTCTGAAAACCTCTAACTCCTAAAGTGGACTGCAATGTTCTGGGATGGTTCAATTTCCTCTCTCCCTGTCTCTCTGTTCTAAAGAGTAGGGACCAATGATTTTGGTAGTTTAGAGACTCCCTAGTGTGGAAAATCTCTTCACTAATGTAGATCATGATCTCTCTGTAACTCACTGCATTGGAGAAGAGCCTGTAACTCTGAGAAGTTTAAGTGGCTTGCCCAAGGTGACCCAGGTCAGCTAGAATGTGCCTGAGGAAGGGCTTAAAGTGAAGTCTTCCTGACTCTTAGCTTGGTCCTGCAAGTGTGTATGTATGTGTATGGGTGGAAGTGTGTGTGTGTGTGTGTGTGTGTGTGTATAAGTATTCCAATATTTCAGTGGATAGATTTTCCCATCAAAGCATATGGCCACTCTTAATAGAGTGGAACACAAGCCATTCACAGTTTGTCATTCTGTCTTACTCTTGTTCAAATTCTCCCCTAAATCCTTCATTAAAGATCCAGTCAATGACCTGGAGGTCTTTCTCTAGAACTTAAAGAAACCCAAACATTCTAGGTAACCACAGCAGTTTTGGGGCTATCCATCTGCTAGTTCTCTCTTGCTAAGGGTCGGGCCCAATTCTTTTTATAATCACACATTTTCTGAATAGCCTCTTTTATGGAATTAGCACATAAGAGTTACAGTCTTTTTATTTTATTTTAAAAATAATTTTTTCTTGATATATTCTGTTTTTATATCACCTACATATCACAATAGATTCCTCCTCCCTCTTTATCCCTCATCCCACAGAAAGCAATCTCATAATAAAGAATAAAAAGAAGGAGATGGTTTAGCAAAACTAGTCAACATGTTGAGGAAAAGCGTTCGTTATGCACAGTAGATTTTTCAGTCGTTGTGTGACTTTCTTCGGATTTCCAAAGAGTGAAAATATTTACATATACACTAACTTTATATTTGTCATGAATATGCAAAACTAAACCCTTCTTTATTGTCTCCATCATGAGAATGTAAGCTACTTTCTAGTAGTGATGGTTTCACTCACTATATTTGTATTTTCAGAGACAGAATAGTGGTAATAAAAGCTTGTTTATTCATTGATTAATATTTTTCTTGGGCAGAACCCCCTTCAAATGAGCAGTGAGTAACAATGCTGAACAGTAATAAAATATTAGGCTGGATTGCATTTGAGAAGCTGGACAGAGCTGTTAGTGATATTAAGCTTCTCGGTGCTATAAAAATCCACATTTTTTTTACCACAATTCTAATAACATTATATAGCTATGAATCATGAAAGCTCCATAATCTCAGAAGAAGTAAAATTGAAGGGGACTCAAAGGGCGAGAGAAAGCACATAGTGGGCATAAGTAGAACCTATATTGTGCAATGGAAACGTGAGAGAAGTGGCATAAAGTAAAACATATTAAGAAGATGGTCATAGAGGAGCTGAAAACTGGGCACATGCAATGTTGAATTTGATGAGCAGATTTCAGAAGAGATTGGCAAGCTTTTGTGCCTTTGGAAGAGAGACACCACAGGGCCTTTAAAATATCATGACAATATCTCTTTGGTGGCACAGTAACTGAATCATTTTTGAATTGGCCTCACCTAAAACAAACCCATCTTGCATTGATCCTCAACCTACTCACTTCCCATGACCAAATTCTCCAGGTTCTGGATAGTAGACAATGCTTCCATGCCTTCCCAGTCACCAATGGAATGGAACATGGCTGTGTGCTTGCTCCCATGCTTTTTAGCATGATGTTTTCAGCCATGTTTTCAAATGCTTTCAGTGAGGATGAATCCTGCCCTAAGGTTAACTACTGTACTGATGGTAAGTACTTTGAAAAAGCTACAAACCAAGACCAAAGTGGAGGGAGTGCTGGTGCATAATTTTCTGTTTGCAGATAATTGTGCATTCAGTGCAGCCTCTGAAGCTGAGACAAAACAAAGTATGGATCAATTCTCTGCTGCTTGTGCTAATTTTGGCCCAGTAATTAACACCAAGAAAACACAAGTGCTCCATCAGCCACCATCACACCATCCACATGTGGAACCATCAGTTACAACAAATGGAGAAGTTTTGAATGCTGTCCATAAGTTCACTTACCTTGGTAGTGTCCTTTCCATGGATGTACACATTGACAAAGAGGTTGATGCACACACTGCCAGAGCTAGCTCAGTGTTTGGGAGGCTCCAAAGAAAAGTTTGGGAGAGAAGAAATATTAGACTGACTACCAAACTGAAGGTCTACAGAGCCATTGTGCTGACCTCATTGTTATATGCCTATGAAACATGCACAAGTGCCATGCCAGGAAACTGAATCGTTTCCATTTGAACTGTCTTAGGAGTAGTCTGAGAATCACCTGGCAGGAAAAGGTACCAGACACTGAAGTCCTTGCTTGAGCTGAACTACCAGTTATTCAAACTATTCTTCAGAGAGTGCAACTCTGATGGGCTGGCAACACTGTTTGAATGCAAAATGTATTTTTGCCAAAAAGACCATTTTATGAAGAACTCACATGAGGTATATGATCACATGGTGGTCAGAAGAAGCAATAAAAGGACAGTCTCAAGCTCTCTCTCAAGAACTTTGGATTTGGCTGTGCAAAATGGGAGACACTGGCACAGGACCACTCAGCATGGTGTGCTCACATCAGAAAAGGTGCTGTGCTCTACTAGCAAAGCAGAATTGGGACAGCACAAAGTAAGCGTACGATGTGCAGATTTAGAGTATCTGCCCCATAAAATCATTATGGACTATCTGTGCTCAACCTGTGGTAGAGCATTCTGAGCTTGTCTCATCAGCCACAGCCAGACAGACTGAAATTTCACTTTATCATGGTGATGTCGTTTTGGTCCTTTTTGAGAGCGAAGGACAGCAACCAACTATTGTTCTACATTTTTTCTTCCCTTTTCGACTAAACTCCTTGAAAAGGCCTTCTACAATAGGGACCTCTGTTTGCTGTACTCTCATTCTCTTCTTAACCCTTACAATACTAGTTCTACCCTTATTCCACCAAAATTGCTCTCTCAGAAATTACTGATGCTATCTTAGTTGTCAAATTTATTGACCTTTTCTCAATCCTCATTCTCCTTGACCCCTCTATAACCTTTGGCCTGGTTAATAATCCTCATGTCTTGACACTTTCTTCTTCTTAGGTTTTTGAGACATCACATTCTTCTGGTTCTCCTCCTACCTATATGATTACTCCTTAGTCTCCTTATCAGGATCCTCAGCCAGACGATGCCCCTATGTCTGAAAGATTTCTGTCCTAGACCCTCTTCTCTCTCTATACTACTTCACGTAGTGATATCATCAGCTTCCATGGATTTATGACAATATCTATGCTAGAAATTCTCAGATCTACCAATCCTGCCCAGTCCCTCTTTTCAGCTATCTCAGACTGGATTTCAGGTGGCATCTTAAACTCAGCATGTCCAAAAGTGAACTCATTATCTTCCCAAATCTCTACCGCTTCTCCCTTCCCTATTACTATAGGGGGCAACAATATCCTACCATTTCCTCAATCTTGCAACCTAGGTGTTATCCTTGACTCCTCACTATCTCTAATTCCTCATATGCAATCTATTGTCAAGGTCTTTTGATTCTACCTTTGCAAAATCTCTCAAATACCCTTCCTTCTCTCCTTTGGCACTGGAACCACTTTGGTGTATGCCCTCATCATCTAACTCTTGAATTATTGCAATAGCATGCTGGAGGACCTACCTAACTCATTTCTCTCCCCATTCCAACTCATCCTCCATTCAATTGTAAAAGCAATTTTCCTAATTTTCTGGCCATGTCATCCCCCAGACTCCAGTGACTCCCTTTTGCCTACCTCCACGACAATCGCAGATGGAGTAATTAATTATCCTGAAGTTGAATTGGAAGCAGAAGACCTTGACTTTAATCCCATTTCTGCCAAAGGTCCACTCCAATCCATTCTTTGCTGAGCTTCCAAATTAATATTTGGAAATGAATGTTCCTAAGCATTGTCTGATCATGACACTCACCTGCTTAAAAATATTCAATGGTTCTCTATTGCTTCTAGGATAAAGTGTGTACCCCTCAGTCTGACATTTAAAGCCTTTCACCATCTGGTTCTCAGTTATCTTTCCAGGATAATTACTTACCCTAATATAATCCCATATTACAGCCACATTGGCCTACATGCTATGACGGGTGTACAACATTCCTCTCCATTCTGTCTCCATGCCTTGCTTAGATTGTCATTGTAATCTAGAATGCAATCTTTTGTCTCCATCCCTTCCCTCCTTTAAAATGTGACAAACTGAACTTAAGTGCAACCATTTCCAAAGGGCCTTTTTACTTCATAGTGTCCTCTCCCAAAGCACATTGGGTTTATTTTTTTAAAGATATTGTATTTGCTTATTTGCAAAAGTTGTATCCCCCTTACAACACAGTAACATTCCTGAAATAAGGAATTGTTTCACTTTTGTGTTTGCAACCTGAGCACTTAGCAAAGTGCCTGCCATATAATGGATAGGTATTAAGCATAAGCTGAATGACTGACTTCTACAGTAGAATTCCCTTTTCTCTGGACACAATGATCTAGGCTGACATCATTCAAGAATCTATGCTTTGCATCTTTTGAACACCCACCAGCTATTTTTTTTCATAGATCACACCCCATTATCTATAAGGTGATTTCTCCTTTAGTCATATTTGTATGAAAGCAGCTAAGGTAGATCGAGTATGTACATATTTGGGAATGTTTCAAACTGCCTTCCAAAAATAAATATTTGCAGAAGTTCCTTGTTTTTGTTGACCATTTTGTTCTCGTAAATATGCCTTTTAGTTGTGGTTTGGGCATGAGAGGCAGCTATGGAATAGTGAGAAGAGAATTAATTTTGAGGCAAAAGACCTATGTTTGGAATTAATTGTGTGATTCTGGGCAAGTAACTAAAACTTCTGTTGTATTGATTTCATGATTTGTAAAATGGTATAAAACTGTTGCATGCAATTTCCCTACCTCACAAGGTTACGGTGAGAATGAAACAAAAAAATAAAGACTCAAATATATGTAAAGGGCCTCATAAAACATAATGACAAAATAAATGTCATCACTCTTATTCTTGCATTTTATTGAAAAAATGCATCATGCCCATAGAGGGACAGATTCCTCAGTTAAGTTGCAGTAGTAAAAATGATGGGAATATTGAGAGCAAAAGTTTTCACCTCATAATGGAGTTTGTGATAGGTGAGAAGGATAAAGCCAGGCATATTTCAGCATGCCCTGCTTTTGAAGAGAGCAGAAGGTTTCAGACAGAAGACTGGTAAGAAATTGCTTATTATTTTTTCAGGGAAAGCTGATCTGTGAAGGTTGGGAAGCTCTCAAATGTGCAAATCTTAAAGAATAAGCAGAGATTAGACTGATAGGCTAGATTAAAATAGATAAAATACAACATGCTTAGGTGAAAAATTCAGCTTGACTTTTAAAATTCAAAATCAGAACTACTGAATATTTGATAAATACTCAATTTTTCCTACTAAAAAAAGAGATAGGTAATTTCATAGATACCAAGCTCAATATTTATAAAAGAAAAAAATGATAAAACTCCAATTTTTTTTGGAAAAACTACCAGTTTTGGTAGTTGCTTAAAGAGATGCATATAGAGGTACACAATACATCAACAAGCTCAATTTTAAAAAAATTGAAAAGTTAGAAACAAAGTCAATTTGATGGAAATATGCAACATTTCTCTACCAATTACAACAGGAAACTAAAATCCAAAGGGAACTGAGGCTGGGCAAGAAAGTTAAGAATGAAGAAAAACGTATTTTTTTTTTTTTGCAGAAATATCATGAAAAAATGTTACTAAATTAAAACTCTTATTTTTACCATTATTTCTTCTGACAGAGAAGACCTTTGGATTAGAAAGGACTGAATAAAATTTATTAAAGTGGAATTGAGAGCGCTAAATAACTAAGATAGCAAGAGTAACTAGTTGCCTCTGATGAACTAATTTCAAGGAGCACAGAGGAAATATAATTTAGGGTGGCTACTGAAAATTGGCAGATGTGATTGTTGAGCCATTGCTAGCACTGAATATTTGTGAAGAATAAGGGAAGAGCCAGTGGATTAGGGAATGGCAATATCCCAATTTTGTTTGAAGGAAAAGAAAGGAATCTATAAACTACTGGAAAGTGAGCTTGACACTGAATTCCAACAAAATCCTAGAATGTAGTATTGAAGAAATGGTTTGTGAACATCTAGGAAAAGAAAGAGTGATCACAAAGATTCCACATCATTTTGTCAAGAACCACAAATAAGTGCTATATATGTATTCTTTCCTATGAGGTAATCTCACAAGTAGTTTAAGGGAAATTTGTAGGTAAAATTAACCTAGAGTGTTTTCAAAACATTTATGAAAATCTTCCATTTTTTTGAGGATGGAAAGATGTTGGTTGAATGGTAGTACAGTGAAACAGATTTTTACCTTTATGAATGTATGGTGGTCACAAAGAGGAGTCATTAAAGATTTGCTATCATCTTGGGAGAATATTTCCAGTGGACAACTTCAAGTCAATAAAGGAAAAAGCCTCCTTTGGAAAAGTGGTGAATTAAGGCCACTTGACCTTTGGATTATGGAAGAATTGTCAATAAATCCTGAAAGAAAAATGAACCAATTTTCACTTCAGCATTTTAAAGGCATATTTGTCTCTGTGCTGATGATAGCTTCCAGGATCATGTTTAAATCCTGACTTTGACTCTGAATATTTTGCCATTTTTAGCAATGACTTAAACAATGATATTAATACTATTTTATCATCAAATTTTCAGGTAACACAAAGCTGAGAAGGCTAGTTAACATGCCAAAATTGAGATATAACATTAATAACAATCAATAATAGTAAATAGGTAAGAACATTAAGCCAAAATTAGATGAAATTTAACAGGAATGGCTGTAAATATTACACTTGGATTGAGACAAAACTGATTTCATAGGTAGGAGATGAGGTAGACAGGTTATATACTAAATCAATAGAAAAAGATCTTGAAATGTTAGAGTATGGTAAATTCATCATAAACTTACAATATGACATGGCAACCCAGAAAGCTAATGAAAATTTAAGCTGAATTAATAGAGGCAGCATGTTCAGTACTAGGAAGATGATCCTGCTCTACTCCACTCCAATCAGGCTATCTGTATAGCATTGTGTTCATATCTGAGCATTAGGAAGGAAGGAAAAAAAAAAAAAACAAACATTTAGTAAAGGTCCACTATGTGTCAAGGGGCTAAATGCTTTACAAACATTATTTCATTTGATCCTCACAAAAACCCTGGGAGATAAATTTTATTATTCCCATTTTATTAGCTGAGGAAACAGAAGCAAGTCAAGTGACTTGCCCAGGGTCATATATAATTATTAAGCTAGATTTGACCTCAGGTTTCCATCACTTTAGGCCCAGGGTTCTATCCACTGAACCACCTAAGTAGATAAATTAGAGAGTATTCAGAAGAGGACAGCTTGGATGGTTAAGATTTCTCAATTCATACCAAACAAGGATGATTTGATAGACCTGGAGGAATTTAGTTCTGAGAAGACAGAACTTGGCAGGTATGAGAATTGTCCTCAATTATTTGAATGACTATCATCTCAAAGAGGAATCAAACATCTCCTTGGCCCCGGGGGGCAGCATTTGAGACAATGGAGAGAAATTGCACAGAGGCAAGTATAGATTTGAGGTAAGAAAAAAGTACTCTAATAATTAAAGCTGTCCCAAAGGAGAATGGGATGCTTTGGAAGTTGGTGGATTCCTGCTCACAAGAAATTCTCAAACAGAAGGTGGGATTTTAGTTGGCACTTGTGGGAAACTAGGAAAGAGAGGAAGTGGGGATGAGGAGAGAAAGCTTTATAGCCACAAGGGAATAGTCAAAGTAAATGCATGGTGTCAGGAGATGCAGAATCACCGCTGAGAATCAGAAAGGAAACTGGTATTTCTATATTGCAGAATATATGAAGAGGAGGTAGGTAAAGTATAGGAAGACTGGAAAAGTAGGAGGGAACAGGTTATAAAGGACTTTGAATTCCAAATAGAGAATTTTATATATGATCCTAGAAGTAACAGGGTGACACTGAAGTTTATTGAGTAGATGAGGTACATGATTTGACCTGCACTTTAGAAAGCTGAACTTGACAGTCAATAGGAGGACTGACTGAAATGGACAGAGAGTTGAAATAGGCAGTCACATCAGCAGGGTATTGTAATAGTACAGGTGTGAGGCAATAGGGGTCTGCACCAGGGTGGCAGTGGTGTGAAAGGGAAGGAGAAAATATTAAAGATATAAAGGTAGATACAAAGAAAAATGTTTGTTGTGTACCCATTCTGATGAAACCATAGCTCCTTCAGGAACAGTGTAATATATGTGCATTAATAGCTAGGAATTAGGTTTTTACTCTGTTGGAAAATTGTTAAGATTAGATTGTTTCCAGGCCTAGCTGATAATTATTTATTAGTTCATCTAAGTCAACTGGGACAAATTTATTTTTGACTGTTGACCAAAGAATGAATTTATTTTTCAAGTCCCAAGGAGCTAGACCCATTAAAAAATATTCTTCACTTTTAATGCTCTTATTAAAAATCTTAGAGGGCAACTGAAGATTAGCTATACAACATGAAATCCTTTGACTTATAGAAATATCTATAATGTACCTTATATTTGTGTATTATAGATTTACCAATGGGCAGCTAAGTGGTGCGGTAGCTGGAGTGCCAGGCCTGGACTTAGGAAGATAAGTCTTCCTGAGTTCAACCCTGTCCTCAGACTCTTACTAGATTTGTGACTCTAGGAAAGCCACATAAGTCTTTTTATCTCAGTTTCCTCATCTGCAAAATGAGCTGGAGAAGAAAATGTCAAACCACTCTAGTATCTTTGCCAAGTAAACCTTGAATGGGGTCATGAAGAAATTGATGTGACTGAAAAGTGACTGAAGGACAAGTTTGCATATATATGTGTGCATGTATATATGGATATATGTATGTATATATATGGATATGGATATATCCATGTCCATATGTATAAAAATATACACATATCTGTGTGTGTGTATATGTGTGTGTGTGTATATGTGTGTGTGTGTGTGTGTGTATATACATATATATATATACATATTCCAACTCTGATGTTTCCTTGGTTTGTTCAAGGGACACTGTGATCTTAAAGGTCATAGCATTGGGATGCAAGCTAAGTCAGTTTCTGGTAACCTAGATGGATTCTGAACATATTCAGAGATGTATCTGTTGTCCAAGCACTTTGCTCATGTACTTCAGAGAGACTCATCAATGATTTCACTAAAGAGCAATGAGCTCCTTGGTCAGGATCCAGGTATAAGAGCATCTACAAGTTACAGAGAGAGTATAATCTGTACCTTTTGATGGAAGTATCCATCTCAGTAAGGTACTGACTGAAATTACAAGTCGAAGAAGCATTGAAATATATGGGGATAGGGACAGAAAATGGAATGTGATTTTATGGATATGGGGAACTCCCAGATGAGGGAACTTCCTTCATTAATGCTGGTCAGAACCTTTTCTACAACTAAATTATAGTCTTAGTTGCCTATAGGAGTGGGAGATTAGATAATTTGCCAAAGGTCACATGTCAGAAATAGGATCTGAACCCAGATCTTGGCTCCACGATCAGCTCTCTAGCTACCATGTAACATTTATTCTCTGTATATATATTTGAGGTGTATAGTTAGATTTAGACGAAATTGGTACAGACACATTTCTTTGCTGCTTGCTTTGCCAAAATTGAGTCCAAGAATAGTTTTCTTTTTATCCATTCCTTGCCTTTCCACTAAATTTCATGAGCTCTATTTTCCATTTTTAAAATGTAGAGTGTATGAAAGATGCTCTATAAAGTCAAATTCATGTCTATAATCTCTAATGGCTTCTTCATGCCATAACTACTATTCTGGGATTTTGTAGCCATAACACAATGAACTGTAATCAACAGCATAATACAAGATGAGATTAGAATTGCTATGCCTGATCATCCAATCAAACAGTACTACTTTAGTGCAACATGCACATGCGTTGTCGCCTCCTGACCATCCATTTACAGAAACTGCAAATAACTTTGCAATTCTCGTGCACAATCAGTGTATCTGAGCCATTCTCCTGGTACACTCCAGGGTTCAATCAGAATCCCATGAAAGGTCATTGTTTTGGAGTTGAGAAAGACCTTTCCAGCACAGGCAGAAGATGTCTTGAAATGTCAATGCTTGTTCAAGTGAACAGCACTTGTTTAACATTCCTCATTCAGCCATTTGGAGATTAAAATTTTAAGGAAAGTCTTTATTTCCAATTAACGATAATGAATCAAATGTTTGGCAGTTATAATGCCTTTTCATCAGAGGATCTTAAAACCCCTTCCAAGCACTATTTAGCTAAGACTCACAATATCCCTTTTGATAGGTGATGTATATGATTAACAGCCTTCAGCGTGACGAGTCTAAGCTCGGCATTTGGATGCTGGGGCTTAAAACTAACCAAACAACTGACCTGCCTGTCATGGCTATCCACTTTTTCGAAAGAGGAGACTAGGATTAAGTGATTGGCCCAAGGTCACATAGTAAATTAATGACAGGCCAGATATTAAAATTCAGCACTGCTGGCTTGAACGGTTTGCTCAAACAAGGTCAGTTCAGTCATCTCCCTGTTTTAGATAGGATCATCTCTTTTGCTAAACAAATACCAGAGGCAAAGGACATTGAGAGGACTTTCTAAAACCAAAAATGAAGTCAGGAAGCTTCTACAGTTGAAGTTAGAAATATGAAGTTCTCCTTGAATGTTTTAAAAAGATTATCCAGATTCTAAAAGAAACATAATATGTTTACTGAAGACTAATTCTCAAGCCTAGCAGTTCCCTTTGAAAAGACACAAGATGCTTTTGACATATACTATTTATCCTTCATTTTTTTCTCCCCTGAAGGTCTTAAGGAGGTCTTTTATACTTGGTGTTGCTGTTGAGTCATCAGTCCTATCTGACTCTTCATGACCCCATTTGGGGTTTTCTTGATAGAGATACTGGAGTGGTTTGCCATTTCCTTCTTCATCTCCTTTTATGTATGAAGAACTAAGGCAAACTGAGTCAAGTGACTTATTCAGGGTCACATAACTAATGTCTGAGACTGGATTTAAATTCAGGAAGAAGGATCTTCTTGACTCCAGATCCAGTACTCTATCCACCATTCCACCTCACTTTATCCTTAGAATATAGATATTTTCTGTCTAAGAGTTGGTGTGTCTATTAGGAAAGATTAAGGAGCTAAGAGTAATATTCAATCAGGAGTCCAGGGTTCAAATTCCAGCTCTCATATTTACTACAGAGAGGAACTATGTAACAATCGTAACTACTGAGGGTCAATTTCAGTATCTTAAAAATAAAGATGATAGTACTGATACTATTGTCCTCAAAGGATGGAGTTTTGTTTACTACGGTTAAATATATTGGTATCATTATTGGTATTATTATTATATTTGCTATTATTTCTCCTTTGTTGTTGTTGAATACCTGAATGATACATGAGTTCATCGTAAAGGTTTTCCTCCCCCTAAAACATATCACAACTCTTCCATTTTAGAGACAATTTTTGTGAGTTGTAATGACAAGAACAAATCACACATACTGGGCATTCGTCTTGTGAGGAGTCTCCTGGAATTTAGGTATACCATCTCTTTGGTATAGCTATAAAATCAATTTCTTGTTTGAAATACAAAGTATGATATAGAGTAGAGGTTTTTAAACTGGGGTCTATGATCATTTCTAAAATTATTTTGTTAGCTATATTTTAATATAATTGGTTTCCTTTGTAATCCAATGCATTTTGTTTTATGTCTTTAAGATTATTGTTCTGAGCAGGGTTCTACAGACTTTACCAGATGGAGAAAGGGCTCCGTGACACAGAAAATGTTAAGAGTACTTGGCATAAAGGAAAGAACAATGATCTTAGAGACAGAACACTTCTATATAAATCAAGTTGTTCTGCTACTTATGAGTTGAATGACCTTCCGCTAGTCATTTGAATTCAGTAGCTCTGTTTCTTCATATTTGTATTGGGAAGTAAGGACCAGGTAATCTCTATGGTCTCTTCCACCTTGATAGGACCAGCTAGAACTTTTGCTATGGTGAAATAGCTTTTGAGACTTCAGGCTCCCCTTGCTGCCTCAGTTAAAGTCTAGGATTATCTAGTTGAACTATATTTTACAATAAAATCCATAGAAAAACCTAAAGAAGAGTTATGTGTTATTTTCAGGGAAGAAGGCAAAGGATAATATTTTTTCATTTTTTCCCCCTGTACTAAAGTGTCAAGAAACCTACTCTAGAAGATGGGTGTTGTCAGACACCAGAAGGGAGAACACAGAAAGTTAAGTGCTTATGGGAGAAAGGGGAGGGATTATATAGTAATGCAATACCTTGGAATCGCATTAGATCATTAGAGATTTATTCCCTTGGGCTCCATTATGGGTATGTTTAGCCATTCTTTAAAAATAAGCATTATCACTTGGAGGGGAAGCATAGTACAGACTTTGTATCTTTGACAACTTAGTATTATCACAGCAGAGAAGGCAAGGTAAATAATCTGTAGCCAATAACCTCCTGCCCACAATGGGGTTGTTTTCAGTCAACATATTTTAGCAGGGAAAACCAGGATGTCCCATGCAGTTTTTTTGGAAAGTAGTCTTCATAAAACTGTATCTGTGGAGTCAAATAATACTTGGAGGAAGAGGGAAGAATCTTAAATCCCTAATCTACCTAATCTACTCCTCAGATTATAGACCCTGCAGATGATGCAATGGTGACTGTCTATTAGTGAGTTTCTCTAGTTTGTTTAGCTTTCCTGGGGGCCATACTGCTGAGCTTGTGAAGGGAGCACCTAGAGGAATAATTTAGAGTGAACTACAGAGACAGCAGTACTTCTATACCCACTATCTTAAGCATTCTGTAGGAACCTGAGAAATTTTATAATGAAATGGCCATGTTTAGCTGTCTGATACTTCAGAAATGAACTCATTTCACAGATCCCTGAGAATTAAGACACTGAAATAATAACAGTTTTGAGAGTGAAGGATAAAGGGGCATATAGGAAGCATTAAGTATGCATGGTATATCAGTAGAAAGAAGGGAAGATCCTAACAGCTTCAGAATCCAGGTTTTCTGATATCCAAAATTCAAGGAAAATGCCAGAAGAGAGAGTTTAAGAAATGGAAAGAGGGAGAAAGGGGTTAATTGGAATTATGATTATTTCATGTCTCTCTACTTCTGCCCATGAAAGTGATTAAATTCCTGTTTCAGACCAGAGCTTCAAATGTGAAAAGCACATTCCATTTCCTATCTTTGTGTCTTTTTAAATTTAAATTAATTTATTTAATTTTAGTTTTCAACATTCGCTCTCATAAGCTTTTGTGTTTTAAATTTCCTCTGCCTTCCTCCCCTCCTTCCTCCCCAAGATGGCATGCAATTGGATAAAGGCAATACATATACATTCCCATTAAACATATTTTCACATCAGTCATGTAAAGAAGAATTAGAATGAATGGGAGAAACTATAAGGAAGAAAAAAATATAAAATAACAATGAGAGAGAGAGAGAGAGAGAAAGAGAGAGAGAGAGAGAGAGAGAGGAGGATGAGGGGGTTTGGGAATAAAATGACGCAAATCCACCAAAATAGACAATTTATAAGTAAAAGATAGGACAGTTCGATGGTGCAGTGGATACAGTGCCAGGCCTGGAGTCAGGAAGACTCATCTTCCTGAGTTTAAATCTGACTTCAGACATGTACTAGCGGTACCTGAGCAAGTTACTTAACCCTGGGCAAGTTACTTAACCCTGTTTGCCTTGGTTTTCTAATCTGTAAAATTAACTGGAAATGATAAACCCCTCCAGTACCTTTGCCAATAAAACCCCAAATGGGGTAAGGAAAAGTTGGACGTGACTGAAAAATGGTTTAACAGACAAAAAGTAAAGATACAAGACAAGGGCATGTGTACTTGAATCTGCAGATATCTCTGTCCCTGGCCCTCTACATTAGCTATCAGTTTAGGTAAGTCACCATCTATCTAATCAACCCACTACTATTAGTAAAGAAACTCCCCAAGTTATTTTCTCAGCAGATAGTTCATTAGTGACAGACAGTGTAATAACCAAGGGAGTGATGTTACTTTGAGTTTTGTCTCTATCTTAAAGACAACTGGATGTAGGAACAAGATGTCTGGCAGAGGTGAAGAGCCAGGGTGTGGATGTGAGCTGTTATGCATTATTTTAAGTGAAATGAGTCAATCAACATATATTAAGAGCCTTCCCAGGCA
This sequence comes from Notamacropus eugenii, assembly GCF_028372415.1. Taxonomy (NCBI): domain Eukaryota; kingdom Metazoa; phylum Chordata; class Mammalia; order Diprotodontia; family Macropodidae; genus Notamacropus; species Notamacropus eugenii. The sequence continues at coordinate 308,407,445 of NC_092877.1, forward strand.
GTATGTTAATTGTTAGGGATACAAAGATAGAAGTGATGCAGTAGCTGATCTCAAGGAACTTATATTCTAAGTCTAGAGACAACATACATGGACATACAGAATCAACACAAAATGAATTAAGGGTAGTTTGCAGATATAGGGCAGGAGTGATGGGGAATCATGAAGGGTTTCATGTGGAAGGTGATGCCTAAGCAGTCTTCACATAAACCAAAGATCAGAAGAGATAAAGGTGAGGAGTGAGAGCATTTTAGGCATGAAGTAGAGTAGAGCTGGGGAACCTGTGGTCTGAAGGTCACACATGGCCCTCTAAGTCTTCAAGTGTGAACCTTTGACTGAATACAAACTTAATAAAAAGATTTATTCTGTAAAACTTGAACTTAGTCAGAAGGCTGCACCCAAGGACCTAGAAGGCCACAGTTTCCCCACGTATGGAGTAGATAGAGTCAGTCCAAAAGCATGTACATAGAACATGGAGCTTCAGGGAAACAGAACAGCAAGAAGTCCAGCGTGGCCACATCTTAGAGTACACAGAGGGGATCAATGTGCAACAAGGTTGGCAAGGTAAGAAGGTGAGGTTTCAAATACCAAACAGGAGTTTCTTTGCCCCTTCCCTCTGATTGGAAAGGGTAGAGGATGGACATTGGAGTGCTTCTTCCAGATCATCCATTGAAGATGAACACCCAGGGAAATTATCTCATCATTTTCTGCCTGACTTTTTGGACTTCATCATGGGCTCTAGAAATTCATTTCCTTGCAAAAATCAAATCAACTCTAAAACTCCTACCCATTTCATGTCTCCTCCCTAAACCCTTCTTCTTTGATTCAAGATGGTGGGGGTGAACATTGGAGAGTTCTTCCCAGATCCTCCATTTAATGAGGGTGCTGAGGATAGCCATCTGATCATTTCCCACATAACTGCAGGACTTTATCATGCCTCACCTCTTTCTTCCCCCATTTAAAAAAAAAATTGTTGTCTTCTCTCATTACATTGTGAGCTTCTTGTGGTCAGGAACTGTCTTTTGCATTCTTTGTATCCTTAGTCCCTGAATCATAGTAAGCACTTGAATGTTTACAGACTTACTGACACTGGACTAACTAAGGGTGGTGGTAGAAGGCGACATGATCAGACCTGAGCCATAGGAGAATTTTAAATATTATAGTAACTTGTAGGGATTGTAGGATTTAGTCCTTTTTGCCTTTAGAAATAAAAGTTAGGTTTGTAGGCACCCAGCAGATGGAGGAATTGAATAGGGGGAGGGAAGATGATAGTCACTGCAATCTTTTGGAAAATACAGCACAGGATGGGATAAAAGGGTAGATATTAGGGTTGGCCTTAGTGAGGAGAAGGGATGCCTCTTCATCAAAGACTGGGTCAAAGGGAAAAAAGTAGCTGATGATGATGTTAAGGAATTGTGAGATGAGGAGGGAATAAGAGGGACTTGGTGAATAGCCTAGATCTCTCAGTAAAGAATGAAGTCAAAGACTTTAGATGAAATAGTGGGGAATGGCTGTTATGAGACAAAGAGTTGGACATGCCTAAGAGAACTTAACTATAGCAAATACAGAAAAGAAGATTTAGAATGGTTCTGAAGAATGGGATGAAGAAACAATTAGGAAGGAATAAAAGGCATGTCTTGAAGCAATGGAACCCAATTGAGATTAAATCACATAAGTGAGTTCAATCAACAGGAGTGGAGGTTTTCCTCTAGTTATATTCAGTAGTATATGAACAGAAAAGGAGGGTGAAAGTGGGAGTAATCTAGGCCTGGAGCATGAACAGCAAAAAGACAAGGTAGAGAGGAGAGGGTAGTGAAGCTGAACTGATTCACTAAGATGTTGGGAATGGGAAAAGAGTATAGAGAAGTGATAGTATAGCCAAGTACTGTAGATGGGATGGGGGAATTGAAGGTCATGGGGAGGATGAAGTAGAGGTTTAGCAGGTATATGGCATAAAAAGAGATGGGGCAGTAAGCGAGTATGATCTGATAAAGGAATATCATAGTTCTTCAAAATGGAAGTAGAACACTTGTGGGCAATGACTATGTTATCTCTACATGTATCTGAAGTGTAGTGAAAGAGTAGTTCATCAGAGCTAAATAGGATAAGAAGCTGAGATGTTAGGACATTCAAAGAAATATAAACATAACCGTTAAAAGTCCCCTATTATGGAGTTAGAAGGGGTAAAGAGTCTGTGAGGTCATCATTGAACAATTTTTTTGGAGGAGGGAAAGCAAGGCAATTGGGGTTAAGTGACTTGCCCAAAGTCACCCAGCTGGTGTCACATGTCTGAGGTCAGACTTGAACTCAGGTCCTCCTGACTCCAGGGCTGGTGCTCTATTCACTGTACCACCTACCTACCCCTTATTGAACTCTTTATGAAAGGAGGGACACCATCATAGAATTTGATGGAAAACAGACATCAGGATCCAGAGTTAAGAAATATCACATTTTACATTAATAAACTTATAGCATTTTGAAATGGTCCCTAGTGTAACCAATAGTGGTTAATTATTTAAGATCATAACAAAATCAATGCAGCCAAAATGAGAAGAAAAGCAAGAAACTGGAAAATTATTTTTACAGCATGTTTCTCTGATACAGTTCTTATTTTTTCAATACATAGAGAACTGAGTCAAATTTATAAGAATATGAATCATTCTCCAACAGGATATGAACAGTTTTCAGAAAAAAGAAATCAAAGCTATCATACTCATGAAAAACTGCTCTAAATTACTTTTGACTAGAGAAATGCAAATTAAAATAACTCTGAGGTACTACTCATGCTCATCAGATTGACTAATATGATAGAAAAGGAAAATGACAAATGAAGGGCATATAGAAAAATTGGGACATTACTGTACTGTTGGTGTTGTTATGAACTCATCCAACCATTCTGGAGAGGAATTTGGAAATATATCCAAAGGGCTATAAAACTGTGCATATCTTTTTATCCAGCAACATCACTACTAGGTCTTTATCCCAAAGAGATATTTTTTAAAGAAGAAAGGCTCTATATGTACAAAAATATTTATAGTAGCTCTTTTTTGTGGTGGCAAAATTAGAAATTGAGGGGATGCCTATCAGTTGGAGAATGGCTGAACAAGTTGTAGTGTTTGATTGTGATAGAAGATTATTGTGCTAAATAAGTAATGATGAGCAGAAGGCTTTAAGAAAAATTTGGGAAGACTTATTTGAACTCATACAAAGTGAAATGAGCAGAACCAGAAGAAGATTGTACACAGTAAGAACAATATGGTATAATGATCCGCTATGAATAACTTTGTTATCCTCAGCACTACAATGATCCAAGACTACTCAGAAGGTCTTATGATGTTATTTTCCACCTCCAGAGAAAGAACTGACAGAATTTAAATACTCATCAAAACACACTTTTAAAAACTTTAATTTTCTTTATTTTTGGAGGATTTGTGTTTTATTTTGCAACATAGCTAATATGGAAATATGTTTTGCATAACTGCAAGGTATAAGAAAAAAATTCTGAGAATTTTCAGGCTAATTGTGCTCCTATAAATGGGGCATGTGTATGTTATTTCAGGAAACACTGTGTTGTTGTGTTCGTCTTTCATTGCCAAAGAAGACCATGCCATCAGAGGAATGATGACATGACTTGCAATTGACTTTGTTTTGAGTGAGGGAGGGCTGTGCAGGTCACCAGCCTCACTTCTACTCCAGAGGCCTATTCAATGAATGGGGGTTGCCTCACCCTAAGTGAGTACTGCCAAAGAAAAAGGGCCCAAGGTCTCCCAGTGCATCCTGGGTCATCTCCAGTCTTCCTGATGAATATCTGGTCACTGGATTCAGATGGCTCTGGAGGAGCCTTGCCTTGCCTTGCCGGTCTCAGGAAATGGAATGCCGAAAGAGTTGCTAGGTTAACTTTCATTACATCTTCAGTCAAAGACTAGATAACTAATTTTCAGAATGACGATTTGTCTCTCTGATAGAATGTAAGCTTATTGAGCACAGGGACTATTTCATATTTATCTACATCTTCTCAACATTTAGCAGTCTTAGGCACACTATATATTATGCATTTAAATACTTCTTTGTTGATTGGTTGATAATGTAGAGGGAATTCCTTTCAAGTACAAGTTGAGTTCAAGTATGTGGCCCCAATGTCCCTTTTAAGTCTGAGAGTCTATGGGTTTTTTGTTAATCTGTTTGTTTTGTTTTTGGTGTTTAGAACTGATATCTAAATTCAGCTTTTAGTCAATTCCCAAAAGTCAGTAGCAGTGGGGCTTCCAAATTTTCCTTTAGAAATGCATTCAATATTTTTTTTCAGATTCTTTTTGTCTGTATGTGACTCTGTCAAGTTTGTCAAACAAGTTGTTTAAATAGTATTTGTATCTGACAAAGACATAAGGATGCTTTTACCTTCCCTTTGTCACTGGCTTAGTTGAATCATACAAAATTTTCATTTCTTTTTTGAATGAGGAATCCAAAAGGCCCTCATCAAAAACGATTTTTTTAAATCATTTTGTTTCTTCTCACTTAAATCCCTCTAATTTATCTATGTCTTTCCTATAGCGGAATATCAAGAGCTAAACACAGTCTTCCACTGTTTGGGTCATCAGAACAATACAGAATAGACAAGAAGCCTTTTGTTTAATTTATTCCAACTGGTATTTACCCAATTGTTCACTACAAATCACTTATTTTTTTATTTGACTTGAAATCTGTAAATGGAACATATTAAAGTAGTCAATCATGCTCCACTCTGACTTTAATACCCTACTCTCTACACCCAAGAATCCATTCTGCCTGTATGCATAAATTCAGACGCTATGCTACAATTGTTTGGGGAATTAGGGAGCATCTTCCCTTTTTTTGGCAAATAATAAAGAAAAGATATGATTTCATGCATGGAATATAATTCTCTACTCCAGTCTCTTTTGATAAAACTGTGGAATTTTCCTTAACTTATAGGTGTGTAGGTGTTTCTTCAGGCAGCATTGTTGCCTCACTGAATTTTAGGCTTTTCTCACTTCCACACCTTTCCCCACCCCAGTCTGCCCCCTATAACAGACCTGCACAACACATAGCCTGCATTTCGCCCACCAAAGGATTTCGAATAGCTCACAAAAAGTGTAGAGGATGTGAAAGAAAGTAACACTGTAGTAAGTGCTTTGTCTGTATCACACTTAACCCAGCTTTTACTAGTCACTCTTGTGCCTTTCAGGGAACTTGGTGGGTGAGTTGTCACATGACCCATGACAATCAACCATAGACAGTCTGTCTCTTGTCTGAGAGGAGTGAGAATCATATTTTTCTGTGTTTTTGGTTGTTACTGGCATTGAACAGAGACAAAGTGAGTACAGCCACATGCCAATGCAGTTGATGCCTGCTATGTGATGAGCGGCAACAACATGAAAGCTTCCTCCCCTCCTCTGCTGAAGAGCTGCCCTCCAAGCTACATGAGTGTCTGGTGCTCTCTTCAAAATCAGACACTCAATGCAGTATTTCTTTGTAAGTGAGCAGTTGCTATTGAGATTTTTTGGTTTTAACATTACAGTTTTTGGATTGACTTTGTAAAATGGGTAATAAAAAGAGATGGAAGATTGAATCAGAACATAAATTGTATAACCCAGAGTGGACAAATACATACTTGTTTACCTACATACGAGACAAAATATTGTGCTTTGTTTGCTGAGAAATAACAGCTGGTCCAAAGGGACATAATCTATTGGACACCAATGATAAACAAATCAAAGCATCCAAATTGTTGAAAAATTTCAGTGGAGAACAATAGTTCTTCAAGAAAGTAAACTCAGAAAGTCAGGTGGCTATGAAAGTTAGTTTTCAGATTTCTAAAGAAATCTATTTCAAATGTGATTCTGGAGTACCATAAAGTGATTGCTAACAAGAAGTATAATACGGCAAACTAAGAGTAAACAGTAAGAAAACCTGAAAAAGTGTATTAAAATTTGTATCACTCAGCAAAGCATTTTTAAAAATATCAATGTGATTCATGATAAATAAAAATCCCAAGTAATAAGTGTAATTAATTGATATTGATTGAAATTTCAGTTTTTAATGTGGTTTATTTGCAAAATAGCTTACTAATTAATTATACCTTTATTTGGAAAGTGAGCCACTAAAACCCCATATTCAGCCTGAAGAGGTTTAGCTTATTTTAATTTTGGCCCCTATCTACTGCCACGTTGTGCAGGTTTGATCTATAACATAACAACCAGAAAATTGGGGTACTTAATGCAATCTTATTTGATGTAGGCTAAACCATTAAGAGAAAGGATATTTTTATTTATTTTTTACATGTTTAAAAAAGTATTTATTTTCAATTTACAACATTCAGTTACACAAGTTTTTGAGTTTTAAATTTTCTCCCCCTCCCTCCTGTCCCACCTGCTCAAGACAGTGTACAACCTGATTATAGGCTCTACATATACATTCATATTTAACATATTTTCAGTCATGTTGTAAAGAAGAATTAGAACCAATAGACTGAACAATGAGAAAGAAGAAATGAGAGAGAGAGAGAGAGAGAGAGAGAAAGAGAGAGAGCAAATAGTATGCTTCAATCTTCATTCAGACTCTTTAGTTCTTTATCTGAATATGGATAGTATTTTCCATCATGAGCCTTTCAAAGTTGTCTTAGAACCTTGCCTTGCTGAGAAGAGCCAAGTCTATCAAAGTTAGTCATTGCACAATGTGGGCTGTAACTGTGTGTAATGCTTCCTGATTCTTCTCTCTTCGCCCTGCATCAGTTCACACATATCTTTCTAGGTTTTTCTGAAGTCTGCCAATTCATCATTTCTTATAGCACAAGAGTATTCCATTACATTCGTATACCACAACTTGTACAACCATTCCCCAGTTTATGGACATGCCCTCAATTTCCAATTCTTGGCCACCACAAAAAGAGCTGCTATAAATTTTTTTGTTCTTGTGGTCAAAGGGTATTTTTCAGTCAAACATTCAACTGCTCAGTGGAAACCTCATAAGGCAGGACAAGTATGATTGAAAGCATAGTGATGATATCTTGAGGATACATAATTTGGAAAATGAGAGTGACTTACATGCCCATTTATTTGACATTCTCGAAGCCATGAGGCCAACCTTCTGAATCACCCTGGACAAAAGAGAATATAACCATAAACCTTATTTAAATGTTTTGTAGAGGAAGCAAAACTAGTACTATTTTGGGCAAAACATCAAACTTTTTTTTTTCAAGGCAAACTTGAACAAAATGAAGGTATTTTAGGCAAAACATCAGACATCGTTCATCTTTGCAAACTGTATTTGCATTTGAATGGTTTCATTCTCTTCACACTCTTGGAAAAGCCCAATATTAAATATTAATGCAATGCTTTCCTCTGGTGACTTTTCACTTTCTCTTCCATTCATGAGCTCTATTGACAGTACAAGGAGGACAAAAAAGAAGATGAGAACTGATGTTTCCTGGGATAACAATGTTGTGTACCACACATTCTCATTTTAGCTCCTGAATACTGCTTATCATGCTGTGTTGACAACTTCAGAGATTGACACAATTTGGGTGAAATGAACATCAACATTTTTCCTTCTTGCTGTGGCTTCCTTTTTTGCTTATTATTGCTTTCAAGTGCACAATGGCCAGGATGAATAGTTAATTATAGTCCTAAATGGGAAACTTGGGTTTTGAAGTACTACATTCTTCCTCCCTCTCCCCATTGTCTGCAGAAGGCAGCAAGCATATTAGAGACAATTTTTCACATCAAGTTTAGCATGACTGTAGTTGATAATAGAACAGAACTCTCTAGTGACATCAGATATCTTAATACAAAAATTCTGAATTAGCCTAGGATGTTGTTTGCTCAATAAAAAGACAAGATATTATTTGGTGAGAATCAGAACACCCCTACTTAGGAACCAACCATTTATTCTTACAGGAAAAAGATGGAGTCAGACCCTCCACCCCTAAAAAAAAATCACCCTTGGTGATTATGAAGCTCAATTCAGCAAATATTTAGTGAACCCTTTTTATGTGTTAGACACTGTGTTAGAAATTTTTTTAAAAAGATTTTCTTGGCATCAAGAATAATTTTTCCTTTTTTGGCAACTTTCTCTTAAAATAGTATTTTATTTTTCCCTTTACATGACAAGAAAATCTTCAGCATTCATTTATATTATATTTTGAGTTCCAAATAACTCTCCCTCCATCCTTACCTTTCCCTCTTCTGAAAATGGTACCAGATTGACAAAGTCTATACATGTACTATCATGCAAAAATATGTCCCTATTATTCACGGTTGTGAAAGAAGAAATAGATCAAAAGCAAAACAAAATCACAAGAAAGAGTAAAGTGAGTGAAAAAATAAGCTTCCTTATGCATTCAAATTCATCAGTTCTATGGATAGCATTTTCCTTTGTGAGTTCTTTATACTTCTCTAGGATCATTGTGTTGCTGAGAAGAGCTGAGTCATTCATAGTTGATCATCACACAATTTTGCTGATACTGGGCACAATGTTTTCCTGATTTTCCTCATTTTACTTTGCATCAGTTCATACAAGTCTTTTCAGGTTTTTCTGAAAGCTGTTTATAATTTCTTATTACACAATCATATTCCATTACATTCACATACTATAGCTAGTTCACCCACTCCCCAGTTAATGGGCATCCCTCCATTTCCAATATTTTGCCACCACAAAAAGGGTTGTTACAAATATTTTTTGCACATGTAGGTGCTTTCCCCCTTTTTATGAGACACAGACTTAGAAGTGCCATTGCTGGATCAAAGGGTATGCACAGTTTTATTGTCCTTTGGACATAGTTCCAAATTGCTCTCCAGACTGGATGGATCAGTTCAGAACTCTACCAACAGTGCATTAGTGTCCAAATTTTCCCACATCTTCTCCAGCACTTATTTTCTTTTTTTGTAGTATTAGCCAATCTGATAGATGTGAGGTAGTACCTCAGAGTTGTTTTAATTTGCATTTTTCTAATCAGAAGCAATTTAGAGCATTTCTTCATATGCCTATAAATAGCTTTTATTCCTTCATCTGAAAACCACCTGTTCATGTCTCTTGACCATTTATCAATTGGATAATTACTCGTATTCTTGTAAATTCTTTTATTTTTGTAAATTTGACTTATTTCTCTATATTTTGAGGTCATTATCAGAGACACTTGCTATAAAGATTGTTTCCCAGCTTTCTGCTTTCCTTTTAATCTTGGTTGCATTGGTTTTCTTTGTACAAAAGCCTGTTCATTTAATACAATCAAAATTATCTATTTTACCTTTTGTAATGCTCTCTGTCTCTTCTTTGGTCATGAATTCATCCCCTCTCCATAGATCTGACAGGTAAATTATTCCTTCTTCTAATTTGTTTATGATATCACCCTTTATGTCTAAATCATGCCAAGAGTCTGTCATATCTAACTTTTCTAATATTCTATTTACCTCCTTAGTTTCTCTCTTTTTTATTTTTTTGGTTGGGTTTACTGTGTTTTGATATGGGAAAGTTGAAGTTCTTCACTAGTAAAGTTTGCCTGTCTATTTCTTCCTATAATGCACTTAACTTCTTTAAGAATTTGAATGCTATCCCACTTGGTGGATTCATGTTTAGTAATGATATTGCTTCATTGTCTATGGTATCTTTTGGCAAGATGTAGTTTCTTTCCTTATTGCTTTTAATTGGGTCTATTTTTGCTTTTACTTTTTATGAGATCTGAATCACTACTCCTACTTTTTTTTTACTTCAGTTGAAGCATAATGGATTCTGTTCCAGCCCCCTACCTTTACTCTGTTTGTGTCTTTCTGCTTCAAGTATGTTTCTTACTAACATCATATTATAGGATTCTAATTTTTGATCCAGTCTGTTATGCACTTCCATTTTATAGGAGAATTCATCCCATTCATATTCATAGCTATGATTGCTACCTCTGTATTTCCCTCCATCTTATTCTTCCTCCTGTTTGTGTTCTCTCTCCTTTAACCCATTCCCTTCTCACCAGTGTTTTGCTTCTGTCTACAAACTCCCCTGATCTGTCCTCTCTTCTGTCAGTCCCCACCTCCTCCCCTTTACTTAATCTCCTCTCCTCCTACTTTCCTGTCAGATAAGATAGATTCCTATATTCAACTGATTTTGTGTATTATTCCCTCTGTGAGGGAATAATACTCTCTAATGAGAGTAAGGTTCAAGTAATGCCCATCTCCTATTCTGTTATCTTCCCCTCCACTGTAATAGGTCTTTTGTGCCACTTCATGTGAAATAATTTATCCTATTCTACCTTTCCTTTCCTTCAGCACCCATTGTACTCTTTCAAATGCACCTTCTACCTGTACCCTCTGACTATGTATATTCCTTCTAGCTATACTGTTAGTGATGGGGAGGCTAGATAATGCAGTGGCTAGAGCACCAGTGCAGGAGTCAGGAGGACCTGAGTTCAAATCTCACCTCAGACACTTGACATTCACTAGCTGTGTGACCTTGGGCAAAGTCACTTAACCCCAATTGCCTCACCCTGGGTCATCTCCAGTCATCCTGATGAATGTCTGGTCACTGGATTCAGATGGCTCTGAAGGAGAAGTGAAGGTGGTTACCTGTATATCCCTCCCTCACTCAAAACAAAGTCAAGTGCAAATCATGTCATTATTTCTCTGATGGCATGGTCTTCTTTGGCAATGAAGGACAAACACACTATTAGTGATACAATTTTTAAGAATTAGAAGTATCATCTTCCCATATAGGGATGTAAGCCATTCAGTTCCATTGAATCCCCTATGTTTTCTTTTCCCTTTATCCCTAACTAGGCTTCTTTTGGTTCCTGAATTCTTTCTTGACTTAAGACCACTTCCCATTTTCCTTTGGGGTTTCATCCAAAGTTATTTTGACATTGTTGTTGAGTTTGTGTCTTGTTCTTCTCTGTCGTCATAATAAATTTCTGTGATCAATTTCTTCCTTTCATTTTGGTGTAATTTGTTCATTTTTTTGGTGGGAGGATTTGTTTCCTTTCTTTTAAATTTGAGCTCTGCAGCCAGGGTGGAAGGAGCACTGTCTCAGGCTTCTTACGTGAGGGGCTGTAGTCCCTGGCTGTTTACCTGGCGCTATGCTTTTGTTAACCTGAAGTCACTGGGGAACCCTTGTGTCTCCTGCTGTGCTGGGGCAGTGGAGTGGATGGTGGCTGGGGCTATTCTAGGCTGTAGGAGTTTGGCAGCTTACCTGGTGCCGAGCTGGGGTCCTAGTGGTAGTGTCTGGCATGTGCTGAGGCTTAATGTGGTGTTTCTCTGTTTCCCTGCGGCTACACTGAAGCACCTTGAGTTCTGGCCACGGGAGAATTCTTGCTGTGCCAGAGCACATGGAGGTCCAGTTGCTGGAGGACACCTGGAGTCATGCTGAAGCATGTGGAGGTCCCTGCCAAATGATGCCTGTCTGCCTGGGGCTACGTTGAAGCATATGGTGGGTTCTCTTATCTGGAGTCTGACAGTTCCACTGGCTGTGCTAAGGTACGTGAGGAGAGTGGAGAGTCCTTATGTTGGTATTTACCTGCTCTATCACAATAGGGCCCAGGATCTTCCACTGGTTGGCTAAGGTGGTATGTTTTATTTGACTATTAAGGAAAGGGAATAAGCATTTATATAGCATCTACTACATGCCAGGTACTGTGCTAACCTCTTTACAAACATAGTCTTACGGGATCTTTGATCCTCACAACAACCCTGCAAAGTAGGTACTGTTCCTATCCCCATTTTACAGTTGAGAAGAACGAGGCAAGCAGAGGTGAAGAGACTTGCTCCAGGTCACATAGCTAATATGTTTCTAAGGCCTCAGACTTGAACTCAGGTCTTCTTGATCATTTGATAAAAATATTATATGTTATTCTTACAGAAAAAAATAAAAAAGGAGAGATATGGGCTAACCAAGACTGTATTTAGGTGAATATAGACCTAACTTGTTGAATGACCCAAAACAAAGAGCAGTTATCAATGGTTTGATGTCAGCTTAGAAAGAGGGAGGGTCCCACATCCAGTGTGGGAGGTGTCCCACAAATCTCTATTTGATAGTATACTGATGAATATTTTTGTTGTTGATTCTGGAGAACTCTTAGATAGAACATTAATCACATTTGCAGATCACTCACAATTAAGAATAGATATCATGCTGAATGACAGATCTGGCATTCAAAAAGATCTTGACAGGTTGGAACATTGGGCCAAATTGAATAGAATGCAATGTAATAGAAATCAAAGCAAAGTCTTTCACTTCAGCTTTTTAAGGAAATATCAACTTCATGAGTGCAAGGTGGGGGAAGCATGGCTAGACAGCATTTTTTCTGAAAAGGGTAAATAGAATTCAAAGGGCTATAGGCTTAAGGTGAATCAACAATGTGAAATAGCAACCAGGAAACCTAAGGTGGTCTTAGACTGCATTTAAAAAAAAATTAGCTTCTAGTTACAAGAAGTTTATAGTCCCATAGTGCTTTGCCTTGGTCAAACCAAAATCTTATAATATTGTGTTCATTTCATGCCATCCAGAAGCTTACATTATATCTGGGGAAGCAATTCACACTATTTCCCATCAATTGGTTGATATTTTTTCATTAAGTAATTCAAGGATAGAGAATACTTTTTAAAGTTTGTAAAACCAAGCTAAAAGGCTTGGGAGGTGGTAGATACTTATTAAGGAAATATACCACTACATTTCCATTCCCCACTCCTTTCATTTCCTGACCATTTTAAATAACAACACATTTTGTTGAGTATAGGCCATGCTCAGGATGCTGGCATAAGAACTCTCACACAGAGGCAAGGTGTTCTATTGAATAAGCTAACAACTCTGGAGGAGGGGGCTGGTCTCTCATAAGGGCTATTACACTGAATTACTACCTTTTGAATATAATCTTCTTAGATTGTATCATTTAAAAAAAATTTCCATTTAAAAACAACAGTAACAAACCAGAAAAAATGTTTTTTTCCCCACTTTTGGAGTGACAATATGAAGCATGGCCACCATGGAATGAAATATTTGCAAATGATTCCCTGGGCTAAGATAAAGCCAACATTCCTGGAGATGATCATTATTTCTTCTTAAACTGAAATGCCCATGAATAGCCAATAAAATATTATAAAGACAAAGCAAAAGTTATTAATATATTTCCATTTTCATCTCTGTTCTTGGCCTGATTCAATTTAGATCCTGGGCATGTGCCAGCTCACTTCATGGTGAAGTCCTGTAGTCAGAAATGAAAACAAACAAAAACTAATGGTAACTCATGCTTTTTTAAAGCAAAGTTTGTATTTTGAAGCTGAATGGTCATTTCTAATCCAATAATTTCTTAAACTTGCCTGCTATTGAGTAAAATAGCTCCAAAGATACAAATTATAATTAAAATCTCTTAAAAATACAATTCATAGCTTGTACATTGGTGAAAAGAATTTTTGCAGTACTTTTCTTACATGAAGAAAAGAGAAGAAAATTATTATTCCTTAAAGGTAATGATGAGAACTTTATTTTAACATAGTGAAATAATATTAAAAATATATATTTTCAACCCTCCCAGCCTTCAACTTTCCAAAAAGTTGAGCTGCCTTATTAAGTTCTATACTAAAGTCCTTTTTTAAGTAAAGGTTTAATTTTTAAATTTGAACCTATAAAATAAGGCCCTGGCTGACAAATAATTACACATAAAAATTAATGAATTATGTGTAGGAATTAATTAATATAGGAAGAAATAACATAGGAATAGGTTGAATCTGTGTTTGACTTTGGGCTGTTCCTGATCTATCTACTACAGGTTAGACTTTAGACCATTGACTTTGGTCTGAGCTTGACCTCAAAGCACAGAGAGATACTAAACTATGTAGGCCTGTCACCTCAAAAGAGGTAGAAATGCTCTCAGCTAATCCCTGTATTTCCATCAGACACACTAACCTAACAGACCATAGTATTTACAAGGCTTCACTAAATGCTTAAATTTATTTTGTTGGACAAAAGGATTTTAAGTTAATTCATTTTGCAGAGAGAATAATTTAAGCAAGTTAGCATTTTGTTGACAGAATTATGATGAAATTCATTTTGTCTACATAATTGATTGGACAGCTAGCAGAATGCATTTTCTCCCCAGAATGAAAAATGTGCAGAGATTGTCAAGGGGGATTTCCTCCATGGTCTCCAATCATTCTGTCAACAAAATGAATACAAAATCCTTTTGTCTACAAAATGAAAGTAGGTGTTAATTATTTGTGGAGAGAAAGCAAAGTCAGATGAACCTCTGTTGAATATTGATCGAGAAATGAGGCTAGAACATCATACCCTTCCAATGGTTAGATGCTAATTTTACAGAAAATGCTACCTGGTATATGTAACAACAATATGGGAGCTCAGTACATATTCTTCTCATTCGATGCTCCAAACTTAAAATAACTAATGACATTGACTGGAAATTTGAGCTAGACCATTAGAGGTGGGAAGCATCAAAATAATAATACCAAGAGGTATGGTCTGTTGGTACTCATAAATAGCATATGGTAGGAGCTGAGACTACATGACAAGTTATCAATATCAAATGTATATTTAGATCGTTCTCCAGATACACTTTTAATTAAATTAGATGATTGTATTATAAGCCACTTAAGCCTAGTAGCTTGCAAATGAATGTGAAAAATGTGGCCTACATGCTGATCAAGGCTCTAGGCATCTTTTTTGGGTCTGCATATTATCAAAGCAGCAACTATATTATTAGTAGTCCTGTCCAATCACTGCTGGAGCTTTTTAGTTTGCAGAGATGTTCATGGGACTTAGAGCTGAAAGGATTTTAGAAACCCTCTAGTGATCCAAGCCTTTTATTTTGCACCAGAGCCCAGAAACGCTCCTAGAGTTAGAATTTCAGAGGAAATCTACTGATTCGAAGTCAAGCACACATTCCACCACATCGTGTTGCATCCCTCAGGACAACTTCTCTATACGGGTAGACTTCTCACTTAAAGAATTTTGCATGCACTAACAATGAATAGAATTCGGTTATTTATGTATTATCTTTGATTTTTGGCTGGATGTAGTCTCTCATAGTTGGACCTTATTCATAGTTTCTTATCTGTAAAATAGTTACAAAAATACCTGCCAACCTCCTAAAGTGTTTGGGAGAATCAAATGGGGTAATACATGTGCAAGCACTTGGAAAATGGTTGCTTCCTAGAGAAATATACATAAACAAATAAACATAAATAGTTTGTACTCAATGGAAGGCTTTTCTTAATCAGATTATGATTAGTGTTGGATTAGATGATCTGTGTGCGTCACACTGGGCAAGTCACTTAAACCTTCCATATAGTGAAAGAGCAGTTTTGTATTGTTGGCAGTGAAAGGACTCGGTTGAAATACTGCCTTTTTTTGAAAAAAAACCTTCTTTACCTATATGACCTCAGGAAAGTCATTTAAACTATTTGGGTTTCCATTCCCTTATAGGTAAAATTAGAGGATTGGACTAGAGTTAAGGATTGGCAAAATCTTGCCTTCCGCCTGTTTTTCCATGACCCACAAGTTTATAATGTTCATTATATTTTTAAATATGATAAAACTTTAAAAATGTGTAAACCATTCTTAACTCATTGCAGTATGAAAATAAACAGCCGGCTATATTTGTCACATGTCGCTTAGATGCTGAGACCTGGACTAGATGATCTCTAAAGTGTCTCTTGTTCTCAGTCTATGAGCCTATAAACAAACTCAAATAAACTACATATATATGTGTGTGTGTGTGTGTGTGTGTGTGTGTGTGTGTGCGTATATATTTATTTATTTATATGTCTTATAGCTTAGCACAGTACCTGGAACATACTAAGTGTTCAATAAATGTTTATTGAATTGAATTTTTTAAATATGTATAGTGTATATTATATAATATATACCATATATGTGATATGTGCATATACACACATATATACATATATACATGTGCACATAGATGGAAATATAAAAGTGAGCACCCTGCCCTACACAGAAAGGTCTGCCTTCACAGGTTCTTTGATCTGCTTTTCGAAAAGGAAAGACAAATTTTGAGTGGTTAGCAATCTCCTCTAATCAAGTCCATATGTCATCCACCAATAGAGAAAAACAAGAAGAGAAACTGAGACCACCAGATAGACTTCCAACTGTCTGACCATAAGGAATACATATATCATAGATCAACAGACAGGTCCAACTGTCTGACCATAGTTACCAGAGACAGAAGCACCAACATGTGAGTGTTCAAAGCTGGGTGACTCAACGACTACCCAGAGTCTCATCTGGTCAAATAACTTTCTTCTAAATCTTCCCAAATCCATTATTGGGTGGGGAAGGTTTTCTTTAATCACATTATTCAATCAGAGGCACTTGAACATATTAAAACAAAAAAATGCAATATCAATACAGGAAGAAAAACCACAACATAAAAGGGTCCATTTATAACAGCAAGTTAGTCAACTTGGAAATAATCTGCCCCAGAATTTATGATTTCAACTTCTTAAAATATTCTCCTACCTGTTCACTTCCGTCTACTTGCAAGAAATGCAAACATATTAAACTTTTGTCAGTCATCACTCTGATTTAAGATGGCAAATTGGCCCTAGCAATGCACCTTAAAGCATGGGCTGATACTATTTACATACACCATCACCAGATTAAATTTTTTAAAATGCAGAACTAGTTGTCAATGGCTAACTTTTATCACTTGAATGTCCAGATTCATCATCATTTATTCATTACTTCATTCACAGTGCTCCACAATATCTTGTTCTTCGTTCATTTAGTCATATTCTCTTCTTGGGTTTTCTTGGCAAAGATACCAGAGTGCTTTGTCATTCACTTCTCCAGTGGATTAAGACAAACAGAGGTTAAATGACTTGCCCTGCGTCCCATAGCTAGTAAGTGTCAGAGGGCAGATTTGAACTTAGGTCTTCCTGACTTCATGTTCACTTCACTGAGCCACCTACCTGTCCCAATATGCCTCTTTCTCTATTCCTCTCTATATAGTCTACCTTTCATTTAAGCATGCCCTATGCCTTTATACCTATTGGTATTACTCATGCTGTTTTACAACTAAAATTATACTCCCTGACATTCCTGCCTATCAAAAACCTGACTGTCCTTCAAACTAATTCATTCAGTATGCATTATCAAATGCCACGCATTGTGCCAGGCACTGAAGATGGAAAAACAAAAATGAATAAGCCTTTGTCTTCAAGGATCTGACATTAGGCATGATGGAGACACATAGTTGAATTCAAAAATATATGTCAAGCATATACAAAGTATTTTTTGGTGGGGGGCAATAAATTACTTCCTATGTCCTACCTTGGGTGCATTTTGATCAAAAATACACTTTTACATCTAAAGGTAGAAGCATAGACAGTGAACTCTTTGGTAGGATAATAGTAGGAGTGTACAAAGGGGCAGGGAGTCATTAATAAAACCTTCTTTTGAGGTTGGGTTATTTAAATTCTTTGTTTCTTTTTCTAATTAATCTGAGTTAATCTGAGCATTTTATACTTTTAAAGTATTCACCAACTTTCATTTGTTTTCAATGTTTTTTTCATGTAACTGAGAAAAACCATACCTTAAAATATTTTTCATTTCCTCTTGTTAATTTTCCTATTGGACGTTAGCAATTTTACTTTATTTCCTTTTCGAAAATCAAGCTATAAAATGGCTTCTCTATTTTATTAGCTTCTTAAAAATTCCTGAATGCATTTATCAAATCAATGCTTATTTGTTTTCAGTTTTATAAGTTTCTTGTATTTTAAAAATCTTATATTATTGCCTACTTGGATGTTTTATTTATTGAATTTCAATTTTAAACTTGAATTGCTATTAATTAATCTACTAATGCTAAACTTTTTCAATCAAAGGATTAGACATACATTTCTTCCCTAAAGTCTGATTAATTGAATCTTAATAGTTTTTGATATTTTCTCTCATCTTCACCAATTTTTTTTTAAAAGTATCTTTTCTTCTGTAAATTGTCCTTTAACTTATGCGTTACTTAGAATTGAGGTTTCCTTTAATTTTGAATCATTTCTTCAAAGGTCCTTTATTGCTCAGAATATCATTGCTTTGTATCTAATTTCTATTTGGGTCCTCATATTCATTTTAATCTAACTTTTGTTAGATTAGTCCACGTCTAAAATATGGATACGCTGAGATTCCTGTCATAATTTGGCTGTGTATTTCTCCTTATAATTCAAGTAACTTTTCCAATAAATAGATACATGCTATGCTTTTTTGATGATATTTCACTGACCATGGCGTCTTTAAACTGAATGTAATTTCTTTCCTCATCACTTTTAAACATGTAAAATTTTACCATTACCTTTCTTGTTCATGGTAATTCTTCTATTTTCTCCCCACTTTTGTATTGACCATTCCACATGGCTTTTATAAACTCTTTCCTTATCTTCACATCATAATTTTTCTCTTCCTTTAATGCATAGCTCAAAATACTTCTGGACTTGGCTTCACCTTCTGAATGAAGTTTTTTCGAATTCCTCCCTCCCAAACTACTTTGGAATTAGTTACTTTGTATATATATATATTTGTGTTCATTAACTTTATATTTATGTTTATATGTATATGTGCATGTACATATTTATTTATTTATATATGGATCTCTTCCTTTAGAATGTTAGTTCCTTGTGAGTAGGAATTTTTCTTTCTTCTATTGTATCTTCAGAGCATAGAACAGTGCCTGGTAGATGGTAGAACCTCAATAAATACATTCCTTGATTACCTTCTCTGAGATCATGATTTCTGCTCCTGCTTTTTTTTTTTTTAATTCACAGCAAGTATAACAATTTTCCTTCATCCCTTCATTTTAACTCTGTAGATCTTTAGGTTTCTAGTATGTCTCATGTAAATGGCATTATTTGGGGTTTTGCTTTCAAATTCATTCTGCTTTCCCTTTCTGTGTTATAGTTCACCCCATTAATGTTTACAAGTTTGATTATTAATTTTATATTTCTATCATACCCTTTTATGCTTTTCCCTATGTTTGCTTCCTCCTCATTTTGAAAGAGAAGAAATGCAAACACCAGTTATCAGTATTTGAAGCTATCTGCTCTCATTCTAATGCCATCTCTTTTCTTCCCCCAGATGCTCAGATCCCAGTCACTGATTTTTACCAGTTCTTGCCTTTGAATCCCCTCTTTAGCATTTATCTTCTGAAAGCAGTTGATTTTACTTGTGATTCTACCCTCACCAACTCTACATTTCATCTCAAATATCTCTTTTCCCTAAGTCTGTCCTTGCCCCTTCACTATTTCTCTGACTGTAGATTCTTGATGCTTGAGTGCTTTCATTCTGGCTGCTTGCAGCATATTTTTAACATGGACACTCTGGATTTTTGCTATATCTTTCGTCAGTGCTTCCAATTTCTGTTTCTTTCAAGTGGTGACCAGAGTATTATCTCTATATTCACGTTGCCCTTTGGATCAAAGTAGTTCTCATTTATGATTTCTTAAAATATATTCTTTAGACTTTTTATTTGGTCGTAATTTTCAGGAAATCCAATGATTCTTAAATTATTCTGCCCTGAAATTATGTCACATGGAAAGTAATTAAAGAATTAAGGATATTTAGGCTGGAGAAAAGAATATAGTAAGAAAACAAGATACCTGTCTTCAAGCTTTTGAAATGCTTCTGACTAGACAGTGGAATAAATCGGTTCTGTGTGTACACAAAAAGCAAAACTCAGACC
Organism: Notamacropus eugenii; assembly: GCF_028372415.1. Taxonomy (NCBI): domain Eukaryota; kingdom Metazoa; phylum Chordata; class Mammalia; order Diprotodontia; family Macropodidae; genus Notamacropus; species Notamacropus eugenii. The sequence continues at coordinate 308,427,135 of NC_092877.1, forward strand.
AATAGGTAATTTGCAGACAGGCATTTTTAGATTTGAACAAATGAAAAAAAAAACCTTTCTAATAGTTATTTCTATTATAAGTGGAACAGGATGCCAGTAATGGGCTTTCCCTCACTTTAAGTCTTCAAGCCAAGCCTGCAATAGCAGTTGTTGGATTTGTTTTATTATTGTTGTTCAATCTTTCAGTCATGTCTGATTTTTTATGACCCGTAGACTAGAGTCCTTCCAAGTCCTTCCATCCTCCACTGTTTCTCAAAGTCTGTCCAAATTCATGTGCATTATTTGTATAACACTATCCCGTTCTCCTTTTGTCTTCAGTCTTTCCCATTAGGATTTTTTTCCAATGAGTCCTATCTTTTTCATTACGTGATTAAAGTAGTTTAAGCTTCAGTATTTAACTTTCCAGTGGATGGTCTGAATTAATTCCTTTAAGTATTGACTTATTGGATCTCTTGGCTGTCTGCAGGACTCTCAGAAGTCTTCTCCATAACGAAAGTGTCGATTCCACATTGTTCAGATTTCCTTTTAGATGAATTATCACAGCCATATGCTGCTACTAGGGAAAACAAAAAGAAACAAAAAAACATAGCTTGGACTATACAGACCTTTGTCAGGAAGGTGATAACTCTCCTTTTTAGCATACTGTCTAGATTTATGATACCTTTTCTCTCAAGGAACAAGTGTATTTTAATCTCATGACTGCAGTCACTTTCTTGGGTGATCTTTAAACCCAAGAATATGAAATCTGACACTGTTTCCATTTCTTCTCTCTTTGCCAGGATGTTATGGAAGCAGTTGATAAGATCTTAGTTTTTTCTTTTTTTAAGCTTCAAGCCAGTTTTTACACTTTCTTCTTCCACCCTAATCAAGAGGCTTCTTAATTCCTTTTCACTTTCTGCCATCAGGGTGGAATCATCTGCATATCTGAGATTGTCAACATTTTCCCCAGCAACCTTAATCCTGGCTTTTGATGTATCTAGCCTGACATTTTTCATGATGTACTCTGCATATATGTCAATTAAATATAGTGACAATATGTGACCTTGTCATATTCCGCTTCCAATCTTAACAATTAGTTGTTCCATGTTCAGTTCTAACTGTTGATTCTTGGCCCCCACACAGGTTCCTCAGGAGAAAATTAAAATGATCTGGTGACTTGCCACATTTTGTTGTGATCCAAAATAAAAACCTTTAGTGTAGTCAATGAAACAGAAGGAGCTCCCTTGTTTTTTCCACAATCCAGTGAATGTTGGCAATTTGGTCTCTTATTCCTCCGACTCTTCAAAAACCAGCCTGTTCTTGTAATTCTCATTTCATATATTGTTGAAATTTAACTTGCAGAATCTGAAACATAACCTTGGTGGTGTTTAAAAAGAGAACATTTGTCTGGTAATTTGAACATTTCTTGACATTGCCCTACTTTAGGTTTGGGATGTAAACTTATCTTTCCTAATACAGTGGACACTGTTGAGTTTCCCAGATTTCTGGCATTTTGAGTACAGTCCTTTAATAGCATCATCTTTTAAGATTTTAAATAGCTCTGAGCTAGAATTCCATCACCTTCACTAGCCTTATTGTTTGCGATATTTCCTAAGGACTACTTGACTTAATTCTCCAGGATATCTGTCTCTAGTAAGTGAAAATACCCCATCATGGTTATTAGTGATATTAAGATCTTTCTTGCATAATTCTCTGTATTACTGCAACCTCTTAGTCTCTTCCACTTCTGTTAAGTTCCCACCATTTTTGTCTTTTATCATGCCCATTTTTGTAAGAAACATTCTCTTGATAACTCTAATTTTCTTGAAGTGATCTATCTTTCCCATTCTATAATTTTCTTCTTATTAAATCTTCTTCTCTCTCCTTGCTATTCTCTGGAATTCTGTATTCAGTTGGGTATGACTTTCCCTTTCTCCTTTCCCTTTTGCCTTCTTTCTTTCCTCAGTTGTTTGTAAAATCTCATCAGGCAGTCATTTTTTTTAGGTATGGATTTAACTAAATAGCCTCTGAATTCCCTCCCAGCTCTGAAATTCTGTGATTCTGTGACCTAAATGCAAACATATTAAGAAAGGATGGTGAAAAAAAAGATATGTTGAGATATATAGTGGAGAATAAGAAATGGACAAGGTCAAAGGCTCGAAGATCACTCAGAAACTTCATTTTTTTATATTACTAATATCTCTTTATAATTATCATCATCACTGACATTCCCATAAAAAGGCTCGCACTATTTCATTTTATACATTCAATTCTCCTCATTGATATTTTCTTCCCAAAAGAAGGCTTAAAGTCTATGATATGGTAAGCATAGAGAAAATTTTTTTAAAATGGAGTTAACTGTACCTTAACAGTCAGGCAATAATTTATAATTGAATTTAGTCATATTAGAACCAGCTCTCTTTGTGCCCTTAAAAAACTAACTACAATAATAAATCTGTACCACACTTGAAGAAAGAATAGCTACAATAAGTTCTATACAATTATAATTCTATCCCAAACTGATGAAACAATCTGTGAACTTTATAAAGGAGGTGAAGGGGAGTGATTTCAACTATGGGGCATGAACCCTCAGGAAAGCTATTCACCTCTACTTAGTACTATGGTCAAAGGTCAACAAGTCTAGGATACTGAAGTGAGAAAAATAATGAGAAAGATGTATTAGCATGTTAAGAGGAACACTCCTTGAACCAGAGAAAACTGTTTTTATGGAGCACTGTTATATGGCAGGGGAGGGAATAGGGTAATGAACAGTCAATACACAGTAGAATGTAGCAAATAATTTCATGAAACTAAAACAAAAGAACGTGTAATTTTGGGGAAATTATAATATCTAAAAATAGAAACTTAATGAAAAACTGTATATGTTTGGGGGGTGGTAGTACTTCTGTTCTTAGTCCATTGCAGTATTTTTGAAATACTGGATAGCCTAAATCAGTCTCTGCATGGGCAATAGATAAAATTAAAGGTATTAATTCTGATTGTCACCATTTCTTAGAGAAGCTTAGCTGACACAAAAATTTTTCCAACATGAGGAGGCCAAAAAAGTCCTAAATCCTCTCAGTTACCAAATACTTTATCACTTTTCACATAGCCAAGGGCAACACTGGATGAGAGTATCAGTTCATTTGCCAAATGTTATGAAGAAGTATTATTGGCTTACAAAACTGCAAAAAATCAGTGAAGAGAAAAACAAGCCTGCAGGAGGAAGCTTGGTGAGAGAGGCAGCTAAGTCACATCATCCCAAGAGCATTTATAGATAAATTTGGAAAGAGGAAAATAAATTTCAAATGGAGCAGATGTGCCAGCATTTCTATAATGATCTCATCTCATCATTGATCACCGTGGAATTGCAATATTTCAATCTTACTCAACAAGCATTTATTGAGCACCTATATACTGGGGATGCAAGTAAAAAGAATGAAATATTCTCTCCTCTCAAGGAGTTTGCATCCTCACAGATAAGACTATGCCATTTCCCATTAGTAGTTTTGCTTGGCTTTGTGTCCAGGGATCATCATGTTCAACCCTCAGGATAAATGGATCACCCAAAATCTGGTCACCATGGAGAATGACTCAGATTTTGTGACCCTCATTACCCCCTCAACTCATTCTTAGTTGCTTCTTCTTTCTGATTGGAGGGCAGAGCATAAACCCCTCCCAAAGCCTTCCTTTACAGGGTGCTTCCAACCTTCCAGATGGCTCCATTTTATCACAGCAGCACAGACTACCACACCCACATGGAACCCTGCATGCTCTGCAGGGTAGAACCTGGTTGTTGCCTCTCCCTTTTTAGCTTCTTCTTGTGAGTTATTTTCCCTTATTAAATTGGAAGCTTCCTTAGGGCAGGAGACTATCTTACTTTCTCTTAATTGTGTCCTTAGCACCTGGCATACAGGAGACACTTAATAAATGTTAATTGTATTAAATTGAATTGGAAGCAAGTATACATATAAGTATTCATAGGAAAGGTAATAAATTCAAATAAATGCAAGGTAGTTAAATTTGAGGTGGTTATGGAGGGAGAGTCCCAGCATTTGAGTGGATTCACAAAGATGTCAAACCAGAAGTACTTGATATTAAATAGGAAGAAGTATAAACAATGCTTATGAAGATGAAGCTGAGCTGAATTGTTGGACCTGATAAAATATACACAGAAATAATCTGCATTGCAAGTGAAACAATTCTGAAAGAAATACAGGATCAAATTTCAAAATATCTCAAAGATAAGAAGGTGTGAAAAGAATGTGAAAAGATAGAAAAACTAAAGGTGATATTATTATCATTAATATAAAGAGTCAGAAAAAAAATGATTACCAAGCTATATAAGGACAGCTAGGATGTAATGAATAGGAAATCCAGTCTGAAATCAGGAAGACCTGAGTTCAGATTTGGCCTCAGACACTTACTAGCTGTGTGACTGTAGGTAAGTCACTTAACTTCTCTTTGCCTCAGTTCATCTATAAAATGGGGACACACTGGAGAAGGATATGGCAAACTGCTCCATTGTCTTTGCCAAGAAAACCCCATAGGGTAACATAGTGTTAAACATGACTAAATGATTGCAAATAATAGCACCAACCAACCTATATCCAAATAAGTCCCCATTAGTGCAAACCATGAATCCCATGGACTGGTAGTATTATTTGAATTCATACTGTATATTTCCTTTGGACTGGAACCAATTACCATATTTTACAAAATTATACTAAAAGGTGTGCTTGGAGTTAGCTCTGTCTTTGAAGGTGATTATTAAAACTTCAGTATTTACATTGCAGAAATCAGTTGTTACAAATCAGGATTCGGTTTATTGTTTTGTTTATTGTCTAGATTGTAGAAAGTATTAATGGTGCAAATTAAACCTAAAAATGTATATGTATACATCGTTTTCTCCCAGAGATCCTGATTGTTAAATATTTACAAGCACGCCTCTGGCTATAGCTTTCTAATTTTTGTAACAATTTTATGGTACATGAGTGGTCTTGATGAAAATGGAGGATGGTACAAGACCTTAATGCTGACCATTATTTCCTGGAAATGCAGTTTGTTTTCAAGTGTTGTCATGTTGCAGTATCAGCAGAATCAAGATTGCACTTAACTCAAAGACTAAAAGAAGTGTATGCTGGGTACAAGCTGGTTGTGGTGCATCATCAGTGATATTTTATGCTCAAGAAATGGTGGGAAATATCACTCAGGGAATGTCTGGGGGAAAAAGATATAGTCTGGTCAGGTATTGAAAATGAAGATTAAGAGATGGGGGAATGTGGATTGTGGAATATTCCATATACTATCAGATTCAGTTACTCCATTGATATATACATACATACATACATATGTGTGGTGTGTGTGTGTGTGTGTACACATTTCTTCTGCCTCTTTAAAAAAATTCTTTGTTACAAGGGATTGATCTCTGGCTAAGAGAAGGGTAGAGATACCTTTGGAAAGGAAGGTGACATAAAAACAAAAGAGAGCAATTAAAAAAATAAAATAGAAGAAACTATGAAACATTAAAAGAGAAATGCAATAAGCACATTGACTGTGGAGGATTTATGCAAAGATGGGAAAAAGTATTACCTGTGATGAGGAGGTACACATGGGCTAGGCTGGTCCCTGGTCAAGAAAGTGTCCACCTCAGTGGTGTCCCAACCCCACACAAGTATAAAGGACAGTAGGATTTTAAGGCATATCCATATCACTTCAGCATCCATACTTAACTTCCCTCGCCTTAATACTGTATCAGGTGAAAGGACCTCCAAGGCTTGTGGCAAAGCCTATAGGAATTAACCAGAAAGAGTTTTGAGGTTTTTTTTTTGCTTATTTGGGGTTTTGTTGTTTTGTTTTGACCATTTTGGAGTTTACTTCTAACAACAGATCCCCTGTGATATTCTATATAAAATATATTTTTTTAGGAAATAGCCTTCACTTTAAGGAAGGGTCATTAGATTAACCATGATATAAAATTTCATGGATGAGACCACATTAACAATTTTCATTCAGGCTATGAATAGAGATCTTGTTAGTTTCCAAGAGTGGCAATACATTAAATTCTCTGTCAGTAACTCCAGATGCAAATCTTCATTTTCGTGTTGTTATTTGAATCCACTGATATTTTGCAGTAGACAAATATTACATGAAGCCTAAGCTGATTTTGAATCTTAAATATTTAGTATGATTTGCAACATCAGCTATCTCTTTGTCAAACTTCTTAGAGTGCTTAACCAACCAACAGAAATAATAATTTCCCCTTAAAAAGCAGTGGAAGAAACATTTGTGTGGAGTTGTGATTTATTAGAGTGAAATAACTCATGTTCACATTCTCTTTCTCCAAAGAATTTTGCTTAATATCCATTCCAGGAAATGCAACGTAAACATTTTTTACACTTGTAATTTGGTTCTTTCAGCTCCAATAATTTCAAGAAAAGAAGAAAGGATAGGGAGGAAGACTACCTTCTGTTTATCTCCCCACTCATCATTCTAGTCACTCACATGAAGGACGACAGCAGATGTGGAGGGGCTGGGTTAAGAGTAAAAAAATTCTTTCTTTTTAAGATGCTTGTCATTTACAAGGGCATATTTGTCTCTAAAGGCCTAAGAATGAACTCTTAGCATCTTGAGCATGTAAAGAATATTGTACTTCTGGATGGTCTTATAGACCTCGACCCTGAAACAGTGTTTAGCCCTGTAGCTAACTGAATGAAAGGAGTCACTTGCTTCAGGGATAGCAAAGTCATCTGAGGGTAATTGGGAAAGGCGTGTTGAAAGAATGACCCAGTTCATCCTTCAAAACATTTTTAATGCAGGGGATATGAGATAACTCCAAGTTAAAATGTGAGATTTTAATCAGAAGGTAAAATGAGTTTATTTAGTTGTTCAGTATTTCAGAAAAGAGTAACATTTCTTCTGTCTTCTCATTCATAATTAATGTCCTTGTTAAGTTGTCATATAAATTAAAAAAAGGAAATCAGTTGTGTCATTATACCTTGTTGTTAAACATAAGGTATGAAGTCATTAGTAGCTATAACATATGTTCTTGATTTCCTGACTACTGGGAACATCATGCATTTGTTTCTCCTTTAGGAGACAAGATATGGTTGTTCATAGCACTATTTGCGTGTCCTTATCCTATGTGACTATGTCCAGGATAGAATATTCAGGGTCAACTTAAAGATGCCCTCAAAAGAGATGGGGTAATGCAAAGGTTATTTATATTAACTATAGGAGTTTCCCTTCTTTCATTTCCTTCCTCCCCTACCTTCCAATCCAATTCATTAAGTGATAGCAATGTAAAAGAAACAGGAAAATGTAGCCCATAAAGGTGTTGTGATATTTTTAAAAATTAAAACAGTAAACCAAAATGAAGTGGAGGTATATGTGTGTGTGTGTGTGTGTGTGTGTGTATACACACACACATACATATACAAACACATATATATATACACATATTATATATATACATATGCATACATATATGTATATATATGCATATACATCCGCAAACATATGTATGCATGTGAGTGTGAGTGAGTGTGTGTGTGTGTATGGGTGTGAAGAAAGTGTACACTTTGCTTGAGAATTAGGCATCAGGAACTTCATTGTAAGTTTTGCTATTTTCAGTGACCATGATGACACCTATATTATCTTGTTCAGTCATTTTCAGTTGTATCCAAATCTTTATGATCCTATTTGGGGTTTTCTTGGCAAAGATACTGGAATAGTTTGCCATTTCCTTCTCCAACTTATTTTACAAATGAGGAATTAAAGCATCAGGGTTGTGACTTGCCCAGGGTCACACAGCCAGTAAGTGTCTAAGGTCAGATTTGAACTCAGGAAGATGAGTCTTCTTGACTACAGGCCCAGTGCTCTATCTACTGGACCTCTATTATATAGAGATAATGTAAAATCTGCCCCCTTTAAAGAAGAAAGGTACAGATCCACTGTGATGACTTGAATTATCTGGCTGATTGTCCAATTTCTCAGCTTTGAATTGACTATTAAGATTTGTGTTAGCTGTCTTTTTTACAAAGTACATTTTGTTGATATATTGTGTTTTTAACATCACCTACATCTCCCATGGTACCTTTGTCCTTCTATACTTCCAGAGAGACATCCTTTATAGTAAAGGGTTTTAAGAACAAGATTTTTCTAGAGTTCAAGAAAAGTAACCACCATTTGAAAAAAAAAAAAGTCTGACATTATATGTAGTGTTCCACACCCATGATTTCCTTCTCTGTAAGAAAATAAAAAAAGAAGAGCTATATTCTCACCTCCCTTCTTGGGGACTAAACTTGGTCATTATAATTCCACAGTATTCAGGTTTGATTCTTTTATTTTTCTTTTCATTTACATTAATTTATTGACTATATAATTTTCCTACTTGCATTTTCTTCACTCTGCATCAGTTGGCATAAATCTTTCCGTGCTTCTTTTTAGCCATGAACCTTAATATTCCTCAGAGCATACTAACGTTTCATTTAGCAAACCATGTTTAGTTGTTCCCCAAATGTTGGGTATCTTCTTTGATTCTTGGGTGCTTTGAAAGAAAACGTTGCTATAAGTACTTTGGTACGTAGGGGACTTTTCTCTTTCTCATGTACCTTCTGGAGGAAAATTAGACAAGCTTTAGCCTCCTTCAGTTCTCAACTCAGAAGACACTTTCCATGCAAAGAAAAATCCCTTTTATATTCTAATCCAAAAGAATGTAAGCTCTTTGAGGTAGAACTGTCTTTTCCTGTTCCCTCCACCCAGTGCAGTGTCTGCCACAAAGTAGACAAAGATGAAATGCTTGGTGATTAATTTCTCTGATTCTTCCCACGTCTTCCTAGGTCCCCCAGCTCCTCATTTAGTGTGCTTTTTTCTCAATTTAGTTTGCATTTATTTTTGTGCACATATTATATCTCCAAGGAAAATTTAAGTAGTCTCTTAAGGACAAAGACAATTTTCATTGTTAAGCTTAGTATCTCCAACACCAAGCACAATGTCTTGTGGCTAGTAGGTACTTGATACGAGTGTGTTGAATGAATGACTGTGATGTTGCAGAACCTCTCTGTATCCCATCTTTCCAGCCAGTGACACTGCGTGGAAAGACTAATAAAAACGATTAGAAAACACTTTGCCAGTTTTAAATGCTAAAGACTAAGGCATTGCTTTGAAGTCACAAGAACCGTGACAAGTTTCCAGGCAAATATATAATTAAGCTGTCCAAACCACATTAGCCGCTTGTGCTATTTAACAAGGGCTGACGGTTTCTGTCAATGAGTTTAAATTATACTAGCCTCTGTAACTCCTATTGACTTCAACAGAATGAGAGAATTGGGTATGGGTGTTTAAGTCTGTCGGTTTATACTTAGCTTTCAAGAGAGTAATGAAAAGATTGCCCAATTGAAAGCTCTTGAATTGGACCCATTATTTCTAGTAGAAGGAGTGGTAAATCTGCCAATTGGTTTTTAAGAAAGTAGAGGGATATTGTATAACCATGAACAGCAATAGCACTACCATTTAAATGTACAGCTTTATGTGGTTTGATGACATTCTGGTATGTCTTTCTATGGGGCACAGAAACATCTGGATGTATTTGGTAGCAGTAGTAGCTAGCGTGCTGGACTTGGAGACAAGAATGGCATAGAATCCAGATGCCTACTTGTTGTATAACACTTGGCAAGCTCTCTCAGCCTCAGTTGCCTTATTTGTAAAATAGAGATAGCAGGGAAGAACAATAGTGATCATCCAATACTGTTCTATAAACTAGCATTTACATAATACGTATGTGTGTGTGTGTACACATACACACACACAAATCACATAGACACACACACATATATGTGTGGATATATTTATTTATAAATCACTGTATAAATGTTAGTTATTAATACTGTTGGTAGTATTTCTCCTCTGGGGATAAAGAGACTTCCTGATACTCTCATCATGTTAGGGACTCCTATATGTTCATATTTGAAGTTCCTAAAAATGAATCATGATTTGGATGAGTATTTGGGACTAGTTCTAATCTGAATCATGAAGGCACAGTCTTGGGTCCCCACCCCCCCACTCTAGAAAGAGCACCAGATTTTGGAGTCAAAGACTTGTATTTGAATCCTGACTTCATTACAGAAGAACATGCCTATTTCTCTTCCCTGAGGTTCAGGATTCTTGTTTATATGATTGCATTGGATGATCTCTAGTGTTCATTTCTGCTCAAACATTCTGGGATAATGTTATTTTGGGGAGTATGTGCTTAGCTCTAGCGCAGATATTTTGATCTAGCCTAGTTCACTTGAAGAATCTCCACTGTCATAGGTCAGAATTCCAAGGAAAAATTCTAAAATCTATCAGAACATGCAAGAACATCTCTCTTAACCTCTAATCAGGAATGTATCAGAGATTTTAGAACTTAGTCCAGGTTCTAGGGTTAGAAGCAAGAGAGAAGTTGAGCATGCTTATGGCCTCATGTTTGCCAGACTGTGTTGTCTCAGTCTAAGGGCATACACAATGACCTGATGACTTGCTTCATAGGTTTCAGCAGAATAAAAACAATGGAGTGTCTTTCTCCCTCACCTAGAAAGTCAACCCAAGTGTACTACCATAGGGTACTGGTATGTATAAGACACAAGTTGAAAATTCCTACATGAAAAATGAAAAGTCAGTTGAGCAATCAGCTGTTTGTTCCACACAATGACAAAAAATGCTTGTGCCTGGACTTAGGAAGACCTGAGCTCAAAACTGCCCTCAGACACTTACTAGTTGTATAACTCTGGACAAATCACTTAACCCTGTTTGCTCAGTGCCTCACCTGTAAAATGAGCTGGAGAAGGAAATGGTAAACCACTTCAGTGTCTTTGCCAAAAAAATCCCAAACCAAAAGATCCAAATGGCATCATGAAGAGTTGAAAATGACAGAAACAATTGAACAACAATGAAAGCTATGTCAATATGTCATATATGTCTATATGTCTATGTCTGTTATATGCCAGGCATTGTGCTAAGTGCTGGGAATATGAAAAGAGGTGAAAGATGGTTCCTGCCCTCAAGGAGTTTACAATGTAGTGAAAACTGAATGCTATCCTAATGAGTGCTGGACCTGGTATCAGGAATTGCAAGGGTTCTAATTCTACTATAAAGACTAAGTACATAAATAATACTGCCTGTGAGACCCTTTGCTAATCATTTGATTTCTTTAAGCCTGAGATTCTTTATTTATAAAATTAGGGATAATAGTATATGCAGCATATTAAGATCATAAGTTAATAATATTATAAAGCTGGAGCTGGCAATGACCTTAGAGGTTGTCTGATCTAATGACCTCATTTAGTGGATAAAGAAATTGAATCCTAAGAGGTGGCACCAACATGGCAGAGTAGAAGTAGGGATCTGCTAGAGCTCTCCCTCAAACCCCTCAAAAAACCTGAAAAACTGACTCTAAATAAATTCTAGAGCAGTAGAAGTCACAAAATGACAGACTCAAGCAAATTTCCAGCCCAAGACAATCTGGAAAGACAACAGAAATAATCTATTGTGCCAGGCTGGGAGTGAATCATAGGACTTAGAGAACTCAATTGCTGGTGGCTGCTACTGTTTCCAAGCTTCTCAACCCATAAATGCTAAAGACAGCTTCAAAGTTCAGTGGGAAGGGTCTCTAAAGTGGCTGAAAGGGGACTGTGGTCCAGTCCCAGCCCCAGATTGGCAGCCACTGCTGAAGCAGAGGTTACTTCTGGAGCCCCTCACTTAACAAAGAGCTCAAAATTCAAGTAATTGGCTGAGAAAATGAGCAAGCAGGGTGTGTGTGTGTGTGTGTGTGTGTGTGTGTGTGTGTGTGTGTGCGTGTGTGTGTGTGTGTGTGTGTGAAGACACAAACTACAGATTCTTACTGTTGTGGTGAAGAGGTATTTTCTTACATCACTGAGATGAGGAAGATCAAAACATGCAACCAGAAGAAGACAACAAAGTGAAAACTCCTGTATCCAAAGCCTCCAAGAAAAATATGAATTGGTCTTATACAATGGAAGAGTTCAAAAAGGATTTTGAAAATCAAGTAAGAGAAGTAGAGGAAAAATTGAAAAGAGAAATGAGAGTGATGCAAGAAAATCATGAAAAATGAGTCAATAGCTGGCTAAAGGAAACAAAAAAAATGCTGAAGAAAATAATAGCTGTAAAATTAGAGTTACCCAAATTGAAAAAGAGGTTCAAAAAGTCAATGAGGAAGAGAATGCCTTAAAAAGGAGAGCAGACCAAATGGAAAAAAGTTGTCCAAAAGCTCACTGAAGAAAATAATTCCTTATAAATTGAAATGGAGGGGGCGGAGCCAAGATGGCGGAGTAGAAAGACGCACATACACATAGCTCCCAACCCACAACCCAAAGAACGGCTACAGGGAAGTAACTCACGGCGATTTCTGCACCCAGAGGCCACGGAACATTGGAGCAAGGGAGATTGCTGTTCCGGAGAGACCTGCAAACCTCTCGCAAAAGGTCCATCACGCTGCAGACGCGGAGGGCAGCCCAGACCTGCCGCGACAGCGGCACTTAGAGATACAGATCCGAGCAGGCTTCAGGGACGGGACCTCCAGCCGCCGCACAAGTCCCTCCACTCACAGGTGACGGGGGTCCGTGAGAGAGTCTCTTTGGCGGGTTGAGAGGGGAGTGGGGTGCCCCCATAACTCAGGCCCCCCCCGGGAGGTAGAAGCTGAGAGGCGGCTGCAGACCAGAGCTCCCCAAGGGGGCAGGAGCCTGGATCCATTGTGGAAGGTCTGTGCATAAACCCCCTGAGGGAACTGAGCCTGAGAGGCGGCCCTGCCCCAACCTGACCACCTGAACTTAATCTCACACTGAGTAGCAGCCCTGCCCCCGCCAAAAACCCTAAGGCTGGAAGCAGCATTTGAATCTCAGTCCCCAAAAGCTGGCTGGGAGGATCAGGAGGTGAGGTGGGTGTGAGGAGAATATTCAGAGGTCAAGTCACTGGCTGGGAAAATGCCCAGAAAAGGGAAAAGAAATAAAGACTATTGAAGGCTACTTTCTTGGAGAACAGGCATTTCCTCCCTTCCTTTCTGATGAGGAAGAACAATGCTTACCATCAGGCAAAGACACAGAAATCAAGGCTTCGGTGTCCCAGCCCACCCAATGGGCTCAGGCCATGGAAGAGCTCAAAAAGAATTTTGAAAATCAAGTTAGAGAGGTAGAGGAAAAGCTGGGAAGAGAAATGAGAGACATGAAGTCAAAGCATGAACAGCAGATCAGCTCCCTGCTAAAGGAGACCCAAAAAAATGTTGAAGAAATTAACACCTTGAAAACTAGCCTAACTCAATTGGCAAAAGAGGTTCAAAAAGCCAATGAGGAGAAGAATGCTTTCAAAAGCAGAATTAGCCAAATGGAAAAGGAGATTCAAAAGCTCACTGAAGAAAATAGTTCTTTCAAAATTAGAATGGCACAGATGGAGGCTAATGACTTTATGCAAAACCAAGAAATCACAGAACAAAGAGAGAAGAATGGAAAAATGGAAGATAATGTGAAATATCTCATTGGAAAAACAACTGACCTGGAAAATAGATCCAGGAGAGAGAATTTAAAAATTATGGGACTACCTGAAAGCCATGATCAAAAGAAGAGCCTAGACATCATCTTTCATAAAATTATCAAGGATAACTGCCCTGAGATTCTAGAACCAGAGGGCAAAATAAATATTCAAGGAATCCACAGAACACAGCCTGAAAGAGATCCCAAAAGAGAAACTCCTAGGAACATTGTGGCCAAATTCCAGAGTTCCCAGGTCAAGGAGAAAATATTGCAAGCAGCTAGAAAGAAACAATTCAAGTATTGTGGAAATACAATCAGGATAACACAAGATCTAGCAGCCTCTACATTAAGGGATTGAAGGGCATGGAATAGGATATTCCAGAAGTCAAAGGAACTAGGACTAAAACCAAGAATCACCTACCCAGCAAAACTGAGTATAATACTTCAGGGGAAAAATTGGTCTTTCAATGAAATAGAGGATTTTCAAGTATTCTTGATGAAAAGACCGGAGCTGAAAAGAAAATTTGACTTTCTAACACAAGAATGAAGAGAACCATGAAAAGGTGAACAGCAAAGAGAAGTCATAAGGGACTTACTAAAGCTGAACTGTTTACATTCCTACATGGAAAGACAATATTTGTAACTCTTGAAACATTTCAGTATCTGGGTACTGGGTGGGATTACACACACATACATGCACACACGCACACACATAGAGAGAGAGTGCACAGAGTGAATTGAAGAGGATGGGATCATATCTTAAAAAAAAATGAAATCAAGCAGTGAGAGAGAAATGTATTGGGAGGAGAAAGGGAGAAATGGAATGGGGCAAATTATCTCTCATAAAAGAGGCAAGCAAAAGACTTATTAGTGGAGGGATAAAGAGGGGAGGTCAGAGAAAAACATGAAGTCTACTCTCATCAAATTCCACTAAAGGAAGGAATAAAATGCACACTCATTTAGGTAGGAAAACCTATCTCACAATACAGGAAAGTGGGGGATAAGGGGACAAGCAGGGTAGGGGAGATGATAGAAAGGAGGGCATGGGGAGGAGAGTGCAATTTGAGGTCGACACTCATGGGGAGGGATATGATCAAAAGAGAATAGAAGTAATGGGGGACAGGATAGGATGTAGGGAAATATAGTTAGTCCTATACAACACAACTATTATGGAGGTCATTTGCAAAACTACACAGATTTGGCCTATATTGAATTGCTTGCCTTCCAAAGGGAAGAGGTGGAGAGGGAGGGAGGTAAAGAAGTTGGAACTCAAAGTGTTAGGATCAACTGTCGAGTAATGTTCTTGTCACTAGGAAATAAGAAATACAGGTAAAGGGGTATAGAAAGCTATCTGGCCCTACAGGACAAAAGAGAAGACGGAGACAAGGGCAGAGAGGGATGATAGAAGAGAGAGCAGATTGGTCATAGGGGCAATTAGAATGTTTGGTGTTTGGGGGGGGAGGGGATAAAAGGGGAGAAAATTTGTAACCCAAAATTTTGTGAAAATGAATGTTAAAAGTTAAATAAATAAATTTAATTTAAAAAATTGAAATGGAGATAATGGAAGCTAATAACTTTTTGAGAAATCAAGAACAAAACCAAAACAATGAAAAAATAGAAGACAATATGAAGTATCTCAGGACAAAAAATAACCTACCTGGAAAATGGATCCACCAAAAATTATTGGACTATGTGAAATCCATGATAAAAAAAAAAAAAAAGATCCTAGATATCATCTTTCAATAAATTATCAAGGAAAACTGTCAATATTCCAGAACCAGAGGGTAAAATAAAAATGGAAAGAATCCACAGATCACCTCCTGAAAGAGATCCCTAAAGGAAATCTCCTAGAAATATTGTAGCCAAATTCCAGATTTCCCAGGTCAAGGAGAAAATATTACAAGCAACCAGAAAGAAACAATTCAAGTATTGTGTAAACACAATCACGATAACACGCATAATGGAAGTTCAATGAAATATAGGTCTTCCAAGTATTGTTATTGAAAAGACCAGAGCTGAATAGAAAATTTGAGTTTCAAATAAAAGAATCAAGAAAAGCATGAAAAAGTAAACAGGAAAAAGAAACCATAAGGGACTTATTAAAGTTGAACTGTTTACATTCCTACATGGAAAGACGATATTTGTAACTCACGAGACTTTCTCAGTGTTAGGATAGTTGGAGGGAATATACATATGCATACACACATGTATAAGTATAAATGTACATGTATATGTATATGTACATATATACATATGCATATATATACATACACATACACACACACATATATATGTAGATATACATATATATATATGTATATGTATAGATATATATTTAGAGAGAGATAGAGACAAAGCCAGAGGACACAGGGTGAGCTGAATATGAAAGGATGATATCTAAAAAAGAAAATTAAGTGGTGAGAGAAATGTACTAGGAGAAAGAGAAAGGGAGACATTGTTTGGTTGGTGACGTCTTTTGATTTGTGAGTAAATTGGATTTAAGCGAGGCAGAGTTGCATGGAATCATCAGCCTTACTCTTTCCTCCAGAGTCGTCATAGTCCAGTGGCAAGACAGAGTCAAGACTGCTGGTGATGGCTCAGGATGCAGCAGATGACCTTGGTGTCTTAGGTGTCTAACCAAGCTCTAAGTGCTCCACATCACCTGCTTCAGCTGTCTTCATGACTGTTGGAACATATTGTCCTCATCCTCCCATTCCACCAGAGGAAGTCTTCACGTACTTGGGGTAGACACTCCCCTCAACACACCAATGGGTTTGAGACCCCTTGATTTGGCCCATCTGCTGAAACGATTTACTGGGGTGTTGCTGCTGCTCATGCTGAAGCTTCTTGGAGCCACATGTAAGACCTGGGTGGAACAGGTGAACACCAAAGGTGAAAAGAGCCCCAAACAGAGCTTGGCAGCCATCACACCAAAGGTACTGGTCTTCCCTGAACATGTCCTACACCCTATCATCTCACATAAAAGAGACAAGGAAGAGCTTTTACAATGGAGGAGAAGAAGTGGAAGATAAGAAAGAATAAGTGAGCCTTCCTTTCATCTGATTTGTTTTCAGGAGTAAATAATATGCACACTTAATTGGGTATGGAAGTTTATCTTACCCTACAGGAAAGCTGGGGGAAAGGGCATAAGAGAGGGGGTGATAATTGAAGGGATGTCATTTTGGGGCAAGGGGTAATCAGAAGTAAACACTTTGGTAGAGGGACAGGCAAAAGGAGAAAGTGGAATAAATGGAGGATAGGACAGGATAGAGGGAAATATAGTTAGTCTTTCATAACATGACTGTTATAGAAGTGTTTTCTTTTACTATATATATATATATATATATACATAAAACCCACATGTAATTGCTTGCCTTGTCAATGAGGATGCATGGGAAGGGAAGAAGGGAGAGAAAGTGGAACTCAAAACTTTAAAAATGAATGTTAAAAATTGTTTTTTTTAGATTTTTTTAACTTTATTTATTTTTAGTTTTCAACATTTCCACAAAATTTTGAGTTCCAAATTTTCTCCGCATCTCTCTTCTCTCCCCACCCCATAATGCCTTGCATTCTAATTACCCCTTCCCTCAATATACCCTGCCTTCTATCACACTCCTCCCTTCCCTTATCCCCTTCTTCTCTCTTTTCTTGTAGGACAAGATAGGTTTCTAAACCCCATTACCTGTATTTCTTATTTCCCAGTTGTATCAAATCCTAGGGTCTCATATTCAACACTCTTTCCATTTTAATACCTCATATAAAAGCATTCTTTAGGATATTCAACAAAAGAAATGAAGTCTTTGTAAATCTTAACACATTACAGAAATTTCATCTATTATGGACTAATAGACTGTTGCTTACCATAACGTTAGTACAGCCCAAAAGAGCTTGAAGTTGTACTTTGGAAAATGTTAATCGCTGCTGGTGCATGAAGTATGTATTTATGAAAAGAAAAGGACTCTGTTTTCTAAGTAAGGCCTTCAATCAACTAAGCCTTCTGGAAGGAATTGCTATTGGGTTCTACCAAGATCAGTTTTCTGCTTTAAAATGAAGCTTGAAAATAAAGATGAACATGAAATTATCAGTGGATTCAAAAAGTTGAAGGCAAAAGTGTTTCTTGTCATTGTTCTACTCCTTTTTCTTCTTCGGTACAACATTAACATGGAATCTTTAATACGTTCCATTTCTGACC
This sequence comes from Notamacropus eugenii, assembly GCF_028372415.1. Classification (NCBI taxonomy): domain Eukaryota; kingdom Metazoa; phylum Chordata; class Mammalia; order Diprotodontia; family Macropodidae; genus Notamacropus; species Notamacropus eugenii. The sequence goes on from NC_092877.1 coordinate 308,444,826, forward strand.
TGAGCTGATTGAGCCCTTCACCCTTAAACAGCCATTTGTTCCGAAACTCCTGGGGTCTCACCATATTGATTCCCAGACTTAGTGTAGACATTCAATTGACTGCAACCCTCCTGCAGCTCAGATCTCACAAGGTCAAGGGATCTACCTCTCCTCCCCTAGCCAGGACTATATAACACTGTGCCTGGTCTGAAGTCAAAGTTCTTACGAGCAAACCTTAGGATTAAAAACCTATGGTTGTGTTGCTCGAGTAAAAAAAAAAATTATAAGAATGCAATAGATTAGAGGGTAGGAAAAGGACAATTCATGGGTACTATATGTATTATAGTATGTAAAATGAATGAATAGGGCTATAAATACATGTCAGAATTTGAGAGAACATTACGACCTACTAAAGTTACATTCTTCTGTTTTTTGATGTTACAAGACCTTCTCTAGTGTAATTTACTCTTTATTTTCCTATCACTGTATCAAGGCAGTATCTTGAACAAAGTTGGCACTCTTTCAAAGCAGCTTTCAAGGTGAGTTCAGCACTTCTAAAGGTGTTACAAAAGTTAGTTTCAGTGGACCTATATGAAAGACTCTTTTTTAGACTCCATTTTATTGATAAGAACAATTGCTTAGCCAGACATATTTTCTTTGCTTACCTCACTTGATCTTCATAACACACCCACGTTCACTTGGAAGTATTTTCACCCCTTTTGTAGATAAAGAAACTGACACTTAAACAACTACAGTGACTTGTCCAAGGTCACGTATTTAGCAAACAATGGATTTAGGACTCCATTCAGTTCTTCTGCCTGCAAGATAGAGAGTGTGTGTGTTCTTCCTTCGTTGCCAAAGAAGACCATGCCATCAGAGAAACAATGACATGACTTGCCCTTGCCTTTGTTCTGAGTGAGGGAGAGCTGTGCAGGTCACCAGCCTCACTTCTCCTCCAGAGCCATCTGAATCCAGTGACCAGATATTCACCAGGAGGACAGGAGATGTCCCAGGATAAGGCAATTGGAGTTAAGTGACTTGCCCAAGGTCACACAGCTAGTGAGTGTCAGGTGTCTGAGGTGAAATTTGAACTCAAGTCCTCCTGACTCCTGCACTGGTGCTCTACCCACTGTACCACCTAGCTGCCCCTGCAAGACAGAGAGTAAAGATGGATGAAAGTATGTAGTCATAAAAAAGTCATATCACAATATAGAACAATAGAAACTTTTTGTCACTCTCCTCCAAGGAACAAATGTTTTGACACCCATAATTCAAAATTGCTCACTATTACAAAAAAACCAAAAACTGCAACATCAACATTTTCCTCATAATGAATGAGCAAATGAAGGAGAGGATGGATGGATGGATGGATGAATGGATGGATGGATGGATGGATGGATGGATGGATGGATGAAAAAGCCTCATTGAAGTAATTACCATTTGTCTGCACTTTGCTAAATGCTCTAGACACAAATACAAATATATGCATCCTCAAGGAACTTACCCTCTAATGGAAACAACATATAAATTACAGAAGAATGAAAATGGCTGCAGTCCAAGGAAAATGGGGCAAGCAGGGAAGAGTATGGTGAGAGCAATTTGACTGCTATATATTACCAGTGATAGCTTGCATGTTAGTGGCATTATAATTCAACTTTTTGAATCCATGGATAATTCCTTATTCATCTTTTTTTTTTCATGCTTCATTTTAAAGTAGAAAATTGATCTTGGTAGAACTCAATAGCAATTCCTTCTGGAAGGTTCAGTTGATTGAAGGTCTTAGCAAACAGAATTCTTTTCTTTCCATAAATACATACTTCTATGCTTCAGCAGCAATATATATTTTCCAAAGTGCTACTTCAAGCTCTTTTAGGCTACACTAGCATTATGTCAAACAACAGTCCATTAGACCAAAATAGATGGAATTTCTATAGTGTGTTAAGGTTTGTAAATCCCTTCATTTCTTTTGTTGGATACATTTCTTTTATTGAATATCCCAGAGAAGGCTCTGATATGTGGTATTACAATGGAAAGAGTGCTGAATATGAGGCCATAGTATTTGTCACTGAAATTCTGACTGTCACTCAGAATCTTTGTGCTCTTGTGCAAGCTATTTCCCTTTCTAGGATTCCATGTCTTTATCCACCAAAGGAGGTGGTAGATCAGATGACCCCCTAATGTCCTGGTCTGCTCTAGCTTTATAATCTTATCAACCTAGGATCCCAATATGCTGCAGTTTTATTATCCCTAATTTTACAAATAAAGAAGCTGAGGCTTAAAGAAGTCAAATGACTTGCACAGAGTCCCACAGATAATATTATGTACGTACTTAGTCTTTATAGCAGGATTGGAACCTCTGCAATTCTTGATGCCAGGTCCAGCGCTCATCTTAGGATGGCATTTCACTTTTCATTATGTGTAATCTCCTTGAGGGAAGGAAGCATCTTTTGCTTTTTTTTTCAAATTCCTAACACTTAGCAAAGTGCCCGGCATATAGTAGACAGCAAATGTTCTAGTTGTTCATTCATTTCAGTCATGTCCAACTCTTCATGACCCCATTTTTTGTTTCGTATGTTTATGTGTGTGTGTTCTGGCAAAGACGCTGGAGTAGTTTACCATTTCCTTCTTCAGCTCATTTTATAGATGAGGAAATTGAGGCACACAGGGTTACACAACTTATCCAAGGTTACACAACTAGTAAATATCTGAGGCCTGATTTCTCTTCAGGTCTTCCTGACTCCAGGCAAAGGAATTCTTTGTCATTGTGCAGAACAAACAACTATCTCCGGTCCTCCCAATCCTGGACAGGGAATGGGAGGGGAGGAGGAGCAGGGGGAGGGTAGGGAGAGGGAGGGGAAGAGAGCGAAGGGAAGAGGAGGGAAGGGAAGGGAAAGGAAAGGAAGGGAAGGGAAGGGGAGGGAAGGGAAGGGATCTTGCCAGTAAAACCCAAGTTGACCTAAGAGTGATTATCAATAGTAACTGTTGCTCTTTCCTAGCCTGATGTCCTTGTTTTTCTTCACCTCTGAATGGGTGTTACCTCACTCTAAGTGAGTACCTGAATAGATCTTGACCTAAAGGGACCAAGGTCTCCAATTGCATCCTGGGTCATCTCCAGTCATCTTGATGAATATGTGGTCACTTGGTTCAGATGGCTCTGGAGGAGAAATGAGGTTGGTGACCTTGCACAGGCCTCCCTTACTCAAAACAAAGTGAAGTGCAAGTCATGTCATCATTTCTCTGATGGCATGGTCTTCTTCGGCAACAAAGGATGAACACAACAATCTTTCTAGGTTCAAATAAGAGTAGTCTGCTATTGAACACGTTTCAGTACTTAACTATAAGTAATATATCTGTTAAGTCTTCTCTTTTCCAGAATAAAATTCCCAGTTTTCTTCAGTCCATTCTCTACAACCCCATTTTAAATCCTCTTACCATCTTGGTCACAGTTTTCTGGAAATGCTCAGTTTGTCAATATCCTTCCAAAATTATGGACCCCAGAACTGAACACAATACTCCTGATATGGTCTCCTTGAAACAGACCAGACAGTGCTAAACTCTTTCTCTTCTTTCCAAACACAACTTCTGTCAAGGCAGTCTAAGACCAAAAGACTTTGGAAATTTCTGAGAAGTTAGGTAATCCTTAATTAGGCACCGTCTAGAATACTGGAGCCCAGTATAGAGGCAGCTAGGTGGTACAGTGTATAAAAAACCTGGACCTACAATCAAGAAGACCTGAGTTCAAGTCCAACGTTGGGTACTTTCTAGTTCTACAACCCTGGACAAATTGCTAGAACTCTGCTTTAATTTTCTCATCTGTTACATGAGAATAATTGCAGCATCTACTTCCCATGGTTGTTGTGTAAATCAAATAAGATGAGATTTGTAAAGTGTCTGACAAACTTCAAAGTACTATATACATGCTACCGCATCATCAGTGAGATAAATGCACTACAGCTAGGAAGGAAATGCTCTTCCCTTCTTTTAAAAAACATCCGGTAATAAACTACTAATGGAATGTCCAGCTATAATTTATGATATAAACATATTTACAACGTTAGCAAGGTGAGCTTCTTAAAATATCTCTCTGCACATCACAGAAGGTTCCATTACTGTTGGTACCCACAAACACACACACACTTTCTACTGGCATAGTGTTCTATTCCATTCCTATAAAATATCGTCTACTCAGTGTCTCTTAACTCAGTCACACCCCATAACTCAAAGGCCATGGGGAAAGGAACTTCGTTAGCCCTCACTGATACATTTGAATATTTCCTTTTTTACTCTTTCTAGGTTTCATTTATACCTTAATTTGTGTAAAATCGATATGATTATGCCATAAAAGCAAGTTTCTAATAGGAAGAAACTGAAGAATTTTCAAGTCTAAGGATACAAATTCCTGAAAAGAAGATGGGAAGGAAGGATATAGATTGGGGAAATTTTCATTCATAATCTTGTTCAGTATCTCTTCTGCTTCTGGTTCATGACATGACAGATTTCATTATCTTTAAATTCAATAGCTTATCTATCATGTTAGAGAGCAGAAAGACTATATAAAAGGGTTCAACAAACGTGGGAAGGAGCATATTAGGCAGTTTGTGTTAAGAGAAATAAGCACAATGATTTCATTCTCAAAATGTTGGAGAAAGTTCCTTCAAATTTCAAACCAAAGATGCATTTCTTTTCTATAGTTTTGATATTTTAAAATTAAACTATATTTATTTTAAATATGAGGCAGCTAGGTGTCACAGTGGATAGAGTGCAAGGCCTGAAATCAGGAAGACTCATCTTCCTCAGACTTACTAGCTGTGGTCTGGGCAAGTCACTTAATTCCGTTTGCCTCAGTTTTCTTATCTGTAAAATGATCTGGAGAAGGAAATTGCAAACCACTCCAGTATCTTTGTCAAGAAAATCCCAAATGAGTCACGAAGAATTAGACAAGACCAAAATGACTGAACATTCTACATATTGGCTTATTCCACATGAGAGCCCTTACTGACCTTTGTAGATGTAGTTATAGTGCATATAGTTACTATTGATATGGAGTAAGGTTAACTTGCAGTGAATTTGATGTTCAGTGATTTAGTGACCTCTAAATAACTTAAATAAGGCAGTGTTTCTGGAAAGTGCTATATATTTTTTTGAAGGCAAGAATATTTTGTAAAACTTGCATATGAAAAGTGACATAGCCCAGCAAAATCTGAGAGCATCCAGGCTTGGCCACCATTGTGGAGCTCTGGTCACATTGTTACTTACCATCTCTGAGTCCTAGACTCTTTGACTAGTGAGTAAAGAAACCAGGCCTGACGTAGTTGACAAGAATTTTGTGAAAAGTTTCTTAAAAATGATTCTAAAGGAGTAGTGGGTGGCTAGATCAATGCAGCATTAGAGAAAGAAAATCCCTCTTGCAAAGATTCTGGCAAGGTTTTCTTGCATTGTTCTTTCATTTTCTTTCCTTGTTTTTTCCCCTCTCCTCAGTGTTTTATGGAAAACAATAACTTCTGTCCTTCTTTTTTATGTTGGAGCTCTGATTAAACTCAATGTCCTTGCTGTCACCTGTTTTTAAGGAATTCCATATTTGAGAAACTGTTATTGGCACAACTCCTCATTTGTGACTATTGTCACTGTTCCTTTGGAAACTGGTTGTGAAGGAGGATGCTTCTTTCTCTGCCCCCGGGTGCCACTAAAGAATTGAGTGTTATTATGCAGCCAGCTCTTTTTTCCACCTTTTAATTATTTGAACAGGGAAATCATTTGGCTGAGTTAGTATTAGCTTTGATGAAGATTATTTTTTCAGAAGATTACCAGTGTCCAAATGTTAACATTACCAGAAAAAAAGTCTGTATTGGACTATGGAGCAGAGACATCATGATATAGTGGAGAGAGGGTTGACTTTGGGTCTTGGGGAGACTTCGGTTCAGGTCTCACTTTGAAGAAACCTGACTTTATGACCAGAGGCCAGTTACTTAATTTCTTACTTCTATGAGGCAAATCTTTAAGACTTTATTTTAAGATATGCTAGAAGACAGTGGGATATAATGGAAGGAGCATTGCTCTAAAGTCAGAGAAATGCAGTTCAGACCCTACTTCGGATGCTTACTAGCTGTGCAACCCTGGGCAAGTCCCTTAACTTTTCAAGGCCTCAATTCTGTCTGTGCAACGAGGCCTTGGACAAACTAGATAGTCTCTAAGTTCCTAAGGCCAGCTAGCTAGGTGGAGCAATTGTATTGAGTTCTGGGCCTAGAGTGTGAAAGTTTGTTGTTCAGTTGTTTCAGTCTTATCTGACTCTTCGTGTCTCCATTTGGGGTTTTCTTGGAAAAAATACTGGAGTGGCTTGCCGTTTCCTTTTGCAGCCCATTTTACAGATAAGGAAACTGAAGCAAACAGGATTAAGGGATTTGCCTAGGGTCACACAGGGAGTAAGTGGCTGAGTCTGAAAGATTCTGGAAGACCTGAGTTCAAATCCAGCCTCAGACACTTGTTAACTCTGTGACCTTCAGAAAGGTACTTACCCTCTCTGCCTCAGTTTCCTCATCTATAAAATGGGAACCATAATAGGACCTATCTCCCAAAGCTATTGTGAGGATCTAATGATATGATATTTGCAAAGTGCTTAGCATACTGCCTAGCATACAATAAACCCTTAATAAATGCTCATTCCCTTCCCTTCCTTTCTAGCTAGATCTATAATCCTGTGAGTTCATCACCTCATGTTCTTTTTTCACTGGGTGGAGGGAGTACCCACAGTGGGGATTTTCCTAAAATGATGAATTTATAGTTCCAGTTCTCCCAAAATACCCACTTCAGGAAAGTACTTACCCTTTAGTCAATTACTCTTTGTCATTTCTCAGGGCTACTGTTGCTGCTGTTGACTAAATAAAAATGGTCGATGAGAAAAAGGTTGACAGAGATGCTTCAGGGACTCAGAATTATATTTTATGAGGTATGAAATGGTTACTCAAACATCATAGTAACAGGATCTGAATTGGAAGAGACATCAGAGACTAGTCTAAATCTTACCAGAAAAAATATCTCTCATAAAGAACAGTTGATATGTGATCATCCATACTTTGCTTGAAGATATCCAGTGATGGGGAACTCACTACCTGCTTTCATTCATTCATTCAAAAATGAACTACTTTTATTTTTCTATAGGTTTTATTGTTAGGACATTTCCTTTTAAATCAACCCTATATTTACCTCTTTGGGAGAATGGATATTACTGAGAAGGTAGAGTTAGAGGTAACTTCTAGGTAACAAGGTTCTCCCAGGCATCAACAGGAATTCTTGGAGGGCAACAGATGCAGGACCTTTTAGTATCAGCTCCTAACAGCTCTCAATACTGTCTCCAGCATATAGTTCATAGCAATTCCCACTGCTGAGCCTTATAGCAGCAGATAAGATATTACACAGATTTTTATTATAATCATTATTGCTTTTTTGTGGAACTTGTCCAAAGTCCTCTGGAGTCATATTAGGAATACAAGCCTATATAATGCCATAGCAGCATACATACTCTTAGCTACTCCCTTCTTCAATGTCCCATAGGTCCGTTAATTCTCCCTTGATTCAAGGTAGACTTCTGTCAATCCATAGTGCCAAGGTGTTGAGCCAAATAAGTATTCAAACTCATTCAGCTCACCTAGAGAACTTGACGACAACCTCAAATCGCTCAGGTTACAGTGGGCTACATGAAAATGGAATATATAAATAGTTCATGGTTGTTCAAGATATCTATGTCAACTTATCTCTGATGATAAACTTGCACCTTTCATCTCCTCAGGCAGTTTGCACCTGCCAACATCACTTCTTTGTTGAATTTGTCATCTTTCACCATCTATGGTCTTTTCCAGTTATCCATAATTGGATTCAATTCTCTTCAAGCTTATAAAACAAACAAACAACCCTCCATTTGACCCTACTGTCTCCTCAGATTATCATCATATAGGTCTCTTGCATTTTACAGCCAAATTCCTAGAAGAAGAAAAAAGTTATCTAAACACATTGCCTTCATTTCTCCCCTTACTTAACTTTCAGCCATTTGCAACTGGATTTCTGACCTCCTTAATCAACTGAATCTCCTATCTCTAATGTTACCCAGGATCTTTAAATCACCAAATCCAGCCTTTTCTTATTCTTTTTTTTTTTATTTTGACCTTTTAGTAACATTTGACAATTTTTTTTTTGATTACCTGTTACTTTTAGATATTGTCTCTTCTCTAAGTATTCACGATACCTTATTCCCAGGTCACCTTCTACCTGTTGGAGTATTTCTGCATAGCTTTCTTACTGTTCCTTTGTTGGATCATTCCATCTTTTAAATGTGAGTATCCCCATAGACTCTGTGTTTGTGTCTATATGTACCAGAACTCCTTACCTATATCACCACCCAACTTATCAGACTTTTCCAAACAGATATCTTCTAAATATGTTAAAATGATTATCTCTTCCTCAAATCCTTTCTTTCTAACCTCCTTTTTTGTTTAGGGAATCACCATCCTTACAGCTTCCCAGATTTTCACTCTGATTATCAGCCTTAATTTTTTTCTATCGCTTATTTCCTAGATTCAGTCATTTTCCAAATCTCAGCCATTCAACTCTTGAATTTTTCTCATACTTTGCATTCTCTTCCGAACCATCCTAATTCAGGCCCTCATCACTTCTTGCTTGGGCCATTAGGAAAAGTTTTTATTTAGTCACTTACCTTAATCTACCCTTCACAAAATAGTCAAATGACTTTCTTTTTTAATTTATGTTTTTCTTCTTAATAATCATAAACAATTAGACATATTTCAAAACATGAAGAAAACTGAAGAGGACTTTACAAGAGACTGTGAAGTTCTGCCACATATACTGTTTTATCTATTACACTATTTACAAATATAGGTTCCTGGACTATGGTAGTTGTTCTGGGAGAAGGAAGAAGGGCTAGTTTTGAGAAATTTTAAGAATATAGAATCAGCAAAACTTGACATCTTTGTGGATAGGATTGTAAATGAGAATACAGAATGTAAAAATGACTCCTCGTTTTGGAACCTGGGTGACTGGAAGAATGTTGGTGCCCTTAACAGAAACAAGGGAGTCAGAGGGAAAGGTAATGAGTTCTACCTGGGTTTTGCTCAATTTAAGGTTTCTATGCAACATCTGTCAAGGTAAAGATGTCAGATAGGTAATGAGAAATGCAAGACTGAAACTCAAGAGAAAAGTGAACTTACCCACTCAGCTAAGTAGCTTATGGAGTCCAAAAAAAATCGTGATAAAATATGCACACCTAGATTAGACTCCTGGAATAAAGGGCTAGATGGGAGTGATGAACCTCCAAAGGAGACTGACAATGATGGGGTTGACAGGTAGAAAGAAACTCACAAGAAAATAGCATCATGAAAACCCAGGGTGGAGAGAGTATCCGAAAGGTGATAGGGTCAGCAAGTCACGTGTCCCTGAGAGGCCAAGAAGAATGAAGTGTGTATTCGTCCTTCATTGCCAAAGAAGACCGTGCCCTCAGAGAAATAATGACATGACTTCACCTAAACTTTGTTTGGAGTGAGGGAGGGCTGTGCAGGTTACCAGCCTCACTTCTCCCCCAGAGCCATCTGAATCCAGTGACCAGATATTCATCAGGATGACTGGAGATGACCCAGGATGAGACAATTGGGGTTAAGTGACTCGCCCAAGGTCACACAGCTAGTGAGTGTCAAGTGTCTGAGGTGAAATTTGAACTCAGGTCCTCTCGACTCCTGCACTGGTGCTCTATCCAGTGCACCATCTAGCTGCCCAGAGAACTGAGAATACTGACTTTAGCAATACAGATAATAGAGGTGGATTTAGTGTTGGAAAAAGTGGATTTATCAACTGGGAGAGATCGAAGCCATATTGCAAGAAGTAGAAAAGTGAGTAGGAAGTGAGGAGGTAAAAGGAATAGGAGTAGACAATTTGTTTTTTGTTCTAAGACTTTATGAAAGGGATTAGAGATATAGAACGGTAGCTAGATGGAATGGTGGAGGTCACATGAAGTTTTCTTTTGTTTTTAGTATGGGTGAGATCTAGGCATGTTTGTGAGCAGCATAAAAGGAGATAGCATATAAGAAGTAAAAAATTATGGATAAAAGGGTATGATGAAAGAGTCAAGTACTTAAATATGATATGAGGGAGGTTGGGGATGGGAGGCCTTGGTATTATCAAAGAGAAGGTCCACCTACTCCTGAGACTGCATCAGATGAGGAAAGGACAGGAGATAATTTTGAGGTGTCTACGTCCCATCTTTATCTTTATTCACTATCTCCCCCTCATGCCTGGAATACACTCCCTTCTCATCTCAATTCTTCCTCATAGAATCTCTAGCTTATATATTTTGTGTTTACCTTTCTGTTGTTTTCCCCTATTTGAATGTAGACTCCTAGAGGTCAATGACTCTTTCATTTTTGTATTTTGTATTGCTATTCCCTAGCCAAAGTCCTGGTTTAGAGCGAATGCTTAATAAATGCTTATGGAGCAAACAATTTACCAAAGTATGGTTTAATGTTTGGAATTTGCAAGCCTAGACTCACATCTCATTTTTTTTTTATCAATGAAGTCAGTGCTTGCTGTTTTCTCCCTTTATCTCAGGGCCTATAGGGTCTTTCTACAGCCTGAAGTGACAAATCAGAAATATAGGGGGATTTCTGCAGTCCTCAGAATCTAAAGTACAGGAATGTGTTGCTGTGATATAACTATCATTGTATTAGAATAAAGTGTTTCTACTAGTGCAAATTCATTTGATCTAAAGTAGACTCAAGGTACATTGAACTTCATAGTGTTATAGGTTCCATTATAAAGAGTTTGAACAAAATGGGGTGTTGCTTTTTTGCAAAACAAACCGTACCAAACCCTGAACTATTTCTCAACAAAAATATATTCATTTGATTATTTCCAAAGTCATTCCTTGTCCTCTTCTAGCTTGTAGCCCTCATCAGCCTGGTTCCAAGGCTGTCATGTTAAAGAGGAACACGTTGCTTTTGACTTTGTGCCAAGAACAATTTTGGATAATAACCTGGCTCTTATTGTGCCTTTGAACAGACCAGTTCCTCATAGAACATTTTATTTTGTCCTTGGTTCAGTCTAAGTACAGAATATTGCTGAACACTCAGTAGGCACTTAGTGGGAAATGGTACCTACCTACCTGTAAAGAGAGAACTACTGCTAAATCCCAAGGCTTAGTAACTTCTTTTTTCCCAAGTTTTTCCTGTCCAGTGTTGGGTTATACTCATAGATCATTTGCAGTTCCAACTGCCAACCAAATGTTATCCATAGAGCAGACAAGCTATCCTTGCCAACGAGGTAAGGAGCTCTGAGCCATGGAGGAGGCAGCCTGTGCCAGGCAGATAAATGACCATCACCACCTTGATCATCATCTCCCTTCAGACCCCAGTGAAAACCACCCAATGAAGTTTGCTGGAGAGGGAGAGAGGGAAGGATACATGTGGAATAAAATTGTAACATAAAAAGTATAATGAAGTTATTTTTTTGAAAAATTCAAATCTTCTTGATTCCAAATCATGTACTCCATTCATTGGTACACTTATGTTCAAGCATATAAAAACACACAAATAAAATGCAAAAATACCCAATTCAGAACTTCCTTTATAGAATACTGTTGAGTAGCTAGGCTTGTCCTCCCAAAACAATAGAATTTATTAAATACCTTATTTTCACAGAGTGGTCTGCTAGGCAACTGGGGGAGATACGTTTTACATCACAATTTAATTCCACATATATCCCTCCCTTTCCCCCCTGTCCAGTGAACCATCCCTTGTTGCAAAGAATGAAAAAGAAAAAAGATCAGTTCAACAAAACCAGCCAACATGTTAACTATGACTGGTAAAATATGCAATATTCCATGCCTGTGGTCGCTTACCTCTTCAAGGGAAGGAGGGAAGTACATTTTCTTTCCTGTTCTCTAGGGCCAACCTTAGTATAATTAGCCAACGTTCACTTTTTTATTGCTGTTCTTTTTTTTCCATTTGTGTTCATGTATTTGTGTTCATATAGTACTGTTTTCTTCTCTCCTGCTTACTTCCTTATGCATCAGTTCTTTTAAGAGGAAGACATGATTTCCAAGCCTACCTCAGTTCCAAATCTCTAAAATAATAATATTTGCAGTTTCTACCTCACCAGGGCTGCTGTAAGATAGCTATATACTTAAATGAGAACACACACACACACACACACACACACACACATATCCCTTGCAAGCTTTAAAGAACTATATAAAAGCCAGTAAAGTTCTTGTCACCATCATCATCCTGTATCAAAATCGGAATCATTTTGGAAATTAGGGAATAAGGGAAACTGAGAAATAAATGCCTATGTCCTGGGCTTCTTATTAGTGTCATAGGGGAAAGGAATAAGTAGTACAGATGGACTCAGAGAAAGAATCTGCTGTGGTCCTGTGAGTAATAATAGCCTTCCAAGTCAAAAGTACTAGTGCACAAATAATTTTGCATTGTCTTATGAAGTGGAATGGTCACAGTCACTAAAATCTATCTTTTTTTAAGTTAATTGTGTTCCCTTCCTATTTCAACTAGGAAATAAAAATTCACTTTGATTATGTTTGTATCTATGAAAATCAGCATGAACTTGATGCATTGGCCTTTTAAGCAAGGTAGTAAAGCGTAACGTCATCTTTCCTGACACAGATATGCATTTTGATTGTACCATCATCTCCAACAAATCCTCATGATCAATTAACTGTCTTGTTCAATTAGAGAAGAAAGATATCACCCTTATCCCCTCTCCTGAAGGTGAACTTGACTAGGTTCAAGCTAAGGTACTTCTGAGATGGTCCCTACCACTGGCCTGGAGCCATCTCTGTTAAACCAGCCCTCCGTCTTTCTAGAGGAACAGCGTTACTATCTTTTACCTAATGAACTTCATTTGTTTCCAAACAGAAAGGAGCATTTGTGGCTCTTTATTATCAGGTGGAGGTTCCTGGGCTTCACTGACAAGGCAAAGCAGAATGATGAATCGAGTTCAGAGTGGAAGTGGAATGAGGCTGCCTGAAAGGAGTTAGGCAGCAGTTGATCAGTTTCCCTGACCCTCAAATCATTTTCACAGATAAAAATCTATGTTTTGCTTTTTTTTTTAAATTAGAGAGAAAACATTTAGGGGTTAAATTATCCTCTATTATTTAGGCATCACAATATTTAAAGCCACTCTGTACCATTAATCTACAATTTGGAAAGGTTAAAGAAATTAAAAGCATATATCATAAAATGAGTCCATATAGTGTCTAACATCTTATGTCTGCCTCGATAATATGAATCCAAGATAGGTCTTTTCTGTAGGAGTTATGGGTACCTTTCTGGCCTTGTCTATTAGTAGGGTCATTTTGAATAAAAGAGATTATCCATCTCTCAGCCACTTGAGAATACCCACAGACATCCCATCATTTCCCATCTCTCTCTTCTCAGCCTCCTTGTCTCTCCTTTCTTTGTCTTTCCCATTAATTCAAGTGTCTATTCACTGAAATTAGCATTTCATGGGATCAAATGCATTATTTGGACATGAATACTTTTGTGGAGGTTTCTTCTGTAATTTAAAGAACTCATAAAGTAGTTCTGTTTTAAAACCCATATAATTTCCAGTGCCATACACAATAAACACACATATTAATTCTCTGGATTGTTCTGAATGGTGATTAATATTTTCCCAATCATTTGGATGATTCATTTCTAGTTCTGAGCTTGCATTCCACCTGCATAGGTTACTAGCTCCAGGACATGAAGGAGTGAAAAAAGGGCACTCTGCATGCCTTTTGGAATACAGATATTAAAGGAAAGATAATCTCTACCCTCTGGCAGCTTACATTTTAATTGTTTTTGCTGGGGGTCATTTCAGTACTGTCTGAGATAATTCATTTTACTGTATATACCATTAGGCTAAGAAGTTGTTTTCTTGTTGTTCAGTTGTTTTCAATTGAGTCTGACTTCATCACTCCATCTGGGGTGTTCTTGGAAAAGACATGGGAGTGGTTTGCCATTTCCTTCTCTGACTTATTTTGCAAAATGAAGCATTGAGTTAAACTGCATTAAGTGACTTATCCAGGGTCACACAGCTAGTAAGGGTCTGAGGTTGCATTTGAACTCATGAAGATGAATCATCCTGAAATGATCCAAGTCCAGTATTCTATCCACTGTGCCACCTAGCTGCTCTTTACTTTCTAATGGTGATAATCCATGCATGTAGGGGAGAGATAAGCTAATAGTGGTACTTTGATCCTGGAAAGTTAGAGGAATGGTGAATGGGGCTATAAAGAAGCAAACTCAAGACACTTCATTTAGGGACAATGGCAGAGCTGACTTTATCATTATTCTATAAAAAGGGATATTGGGGAGAAGATATGGATTCAAGAGGAGGTTGCCAGAGGGTAAAGCATAGCTGCAGCTTTCTTTAAATAGCGGAGCAGGAGAAACTTTCTCTAGTCAAAACGAGGAGGTTGAAAGGTCAAAATTTTCAGGTATGGTATTTCTATTCATGGGTTAATAAAGGGGAAAAAAGCATTTACTAACCATTTACAATGTAGTTAACACCAGGAAAAGAAACAAAAAGAGAGAAATTCCCTGGTCACAAGATTCAGCCAGATGGTACAGTGGATAGGGTGTAGGACCTGGAGTGAGTAAGACTTTAAGTTTAAATCTGGGCTGTGTGACTCTGGAGAAGCTACATAATCTCTGTTTCAGTTTTCTCAACTTTAAAATGGGAATAATACTTACCTCCTAGGATGGTTGTAAAGATCAAATGAGATATTTATAAAGCATGGAGCTCACTGCCTAGCCCATAGTAGATGCTTAATAAGTGCTTGTTCACTTCTCCATCTCCATCCTCAATGAGGAATAAATAGAATATTTTATTTCCAGCTGCAGGGCAAGTGGAAAAGCCACAGAATCCTAAGAGTAGTACTTATCAGGTAGATGGAATGGTCCATTGGGAAAAGAAAGAAAGAAACTACTGTGACAATGCCTTAAATTTTTACAGATAGGTTGATAGAACAATTGATTTATAGCAATCTACATATATATTTATTGTTGTCATTCATTCCTTCCTTCATGCCCAACCTTGTCAATACTATCCATGGGGTTTCCTGGGAAAGAGAGTGGAGTAGTTTGCCATTTCCTTCCTCAGTGGATGAAGGCAAACAGAAATTAAGTGACTTGCCCACAGTAACACAGCTAATAAGTGACTGATACTGGATTTGAATTCCACTTCTTCCTGACTCCAGTTCCATGCTGTATTCATTCAGCCACCTAGCTGCCTCCATATATTGTATATACTATACATACACCTCAAAACCCTAAGTAGAGATACAAAACCCTACTTATTGACTTTTCTATTTGCCCAAGGAAGCATCTCTTTGGGATCTTTTTCCAAAATGTTTATAGACTTACTAAAATGTCTACTTTTGAATCCATATCAAAACATTGTTCTCTTCTTCTTTCTCATCATCTACATCTGCATCGGCAGGCTTTTTATTTGGTTTGATTTGGTTTTCTAGTGCAATATTAGAAAATAGCTAAGTGGCACAGTGAATAGAGGGCCAGGTCTGGAGTCAGAAATACTCATTTGTCCTGAGTTCAAATCCATTCTTAGACACTGTGTGAGTGACCCTAGGCAAATCATTTAACCAGTTTGCCTCAATTTTCTCATTTGTAAAATGAGGTGGAGAAGGAAGGAGCAAACCGCTCCAGCATCTTCGCCAAGAAAACCCCAAATGGGACCAGAGATAATTAGATGACTCAAAAATGACTAAACAATTAGAGACAGCTGAGTGGAAGAGAGGTGGGTACAGTGCTGTTATATAAAATATGTATATATATATATATAAATCCCCTCTCAAAGAAAGGTAAAGTGCTACTATTAAGTCCAGTCTTAGCAGAGCTCTTACAATATTCCAGAACCAATTAAGATAAATATTCAAGGCCTGCAGAAAACTCCAAATCTGAGCACCACTGCATGTTTGAAGCATATGAATGTCATGGTAGGGTATATCATTTGCTAATTATCTAATAATCATTGAAAGAAATAGGCGCTAAAGTATGCATTTTGTTTAAATTTACAAATGAGTGAAAATTGACATTTGTTCCCTTTGAATTCTGCAAATTTAAAGCATAGCCCACCTCCTTGTAGAAAGGTGCCAGACCAGTACGGAGAAATAAAAATGTACATTTTTTGGATGGGGCTACTAGTGGAAATTTGTTTTGCTTGAGTATGCATGTTTGCTACAAGGGTTTTTTTCTTATTTTCCCCCAACTGAGGAAGTGAAAGATGTAAGAAGAAAAAAATAAATGCTTTATAGTTTTAAAAAATTAGAAATTTAAAACACAGCTCTAAACTATGGAGCACCATATATAAACAATTACAAACCTTTTTTTTTCTTTTTATGCAGAGAAACAAGCATTTTTTTTTTTAAATTCCTACTGACTGTATGGATCATGGATCATAGCTCAGGGTCAGCCAGCACTATATTTGAGAATTATGAGAATTAGATACCTCATTCTATATGGTACTTCACACTGAAATAAAAAAATCTCACTTTAAGCTTCTACTTTAAGTTGCTTAAAGATTTAACTAGAGTTTCATTTTGTTAAGTATTATGTTCTTCAGGTGAACCTTTCTCCATTAAGACAACACAAGTTTTTTTTCCTGGAAACTTTTTTTAGGGAAAAATCTGTTCAATCATTTCTTTGTAATGGCACTTGGTAAAAATGAGAGTTAAGTCCATTCCAAATGCATTATTACATTTTATAATTGCCTTACATTTAATATTGACTGCTGGCCTCAGCCTCCCATCTTTTCTAGTTTGGGAGCACCCGACAAATGATATTTTCCACTGGTCTAGCCTTCAAGATCCCAGTATCACCTATATGCCAAGATTGTGCACCACTATTGGGTTTTGATGGAGGAGAACAGAGAGCCAGCCATGAGATGTTGTTTGGTGATAGCGCTTTCGCAGGGTTTTAGCGAGCATGTCCACTAATGGAACTGTGGAAAGGGTTCATCTTTATTAATATTTCCAACTATGTCAAGAATAGAATTATGTAATTAAAAAGATATCTCATCCCATAATCACAGGAAAGAGTTACAGATCCAATTCACACAGTTGGTTGATGAAAGCCTTTAGAATATGATAATTTAATATTTTGTCTTTTGGGTATTTCATTTCTAAATCAATCAACATCCATTATAACAGTTTCAAACTCTAAGATTATAAAGATAAAAATGAAACCATCACTCCCTTCCCCTCAAAGAGCTTATATTTTGTTAGAGGAAATTATATGATATAGCCTCATATAGCAGGTAATGCTAGAGAATGTGCAAAATGTGTAACAAGTGTGTAATAAATAGTGTGTAATAATTCTAGAAAGGAAGTTTGTTTTCTGTCATGGGACCATGTACTTCTACTGCAAGGTGTTCTCTGAGGGGAGGGAGAGAGCCGGGAGTAGGAAAATAAAAAACACCCTCTTGTTTCTTGCTGTACTTTACGAGAAGTACAATTGAATCTTAGGGAACTGAATTTGTCTATATCTGGCTCTCATTTTGACTGATTCAACCAATCACAGTTTCCTCATTTCTGAATCAGTAATCATTCAGTAGACATGCATTCTGTGCCTACTATGTATGCATGTTTCCCATTTATCCAAGCAAATGAATACTTAGGGAAAAGGCAGCATATCAGTCCATAGATCAAAGCAAGTCCATTGTCTTGACCAATGATCAGAAGACCTTCCAGACTTTTCCTGTACAAGTGGATTCCTTAAAATCTAATACTTTA
This sequence comes from Notamacropus eugenii, assembly GCF_028372415.1. Classification (NCBI taxonomy): domain Eukaryota; kingdom Metazoa; phylum Chordata; class Mammalia; order Diprotodontia; family Macropodidae; genus Notamacropus; species Notamacropus eugenii. The sequence continues at coordinate 308,462,611 of NC_092877.1, forward strand.
CAAACTTCAAACTCAAAGTTTAAAACCTTCAACAAGATTTGATTTGATCACAGTCCATTGAATGACCAACCCTCTGCTTCATGAGGATAGTAATAGTTCTACAATCTACCAAATGAGGTTTTAATGAGGAAAATACTTGCTAATGCACAATCGTGACCACTTGAAGACTATTTCTGACCAGAGATTTTATGTCACTCGTTTCCCAGATGTTCTGAGAATTATAGAATTGTTCAAGCTAGAACAGACCTTAAACCATTCAGTTCAACTATTCTGTTTTACGAATAAGAAAACTGAAACTCAGAAAGTCAAAATCACTTGTATAGAGTCGTATGGGTAATTAATAGCAGTAGGACGAGATTCCAAGGATCTTGACTTCTCATCCATTCATCTTCTTGGTTTATTAAAACACAAATTTGTTTTATGTCAATAGACAGCTAGATGACTTCATAAGAGTAAAATCAAAATGTCATTTTGTAAAGTATCTATAAGTTTGTTTGTTTAAATACCCATGATATGAAAGAGTTAATTGTTCAAATTGTTCTAGATCTTATAAGATTGACTCTAACCTTAAGACTATATCTGGCTATTTGACTGATTTTTGTCTTTCAAATACCATGACTGGTTAATTTTTGCCAAATTTAAAAGCAGCAACAACCATGTTTAAGGATGTTGGACCTATGATTTTATCCAAGTAAGAAATTTTCAGTGTGGAAAATTCTTTTTACTAACATGGAGGGTGACTGCTTTGTAATTTAGAGTTATTAAGAATTGTTTAGAATATTAAGAGTTTAAGTGGCTTGCTTAATCACTCTGTTTCAGAGATGGTAATTGAACCCAGATTGTTCTGGCTCTAGGTCAGTTGTTAATACACCCAGCCATTATGGTAACTTTCAAGAAAACATTAATTGTTCATTATTCTAGAAGTCATCTGAATTTATTTTCAAAACTGACATAGAGAAAGTAGAAATACTCATTTAAATTTGGAGTTTCTGTATTTGTTACATTGGATTAAATAAGATTCGTGAACTTTGCAGATTATCATGGGATTTAACATAATGGGTACAAACAAGTTCAATGAGGAAAAGTTCTTTGTCATATTACAGTCACAAATTATGAAAGAAGTCATAATAAGATCTAAATTTTGAATTGAAAATTAAAAACAAAAAGAAACCAGCCCCCCATACACATCTTAAATTGCCTTCAGATCTCTGGGGATTATAATATAATTGTGTTTGATAAACCTGCTTAATTTTCTTCATCTACAATAAGAAATAGGAAGATGCACTTAAGTATCTGTAATAACTACTATGATTCTCTTTGGGAACCTCACTAAGCTATCCTGTGGAGAAATAATCACACCTCTTTAGTAGAGGACTCAGAGGAAACCTCAAGATCTGTTTGCTTGAATTACTTGAAACAGTCTGATGACACACATCATAGCCTGAAAGACGGGCTCCATGGAGTTGGCAGACTGGGAGCCATCTGTACCACAAAAAAAGAGCATAATGGCTTCATCCACCTGCTCTCATTTGGTTGCACAGCATGCTGAGTATTAAATACAGAGAAAATTTTTCTAGAGGCAATTTCCTTCTACTCGCCAATGTCCACTGGCCATTAAATGTTCACCACTTATTTCTTCCTCTTTTGGAAGCCCTTAGCATTTTTTTAGTGGCTGTTTTAACTTTTTTGTTCTTAAAATTCCTTCAACTTTAGTTCAGAAAGATGTAAGTAGACCTCTGGACATATGTCTGTTGGCATACCAAGGATTGTGAGATGAAGGGTAACAGCACTGATAAGCTGGCCACTGCTGACTCCATATCTAAAACTCGGATTTAGGGTGATTGCAACAGAGACTGGAGGGGATGGTTGAAGTCATGGCATTCTAGAATTTCAAAAATACAGAACTAAAAGATGCCCATAAGAACATTTAAGTCAATTCCTTCATATTGTCCATGAGAAATCTGAGGTGCAGAGAGGTTCAGGGCTTTGTCTAGGCTCAACCTAGAATAGTAGCACTGCACATGCTAGAACTTGGGGAAATAAGTATAATTCATCATATATAATGTTCCAAATTATTCTGCTGCTCTCTTCAGTGCTTCAGTGAAAAGAGCATTCCAGAAATAATTTCTAATGCTATGATCACATCAATGCATCTCACCTTCATTTCTCTTGTACCTATTACCTTACAAAATTAAACTTGTTTCCTATCAAATTAAAGACCTAGATCTTTCACCAAATAGTAACTAGTTACCTGAAAAGAGTTTCTGAGATGAACTTAATAAGGTCATGATAGTTTGCATCTTTATCCAAAACAGTTAATTAAGTACACATAGATTTGTCCTAATCTTTAATGGAGTGAATTCAGCTCACTAAAAGAGAAAAATAACTTAGAAAAAGAGTCCAGAGGGAGTGAAAAGAAATGGTACAGCGGGAAGAGAAATAGTTGCCCCCAACAAATAGCCAGTCACTTTGGAAGCACTTGATAGACCCTGGGGGCTTTTTCTAGAGTGGAATGGTATTTTGCTGTAGAATAGGTTATTTCAAAATCTCTCTCTCTCTCTCTCTCTCTCTCTCTCTCTCTCTCTCTCTCTCTCTCCCCTCTCTCTCTCTATTTCTCCCTCTCTCTCTTCCCCTCCTTTTTCCCTCCCCCCTCTCTCTGTGTCTCTGTCTCTCTCTCTCTCTCTCTCTCTCACACACACACACACACACACACACACACACACACACACACACACACATACACACACACAGAAATACAATCCACTGATCTGAACCCTTCAAGGCAATCTTTCAAAAATGTTTGGTCAAAGTTTTTATGTTAGCTTCTAACTCAAAAAGGTTTCCTTCTTTTTTATTCCTTGCCCCTTTCTTCTTTTCCTTCTCCTTCTCTGTCCTGCACTGTCTCCGCCCTCTTTTTCTTTTCTTTTTTTTTTATTGAACTTAGGTTTGGTGACATCCTTACAAGCTTCAACAGACATATATAAAGCTGTTAAGTTTCCATTTTCCTTGTTAGTTAATGGCATATTATCCAGCTTCCAGAAACCATTAAGATGAAAGAAAATAGGTCACCATTTTGAGGTCTTGTGAAATCCTGCTGATTTCAACACCTAAACACAACTGAACAGCCTATGATTAATAACCTTACACAAATACCTTAGGAAAACTCCTGTGTGAATTCTGTAAGCGCTTGTTTATGAGAATTGACACCATTTAGGTTAGTTTGTAATAACAAAATCCTAGCAAAATCATGTCTGCTGCATTGCAACCTTCTTTGCTATTGTGACCAGATGGAGAAACCACCTTCTTTTCCAGAGAGTCTCTGAAGAGGAAGAGTAAAGGTGATGGTGCACATAGAGCAAGGCCAGCTGTTCTTGTTTATTTCAGACTTGTTAGGCATCTTTGGCACTAGTTCAATGACTTTTTCAAAGCCCCTTTTCCTTTTTAGTGGGTGAAGCTTCCCCATACAACTCCAGGGAGAAAAAAAAATTCTTTGTAATGTCCACTAGTTGGCCCTGTTTCCCTCAGATGAAATGCAGAAAACTGTACTAGACTGAAATAAAAAAGAATAATTTCTTCCCTTTTTCTCCATATTATCTCAAACTATTTGATAATTTTATTGTTTTTTTAACTTCAAGTTGCACAGAACTGAACAACCAATGGATAAATCTAGGGTGCCAAAAAGGTTTTACTGAACTGGGAAAATAAAGTTGAGAGGACTGGGGCAGGGACAGGCTTCACCTAGTCTGTCTCACAATGGCATGCTTTATACAGCTTAGTACCAACTCCTCAAAATTTTGATTCTAATCTATAACAGAAAAAAGCATTCTTACATCTTGGGTAATATCACTTTAAGGAGACATGTATCAAGTTATTCATAGGCTATTAGAGCTGTCATGACCATCAAGAGTTTACCTGTCTAGCCAGCTGCCTCCACATCTAAAACCTTTCCATAACAGATGGTTACTCATCCTATTCCAAAAGATCTCCTGGGATATAGATTCCAAGACATTTTGTGTTAGCTTTTTCTTGTGTTTAACAGCCCTTACCATTAACAACGGAAAACTCTTCTTGCATGACTATTTTCTCCACAAATGGAAATTATTAGTAAGAAAGCACTTAAAATTTGAGATTTCATGTACTTATATAACATTAATTAGAAACTATATCTGTAGCATGCACTATTTTGAAACTTTGGGAAAGATATACCTTATCCTACATGTATTCAAAATGGAAATATCCCAATGTAAATGCATTTGCCCACCCTACTTAGGAAATATGCTAAGTATTACTGTGAATGGAAGTTTGAAATGTAAAATCTTTAGGTGAGTTTCCAGAACAATTGTTTTTTGGCAAGTCTTCTAATTAGACCCATGGATGATTTAATCTGGTCAACTTTGACTAGCACACAAAGTATATCAATTTTGTTGTCATCGTTGTTGTTGAGTCCAACTTATAATGATTCCACTTGGGGTTTCATTGGCAAAGACACTACAGTGGTCTACCATTTCCTTCTCCAGCTCATTTTACAGTTGAGAAAACTGAGGCAAATAGGGTTAAATGACTTTCCCAAGGGCACATAGCTACCAAGTGTCTAAGGCCACATTTGAACTCAGGAAGAGGAGTCTTCTTGAATCTAGATCTGGAACTTAATCCATTGTGCCAGCTAACTGCACTTAAAAAAAAAATTAGATCATTGATCACCAGGGAAAAAAATAACCAAACTATTCATTAAGTGACGATCTAAAACTAAATAACACCAACATCATACTATTTCTACATACAAATGCCTTGTAACTCACAAAGGCTCTGTATCAAGCTTGTAGCAATTTCCAGGAGTTTGTTCTTTAGGAAAGATGAAACTTGTAAGCAGAAAGATTAGTATGAAGCCTGCAGCGGATGACTGGTTTTTTTGATGACATTTCTCTTGTAATTTAATAAGTTAGTCTCCCTCACATTTGTTCTTAGTGTGGAATATATGAGATGACTTTTTTTGGATGATTTGGTTTCTCCCTTCTCAATATGCTCAAAATATTCTGGCAGTGCCCTTCTCCCAGCCCCCAGCTTGAAAACAAATCAAGGTTCGTTTCTTGTTTGGTTTTGCTTCACTTTCATCTTTTCTAGAAAATATTCCTTCCTTAAACTTTTCCTTCAGTTGTCAATATGTATAATAGAAAAGATCAAGTGTCCATTATCAGAAAAAATGTTGCACTGATGGACTCTCTGTCAAGTTTAAGGATCTAGATTCATTTTTTATTTAGTTGGTCATTCCTTTTAGAAGCAGAGAAAAAGACCAGTGTGTAAATGAACAAATCCGCAAAAATCTTTTGTATGTCTAGAGGTCTAGAGGTCTAAAATATCACCTCATCTTGGGCCACTTTTTGATCCATGACTAGTTTTAAAAGAATTTAGGCCCTGAACTCTGTATTATTGAGACTTCCCCCACAGGGATAATATTTGTAATTTAGTTCTTATGTCAAAAACACACTAATAATCTCCACTAATATGCTACAGGATAACCAGTCATGAAATGGAGATAACCCTGAATTCTCAAAGGTTATACCAGCTGAATGTAAGTACCTGTTAAGCTGAGAAATCTTAGAATATAGATCTGATACTGTACATCTGTTAGAATGTAGGCCTAACACTGTACAGTATTCTTCATTTGAGAAGCAACCCAGCTAAGGGAAGGGAGGCTCCTTACCAAAAGCTTTCTCACCAGATAATAAATCTATTTTCTCACAGCTTAGTGCCTTCTTTCCTCAGTGTGTTCAGTAAAAACTTATGGCACCAAAGATATTTAAGAGTATCAAACTATTATTGAAAAATACTGGACATGATTTTATATCAGAATTATAATATTATATAATATAATATAGTCTATTTTATGCTATAAAAAGATAGATTATCTAAACTGTAATATTAAATGATAAAATATAGTAAAACATAGAATACAACATAAACATAACAAAATATTAATAATTATTCATATGTGGCATGGTGTGCTGGATAGAGACCTGAACTTAGTCTGAGGAGGACCTGTGATTAAGTCTTGGTTCTGACACATTCTGGCTGTGTGATCCTGAGCATATCCTGGGCCTCTCAGTGCTCCCAGGCAATGCCAATGAAATGATCAATGCAATCTAAAAACATGACGATAAAAGGAAAAAGAATGTAATCTGCAATGCTGTCGCAGGCCAGTAAACTTGAGTAGAAAAAATGCTAGTACCATTAGGCAAAATAAGATGAAAGCTTCTCCTTTAGGGTAGCCATCTTGGCCTTCTTGCGGTCTTCTCACATAATATCCCAGACTCTGTCTGCTCGCTTTGACTCTAGTTACCCTCTGGGACTAGAGTGCCCTCTCCACCTTACCTTCTTTGAGTCCATAGTTTCCTTCAAGAATCAGCCCCAGTGGCCCCTTCAGCTTGCAACCTTTCTTGGTGGGCAATAGCTCTAGCTCAGACCTCACCCTAGCTGAACGTTCTTTGGTTCTAAGGTTACCTTACATCTGACTTGTATGCACTTTATCTGCAGTACTCTTTGGTGTTACCAAGAAGATATGTTCACTGGAGATGAATACCTCCTGCTCAGAATAAAAATAACCCAGCAATTCTGATACTACCACCACCACTCCTCAAGCTGCTTTGATCATGAGCCTGACAGAGATTGAATTTTGACTGACAAGGCAACTCACTCATTTTAAAGATTGATGGAGGCAGTTAAAGTCACGTGGGAAAACAATTGCATTTGTACCATCAAGGCCTAAGGAAGGAGAAAGAACAGAGGAGACAGTACCAACCAGGAGATCTGTGGAACAGAGTTGTACAGATAAGCAGGAAATGCATTGAAATGGAGGTTATGTCACTGATACCACTTCTCATTCTGCAACCTGGTCTGTAGACCCAATCTGTGACTCCTGCATTAAAAAAATACTTTAGTTATACAAATTGAATGGAGAGAGAAATTAATTTTACAGCAGTTTTCTCTGGCTGGAATGTTGAGCTGTAAAAATGTAGGCCTCAATTCACATTTACCATTTTCTGGAGCAAAGAAAGAAAGGCAGATGTAACTCTTTCTAGACATGCGAGTCAGTAGTTTGGTGGGAGAAGGCTGTGATAAGTGGACTGCCATGGGTAAGTGGCACCTTAGCAACTTTTTTCCCTACTGTTTTCCAATGACTAGTTAGATAGTCAAATCACCCCTCCAGAGGGGAGGCACCAAGGAAATTATCAGAGAGAAAATCATTGCCTTAACAGTGACTAGAATGAAAGTGTGTCAGACAGTGGGAGAAAGAGAGTGACTGAGGAGGTTAACTTGCCTGCCCAATATAGGGCCACACTATCTAGCTACTGCTAGAGGTATACAGCAGGTTGTCTCCTCATTATGAAGACAAGATCCTTGAAGGGAGAGATTGTTTTATTTTGGCAATATGTCACCAGCACTTAACACAGTGGCTGTACACAGTTAGTGTTTAATGAATCCCCTATTGGTTGATTAAAAGATGAAATTTCTTAAGGATAAAAATGCCTTATACTTGGTTTCAAGAAATCACCTTCATTAGTCCAGTGTTGGGAAGGTATGATTAGATAGCAATCTGGATAAATTTATTTTATTTTAATATCATTTTGAGGGCTTTTAGTTTGTTTCAGTAACAATTTGAGACCATAGAGTGATATGGAAGCCCCCCCAAAAAAGTTAATGTAATATTGATGTGATAATCCTATTGTATCCCCCCCAAAGAGACACATCTGACACATTATGTTCAGTTTTGAACATTACATTTTGGAAAGTTCATTGGTAAGACAAAGAATGCCCAGGGGAGAGGATCTAGGACAGTGAAAGGCCTTCACCCTTGCCAAAGAGGATTATCTGAAAGAACTTGGGATGTTAAACTTGGAGAAAAGAAGCTTCAGAGGATAATTAATCAATGAATCAAAAAAAACTCTCAAGCACCTACAATGTGCTATGAACTGTGGGGATACAGAAACAGGCAAAATTCTCTCCCCTCAAGAACTTTACAATCTAATGAGGAAGTAAATAAACAAAAGAAAAAGATGTGCAATCAAGTTATACAGAATACATAGGAATAATTAATCTGGGAAGACACTAGAACCAAGAGGGATTGGGAAAGGATTCTTGCAGGTGATGGAATTTTATTTGGGGCTTAAAAAAAGCTGGGAAGCCAGTAGGTGGAGATGAGAGAGAACATTCCCTTGAGCCATAGCCAGAGAAAATATCTGAAGCCAAGAGATGGAGTGTCTCATTTGTGAAAGAGCAAGACCAGTGTTTCTGAGCAACTAGGTGGCACAGTGGATAAAGTGCTAGGTCTGGAGTCAGGAATATTCATCTTCCTGCATTCAGATCTGGCCTTGGACACTTACTAACTGTGTGACCCTGGGCAAGTCACTTAATCCTGATTGCCCTGAGTTTACTCATCTGCAAAATGAGAAGGAGAAGAAAATGTTAAGCTAGTCCAATGTCTCTGCCAAGAAAACTCCAAATGGGGTCATGAACAGGCAGACACAACTGAGAAACAACAACAACCCGTGTCACTGGATCAAAGAGTATGCAATAGGGAGTAAGGTGGAAGAAGACTGGAAAGGTAGAAGAGTGAGAAATTATGAGAGAAAATTGAGAAGACGTGAAATGATAAAGATAGAAGTAAGCAGAATCAGAAGGCGAATTTAATTGATATAATTGATGACTGCAATATCATAAAAGAAAACAACAATTAAAAACTTCAGAATTCTGATCACTGCAGTAACCAGTTGTAATATCATAGGACTTAATGGTAAAATGGCACCTATTGACAATGAAGTGAAAGACAATGGGCCTTCAGCATGGCTTAGTATAAGGCGTTTTCAGATATATCAAATGAGCCAATTTCTTTTGCTTAACTGGGTTTTTTGTTTGTTTGCTTTTATTTTTTGTTTTTATTTTTTTCTACAAGGAAGAATTCTTTTTCAGGGTTCAGGGAATTCTTGGGAAATGGCAATGATATTTTTAAAAGAGCATAAATAAAGATTACTTTTTAAAGAATGTTGGGTTTAATTTTAAGATAATCAGGCCAGTTCATATTGTGCTGAACCAGTACTGTATTGAACCAAAGCTTCCTTCTTATTTGGGGTAATCTGGCTAGGTTAGATGATACTCATTCTATATTCTTGATCATCTATCCTCCCCAAGGAACTATATTTCTAGGTTCTAGAATTGTTATTCACTCTCCTCTTTCATTCTAAATAAGGAGTTCTTAACCTAAAATCTATGAACTTATTTTTATTTAAAAACATATATTTTGATGACTATATTTCCATGTAATTGATTTCCTTTGTAATCCTATATATTTTCTTTTAGGCATGTGTAAACATTATTCTCAGAAGAGGTTCATAGGTTTCATCAGAATTTCAAAGAAATCCATGATACACCCCAAATATGGTTAATTAGTCGATCAGTAAACATCAAGTGCCTACTATTTGCAGGCACTTTGGTCAACTCTGGGATTATAAATGCAAATAAAAACAAATGTAATCCCTGTCCTCAAGGGGCTTATAATCTAATGGTTTATAACCCTTCTTCCAAGTTAAAAAAAACATACTTTCATTGGAACCTGGATTTTTTCTCCCTGTCCTTTATTTAATCCTACAGTTCCCCTTCTAAAAAGAAAATTAACCAAGTTATGAATATATGCTTCTTTTTAGAATAGTGGAGTGTTGAGATGGGTACCATGTGAGTACTGGAATGTATCTTTACCTAATTCTTCAAAGTCTCAAAAAGTCACTATTCTCTGGAAAATGGGGGAAAAAAAGTTCTGTTCCATATTTTTACTTCCTGGTACATTACATAAATAGCATGTATCTTCTATATTCCAGAGTGCATTGTACTAGATTACTAAAGTTTTATGCATATGATAGCTACCATTTATACAAGACTTTATATATGTGCATGTATGCCTATATATCATCTTGTTACTCTCGTTCATTCATTTTTCAGTTGTGCCTGACTTTAGGGTTTTCTTGGCAAAGACACTGGAGTGGTTTGCAGCTCATTTTACAGATAAGGAAACTGAGGCAAATAGGGTTAAATGACTTACCCAAGGTCACAAAGCTATTAAGTGTCTAAGGCCAGATTTGAACTCACTAAGATGAGTCTTTCTGATCCCAAGGCCAGTGGAATTTAGCTGGATGCACACACACACACACACACACACACTCATACATACATTCACCTATATTATACCCACATATATTACATGTAATCTATAAATAAATGTATATGCACTATATATCGAACATATAAGGGTATAATTTATATATGTAATATAATAGCTAGATAGGCACGCACACACACATACACACATGGACACACACGTTGTTTGTCCTTTATTCTTGAAGAAGACCATAACATCAGAAAGGTGACAACATAACTTACAAGTGAATTATATTTAAGTGAGGGAGGACTGTGCAAAGTCACCAGCCTCACTCTCTCCTCTAGAGCCATCTGGGTCCAGTGATCAGATATAAATCAGAGGATATAGTGAGAGACTTTGGTCCTTTTAAGTTAGGGTCCTTTTTATGTCTCAGTCTGAGTTAGGCAATGTCCATTGAGTGATTAAGGCTGGGTAAGAAATGAGGCAAAAAATGGTCTTAAAAAAAAAAATCTGTCTGGGAGGGGAAACCCTCAGGGTTTCTGGCAAAAGCAAAAACAGTTGCTGTTTAGACTTACTCTGAGCCTGCAGGGCTCAAACAATGAATGACTAAGTGAGGCTCAGATTGGGACCTATTGTTAGCCATCAATGAGATCCAGAGTGATTTGAGTTTAAGGTGTGGTCCTTAGGAAAGAAATTTAACCTGTAAACCCCAAGATATCTTGCATGGTTCCCTGGATCCCATAAAAATTTACATTCCTTTGGAGAGAGGGAAGGAAGGAAGGAAGGAAGGAAGGAAGGAAGGAAGGAAGGAAGGAAGGAAGGAAGGAAGGAAGGAAGGAAGGAAGGAAGGAAGGAAGGAAGAGAGGGAGGGAGGAAAGGAGGAAGGGAGGAAGGGGGGGAGGGAGGGAGGGATAGTATAAAAGTGCATATGTAACCCAACTGGAACTAGCCAGTTGAGTCCCCTGTCTGATCTGTACTGACGGGGTGTCCCTTGACAAGACATTTAACTTCTCAGTACTTTTAATTGTAGAAATGATGATGATCCCTACTGGTAGAAGGACTTTTTCACTAGATGTTCTCTACACTGGTAAAATTTAAAAAAAAGAAAAGACAGAGAGCAAGAGGAGAGACTCCAGCAAGACAGCAAGACAGTAAGGCACTGTTCTACCTAATTCAGGGTATGCTTTAGAGAAAGGAAAACCTGATTCAAGTCAAATTGCTTAACCTCTAAGTGCTGAAATCACCTCCCTAAGACAATAATCTACAGATCATATACCCCTTTGCACTGCTGGAGGGAATTGCCATACCAGGACTCCCTAAAATTGATTAAATTGCAGGTCCAGAATTTCCCTACTAAGAGAGTACACAGCAAAGTACATTTTAAAAGTCACAAAAATAGCTGAAAATTGCAGAGAATACAAGATTCCATTGACAATTTTTAAAAAGAAATTAATTGCTTAGAGCTAAATTCAAGCTTGAAGGCTACCCTACTACATATCTCATATATATACATATTAAGGTCATGTATCTCCTTTATCAGCCCTCTAATTGTTACTCTTAGGCAAGGTGGAAAGCAGGAAAACATATTTGCACAAGCTGTTTGCTACTCTCATGGGGAATGCCCTGTCCAGAGTCCAAATACAAAAGGGATTCCCCCTAGATGGTGAGATTTTCCAAATGCTTCTGTTTGTAGGTTACATTATGATGTGCCCCCTAAATGAATTTCACAGACATTCAGAGAGTTTGGCCTAGTAATCCCATGGGAAAAAAAACAAGTGGATAAAGAATCTATCTTGTCTAGACTATCAGATCCAGTTGAATGGACCATCAGCAACGAACATTTATTAAGAGACTACCATGTGCCAAATACAGTTAGACCCTAAGATGATGACATGTACAAAGAAAAGAATGAAATGGCTCCTACCCACATGAAGCTAACCATCAAGCAAGGCAACAAGTCCACTTATAAATACAAAATATATTCAGAATAAAATACAAGGCAAGTTTTGGGAAGGACAAGGGAGACACAGCTTAAAAAAGATAAGGCCTTATAAATTTTGCTTTGAAGGAACCTGGGGATACTAATAGGAAAAGATGAGGTTGTTTCACATTCCAGAAATGGAAGATATTGTATGCAAATGAACAGAACTAGGGGATAGAATGTTGCATATGAGGAATAGCTAAATACTTATTATCGATTATTGATCAATATGTTTATCTTGGCCAGACATTGTCGTAAACGATAAGCTGGGCCCTGGATTTGACAGGAGGAGAGCATGTAGTCAGTATAGCATTTAGGAAATTACTCAGTACTTTCAATGATCCCAAACAAAATTTTTAAATACCAATATTTTTTCTGTGATGCTATATGATTGTGAATCATGAAATATCACAATCTCTGGGATGAAGATGAACAAGTTAAGGAAAGCCAATGAGCACTCATTATGCACTGTGCTAAGTACCAGGAACCCAATTACTAGCAAAAAGGAAGACAGTGCCTGACCTCAAGGAGCTTACTGGTAGAAAAGAAACTCAGAAGGAAATTGGAAGGTTGGTTGGGGAAAGAAAGGAGGAAAGGTATGTGTGCAGTGGTATGATTTTGAAATTCAAAACTCAAAGGATGAAGAAAGAGATGAGGACTGACAGTCTGAGCCCTTCCCCAAAATCGAGGCCCTGGGAGAAATTCACCAGTCCAAAAAGGGGCCCAGCTTGCACAGCATTGAGAGATCTGAAGGGTGGGAATTAGACCTAGTAATTTCTTTGCTTACCAGGAACTCTTTATGAAGAAGCAGTTCAACTATACCAATATAGATCAGCACCTCCTTTTCAAGTGATTATCTTAGAAAATTGCTTAGGGCATTAAAAGATCAATTGCTTGCATGAGGTCCCACATCCAGTGTATCAGAGGTAGAAACTGAACTCAGATATTTCTGAAACTAGCTTTCTATCCACTACCAAGGGGTCTTAATCTTTTTTTGATAATTGTATTTCAATACAGTGGGGTTCTTCTATAATCCTATGTATTTTTTAATGCATTCTGAAATAACATTCTAGAAGGGGTTCACAGGCTTAATCAGTCTGCTGAAGAAATTTATCACACACGCAAAGACACACACAGACCTTCTCCCGCCTCATACACATTAAAGGCCCCCTACACAATGCTGCTTTTTCTAAAGACTTGAAATTGCTTTTCACCTCAAAGATGAGAGAGATGCATGGTAGGTATAGAGAGGCTGACATAAGTTACCAATGATGAACTCCATTTAGGAAATGATGTAAAAGATGTCATCAAAGGGATAAGTTCTCACTCAAAGTGAGAACTTGAAAAGACCTTAGCTTAAAAGGGCTATTGCATCCTGGGCCATCTCTAGTTCTGATTAATATCTGGCTACTGGACCCAGATGGCTCTGGAGGAGAAAGTGAGGCTGGTAACTTTGCATAGCCCTCTCTCCCTCAAATCATAGTGAATTGCAAGTCATGTCATCATCTCCCTTATGTCACAATCCTCTTCCAGAATGAAGGACAAACCACACACACACACACACACACACACACACGTACATTAATTAGTAGGTTCACTTATGTAACAATAGCAAGGGATAGCCTGCCACGTTGTTACCCTCATAATATCAACAAGCCTAGAGGAAGGCCTCCACCTATTTGATGGACCCATTATAGAGAATTAATGAAACACATAGACAAGAGCATAGCAGGTTGAGGGCCCAGATGGCCAGTCATCCATATACCACGGGAGGGCATACCAACATCAGTGAGAATGCAACTCCAATATATTATAGAAACATTGACTGTTGACAAACCACTTCTACCACATTAATCCAACTGATGTTTGCAACAACCCTGAGAAGTAAAGGAGAACTGGTAATAATATCCCCCATTTCATACATAAGAAATCTGAGGTCCAGAAAGTTGAGTGAACTGCAGAAGACCACACATCTAGTGAGAGGAAGAGATAGGATTTGATTCTCAATCTTACGAATGAGTCCATTGCTCTTGGGACTTTACCCCATCACCCTCCTGCTTCCAAAAGAATGTAGGGCAGAGCTTGCACAGTTAAATCATGTCCTGTGTAATCAGGACAAAAATGAATATAAAGAAAATCTAGTAAAGAGAGAGCAGATGCAGTCGTCAGCCAGGATACAAAAGGCATTTGGAAAGAGTTCAGAGCTTCTGTGGAAGCTAAGGAAAAAGGGAAACATATTTGATAAGATAGTTCATATTCTCTAATAAAAGGAAGCAAACAAGTTAATTTAGAGAGAATCTCACCTTTCTGGTACTGAATTTTAGGAGGAATTTTTCTTGTGGATGCTTCCTTGAACAGCTTGAATGATATAATGGATGATGTCTTCAACTAGAGTTTTGTAAGATATAGGAACTCTATTTCAAAGAACCTTCCCTATTTCTGCCCTTCATTACTTCTTAGCTCAGAGTGGGAATGTTGGTGAGAAACCAAGATAATAGTGACTGACTTTCTGATAACAGAGGGGTGGAGTTTAGAGAAAGGAAGGGACTGATACTTAACAGCTCCTTTTACAGATCCAGTAAGCCTTCTTTCTTAAGTAGATTAGTGAAGCTGACTTTTGGCTTGGCCTGGATTACTAAATTTCCATCGAAATTCTTTGAGAAATGCCTTAGGAGCTCCAAACATTTTGTTGTTAATGGATGTACATACTGTAGAAGCCAGGTGCGCAAGAGAAAGATTTGATATTCTATAATGAAAGTTGTGGAGCCTCGCTTTCTATCCCTGATGGAGGGTTATCCCACATGCCAGAGGTGTAGCCAACTCAGCTGTAGCCAACTCTTCTCAAAAAGGAGTCCCAGACACTTGGACAAGTAATCAGCTGAGACCATGAAGAACCATTTAAAAAAAAAGATTATTTTGATCTAAACAATATTAACTTCAGTGATAATAGAACCATTGCTTTCCTTTCTATTATGTCTGATTTTGAGGAGGACAGTGCCCTAATGACCTAAATGTGACTTCCAAAATATATCCTCAAATGGGTTAATAAATTAATATATATTAGATGGGACTAGTTAGGACTGCATATTTAAATGCATGAATGTCTCTTCAATGAAGTGAGCTACCTTCTTGTATTTTTTTTTTTTGCTTCTGGCTCTAACGCAAAACCATAATTATGGTGTGACAACTGGAATATTGGCACAAGGTAGCTTATTTAAAGATTACCAATGGCACTCACTATACAAGGGCATGGCTTCTTTCTTTTTTCTTTCCATTTCTTTCCTTTTCTTTCTTTTCCTTGTCTTCTTTCCTTCCTATTTTTCTTTTCCTTTACTTTTTTCCTTCCTATTTTTCTTTTCTTATCCTTGTTTCCTTTCTTCCTTCCTTTCTTTTCCTTCTTTCCTTTCACTCTTTCTTTCTTTCCTTCCTATTTTTCTTTTTCTCGCTTTCCTTTCTTTCCTATTTTTCTTTTCTTTCCCTTTTTCCTTCCTTTTTTCCTTCTTTCCTCCTTCCCTCCTTCCTTCCTTCCTTCCCTCTCTTACTTTCTTCCTTCCTTTCTTTCTTTTGCTTCTTTCTACCCCTCCTTCCCTTTCTGTGATTAAACCAACATAAAATCATGGCTTTATTCCTGAAGAGACCTTAAAGGTTACCTAGTCCCAACCCCTTCATTTTATAGATGTGGAAATTGAGATTCAGAGTGGCCAAGTAATTTGCTCAAGGTAAAACAGGTAGTAAGTTACAAAGTGGGGATCTGAAGCTAATATACACATATATACCTTCATGCACGTGTGTAATATATATATATATGTATATATATATATATATATACACACACACACGTATATATGTATATATGCACATGTCTATCTATATCTATCTATCAGCAGGTGGCACAATGGAAAGAGCCCTGGGCTTGGAATCAGAAAGATTCATCTACATGAGCTCAAATTCAGCTTCAGATATTTACCAGCTGTGTGATCCTGGGCAAGTCGCTTTTTGCCTCTGTTTCCTCATCTTTAAAATGAGCTGGAGACAGAAATGGCAAACTACTCTGATATCTTCTCCAAGAAAACCCCAGAAGAATTGGACACAACTGAAATAATTCAACATCTCTCTCTCTCCCTCTCTCCCCTTCCCTCCTACCCTCCCTCCCTCCCTCTCTCTCTCCCTCCATTTCTCCCTCTCCTTCTTTCTCTGTCTCTCTTTTTCTCTCTCCCCCTTTCTCCCCTTCTCTCCACACACATATACATATATCTCAGTTATGTCAGACTTTTTTTTCAGTAACATGTCATTGAGTCAAAGTTTCTAAAATTTTAGTTTGATTGACTTTTACTGATACCTTCAAATGTCCTTCACCTGTAAGGAACTCCAAGTACTCAGTATCTGTGGTAAGATACTTAATCTGTCTTGATTTCTTCCTCTATAAAATGGGGAAAATAATAGCATCAACCTCACTGGATTGCTGAGATTATTAAATGAGATAAGGTGAAGAAAACCTTAATATGCTATATAAATGTTAGCTGTTATTATCATTACTATCAATCACTAAACATTTATTAAGTATCTACTAATGTACTAGGCATTACGCTATGTGCTAGGGATACAAAAAGAGGTGAGAGGTAGGCTTTACCCTCTGGGATTTTACAGTGTAATTGAAGAGAAAACATGCAGACAAATAAATAAGAAACAAGTTATATAAAAGAAAAATAGGAAATGATTGACAGGGGGAAGGCACTAGAATTAAAAGAGATTAGGGAAGGCTTCTACAATTCTTAGGATTTTTGTTATTATCCAGTTCACTTCACACAAAGAAATCTCTCCTTTTTGTAGCCCATTAACTACATGACAATTCCCAGCAAACCATCTTACATATGTGTTCTGTTGGTCATAAGGAAGGAAAGGGATGCAGACAGTTCATGACAATCCGTCAATATTACCACTCAAGCATAGCCTTGACAGATACTGAGACTAGGCTCAAGATGTGTATGAGTGACCAAAGAGGGATTGAAACAAAAATTGGCATCCATGCTATGCTCATGGCACCATAGCTAGGTCATGGGATGAACCCTTTTTTAGTGCTGTGAATACTGAAATTGGGACCAGGGTAATAACCCGTGGAGGCAAGGCATGCATGCCAACACAGAAGTGAACTAGTCATGGTGTACCTGTATTCATTCCTTTCTGCCTCTTCTTGGTCCATGGATTCACACTTTCCATAAAGAAGTCCTTTCCACAGTCCCTGAGATGGGCCAGGAGTCTCTCTCCTGATCTCTTTTGTCTTCCTCCCTCCCACTTTATCCTCTAGATTTAAATGTAGAATGTTCATTCTATGAGCCAGCTCTTGCCAAAAAGGGTAAGGAGAAAGCTGGGTGCAGTGCCTTCTTCCCTCTCCCCCAACTATGGCAAATAGGATTTCTTTAATAACCATTAGCTGAGATTTGCTATTCACTAGGCTTCAGAAAAGAAACTCATGCCAGGATGTCACCATTTACTTTCAAGGAGGAAAGAGATGACTCTCCTTTCCTGCTCACATCTCTTATTGCCTTTATATTTCAAAAGTGCCTTACAATTAGTTTTATTGTCTCCTCCCTACACAGTGCAGTAAGGAAGATTCATGGGCTTTATTATCTTCATTTCTTAGATAAAGGGGTAGCAGGACTAAAGGAAGTGATGTTCCCAGGCACAAAACAGAAGTCAGAATCAGGACTGACTCGGGGCTGGCTGCTCAATCCACTTCCCTCTTTTGTTCTCCTTTAAGAATATAATTCTGGTCTTTTCTTTCTTTCCTTTTTACAAAAAATCTTAACCGTAATATCTGATCATGTGTCTTTTATTCCCAGTAGGTGAACAGAAAGGTTTATTGGATTTATCAGCTGGGAAAATAAACAAAAATCATTCACCACTGCCCCAAAGCCCACCCCCACCACACAACACATACAGACACACACACTCACACACACACACACACACACACACACGAAGACATACTCATCCCAGCTGTGGAGGATTATCAGATTTGGGGCTTCACCCTTTGGTTAGTGATTTCTGTCCCTAAGCTCTTATTTAGCTGAAAATGAACAAGGCTGGATTTTAGTAGACACAGTCAATGTAGAGTGTGTGGAGGTTATGTTACAGGCGGGTGCACACTGGCTACCCTTCTGACTTTTGGATTAGGAAGCCTATAATTTAATAGGTGCAGGTAGCTAGTACTGGCAAAACTCCCCAGACCAATGGAAGGAGGCATTTCTTTTACAATCTAGACTCTAGGTCAAGGGGGGGGAACCTGTAGCCTGGAGGTCACAGGTTCTCCACATTTGTGTCTAGAGTCTCAGAGCTTAGGGGAACTCATAGATCAAGAGGCTCAGAATCACATACCAATTATGTGTTAGAGGTATGACTTGAATCCAGATCTTCCTGAATTCAAGACAGTCTCTTTAGTCACTTCACAAAGATGACTGTCATAGACTGCTTTACCTAATAACCTGCTCAGTGTGAATACTTTCAACTCAATCTTTCTCCCTTTTAAATTTGGGCCTGGGGTTACAAAGGCAGATGTCCACGTATCCTACAATGTTCAGTGGTGAGATCTGAATGTGTGTTTGCTCTATTTCTTCTTGGGATAAGTGTTCCCTCCTTCTAGTCCTGATTTGGACAAATATAAACTCATCTGGGAGGTGTTGATTTCTTCTCTTTATGCTGCTGCCCAGTATTGGAACAGCTTAAATCCCAGACTTGGGGATGTTGCATCTGTCATTAGTTGTAAGTGAGGAGGATTTAAAGAATTTTTCCTTGGCAAATCATAATTGCTGATAACTGCTAATTTTATGCAAATGTGAGCACATGTGGGACTGTGAATGTGGTGATGGGCTCAGTAAATTTGTACAGCTGCCACTGACAGGACAACATTACAGATGATAACTTGCATCTTAATGGACTGCATAGCCATGCCATTTAGTAATGAATGTATAGCTTTTTGATATTAATGACTCATTTTTCTATAGGGAATATTAACTTTTTAAACCCACAAATACCTTATATTGGTTTAAGTTAATTACTAATACTTTTTCACCAGGCAACTCAATTTAATAATATTCCATGTGTGCATAATTAACACAGAGCATTGAATAGCCATCTCTGAGGCTTAGATTTAATTACTTACTTTTTCTTGCCTTCGTGACACTGGTAAGATAGAATAGATGCCTGCCTCAGTAGAAGAAAGATTTTAGAGACCTTTACCTATGTTCTTAAGCTATCATATCAAACCTTTGCTTCTGACAACATCTCCGTTGTATCATTGACATTTCCAACCAAGAAGAAAAAGTTCAGGTACCTTTTTTAATTCCATGTCACATTGAAAAATCTTGTCATTTTGCACTAGAAATTAACATGTGAATAAGATCTCATGATTGAGTATCACACCTGCTTCAATTGTTTTTGATTTCATGATGGGCAAACTGTTTGCTTCTCCTCTGTGTGGTCTCTAGGGTTTTCTCATTGGACTAGATTTTGGTGGTGGTTGGCTACAACCCTTCCCTCCACTGCACTGAGCAGCCCTTATACCCAGTTATTCCCTGCAACCAAGCTTAACAAACAGGTTGGGAGTAGATTAGGTACCACTTCCTAGTGGTCAGCCCTACCCACTTCCCTTCTCCTGCCATGGTCTGGAATTTATTCTCCTCCCCTTCCTTCAGATGGCAAGGTGATTAGATTTTTGTGGCAGTTGTGACAATTTCAAAGTGGGAAAAAAAAAAAAAGGAAAGAAAATGCTTTCCAGCATCATTTGTGTTGTCTATTATCTGGAGAAACATTTTTCACTCTCAAAATATCATACAGTGAATTTGCCCCTTGGTTAAAGCTCACTTTCCATTCTGCATCCTTACTCAGATTCCATTCCTCATATTACTGAATGTATAGCTTTCCCTTTTTTAGTACTTGTATCCGACTCTTCATGACCCCATTTGGGGTTTTCTTGGCAAAGATGTTAGAATGGTTTGCCATTTCCTTTTCTAGCTTTCCCTTTTACCTGGATACATAAAATTGAAGTACTATATTCTGGAAACTTTCCTAAAACCATCACAGAGATCAGAGCTCTGGAGTCGTAAAGGACCTCAGAGGCCACCTGGTACAACTCCCACATTTTATAGATGAGGAAACTGGAGTTAAGTGATTTGCCTGAGGTTACATAGGCAGTAAGCATCTAAAATCCTTTAGCTCCAGCCAATGTTCTTTCCACCTTACATCTATATGACAATATTCAAGAAATCACTTCCTTTGATTATAAATGCTTTAATATTAGTTATCTGGAAAAAATTCTTTATGATCTATTTCCATTTTCAGTGGAATATTTGGTCAATATAAGTTGGTAGCTGTGGAACAGCCGTGGAACATACTTAATTCTTTCTGTTTGACCCTCTGCTCTGAAAATGTAGAGCTGAATCTCAGTCTGGCTTTGTTATCCCAGCGTCCCCCAAAACTTCTTTCCCATAACCCTAATTTTCTCATCTAAAGAAGTGGAGATGTTACCAGTCACACCCTATTATAGCAGTTATTTTCCTTTTTATTTTTTTAGCTTGGGAGCCAATATGATACTTCTCCCCTCACCGCAGTCCTTGTGATCTACTTCATCTGCTGTTTTATAGAAAAGTTATTAGCACACACACAATCATTCCATGCTACTTTTTAAGAAAATTCCACCCATTCAGCTAGAGGTTTGACTTTCTGTCCTAATTTAGTTTTCTATATCTCCAGCTGATGCCTGCTTCTCTACATTTGAGGCAAGATTGGGGCATCAGAAGCATTTAGGTAAGAGATAAAAAAACATGATATTATCTGTTATGGACAGAGAGGAGAAGTTTGGGACAGGATATTCTTTTTTCTTTTCTTTCTTTTTCAGGGGTGGGAGGGTAATTCCCTTAGCCCCTACTAAGGTGAATATCTTTTGCTTTCATCCTCTGAGGTCTCTCCCTGCTCCAGTTCAGCTCCATTCTCTCTCTCTTTTTTTTTTTCCAGTTTCTCATTTTATTATTTGTTTTTCTGTTGCTTGTTAGCCCTGGTTGCCAAATGGGCTGATAGGGTAGGGGTAGGGGCACGAAGGTTGTGGGGAAGACTGTTTCCCAGATCCTACATACCAGTCTGTGCTCTCAAAAACTGTCATTGTTTTTTTTTTCAAAATGCCAAGTATACCTTCCAGCTAAAAGATTTGATTTGCCCAATTTTTTTCAGGGATGGGAGGGAATTCTCATCTCAATGAACTACAAATCCCAGAATGCCTATTACATAAGGATGGAAAATTACCTAGCTAAAATAAATGAAGAAAGTGGTCTTGAGTTGGAGAAAATGAAGTACCAAGTTATTGTCTATGGCTATTTGCCAGTTCATATACATACAAAGTGTTAAAAAAAAATTAAAAGGTGGTACTGTTGATTCTGAGTAGTTAGTAAGTTTTCCTAAATATTCCACTTCTACTTTGATTCTCGTTTCCTGTTTTTCAACTTTTAAAACAATCACAACATCAACAAAACTCAGCCCCCCTCTAAACTTATTAGCTGCTAGGATAAGAGATCATATTAACTGAAAAGTGTTGAGTAAAACACAGGAACATATCTCTTTGTGAAATTAAAATAAAGTTTATTACTCCTTAATGTCATTAGCTTAGTAAATGTAATGGGTTTTTGCCATTTTCGCTGTGGCTAAGAGGATGAGTGAAAGAATGGGGCAAAATATACAAATTATTTAGTATAAAATAATCTTTTTGCTTCAATTTTCAGGATAATTTAGGAGAAATCTAGTTTATTGGGATGGGGGGAGGGCTTACTTTTCCTTGAATGATTTGGATAACTGTTTCAATTCTCTACTGTATTATACTTTTAGGAACCAAGAAAGGGAGATTATGAATTCAGAAAAAAAGAAAATGGGTGGTGGATTTATTTTCATTATATTACCTTTATCTGTTGAACAATTTTCATTAGCCAAAAAATCTTTACAAAAGGTTGTTTTTTCTGTCTGATAGAAGAAAACTTAATTGTGTTATATATGTCCTACAGCCTAAGTAAAATGAGTCATGGTCTGAATTTTTATGTAAAATCCCTTCAGAAATCTAATTGTTAGGTTTGCAAAGTTTATTTTCTTTCAGTAAAGCAATATTGTTATTTTTATGGAAAATAGAACTCTTTTCAACACAACCATATTTGCTTTCCCGTTGTATTCCCATCTTGACCACCTTCAGGTTTTTTGTGTGTACCATTTAGGTATAATCAGCAGACTTGAATACCTAACCTTGGGAGATGGATGGAAATCATCAATCTTGTCACCACATATTGAAACTTGTCGGATGTTATACTATTTCTCCAAACTCCTTTTGATGCAAAGCACATAACTTTGAATGGTGCCCCTTGAAAAATAAAATGGAAAAAGGTGATGTCAGGGTTATTTCCCAAAGTCTAGCTAATGAACTGATGATCCCCAAAAGATTACTAGCCTGAATAACAATGAAGGATAAAAAATGTACTTCAAGTTTTGGGGAAAAAATCCCCAGAAGCCAAATTTTTAATAGGTTCAATGTAAAGTGAAGACTCTCTTTTGATTATTCTCTACCGGAGTGCCCCAATACAAGTAGTCCAGGAGGAGAATTCATTATTTACTAAGAACAAGCATTCCTTGGCTTCACAGCTTCATTTATCTTTATTATACCTTCATCCCTGTTTATTTAGACCTGGGATACTTGACAAAGAAGTTGAGCAATTAAGAGTAATTCTTTTCTGCACATATACATATACAGACAAACATACATACATATATAATGTATGTATATGTGTGCATATATGTATGAGTATTGTGTATATATGTATGTATGTATGGGCAGACATGGATTGGTTTTGATGTACGCCATTGGAGGGAACTTCCCTGTTGATGAGATTACATATCTCCTCATTTAATCTTGCTGACCTGAGTTTCCTCCTCTTTAAAATGAACTGGAGAAGCAAATGACAATCTATTCTAGTATCTTTGCCAACAAAATCTCAAATGGGAGTCACTGAGTTAGACACAACTGAAATGACTGAACAACAACAACAACAAATATTAATTCAATGGAAAACTTATTATTCATAATAGAAGGGAAAGAAAGTCAATTAACTGAAAGCAGTTCTTTTTGAATAGTTTTAATGAAAAGAAATTTTAAAAATAACCACAAAAGAATATTTGCATTTGTTCCTATTCTACCAAAGTTTTAAGAATTTTTGTTTTTAAAGTAGAAATAAATGCTACGCTTCATTAGAGAAAGGTATTGGTGAATTTTGGCTTTGGCTACATTCAAGCCACTGAACTTGGAGTTTTGAATAGGAAGATTGCCAAACTCTTGAATACTTTCTGTAGTTTGAGCCCTCATTTGAAGACTATTCAGGATCTTCATCGTGGTTGGAAGCTGATATTGTGTTCTTGAGAAAACATAAGCTCCGTTAGGTCCTAACAGGTTTTGAGCTGAGCCTGGGGATGAGTTCTCAGGGTGTCATTACCTGAAATTTCTCTACTAGCTAATTAATTTTGTTGACCGCAGCTGATCATGAGGACATCTGTTGAAGCCTGATGAAGTCTGCAATTTGCATCAGTAAATGGAGTCTCTGAACTTATGAAATCACAGATCTTTAGAAGTGCTGAAGAATTAAAGTATTTGGAGTATTCAGAACACAAAAACAACAGCCAAGAAAAAGTCCACATACTTAAAGGGACACAGCTTAGAATTTAGTGGGAAACATAACAGACTGGAAGTCATAACTGGTTAAATTCTGCTGCTTGGTACTCTGAGTGGCCTTGGGCATCTGTCTCAATATTCATTTTCTTTTCTGTAAATGTAAAAGCAGTACCTGATGGGAAAGCTTCAGGAAATATATAATAAAATAGTCTTGCTCCCCAAGATAGTATAAAGCCCTTCAGTGATCCACAGAAATGTAGTGGAATAGAAAATAATCACAGACACATGGAGCTTCAAATACCTACGGAGCCTGGCATAGCTTCTGTACCTCACCACATCATCTCTTTACTTGGAGGTTAAATTCCTTGCTTCTATTTGCTTTTTTGTCTCCTTCCAAACACTTTTTAAATATAGGCTTATAAATTTAAAAGGAATTTCTGAGAGAACAGTTATGGATAAAAACAGAGAGGAGGTCATTTCAGGGGAGGATAGTGGGAGTAGTTGGTACCAGGCATTTGCAATGAGCTAATTAATGCTTTTGAGCAGCACATTTGGCTTAAAAGTTTTCTGGCATAATTGTAAAAAAAACAAGGTAGTGGTAGTGGTGAAGGGGAACATATTCAATGTCTGACTACAGAAAGATATTAAATAATTTGCAAACTTTTTTCTTCCCTGAAATAAAACTAAAAGAGAAGTTTTTTATGTGGGTCTTTTTATAGGAAGAGTCCCTAACAGAGTAAATAAACTTGTTTTTCAAAAGATTACAAAGCTGTTCAAATGGATGCTTCTTATATTGACCTGTCCAATGAGAGAGGGCAGAGCAGTAAATCTTGACTCTGTGAGGGCATTTCTTCGGGGCCTGTGATAATGTGATCCAGGTACTTTGCTTTGTGGTGACTTATCCTAAGAATAGACCTTGGAAAATAGAGAAGCAAGAATAGTTAGTGTGTCTCTGAGGGTGTCTAGTCTTCAATAATGATTTAACCTGAGCCTTTGGCAGGTGCAGGATCACAGTCAACTCATGATTGAATTTTCTTACAAGTGCCTGTAGGTCAGAGAGTGATGTTGTAGGTTAAAGTGACATCTGGTTGCGTTAGCTGCCAGACTAGATGGGTACAAAGTTGCCATTCCATCATGAAAGTTTCAAGAATGAGACTGGTTGTCCCAGAGAAAAGAATAAACCCATTCATAATGACTGGGGTCTGGTGAGGCTACTATTTTCTTTTTCTAAAAAAAGAGATTTGCTATGTTTTGCATGAAGAGAGTGGATTTATCAAGGCCAAGAGTAATGAAATAATGTGCAGTGAATCATACAACTATAGTACTAAGTGTCTGAGTAGGATTCATATGCATATCAAAGGTCTTGATTAATCCACTCTCTTTACTCCACCTTAGTAATTTTAAGGAAGTTTGGGAGACAGTTTGACACCATTTAAGAAAGAGATTAAGTCTATCATAAATCCATCCCTATTTACTGTGATCTTAACATTAATATTATTGCTACATACAAAATCTGAAGAAAAAAACATGAATCTATATTGAAGTTGGAAACTTTGGTCTATAGATTGTTCCTTTCTCTTACATCAAAGGCTAACGTGAGATCAATGAATACTGTGAGAAGTCTTAAATTGTTCTTAATTGTTTTCTTAATGAAATGGAACCAAGTACAATGATGGTCAGGTATGGGATAATTGTGCCTAAACCTGCTTACTCCTCATAGAATATTTTATTACTGGGGAAGTGAGAGGAATAGTCCTGGGATATGTTGCAATGAAAGTTATCAGAGAGTTTGGAAGGAATGTCCAACAGACTGATTAGCTTATATTCTGTTGTAATAAATATTTCTTCCTTGTAAAGATGAAGGAAACAAAACTTTGTCAATCCAGAGGAAATTATGATCATAGATTTAATCTTGGTATTTCCTTTGTCAATATGATAGAACAGATAGAGGATTGGTCTTGATGTGAAGAAAATCTTAGTTAATATACTACTTCTAATACTTCTTACCTTTGTGACTATGGGTAAATTCTCCATGGATGAGGAATCTAACTGTGTAGGTTGCAAAGGAATCACTGATTTGCATCAGTGAAGGGAGTTTCTATTCAGGGAATACTTTAGTGGATTTCCACCATCTCCTAACCCCACTTCTCCCAAGAGTGTCAAGACCCAGAAAAGTTCAGGAAGGGGAAAAGGATGGAAATAGATACTTATATAGTGCCTACTACGTTCTAGGTATTGTGGTAAGCACTTTACAAATATCTCATTTGATCTTCATGATAAACCAATGAGATGAGTTTTTATCATCCCCATTTTACAGTTGAGGAAACTTAGACAAGCAGAAGTTAAGTGACCTCTTTATAGTCACACAGTAAATATCTGAGGCTGCATTTTGAGCTCAGGTATTCCTAACTCCTGGCCCCGCACTCTATTTACTGTGCCAACTAACTGTATCTAGGGGAGGACCTCAGGCTTAGAAACTTTAGAGAATCCCTCTAGAATCACAGATACTTTGGATTATTTTCACTATGGGGATCTAGCAACCTTGAGGAAGAAACTTCTACCCAATTTTGAGGTTAACAGGCAGAGAAATAGAGAGACTATAGTGAGAATATTCAAGCTTGAATATTCAGTCCGGAGAGCAATAGGAAAGAAGACAAGCATGTGGTCAGAGTGGATGAAAGGTGAGCCCAGACTGAACCACCAGTTGTCAGGTGGTTAAAATGAAGTCCAATCAACAACTGTTTTAATACAAGAAATTGATTGAAATGCCATAATACACCTCTATAGCATACAAAGAATCTCTCTGTCTATCTCTCTCTCTCTTTTAACTTTCAATATCATTTTATTTTTTCAATTACATGTTTAAAACATTCATTTTGCAATATTTTGAGTTCCAGATTTTTCTCCCTCCCTCCCTTCCCTCTACTCTCACCTAGATAGCAAACAATCTGATAAAGGTTACATATATACAATCATGTTAATCATGTCTCCACATTAGTCATGCTATGAAAAGAATCACATCAAAAAAGAAAAACCACAAGGAGAAAAAAAACAAAAAAATTGAAAATAGTATGGTTCAATCTGCATTCAGTCTCCATGGTTCTTTCTCTGAAAGTAATTAGCATTTTCCATCACAAATTTTTGAAATTTTCTTGGACTATTGCATTGCTGAGAAGAGATAAGTCATTCATAGATAATCATCATACTCTATTTCTATGCACAAGATTCTCTTAGTTCTCCCCTCTTTACTCAGTATCAGTTCATGTAAGTCTTTCTAGGTTTTTCTGAAATCCACCTACTCATCATTTCTTATAGCACAATAATATTTCATTGCATTCATATTGAACAAATTTTTCAGCCATTCCACAACTGACGGGCATGCCCACAATTTCAAATTCTTTGTTACCATGGAAAGAGCTGCTATAAATATCTTTGTACATGTAGATCCTTTTCCCTTTTTTATGATCTTTCTGGAATACAGAACTAGCAAAAGTATTTTTGGATCAAAGGGTAAACACAGTTTTATAGCCCTTTGGACATAGTTCCAAATTGTTCTCCAGAATGGTTGAATCAGTTCACAACTCCACCAACAATGCATTAGTGTTTCAGTTTTCTCTGACATTTATATTTTTCCTTTTCTGTCATATTAACCAAACTGATAGGTGTGAGATGGTACCTCAGAGTTATTTTAATTTGCATTTATCTAATCAATAGTGATTTAGAGCATTTTCATATGACTATAGATAGCTTTAATTTCTCCATCTGAAAATTGCCTCTTCATATCCTTTGACTATTTATCAATTGAGGAATAACTTGTATTCTCATATATTTGAGAAATGAGACCCTTATCAGAGATATTTGCTGTAAAGATTGTTTCCCAGCTTTCTGATTTCCTTCTGATATAGGTTGCATTGGTTTTGCTTTTTAAAAAAACAAAACAAAACACCTTTTTATTTTAATGTAATAGAAATTATCCATTTTGCATTTCATAATGTTCTTTTTCTCTTGTTTGGTCATAAATTCTTCAGTTTTCCATAAATCTGACAAGTAAAATATTCCTTGCTCTCCCAGTTTGCTTGTGATATCCTGCTATATGTCTAAATTATATACCCTTTATACCTTATTTTGGTATAGGCTGTGAAAAGTTGGCCCATGCCTAGTTTCTGCCATACTATTCATCAGTTTTCCCAGAAGTTGCTGTCAAATAGTGAATTCCAGAAGCTGGAGTCTTTGGGTTTATCAAAGAGTAGATTACCATAGTCATTGTCTACTGTGCCTTGTGTACCTAACCTACTCCACTGATCCAACACTGCGTTTATTAGCCAGTACCAAATAGTTTTGATGATTGCCACTTTATAATATTATTTTAGATCTGGTAGAGCTAGACCACTTTCCTTTAATTCTCTTGATATTCTTGACATTTTGTTCTTCCACATGAAATTTGTTGTTTTTTGCTAGATTTATAAAATAGTTTTGGGTAGTTTGATTGGTATGGCACTAAAGTAAATTAATATAGGTAGAATTGTCATTTTTATACTAGCTCCCTGTATTATTATATCATAATATATTATATTATATTACCTTGTATTATCTTATGTTATCTTATATTGTCATATTATATTGCATTATATCATATCATATCATATCATATCAAGCCATATCATATTATGTAATATATGAGCATCTGATATTTTCCC
This sequence comes from Notamacropus eugenii, assembly GCF_028372415.1. NCBI lineage: Eukaryota > Metazoa > Chordata > Mammalia > Diprotodontia > Macropodidae > Notamacropus > Notamacropus eugenii. The sequence goes on from NC_092877.1 coordinate 308,491,122, forward strand.
ATTTGTTAAGGTCTCATTTTATTTGTGTGAAAAAGGATTTTGAAATTGTCTTTATATAGTTCCTGGGTTTGTCTTGTCAGCTAGACTACAAAATATTTTATATTGTCTATATTTACTTTACATGGAATTTCTCTTTCTATCTCTTGCTCCTGGACTTTACTGGTGATGTTTAAATATTCTGATGATTTATGTGGATTTATTTCATATCCTGTAACTTTGCTAAAGTTGTTCATTTTTTTGTTTATTTATTTATTTTTAGATTTTAACATTCATTTCCCCAAAATTTTGGGTTCCAAATTTTCTCCCCATCTCTCTCCTTCCCCCACCCCAAAAGACTGTGCATTCTGATTACCCCTTTCCCCAATCTGCCCTCTCTTTGATCACACCCCCTCCCTTCTCTTATTTCCATCTCTCTTTTCTTGTAAGGCAAGACAGATTTCTATACCCTACTGCCTGTATTTCTTATTTGCAGGTTGCATGCAAAAACAATTCTCAACCTTTGTTCCTAAAACTTTGAGTTCCAACTTTTCTCCCTTCCTCCCTCCCCATCCATCCCCATTGAGAAGGCAAGCAATTCAATATAGGCTATATATGTGTAGTTTTGCAAAAGACTTTCATAATAGTCATGTTATGTAAGATTAACTATATTTTCCTCCATCCTATCCTGCCCTCCATGAATTCTATTCTCTCTTTTGACCTCCCCAAGTGTTTACTTCTAATTACTCCCTCCTCCCTTCTATTATTCCCCCCATTCCACTTAGTCCCTTCTCCCCTACTTTCCTGTAGTATAAGATAGATTTTCATATCAAAATGAGTATGCATATTGTTCCCTCCTTAAGTCAAACATGCCTGATTCCATTTTTCCCTTTCTCTTCCCAACATATTCCTCTCTCACCTCTTAATTTTATTTTTTTAGATATCATCCCTTCCTGTTAAACTTGCCCTGTGCTCTCTTTATATATCTATATCTATATGAAATGTATATGTGTGTGTGTGTGTGTGTGTGTGTGTGTGTGTGTGTGTGTAAAATCCCTCCAACTACCCAAATACTGAGAAAAGTTTTAAGAGTTAGAAATATTATCTTTCCATGTAGGGATGTAAACAGTTCAAGTTTAGTAAGTCCCTTATGATTTCTCTTTTCTGTTTACCTTTTCATGTTTCCCTTGTTTCTTTTCTGTGAAAGTCATATTTTCTATTCAGCTCTGTTCTTTTCATCAAGAATACTTGAAAGTCCTCTATTTCATTGAATGACCATTTTTTCCCCTGAAGTATTATACTCAGTTTTGCTGGGTAGGTGATTCTTGGTTTTAGTCCTAGTTCCTTTGACTTCTAGAATATTATATTCCAAGCCCTTCTTAATGTAAGAGCTGTTAGATCTTGTGTTATCCTGATTGTATTTCCACAATACTTAAATTGTTTCTTTCTGGCTGCTTGCAATATTTTCTCCTTGATCTGGGAACTCTGGAATTTGGTTACAATATTCCTAGGAGTTTCTCTTTTGGATCTCTTTCAGAAGGTGATTGGTGAATTCTTTCATTATTTATTTTACCCTCTGGTTCTAGAATATCAGAACAGTTTTCCTTGATAATTTCATGAAAGATGATGTCTAGGCTCTTTTTTTTGATCATGACTTTCAGGTAGCCCCATAATTTTTAAATTCTCTCTTCTGGATTTATTTTCCAGGTCACTTGTTTTTCCAGTGAGATATTTCCCATTGTCTTCTATTTTTTCCTTCTTTTGGTTTTGTTTCATAATTCCTTGGTTTCTCATAAAGTCATTAGCTTCCATCTGCTCCATCCTAATTTTTAAAGAACTTCAGCGAGCTTTTGAACTTCCTTTTCCATTTTACTAATTCTGCTTTTTAAAGCATTCTTCTCCTCATTAGGTTTTTTGATCTATTTTGCCAATTGAGTTAGCCTAGTTTTAAAGGTGTTATCTTCTTCAGCACTTTTTTGCGTCTCCTTTAGCAAGTTGTTGGCTCGCTTTACATGATTTTCTTGCATGGCTCTCATTTCTCTTCTCAATTTTTCCTCCACCTCTCTTACTTGATTTTCAAACTCCTTTTTGAGCTCTTCCAAGGTATGAGACCATTGCAAATTTATTTTGGGGGGTCTTGGATGCAGAAGCCTTGACTTTTAGGTCTTTCTCTGATGGTATGCATCGTTCTTCCTCATCTTTGGAGCTATGTCTGGTATTTGTGGGTTGAGCAGTCTGAGAACTGCTGCTGCTGCTGGGGATTCTGGCCCCAAGTCCTGTTCTGGTTCTGTTCTTGCAGGCACAGCATGACCAAGGCTGGGCTTGGCTTTGTGGGTTGTGCTCTACTCCACATCTGGTGTGATAGACCTTTCTTGTTGACCTACCAGGCTATCTTGGACTAGAAATCTCTTTTACTCTGTTGTTTTGTGGCTTCTGCTGCTCTAGAATTTGTTTAGAGTCATTTTTTACAAGTATTTTATGGGCTATGTGGGGGAGCTTCTATAGGTCTGTCCTTCTAGTCTGCTATCTTGGCTCTGCCCCCCCCCCCCCAAGTTGTTTATTTTTTAAGTAGGGTTTTTTTTTTGTTTTGTTTTTTAACTTAATTCTCTAGTATTCTCTAAGTCAGGCCTGCACAACACATGGCCCATGGGCCACCAAAGGATTTTGGACTGCCTGCAAAAAATGTAAAGGATGTGAAAAAAAGTGAAGATGTTATGAGTGCTTTGTTCATACACCACTTAACCTTCCTTCCACTAGTCACTATTGTGCCTATCATGTAACTTGCAGAGTGTTTGCCACTGTGCACTCTCTCCCACTTGTCACATGACCTGTTTCAGCCAACCATAGTCAGTCTGTCTGTAGTCTGAGAGGGGTGTTTAATCTGGAGTAGATAGATAATATTTTCTTACAAGAGAAACAAAATATTGTGGTTTGTTTGCCAAGAGATAATCTTTGTTGCCATGTTGAATTGAAACATCCTTACTTAAGCAAGTTGGAAACAATGAGAAACAAAGCATTAAAGTGTTGAAAAATCTCAGTGAGGAACATCAGTTTTTTAAGAAAGTAAACTCAGAATATAAGGTGGTTAACAACGTTAGTTTTCAGATTTCTAAAGAAATCAATTTCAAACACAATTCCAGAGTACAATAAACTGATTGCTGACAAGAAGTGTCACACATACCATTAACTAAATGTAAACAGTAAGAAAACGTGAAAAATGTATTAAAACTTGTACCAATTAGCAAAGTATTTTTAACATTAATATGATTTCATGATAAAAATATTAAGCAATAAATGTAATTAATTTGTTAGTTGAAATTTCTCTTTTTAATATGCTTTAGTTCAAAAGAGTTTAATCATTAATTATACTTTTACTTGGAAAGTGAAGCACTAAAACTTTAAAAAATTTTGCCTATTTCAGTTTGGCCCCTACTTACTGCCAAGTTGTGCAGGTCTGTTCTAAGTATGCTACAATATCATCTGCAAAACCACTGGCTAATTAAAAAATTCCTGTGATTTTTTTTCTTCTCTTATTACTAAAGCTAACATTTTAGTAAAATATTGAATAGTGGTCATAATCAGTCATCCTTTTTGCACCCCTGATTTCATTGGAAATGCTTCTAACTTGTGCCCATTACATATAAAGCTTTCTGATGGTTTTAGATGAATACTGCTTATCAGTTTAAGGAAAAGTCTATTTCTATGATCTTAAGGGTTTTTAATAGGAATGGGTGTTGTATTTTGTCAAAAGCTTTCTCTGAATCTATTGAGGCAACCATACGATTTCTTTTAGTTTTGTTATTGAGATGGTCAATTTCACCGATAATTTTCCTAATATCCAATCAGCCCTGCATTCCTGGTACAAGTCCCACCTAGTTATAGTGTATTATCCTTGTGAAAAATTGCTGTAATCTCTTTACTAATGTTTTATTTAAAATTTTTGCATTAATGTTCATTAAGGAAACTGGTCTATAATTTTCTTTCTCTATTTTGGCTCTTCCTAGTTTAGGTATCAGCACCATATTTGTTTCATAAAAGGAATTTGGTAGGACTCCATCTATTTTTCTAGATAGTTTATGTAGTATTGGAGTTAATTGTCCTTTAAATGTTTGGTAGAATTCACTTGTAAATCCATCTGGCTGAAGAGATGATTTCTTAGGGAGTTCATTTATGGCTTGTTCAATTTCTTTTTCTAAAATGGGGTTAAGTATTTTATTTCCTCTTCTGTTAATTTGGGCAATTTATATTTTTTGTAAATATCAATTCACTTCACTTAGATTGTCAGATTTATTGGCATACAATTGGCAAAATAGCTCCTAATTATTGCTTTGATTGTTGTCATTTTCATTTTCTAAGAGGACCAAAATGACATCACCAAGATAAAGTGAAGTTTCAGTGTGTCTAATTGTGGCTGATCAGATGAAAATGAACTCGGAATGCTCTACCACAGGTTGGGCACAGATAGTGCATGTGAATATTTGAGGTGAATGCTCCAAATTTGCTCATCCTACATTTACTTTGTACAGTCTCAATTCTGCTTTGCTCATAGAGCACGGTACCCTTTCTGATGTGAGCACACCATGCTAAGCAGTCCTGTGCCTGTGTCTCTGATGTTGCACAGTCAAATCCAGAGTTCTTGAGAGAGACCTTGAGAGTGTCCTTGTATTGCTTCTTCTGACCGCCTATGATCATATGACCCATGTGAGTTCTCCATGAAATAGTCTTTTTGGCAAGCATATATTTTGCATTCAAACAATGTGGCTAACCCATCAGCGTTGTGCTCTCTGAAGCATAGTTTGAATGCTTGACAGTTCAGCTCAACCAAGGACTTCAGTATCTGGTACCTTATCCTGCCAGGTGATCCTCAGAATCTGCTTAAGACAATGGAAGAAATTCAGTTTCCTGGCATGGAGCTGGTAGACTGTTCATGTTCCACAGGCAAACAACAATGAGGTCAGCACAATGGCTCTGTAGACTTCAGTTTTGTAGTAAGTCTAATACCTCTTCTCTCCCAAACTTTTCTTCAGAGCCTCCCAAACACTGAGCTAGCTCTGACAATGCATGCATCAGCCTCATTATCAATGTGTATATCCCTGGAAAGTACACTACCAAGGTAAGTGAATTTATCCACAGCATTCAAAACTTCTCAATTTGTTGTAACTGATGGTTCCACATATGGATGGTGTGGTGGTGGCTGATGGAGCACCTATGTTTACTTGGTGTTAATTATTAGACCAAAAATTAGCACAGGCAGTAGAGAACTGATCCATACTTTGTTGCACCTCATCTTCATAGGCTGCCTTGAATGGACAATCATTTGCAAACAGAAAATCATGCACCAACACTCCCTCCACTTCGGTCTTGGCTTGTAGCTTTTTCAAATGGAAGAATTTACTGTCTGTACAGTAGCTGACCTTGATGCTGTATTCATCCTCATTGAAATCATTTGACAACATGACTAAAAACATCTTGCCAAACAGGAGGGGAGCAAGCACATAGCCTTTTTTCACTCCATTGGTGACTGTGAAGGCACAAGAGCATTGTCTACTATTGAGAACCTGGGTAAACATGCTATCATGAAATTGACATACAATACTGATGAACTTCTCCAGGTAACCAAATTTTGACACAATTATAAGCCCTCATGACTAATAGTGTCAAAGGCCTTGGTAAGATCTACAAACATTATCTACAGACCTCTGGTTTGCTTCTGGCATTTCTCCTGGAGTTGTTAGGCAACAAACATCATATCAACTGTTCCTCAGGCTTTTCTGAAGCCACATTGGTTGTCAGGTATATGACCATTTTTGAGGTGAAGAGTCAGCCTATTAAGGAGGACTCTAGCAAGAATTTTGCCAGCAATGACTAAAAGAGAGACCCCTCTGTGATTGACACAGGACAATCTATTCCCTTTACCTTTACAGAGATGGGCAATGGAAGCATCCTTGAACTTCTGGGGAATAACTTATCTTGCCATATAACCTGGAAAATTTCAGTTAGCTTTTCTATGAGCAGTGGCCTCCTACCTTGTAAATCTCAGCTGGAAGAGAATCATCACCAGGTGATTTGCCATATGAAAGGAGCCTAATGGCCCTCAAAACCTCTTTTTCATTTGGAAGTTCAGCTAAAGAGGGATTGACTTCAGCCTAAGGTAAATGGTCAGTGGCCTCAGCATTGATTGATGATTGTCATTGAGAACACTATGGAAGTGTTCAGCCCATCTGTCTAGGATCATGTTCTTATCACTAACCAATGTTGCTCCATCAGCACTGAGTAGCTGTGATACACCATAGGTTTTTGGTCCATAAATAGCTTTCAGGGAACCATAAAAATGCTTTGGATTGTTACTATCAGCATGAAATTGAATTTTATCTGCCTTGTTACTCAGCCAGGAATCCTACATCTCTCTAAGCTTTGTTTGTACTTTGCTTTTGATGGAATTAAAAGCTGCCTTTTCAGAGGTAGATGAACTATCCTGCTATTTTTTATGAAGACCTTGAGACCCTTATCATCAGCATGTCAAAAGAGGACAAGCTTATAATTCTGGGTGACTTTAATGCTAGAGTAGGTTCAGACCACCAGACTTGGCAGGGAGTCCTAGGGAGGAATGCAGTTGGAAACAGCAACAGCAATGGTCATTTACTGCTGAAAACTTATACATTGCATGACCTTCTTATCACCAACACTATTTTCTGTTTACCTAAATAGAGTAAAACTTCATGGATGTACCTTCACAGCAAACATTGGTATATAATAGACTATGAGATTGTAAGGAGAAGAGATAGATAATATGTGAGAGTAATAAAGCAATGTGGTGCAGAGTGCTGGACTGATCATAGACTTATCCTTTCCAAGCTAAATATTTTCATTCATCAGAAGTGAATGACCCAAGGAAAAATGACTACCAGAAGAATTAATGTCAACAAATTAGAGATCTTCTCTGAGCTTGAACAGTTTGTTGCTAACTTGGAGGGAAAGTGGAGCCAACACACAGTTGGCAACAGTGGAGCAGAAAAGGAGTGGGCAGCTTTCAGAGATTTGGTGTACAACACTGCATTTGCTCATCTGGGTCAGAACACTCACAAACACCAAGATGGGTTTGATGAAAATGATGGGGAAATTCAGAAGCTGCTAAATGAAAAATTATTGCTTTAATTTCCTCTTCATTGATGGTGAATTCACTGTTTTAATTTTTGATACTGGTAATTTGTTTTTTTCTTTCTTTCTTTTTAAATAAAATTAACCAAAGGTTTATCTACTTTATGGTTTTTTTTTTATTTTTCATATTTTCATATTCAGTTTTATGTGTTCAATAGTTTTCTTACCTTCAGTTTTATTAATCTCTCCATTGATTTTTGGAATCAAAGAATCTCTTTACCTTGAAAAATTAAGTTACCAACTGAGCAGTACACCATTAGAAGAATCTCAGTATGGTCCTTAAAAAGATTATCCCACCCTGCCTTCCCCTACCCACCCAACTTTACTAAAGCACATCACTGTAGAATTTAATCTCATCCCTTTCTTCATAAGCACAGCTCCATACCTCATCCTTTTAACAGCCTGGGACAAGGATAGAGGAGAGATATAAGACTTCTCTGATTATGAACTCTATTGCAAACTTCTATGCTTTAAAATGTTTATCAGTGTTTTATATTATCTGTTACTAATAATAAATTGTATTGTGATTCATAAGCTAGAGGGAAGCTACCTATGGTAGAAGAGATTTTCTCAGTCCTATTCTAGAGTGGGAACTGAGTCCTATTGTCAAATATATCTCTTCTCCAAAATACCAGTGTTAGTGACTGCCTACATTATTGTTACCACTGTTCATTCAAAAAAAGTTACTTCAGAAAGGGCTAGAATTCAGAATGATCAAGACATGTTATAGGTTTTCTGGTTTTCTAAGGTTTATGTAGAGGATATGGAATTCTAATTAAGACTTATTTGTTATAGTTTTTTGTTTGATTTTTTTAGTTTCCGGAAACTGAAAAATAGGATAAGTCCCCCTGGATAAGTCCTTCCTAAAGACTCCTCTACCCCAGGTAGTGGGTGATAGTAATACCTCCTTAGATGGAATCACATCCATTTAGGAATCTTGCATCATCTGTGGAGTCTGACTCAATGATATTCTTGCTGTTCAATGTAGGACATCACTATTCACTAGTATTTGCCAACCAAAAAAAAATCAAAACTCCAAAATATTTTGCAATCCCCTTTATGACTCCACCATTCCTATTGAATGGATCTCTCATAATATCCTAACATCTACAGGCATTTTTAATCCTCATCATCATCCTTGAAGTCTCTGGAGCTTTTGTCATTACTGATCCTTATTTCTTCTTGAGTACTCTCTTCCTTCTATTTCTGTAATGCTCCTCATTGCTGATTCATGTCGAGGTATTCATCCTCAGTCTTCTTTGCTGAATCATCCTCCCTCCACCTCCCAAACCTTAAATGTGAGTGCCCAACTATTTCATTTTAGATCTCAGATTTGACTAAGTTGGAAGTGTCAGTGATATTCAGAGATTACAAACACCTCTGTGTTTACTACTCAGATCTGTTCACAAAGAGTGTTTAGTTTTAAATATGAGGAAACAGCTTAAAAAAAAACTTTTCATTTATTTATTTATTTTCAGTGTTCCACAATCACTACCATATAACCTAGATTTTTTTCTTTCCCTCCCTCTCCTTCCCTCCCCCCATCTCCCTCTCCTTTCCCAAGACGGCATGCAATTTTATATAGATTCTACACATACATTCCTATTAAATACATTTTCACCATAGTCATGTTGTATAGAAGAATTAAAATGAATGGGAGAAATATAGCAAACCAAAACGTAATACAAAAGAAAATGATCTGCTACAATCTGTGATGGAATTCCATAGTTCTTTCTCTGGATGTAGAAGGCATTTTGCCTTAAAAGACCATTGGCAATTTTTTAAGTCCTTGCATTGCAATGAAGTTCTAAGTCTACAAAACAACTTTTTAAAAAATGTCTCTAGAGCTATCTTTGGAGCAGGATTTGTTCTTCTGTAATTGGGAAGAAAACTCTAAGGGCTCAAGTCTGGAGATTCTGTGGAATGCGTCTATTGAAAAGTGAGACTGGGTATTAGCTCTCTAGAGGGCAGTCTCTTACGTTAAGAAGACCAACCTAGTGTAGTGGTAGGTCCACTCAGTACTGCTGGGGGGCTCATGATGAAATGATAAGAGCAAAAAATGATTCTTAATTCCCTTGTTTACAGCTATGTATCCACCAGTGTGTCTAGTATCAGTCCTTATTATTGATAATTACTTCTTGGTATTTCTAACATGTAAGACTCCATTAAATAGAAAAAATGTGGCATAGGAAATAACATTGAAAGCATCTTAGCAATTACCCAACCCCCTCATTTTATATATAAGGAAACTGAGGCTTAACTTTCTGTACAGTTTATCAACTTTTTTCTCTGCTCTAATGTGTCTCATTAATATTAAATTAATGAGCTCATGAAAAAATTATGAAAGTTTAGGGAAACCTAGAGAAATCATAAAAGCCATGGCACTATCTTGATTTGATATTTTGGGGATCAGATTGTTTACATAGGCCCTATGGGTTGGCATGAGTTCTGGTATATGTGACAATTGCTTTCCCCTCATTTGTTTGCCGTGAATTTTTATCATTGCTCTTGCATACCAACTATACCGAATTAGATCCCATTGTTCTCTGGTCTTCATCCAGTCACAGTGCTGCCTCTGTGTTCCATTTTTCATCCTGATTTACAAAACTTCCTTAGTCTCTTTTCAAAAAAAAGCTTGTTTTGAGCACTTACCCAAAGGTTTTATTTTCTTTAGAAAATGTAACTCTTCAAATCAATTTAAAGTATCCCATACTGTACTCATCAGCATGGAGTGTTTTGTATTCCAGGGGAAAAAATGTCCATTGACTTTGTGTTACAACTAAAGCATGATTTGATTACTATGGCTGACTTTGAAGGTTTGTGATATTATATACATATTGGAATTGAATGGATCCCAAGTATTCATTTCCATGTTTGTAGGAGTGAAAGCAATTATTTTGAAATGATTATTCCTCTGCTTATATCTACTATGGCCCAAGATAATAATAAGTATATCATACAATCAAAATGATTCTGTATGTGAAACTCCTCAAACAATGTGCATGACTCAATACTTTTGATGTGAATAAATCTGAAAATGTGTGGAGAGCCATGAAATTTATGAGCACTTTAGTTCTTATAAATTTTTATCAAGTGTGGCCTTTAAAATCAATGCTTTTCTTAAATGTACTTTTTTCACTGTGCTCATCCATTACTAAAATCAGCTTTCCTTAAGTATTATGGTTTCTAGAACTAAAGCTTTTGGTGCTTGTTTGCCTTTTGTATCCCTGGAGTCCTCCTTCTGAGTCTTATCTGAAATCCAACCTGAAGTCAATTGACAATCAGTCAATCATGAGATATTTATTAAGCATCTACTATGGGAAAGAAGGACACAAAAAGGGAAGGAATGAGCCAGAAAACATTTCTCTGACCTTTCCTTTCCCTCTTCCCCACTTGAGGAGGCAATTGCTGAATTATCTTATCCAGGTCATACTACCAATCTCTTTGCTCCTCATTCTTGGCCAACCTCCAATACAGTTGCTTTATGATGGCTTAAATGACCATACTCTCCAATGGTTCACTTCATCTGCCATGGTGATAGATGAAACTGTTATGTTGGACCATGAAAGACAAGAATATTTCTTTTTACCAGTAGCTTTTTTCTGTTTCAAGATATGATATATTTTTTGTTTAGTAGCTTCTTCTATTAAGGTGCCTGCATGGCCCTTCCTGTTAAGATGATATATTTTGTCCTTTAGGGCCTAAAATTACAGAGCAAAATCTGAATAGCCCATGGTAACACTGCATATATATTTGTGGTAAAATATTCCCATCATTATAAAAGGTAAGAATCCACTTGTTTTTGCATAATTCTGATCCCAAGACAATAACAGATCTGTCTTTCTTGTTATTCACTTAATGCTGATGAAAGGCATTTTTCAATATGCTTTTAACAAAAAAGTTCAGTACATTTTACAGCTATTAATATCTTAATTTCACTGGTATCCAAAGCAAGCCTAATTCAGTTTATACATGCATGAATACAGAGAATTTCAGATTTCCTCTTAACATGGTATCTTATCTTCTAGATGAAGAAAGTGAGAGAGATTAGGAAACTGACTTGTCAACGGTCATACAAATAGTTGGTGGCAGAGGTGGGAATGAAGTACAAGTCATTTGATTTATGTCTAGTCAATTACTCTTTCTTCTATTTGGTACTCCTTTCCATACTTCTTTAACAGTGATCATGTGAATAACCCCTAAAATAATAATGCCTCAGGAAAGTTCTTTTCTGATCATTCATGATATTGACATTTAAGCCTATAGTTTAAAACATCTAAAATTTCCAACACTAAAATATGTACTGTTATGGAGGAAAAAAAACACTGGCTCTAAAGTCAGAGGACCTGAATTCAAATTCTGCCTCTAATGCTTGCTGCCTGTATGTCCTTGGATAAATCTTTTAACTACAATCATTCTCAGTCTCTTCATCTCTTAAATGAAGATATTAGACTAGAAGATCTCTGATATGCCTTCCACTTCCAAGTCTGTGATCCCATGTATCATTCTATGTATGAAAAATACATGCAGAAAAATATGTTATACATGTATGTATGTATATAAATATGTACATATATGTGGAGAGAGATGAATATCATGTGTATATCTTTGTGTGTGTGTGTGTATGTATACACATATATACAAACAGACAATATTCAACTTGGTTTGGAAAGAATAGTGTCCCTAGTCCTTGATTAGATATGACAGGCTATTTGTTTTTATATTTTAAAAGAAAAAACTAGATTAGAATAGGTTGCTTAATTCTATGTCTAGCTTTTTATTTGCCTTTGGACAACTACCTTCATCTCTCTGAGCTTCAATTTCTTTTGGCTTTCATATTTCGGAGTTGTTCTGAGCCTTAGTTGACTCTTTCTAAATAAATGTTGTAAATTCCTTTTCTGAAAGATATGCTCAAAGTTCAAATTAATAACTTCCTGTAGAAGGTAGGATTTTAGCTGGGATTTGAAGAAAACTGAGAAGGGAAGATGAGGAGAGAGATCATTTCAGACATGGGGATAGTCAGAGAAAATGTTGGGTTGACTCTAGAAAAGATACAGTCACTGTGCCCTAGTAGTGACTGATGAAGACACCATGTATGGGAGAAAATCTAAATGAGGATATTCCAATTGAAAGTTAGAACCCATAAATCTTTAAGAGGGAGCCATGTTCCACACATGTTCCTAGTACTTGATATCTGAACAAAAATGATTTTCTTTCATCTCCCTAGGATATTACTTTAGTCATTTATAAGATTACACATATCAAACCTAAATGGTTTCAGCTGCAGCACACTGATTTAAAAGTTTCTACAAATGTTTTGTGAAAACATTTGGATAGGAATTTCATTTTAAAAATTGAGTAAAACATCCTCCAAAAATCACACCCTACCCCACTCCCCTGAAGACCATCTGGGCTAAATGGTTTAGCTGAGGTCATGCAGCTAGTAAGTGTCCAAGGGTAGAGTGGAACTCAGAGCCTCCTGGCTCCAGGGTCAGTGCTCTATCCACTGTGCCACTTTGTTGCTACATCACACATACTTTTAAATGATAGATTATTTTAAAATCATTATGAGAAAAGCATCTAATAGCCTTTCAATTGATTTGGAACATTTTAAAAGGGATAATAAAAAACCTTTATTTTTATTTCATAGGCAAAGTAAGTCTTCATAAGTTCAGTTGAGTTGTTTAACATTGTGGTGGAATCAACGAAGTTGGCAATTGGGATTGTAAAACCAACTAGCAGTGGTTTTTGTTTTGTTTTGTTTTGTTTTTAGTGATGTCTCTTGTATTCTCAGATCCTTTCCATTACTGGCAATTCCTAGAAGTGGCTTTGATTAAAGAAATTAACTTACCAAATTTGAACTATCAGTGGGATTCAGTTTACTACTTAGAGTCCTAAATTCTCCCTTAAAATCCAAGCTTTCTTTTTTACTAGTACTAAAGGTGATCTTAATTAGAAAAGTAATTTCACATTTCTTTTAAATTGGGATGATGATATATATCTGCTCCCCTGTGCCCCAACATTCTATTTTATAATGTTACCAAATACCTTCTCCACTACTTACTATCTGTGTGGCCTTGGACAAACTCTTCATTAGTAAAATGAGTGATTTAGATTAGGTGAGTTCTAAGACCCTCTTTAAATTTTAAATCTAAAATTCCATGACCTATTGAGGTCCAATATGTGAATATTTGTTTGTGAATAGCTTTAAAATGAGTATAAAAATATTGTAAGGATAGATTCAGTTTGGGTGCTCATTTTTTCAGATAAATAGTTTTTGGGAAAGTCTATAACTAATCTATCAACATGCATTTATTATGTACCTATTGAGTGCAAGGCACTGTGCTAGTTGCAGTATATAATGTGTAACTTGTGTTATTATTAAAATTTATTTATGCTGAAGTAGGCATGAGCAAAAGACATATGGTTCATTGATTCATTGTACTCAACCCAGGAATTAAGTGAAATAAATGGAAATGTTGAATAATTGAGTCAGATAATGTAAAAAAGAAACAGCTGTATGCTATTTTGTAGAATTTTACCTTATTCTATAGGATAGAAGGGACAAAGTGTTTATTTTTTCAATGATATGCTTTTTAAACCTAGGTCTATATAGTTAATTACCAGTCTATTGAATAAATTAGTGTTCTTTTAAAAAATGTAGAACTGAAGGCACATGGTGGCCTCTCCTCCCAAAAAATTAGCTTCTGTAAGAAATGATGAGCAGGCAAAATTCATCAAAATCTGGCCAAACTTACATGAACTGATGCTGAGTGAAGTGAGCAGAGGGAGGAGAACATGGTACACAATAATCGCAACATTGTGCAATAATCAACTATGATTGGCTTAGCTCTTTTCCACAATACAATGATCCAAGACAATTCTAAAATTCTCATGATGGGAAATACCATCCACATCCAGAGGAAGAACTGTGGAGTCTGAATGCAGGTTGAATCATACTATTTTGGGTTTTTTTGTGTGCATATGGCTTTCCCTTTTTATTTTCTTTCTTCTGTTATAACATGACTAATGTGAAAATATTTACATGATTACTTGCCATCTTGAGGAGAGGGATGGGAGAAAGGGAGAAAAAATTGAAACCCAAAATTTTATAAAAATGAATGATCTAAACTATCTTTATATGTAATTGGAAAAATAAAATACTACGTACAAAAAATGCCTATTAACTGAAAAAAAATTACTTTGTTTCAAGGATTTATATCCAATTAAAATATCTAGTGAGCCCCCACCAATGATTTAATTTTGCTAGTTAGTCAGAGGAGATAATGAATTCAAACCAGAGGCACAGTAAAACAAAGTTGTAAAAGAACATGTCCAACAGTCTTGTGCACACACTCTCATAAACGCACCCTCATTGGGGAAAAAAAATGAAACTACCAAAGGAGTATAAGTGGCCAAGTTTCATGCATGAAGTAGCACACACATAAGAAATGTATAGCCAGAGCATTGTGAGAAATAATTCATTTGGATGCCTACTTCATTTCAATTAGTTTGATATGTCACATAAATCATATAGAGGTAGATAAGTTCTTATAGTGAGCTTCAAACTTTAATGTAAGGTTTACTACTTATTTACCAGGTTATAAGGTTCATTTTCATAACCACAAGAATGCAAACAGATATCTCCAACCTGTTTTGCTCAGACTTCATGTCCAAACACAGAATAAGTGGAATGCCTCGCTTTGGAAAGTGCAACAATTTATTTTTGTACCTCCAGACTTGTTCAAAGCTTGTTCAGCCATTCCCCAATTGATGAGTATGGCTTCAATTTCCAATTCTTGGTCACCACAAAAAGAGCTGCTATAAATATTTTTGTACATATAGGCTCTTTTCCCATTTTTATTATCTCTTTGGATATAGACCTAGAAGTGGTATTGCTGAATCAAAGGGTATACACATTTTTTATAGCTCTTTGGGCATAGTTCCAAATTGCTCTCCAGAATGGTTGGCTCAATTCAAATAATCATTTCCCCACTTGACTTATTTTGCTTTATTTTGCCAGGTAGATAATTCTTGGTTGTTAGTCCTAGGTCCTCTGCCTTCCAGAATATCATGTTCTGTGACCTTCAGTCCCTTAATATTGAAGCTGCTAAATCCTGTGTAACCCTGATTGTGGTTTCCTGATATTTGAATTGTTTCTTTCTGGCCACTTGCAGTAATTTTTCCTTCACCTGATAGTTCTGAAATTTGCTATAATGTTCCCTGGAGTTTGTTTTTTTTTATTTTGCTATCTCTTTCCTCAGATGATCAATGGATTCTTTTAATGCCTATTTTTGCCCTCTGATTCCAGGATATTGGGGAAGTTTTCCTTGATAATTTCTTGAAAGATGCTGTCCAGGTCCTCCTTTTGACTATGGCTTTCAGATAATCAAATAATTCTTACATTGTCTCTCTCCTATCCACTTTCCAAGTCAGTTGTTTGTTTTCAATGAGGTACTTTACATTTTCTTCTTTTTTTTTCTTCTTTTGAATTTGTTTGCCTGATTCTTGATGTCTCATAGAGTCATTAGCTTCCACTTGCCCAATTCTCACTTTTAAGGAGTTGCTTTTCTCAGTTAGCTTTTGTACTTTCTTTTCCATTTGGCCAATTCTACTTTTTAAGCAGTTTTTTTTTGTTTGTCTTTCCCAAGCTATTGACTTTTCTTTCATAATTCTCTTGCATCACTCTCATTTCTTTTCCCAGTTTTTCTTTTACCTCTCTTACATAATTTAAGCTACTTTTTGACGTCTCCCATAGATTCTTTCTGGGCTTGAGACCACTTCTCATTTTTCTTTGGGGTTTTGCCAACAGGTGTTTTGACATTATTGTCCTCTTCTGAGTTTGTTTCTTGATCCTCCCTGTCACCATAATAACTTTCTATCCTTAATTTTTTTTTGTTTTAGTTTTTTGTTTTTGCTCATCTTTTTTGGCCTTTTCCCTTTCTTTTGAATTGGAGCTCTGTACCCAGGGTAGAAGGGGCAATGTCTCAGGCTTCTTGTGCCAGGGCTATAGGACCTGGCTATTAACTTGGTGCTGCACTGATGTTGCTCCTGAGGCCCATAGTGGACCCTTCTATCTGGTGCTATGGTAAGAAGGTGTTATGGGCAGTGGCTGGCACTCCTGAAGGTCATAGGAGCCTGGCTGCTTATCTGATCCTGAGCTGAGACTCAAGTTCTGGTGTCTGGCCTGTGCTGAGTCTGATGGGGTATTTCTGCATTTCCATGGGGCTACACTGAAGCAAGTGGAGATCTGGCCACTGAAGGTTGCCTCTTTGCCTGGAGATATGCTCAAGTAAGTGGTGTTTCTTGGAGCTAGAGTGTACCCATTCCCCTGGCTATGCTGAGGTGTTTAGGGGGAGAAGGGCTACATTTGACTGCTCTACTGTGGCTTAGGATCTCCCACTGGTTTGCTGACGTGGGGCTTGCTGCTGGCTTACTGAGATGCTTCCTGTCCTGAACTGAGCTCCCCTTTTACATGAGTGACATAGACCTTTCTTGCTAATCTCCCAAGTTTCTTGGGCTAAAAGATTATTTCACCCCCAAATTTTTCTGGTTCTGCTGTTCCAAGATTTGTTTGGAGGCACAATTCAATGTCTTTGAGTGGTAGAATTGCTATGATGTACTGCTTACTTCACCATCTTGGCTCCCAGAAATTCCCTCATTTATATTTTCTGCCTTTGTCTCCATTTCTTCCCACTCAGAAGTCTCAGTTCCAATCTTCTCTATGACTTAGAATTACATTCACCATCACCCCCCCCCCTTACTTTCTGTCAGTCTTGTTTACCAACTAGTACCCATTTGAAATCTTTTTTTTCCCCTAGGATTACCTTTCATCACAATGCAAAGCACTATGTGTCCGAGGATCAAAGGTTTTCTTCAGTCCCCAAATTGCTCCTATTTTCCTATGCAAATGAAGAGGTAGCTGGAAAGAGAAAAGACATCCAACCCTTCTTGACATCTAGGAAGCCATCACCCTTTACCTCCTTCATTTGTTCCAAATTTCTGCCTTTATTATACAATTGTGGTCCCAGAAAACCTTCTTTTCTTTGATCTTCCCTGCACAATGATAGAGATAGGAACAATAACCACAGCAAAAAGAGAAAGAGACAGAGACACACACACACAAAGTGAGGCAGAAAGAGACAAAGAAAAAGTATGCACAATGTCTTTTCTTTTCAGTAATGCCTCATATATGAGCTTTGAACTCAGAAGTCTAGAAAGATAAAAGAAATACATGGGAGTGATCTCTAATTTCCCTTCCAGTTTTAAGAGCTATTCTTTGTTCTTAAAGACTATGTTTTTGGCTAAATTTTTCCTTATCCTTTTACCCTCAGTCCTCTTCTGTTGATTTACCTCTCTAATAGGAGGAATGTCTAATATCATGTACTCTATTAAAGCAGCCATTCTGGGGCAGTATTCATATGGAAGCACTATTTCTCTTGACTTTGGAAACACGGCTTCTGGATGCTACAACTCCTAAATAAGTAATAAGTTAGTTAGGCTAACTTTTTAAAAACAATTAATTAGATTAGCTTAATGGATATATTGTTGTGAAAGGAACTTTAAGAATTCTATAAAATTGGTCCAGCTGCCAGAAACAAATCTGAATGCATAGAATAAAGTCAATGAAGCATAGAAATTAAAAATCAGGAATAAATTAAGTGAAAATATGGCTCACTGTAGTGGAAGATCCAAAAGATATTTCTGTGCACTTTCATTGGATTTTACTTTGGAGGGAGATGGTAGAGGAAGGAAGGTAGATTATGCTTTTATTGGTATGGGAATTTTTGTTGTGGATGTTCTTCCCAGGAATTAATGTATATAAATGTCAGTGAAACATGTATTTTACTTACTATATTCCAGATTCTATGTGAGCTGATAGATTAGAAAGAAAGAAAGAAAGAAAGAAAGAAAGAAAGAAAGAAAGAAAGGAAGGAAGGAAGGAAGGAAGGAAGGAAGGAAGGAAGGAAGGAAGGAAGGAAGGAAGGAAGGAAGGAAGAAAGAGAGAGAGAGAGAGAGAGAGAGAGAGAGAGGAAGGAAGGAAGGAAGGAAGGAAGGAAGGAAGGAAGGAAGGAAGGAAGGAAGGAGAGGGAGAGGAAAAGAGGGGGGAGAGGGAGAGGGAGAGAGGGGAAGGAGGGAGGGAGGGAGGGAGGGAGAAAGAGAGAGAGAGAGAGAGAGAGAGAGAGGGAATGGCTTGTTATCAACGAGCTTAGTCTTAATGAGTTTTGAGAACATTTAGAGGTGGAGTGGCTTACCCATGATCAAAGACCTCCTATGTGTCAAAAGTAGAACCCAGATCTACCTGATTCTAAAGTGAACCTTCTATCTACTATTCCATGATGCTTTTTAGATACGTCATTATTGTCATTTAATAGCTGAAGATATTTTTGTAGAAATAATAATTTAAAAAAACTTCCTCTGTTCATTTTCTAAGAGAGACCTTGGAAGGAAGTACTGAGTTTAAAGTTATTATTTGAGAAAAGTTTCATTGCCCACCTGGTGAATTTGGAGCAATCTGAAAACACCCCCCCCCCCTTCCTTGAGGGAACATCTGCTCTGAATGCATAAGAAATTGCTGATTTTTCTGTGCTCAAGTCTTGTGTATGACATTCATAAAGAGGAAAAGAGTTTTGCTGCTTTAAAAGTTTATCAGACAAAGGATACAGGTTGGAAAAATGATGAAGCCACGTTGCTAATTGAAGCAAGTCTTATTTAACTGCTAATTTAGATACAATCTAAGGAAGAATGGGAAAGAATCACCAGAAGGGCGAAAAGTACTCTCTGGCCACTGGCTTTCCTTTGAAAGATTCAGTTCATCTGTAGCTGGTATATAACCAGAGGCTGGCAGTAAGATTTCACAAGTAAGGCACATCTCCCTGGTATTTTCTGGAATGACTAGAATTTTCAAATAAGGTCTAAGATAGAAGTAGGATGGTACAGTGAAATGAGCACTGGATTTTGAAAGTAAGAAGACCTCTATTCAAATCCTCACTCTACACTTCTTGAGTGGCCTTTGTACTTCACCCTCTTTAGGAATCAGTTTTTTCAGCTGTTAAAAAAAGGGGCATGGAGATGCAATTTCACTAGATAATATATAAAATCCCCTTTAGCTCTGAATCCTGTTATATTTAGTTGTGCTCAGGAATTGAATGAATAGAGAGACAGTCTCATTAACCTTAACCTCACTGCAAAGCTTATGACTTAATAGCAAGCAAGTCACTAGAGGACATTTTTTTTGAAGGGGTGAATGGATGAATCTGTGAATTCATTGGTATAGGGAACACTCCTCATGAAGAAATTCCCTCTGCCAATGCAAATAAGCAATTGCTTCTCCCCCCTCACCCCCACACACAATTTATGCACTTGGCAAAGGACTTTTCCAGGATTACCCAACCAGCTTGCTTACTTGTTCTTGGTTTTGTGAAAGGCTGGACTTGAACCCACATCTTCTTGAGAGGCCAGCTCTGAATCTACTGTGCAATGTTTTCTCTTATGGAGCGTTGCTTTTACAAACCAAGTATATACAAAAAGAATTCTGCCCTCTCCAGCTTAAGCTTTCCTGTTGGCAGAATTCCTTTGGAATCTAGGGCTACACTAATAAGTGTTGTTGTTTAGTAGTTTTCAGTCATGTCTAGTTCTTGGTGACCCCATTTTTGGCAAAGATCCTGGAGTTTGCCATTTCTTTCTCCTCCTTAATTTATGATGAGGAAACTGAGGCAAACAGGGTTTAGTGACGTGCCCAGGGTCGCATAGCTACTCAGTGTCTGAGGTCAGATTTGAACTCAAGACTCTATCCTCTGTGCCAACTAGCTGCACTGACAGGCAGCAGTACTTTAAACTGTCTTTCCATATACTTCCTAAGCTCCTCAGTCTGGCGAAAAGAATTGGCTCAAGCCAGGAGATTTATTGTAGATTCTCTGTCCTGTATATCTTTGGTGATAATTATAATGATGATAGTCATTCAGGGACTTAATATGGTTATAAGAACAAACTTTTTGAAAGTTCAGCCCACTAGGATTCTTATATTTAATGTATTAGATCATGCCCATAATTAGACCTAGAAGTATTTTAATTTAATACCCATATTATCATCAATGTGCTATTGACCAGGGATTTAATACTTGAAAATCAAATGAATATCAACTATAGTTCTTTGTCTTGTTTAATTTGAAAAAATGGGGCATGGGAGATTCTTTAATTAACATGGTGAGTTAATAACAGTCTTCTTATAATTAAAATCCTGAGCTAGATCAAAAGTAGAAAATAATTTAATAGTCTTCTCATAGTTTCTCCATGATTTTTCCCTACTGAAAAGACTGAAGGCAGTCTCAATCTAGAATTCAAGGCCTTGAACTGCCCAATTTTATCTTTTACTACCCCCTGGCATGACTCCTTGGTGCATTACAGTGTTCTGCACTTTTTTGTCATCTTTTTTTTTGTTCATTTTTTCCTTTGCAGAATTTCTTCCTTGCTAATCTGTTTTTATTATTTATTTGATAAATCAATTCAAGATTTGCCTTCTCTGAGATTTCACTAACTTGACCCCAGTTTAATCACTTACTCAGAAAGAAACTTTGCATCTCTTTCTTCCACATGATTTTTGAAGTTTATATTGTATCGTCATGTTAGGCTTCAGGAGAGAAGATCTGAAACAAAGAATAAATTAGGTAGTAGAGAGATTTTCTTACCTCAGTGAGCACCCAGTTAAGATTTGAAAACATAAATTTGCAGTGGACTCAACCAATAAGGAAGTGAAAGGAATAAGGATTTATATAGCACTTATATCAAGAACCATGATAAACACTTAATAAGCATTTTCTCCTTTGATGCTGGCAACAACCTTGCTAAGATCCTAATTTTACAACTGGAACAGAGATTGAGTGCTTTTCCTAGGTTCATACAGCTATTGTCTGAGCTTAGATTTGAACTCGGTCTTCCTGACTCTAAGAAAAGTCCTCTATACACTGTTCCTCCTCACTATGCAGCAAAATGCAAGGCAAATAGAAGAGGTAGATTATAGGAATGATCCAGATATATATGACTTGGCATGGTGAAAGCAGTGATAGAGCGAGAATTCAATGTATTCAAACAATGTGGTATACAGTTGAATGAATTCACTAAGTAATTGTTAGCCTGAGAAAGTACAATGGTCATGATAAGAATAAATACAATTTTTAGGGAAAGCAAAGCATAGGAAAAGAAGTATAATAGATTATGATTATCCAAAATAAGTTTGGAGATTTAGAATTCTTGAACATGGAAACAGAGTACTGGTGGATGATGCCAAGATCCATGTTGTATAACTTGGTGTGTAGCTGAGGTAGAATGGAAGTCACAGGAGCTGAGGAGATTGAGTAGATTGAAGAATAGCGAAGTTAGGGTATTTAAAAGAGCCTGGAAGTAGCAAAAGGGAGCAAGGAGTACTAAATAGCTTTAAAATTTTTGTCTTAAGTTTTATTGGCTTAAAAAAATCACATTCTTAGAAATAATCTTGCTCCTCTATCCCCTCAAAAATGCACCTTTTTTTAAGAAATAAAAACAATTAAGCCAAAAATTTTAACACCATGAGTGTATATGATGATGCATACAACAATATGGTCCTTGACTCTTTATGAAGGAAGACCTGAGTTCAAATCCAACCTCAGACACTTAACCAGTTTTGTGTCCCTAGGTAAGCCACTTAACCTCAGTCTGACTCAATCTCTTCATCTATAAAAGAGAGATAATAATAGCACCTATCTCCTAAGGTTGTTGAGACTGGCACACATAAGTTTCTATATAATTGTTAATTGTAATAATAATACTTATTATTATTATATTTCCTTTTTTAAAAGCACACATTCAGCCCGTTTCTTTCAAATCTGTGCTGTTTGTGTTTTAAACTGAATTTTATTTTCTTCTCCTCTACACATTTAAAAAGCAAGTTTCTTATCTTTTCTTCTTTTGTGGTTCCTTTTAGCATTTCTTATCATCAGCACCCCTCTCTCTTCCAATCCCCATCTCCCCATAAAAAAGGAAGAAACACAATTCTTATTACAAATAAACATAGTTAAACAAAATAAATACACACATTTACGAACTCTAAATATGTACATTTCATTCTGCACTTTTCATCTATTACCCTTCTTTCAGGAAGTGGACATCATGTTTCCTCGCTGGTCCTATGAAATCATGTTTGGTCTTCTAAAGTTATTTTTCCTGACAATGTTATTATTGTGCATTGTTCTGGTCCTGTTCACTTTATTCTAGTTCATTTCCTACAAATCTTGCTAGGTTTCTCTGAGATACTCCCTTTCAGCATTTCTTATGATACAATAACGTTCCATTAAATTTATATACCATATTTTCTTAGCAGTTTCCTAACTGATAGTCATTTCTTATTTTCCAGTTTTCTGCTATTATGAAAAGAATTGCCATAAATATATATATTTAATGTGTGGGTTTTCCCCTTTGATCTTTTTGGGATATAGGCCTAGTATTCTTATTACTCTAGCATAAGATTTACATATGTATATATGTAAATACATATATATATACATATACACATCCATTTATGTTTATATGCAGATACACATGTATACACATATATATGTATATATAACATAGTGATTTGGGGAACATAACTCCAAATTCCTTTCCAGAATGACTGGATCAGATCAGATCACCAATAACATGCCAGTGTGTCTCTCTATCTCCAAGCACTCCAGTAGTTGGCATTTTCTATTTTTGTTTTTGTCATTGTTGCCAATATGATAGGTAAGAGGTAGGGCTCAACATTTAATTTGCATTTCTCTAATTATTAGTGATATAGGTTATTTTTATATGGTTGATAACTTAAATTTCTTCCTTTGTGAACTGTCTTCTTATCCTTTGACCATTTCTCCATTGGGGAACAATTTCCATCCTTATATGTTTGAATCACTTCCCCATATATCTTTGAAATGAAACCTTTACAAGAGAAACTTGTGGCAAAGATTACTTTTCCAGTAAACTGTTTCCTTTCTCATTTTACCTATATTGATTTTTAGTTGTGCAAAAATTTTTCGATTTTATGTAATAAGAATTGCCCATTTTCTATTTTGCTATCCTTTCTCTCATTTGTCTGATTGTGAACTCTTTCCCTTTTCCATAGTTAGGAAAGATCTTTCCTTCTTTGCTCATCTAATTTGTTTATGATGTATCCTGAGCCCTGTAACTGTTTGGAGCTAATGATGGTATAAGATGTGGGATCTTGGTCTACATATAATTTATTAATGTTTCCATTTAATTCAAAAGTAGAAAATTTAATGAAGGGAATTCTTATGCTGGGTCTGATTTTTACCAACAAAAAACTAGTTGCTGGAGTAGAAATAACAGGAACCTTGTATAGATGTAAGAATTGCACCTTAGAATTTGGGATAGAGGAGAAAGAAGTCACCAGTATTATGAGATACAACTTAGATGTTAAGGAAAGATTTTAGAGGAATTTCAGATTTCAAAGGAAAAATATATGGGATCTTATAGACTAAAACTGTAATGGACAATTGTGTCTAGGAGTGAAAGGAAGCTCACAAAAAATGAATTTCTACAAACACAAACAAAAGCGATTATTTTTTGGAAGAAAGATATTAATTGTTTAAAGAAACCAATATAAATGCACTGGTAGCTCACCAGAATAACTGCAGGAAAATATATTGCCAAGTATAGTGTGCTTATTGTTATGCCCATTTTACAGGTGAGAGAAGTGATGTCCAGGGATGTTGTTTTTCTCCTGTGCTCACACAGTGATTATCAAAGATGCTACTTAAACCCAAACCTTCCTACAAATTCAGTGCTTATATCCACTATACCAAACTATAGTATGAAACTTGTTTTAATACATAATTTCCATTAATATTTACATATTATTGAGTTTTCTTACCATTTTGTGGGTTTTTTAAATTAATTTCAGTTCATTTTCTGCTGATATTACTTAACCTCTTCCCTTCTTTCCTTTATATTATTATCCAAATTGATGAGACTAGTTATAATTTCAGCTTCTTTCTTGGACTTGTTGAAAATATTAAATTTATTATTGATCCTCACAACTTTACCCCAATAGTTCCTTTTAATCAGTATGTAATCAGGGCTTACACATTGAGTATGGAACTTACAGTTTTTCTTCAGCCTAAGCAAATATAAGACTTATTGTGTAGTTTGGTTTGAAGAGGTAGCCATATATTCTGGCCATGAAAGTAGGAACTGATTGGCAAAAGGGACCTGAAGAGAACTAGTAATGGCAGGAATGAAGGTATGCCCTGCCATTCCCACTGGGATTTAAAGAACTGAGCGGAACCAGTAGTAAAATGAAAGTAATAACACGTCCCTCTGACTTTCCCTGTGTCTGGTGGGCTAGCATGTATATATATATATAAAATGTAATATATAATGTGTGCATATATATAATATAAATATATGTATATATATATGTATATACCAGAACAACGTGCTGGTGAACATTTAAGAACAGGAACTCTCAATAAAAGTACATATGACAAACTTTTAGACAATCTTTTGTATTAATAGCAGTTAGGTGGTGCAGTGGATAGAACATAGAACTCAAGAAGACCTGAGTTGAAATCCAATCTCAGATATTTTCTAGCTGTTAAACCTTGTACAAGTCACTTCATCCTATTTGACTCAGTTTCCTCATTGATAAAATGAGTGGGAGAAGGAAATGACAAACCAGTTCAGTATCTTTGCCAAAAAAAAAAAAAAACCTGCAAAAAAAAAATGGAGAACCAGACATAACTGAGGAATGACTGAACAATAACAATGAACATATTATCCATCACTTTCTTAAATGTAGATGATCAAAACAATCAATAAAACCCTGTTTATTGCATTTACCAATTTTCAAGGTGTGTTCACACACACTGAAGAGTATAAGCCTTTATCCCTAGGAAAAATACATACATAGATGCATATATATGCATATTATATATATATATACGTATATATTCTTTCTATGATTTTAAAATTACTTCTTTGTCCTGATTTGCTTTCTTTTATCATATCACATATGTTCAATTGTGCTTGTCTTAGTTTCTTCATCAATAAAATGAACTGGAAAAAAATGGAGAATAGAATTGGATATATATGTGAGAATCAGGATTCAAACTCCAGTCTCATTATTCTACATCTCACAGTCTTTTCACCACTGAGTCCCTTGGCAAGACTCTAGAATATCATGAAAAGAATTGTTTCAGCAGGTATTTCTTATTTTTTTAAAGTGATATAGTCATCTGGTCTCAATGACCAGGTAGGGATTTGTTCGGGGGTCATTATAAATGTCCAGCTCAGTTTGGTCAAGAGACATCCCTTGGATGCCTTCATTGTAAAATCCATATAACAAGGTGAATCTGCAATGTATCATCTGAAAAAAGTCCTCTAAATTACAGTACTGAGAGAGATGTCACAGCTCTGAAACACAAGCAGCAGTCCCCTCACCAGGTTGTTGATATGTTTGTGGAAGTTAAATCTCTACATATGGGCTGATAGTGCTGGTGAAAACTGAACTATCAATAACCTCAAGTTTGTCTTGTTACGACATAGATATAAGCCATCACAACACAGAAAAACAACACATGCGCCTTTTACTTACTTTTTAGTTCCTCTGTATTTTATTTAGGATAGATAGTTGTGTGTTCGTCCTTCATTGCTGGAGAAGACCATGCCATCAGAGAAATAATGACATGACTTGTACTTGACTTTGTTGTGAGTGAGGGAGGGCTGTGCAGGTCACCAGCCTCACTTCTCCTCCAGAGCCATCTGAGTCCAGTGACCAGATATTCATCAGGATGACTGGAGGATAGATAGGTAACAAATAGAGCAAAGAAGTAATGGAAGTCTCTTCAAATTTCAATCCCAGGACAGGCACAACAGTAGCTATAAGTCTTGCTTTGGTAAATTTGCAGGGTATAATAAGATTCCAGGCGGAATTTAATTGCTTATAGATAGAAAATACCTGAGTAAATTTACATTGCTGGTAGTTGTCTGACTCCAATAATATCTTTCTCTTATCTCCAAAAAAACTTCACAGGAGTCATTTAGGTTAAGTGATTTGCCCAAAATCAGGCAGTCAGAATGTGGCACAGGGAGGACTTGAACCCAGTACTTCCTGATTTCAAGGCCAACTTGCTTTCCATTATACAATATTTTATTATTATTAGCATCATCATCATCATCACCGCAATAAATCTTATCTAGCCCTTTTCAGAGCTGCTCATGTACCTTTAGTGTCCAACTCGCACCTGGATCCAAGAAGCTGTAGTATATACAAAGACTAAAACCCCGGTAAAACTGTTTCAGCAGACAGGTCACATCAAAACCTTCAGTGAATTACAGGAATGTCTACCCCAGGCATTTGAAGACCTCCCCACTCCAACAGAATGGGAAGAAGAGAGCAGTTTGCCCCAAAGACCATGAAAGCAGCTGAAGCAGCAACTGTGGAGTGCTTAGAATTTAGACATGGAAGACACTGAGGTCACCCACTGCAACCCAGGACATTGCCAGTCATTCTGATTTCTGTCTTGCCACTGGACTTTTATGACTCTGGAGGAGAGAGTGAGGCTAATGATCTTGTGCAACTATGCCCAAGTCAAGTTCATTGGCAAGTGAAGATATCACCCCATGAAGTCATTAGTGCTCTTGGAAAAGGAAGGACAAACAACCCTGAGTATCAAAATGCTTAAGGGAACAGCATACTTTTATTCTTGAAAAACCACCCTGAGTTAACCTCCCCTAAAATCACTGCTGCTGATTACTATAAGAAAAATATTAAAATGGAACAATAGACTCTGAATCTTACAACTGTAAGAGAC
Organism: Notamacropus eugenii; assembly: GCF_028372415.1. Classification (NCBI taxonomy): domain Eukaryota; kingdom Metazoa; phylum Chordata; class Mammalia; order Diprotodontia; family Macropodidae; genus Notamacropus; species Notamacropus eugenii. Next base: position 308,518,097 of record NC_092877.1, read on the forward strand.
AAGAATTCACTTACTTATTTTGATGATAAATGAACTGAGGTACTTACAGGCATACACAACAGACGTGTAGATGGTACCTTATATAAAGATTCATAGGATTATAGATTTAAAGCTAGATGACACCACTGAATTCACCTATTCTCTCCATTTGACAAATGTGGAAACTGAGGACGAGAGAGATTAAGTTACATGGTCAGATGTCTCACAGTTAACTGAGGTTTTACAGTACCAGTCTAACGCTGCACCCAAGCTTGACATTGTGATGTACCAAGCACTGTGGTGGGTATTGAGTATACAAGGACAAAAAGACGAAACTACACCTTTTTCTAGTGAGCTGCAAATCTCTTCTCAGGCTCTTCTACCTGCTCCAAATATATTTTTCCTCCTTTATTATCTTCTTTTATACCCTAAAAAAGGATTCTATCTCTATAGCTTCCAATAAAGATGATGTATGTGTGGATTAGGTTAATGATATTTGATATACAAGTGTGACATGGCCTCTGACATATACTTGACAAATAAATGAGGTCTACACAAAATACTATCCAACACAAACATTTAATTTTCTTCAAGAAGGAAAAGGAAAAGGCAGCAGGACTTGGCTGATGTCTTTCTCAGTTACAGTCTATCTCTATAGTCCCACTTCTTTTGAAGAAAGGCACCTTCAAGGAAAGAGAGTTTCAGGTGGAGCACAGAAAGGTACATAACTTGTACTTTGGGACAATCCACTCAATCAAAATGGCACCTTCTCATTCACTTTATACCAAGTGTTAAATACCATGTATACTCAATATTCAATATTCAGTAATCTATACAAGGATCAAGACAAACTGAAATCCTTATCAAACAGTGCCCCCAAGTACTACAGAATTTTTGTTACAATTTATTGGTCATCATTCAAGAATATGTAATATTGTAGTAAATGTGACAGACAAGCTATTCTATAGTGAGCAATTATAATGGTACTCCTCTCTCTCTCTCTCTCTCTCTCTCTCTCTCTCTCTCTCTCTCTCTCTCTCTCTCTCTCTCACACACACACACACATACACACACACACACACACACAAACACACACACAGTACTTTTAACAGTATCTTCCCACATAGAGGAACTAGGGAGAATCTTGATGATTTGTAATGAGAGTGACTTGGAAAAAAAAAACCCCAAACCTTGCAGTATGTGTACACATTTCATGGTGGTTTCTAGTCTGCTAACCGCCTAGTTAAGAGGAGTCTCTTCAATTAGCCAGAATTGGGAGTGTCTACAAATGGCAGTAGTGACAAGAGTCTTGGTGATTCATTCTTTTTGGCTTCTTTATGTGATTCTTTTGCTACTGGAAGCCTGTGAGAGATATTACTATAAGGGAAGGGGTCTTGGGCGCTATCCAACAAGGCCTAAATGTAGCCCCATGAATCCAGCCTTAGTACTTCGTTTCTGTGTTTGCTTTTTTAAATTTCAGACGAAAGTATTGGTTTTGATGATCTTATGATTTTTGAATAATCAGAAAAATAAATCCCTAGTGCCCCAAAGTCCTGGTGCCAACTCAATATTAGTGCCCAAAGGAGCAAGGAGTGGCCTTTGGGACCCAGCTCAGCTTTAGCTGAAATGAATTTGGTAGTCAGGTTGTATCTAGATGTGAACTTGGTGGCATCAATGTTATATAGAAAATGAGCTAAGTTTGAGACTGCTTTCCTCAGAAATCAAATTGTAATATAGTACAACGCCCCCCTCGCTTTGGGATAGAAATATTTATACTTGTGTTTCATCTTTCCTCTTTGAAGAAAATATCCCTTTATAAAATCTAATGGATGGTAAGAAGATAAATAGCATTGGGGTGCTACTAAATGGTGTTTAACAGTAGAAAAGGAAAATAGCCAGTACAGGGTTAAGCCAATAGCATTAGAGGAAAGACTCCCCACCTCCCAATAACCCTTCAGAAAAGTTTAGAACCTGTGTGGCAAATGTAGGGGCCTGGCTCCAAAACAGTGAAATTAGAGCATACCATTGATACATGAGCTAGATACACAGCTTTGGCCATCCTACCATAGCAAAAGAGGCATGGCATTTTGTTAAGGGAAGAAAGGACAAATATGTACAATGCAACAAGGTGTAATGGGAAGAACAATGAGTTTATAATCAAAAGAAATGAGTTCAAGTGCCAGCTCTACCAATTAAAATGTATGACTGAGCCAAATATCTAAACTTTCTGACCTTTGAAGTCCTCATTATAAAATGAGTATAAAAATGCATGGACTACCTACTTTCCAGGGTTCTTGTAAATATCAAAATAAGATAATATACATATTGAATTAATGTAGGTAATCCTGAATGTAAGCTGGGTCCACTATATGTAAAAGTTCATTGAAAAGAAAGAAAAGCAATATTTGAATAAGCACATATAAATACATTATAAGTCACACTCAGGTTTTATTCAGGCCAGTTTTTCTGACAGTATGGGAAATATAAAATTTGTAGTTCAATTCTCTTCAAGAAATACATCAAGAGTTTAGTGCAGGTGAGGTGCTGTGAGAGGGGTTAGACATACAAAGATAAAAACTTTTTTAAAAAAGTCCTTGATTTCAAAGAGTTTGCGCATCACTAGGGTAACAGGCTAGGTAGAAGGTTGGTATGGAAATTCCACATGCATATAAAGAAAGAGAAAGTAATTTCAGGAGAGAGAAAGCACTAACAACTGGATGGATGGAGAAGTATCACTTGATCTGAGCTCAAAAAGAAGCCAGAGGTCAAGCAGAGCAAAGACTGAGAAAAGCCCTTGTGATTCAGCAGTTGAGAGATCATTGGGCACCTTGGAGAGCGCATTGTGAGTAAAGAGGAGTATGAGAAACACTTTGTTCTCTAAAGTACAATGTGAATTGGAGTTTTTAATTGCATTTCACAATGATGGTGCTGATAATAGCAAATAAGGTGAATCAGAAATGTCAGCTGGCAATTGTAAAACAACAGAACTGCAATCCACAAAAATCACTGCAATGCAAACTTTCAGAACAAAGAGAGATGGTTGAGAAGTCTGTCAGCAATACTTCACACATGTAAAAATATCACCACTAAAAACTGGGCATCACAAATAGAAAAACTGCTACAGATGGGTCTGTCTTATTTCAAACACAGTAAAGCCCTAGGGTATATGTGAGAAGAGAGTAATAATTTTTATTTAGGATTTAATTATATTATTTTCTTTGATCCTAACAATATCCCTGTGGGGTAGATATTAATATTTTCCCTATTTTGTGGATAAGGCAATTGAAGCTGAGAAGGCTCATGTGTTTTTCCAGGATCATGTAGCAAGTAAGAATCTGAGGCAGGATTTTAACTTAGTTCTTCCTGACTCCAATTTCAAAATTCTGACTTTTACATAGTTACACTAGGGCTTCAGGATATTTTAAACCTGAGTTATGGCAGAAGAAAAAATGAACAAGGTAAATTACAAATGGAAGAAATTTCTACACTTTTGTGAGTTGAGAAGAATTAAAGTTTTCTTCTTTCCTACCATGTGCTTTAGTCTATAGATACCTGTGTGTATGTGTATTTGTGTGGGGGACAGGGGAGTTACTAGATGTAAGTGTGTTTAAACTTGATAGGGATGAAATGGAAAAACAATATTTCTTCCAGCTCTGCTTTATTAATCTTACTATGATCCAGAAATATCTTCTTATTTCCATTCATTTAATTTTCTCTAAATCTGATGATTTTAATAAACATTTTCTAATTACTCCTTTACCTCAACAAAATTGAACTTTACTTTAAAACTAGTTTTTGAAACTTTCTATGTAGAATTTTGGAAAGAAATCTAGTATTTTACCTTCTAGGTCCATTTTGTGTAGCTAAACTAATTAGGGAAAAACATTAACTTTGCGTTATGATGAGAATGAGTCCTCTTTCAAAGTGAGTTGATGATTTGCTTACTAAAGTTAAGGAAAGATAACATTTCTAAAAATGGTAAATCTAATTTTACTCACCTGGAATTCCAGTGATGAACCAGAGGGCTCATTGTTCAAAAAGCATCTATGCTTTTTAGACCAAGTCCTAGTTATATATTAGTCAGTACGCCAAGCTGTGGGGATACAAAGAAAGGCAAAAACAGTCTCTTACCTCAAGCAGCTCATGTTCTAATAAGGCAAACAACTTATAAATAATTAGATGCAAATAAGATCTATAGAGGAGTAGATGGGTTGTAATCTCAAAGAAGAAGGTAAGGGAACCAGGAAAGGCCTTCTCTTTAGGGGGATATTTGAGCTGAGTCCTGAAAGAAGTCAAGGAAACTATACAGTAATTTCAGGGTGGGAGAAAATTCCAAATGTGAGGGATAACTAATACAAAGATAGAAATGGGAGAAGGAATGTAGCAGCAAATATAGCAGTGTAGCTGAATTGTATAGTATGTGGAGCAAAGGGTAAAAAGTTTGGAAAGATAGGAAGACGAGAGCTTATGAAGAGCTTCATAGGACAGAGGACTTTTCTTTTGATCCTGAAAATAATAGAGGGAATTGGCATTTTTGAGTAAGAAGGAACATGGGCAGACCAATGCTTTAAGAAATTATTTGAACAACTGAGTGAAGGATAGATTTACTTGATGGGAGTCTTGAAGTATGGCAAATTTTTAGAAGGCTGTTGCAATATTCTTGGGGTGATATGGGCTTGAAATCAGGCAGTGATTGTGTGAGGGGAGAGAAGGCAATATAAACCAGGGATGTTTTGAAGGTAGAAACACCATGATTTAGTCATAGATTGGATATGTGAGGTGAGTGTAAATGAGGAGCTATGGTGATATTGAGGCTGTAAGCCTGGGTAACTGGGAGGATGATAGTGTCTCCCAAAAGGCACACTGTGACTGGTAGAAGAGAAAGGGAGTGCCTCTCTTTCCCCAAAGTCTCCCTTTTGCCTAGTAGACTTGTTAAAATGCCTACTTCCTAGGAATTTTAAAATATTGATGAGAACGGTCTCTATGCCTAGAAAGGGAATTCTTGATTAAAAACAGAGAAAAGGGCAGGCAAATTTTTGCAGATTATTCTTACAATAAATGCCATTTTTACAGTCACACAACTGACTTTGAGAATAGATTTATAACATCATACTTTTTATTGTTAATTACCAAAAAAAAGCAAAACACAGCTTTAAGAATGCTACTCCAATAAAATGTATCCCATGTCATACTATTTTTCAAGATACCTTGATAAATTCAATCACAGAAATAATTTTATTTGATAATTCTCTTCTTAATATCAAGTCATGAATAAAACAAGGACATATATGCTCAACAAAGGTTTTTCTTAATGTAGTAGATGTACTGTAAAAAGTTAAGTAAAAGACCTATTCTCCAAATATATGCTACTGTTTGTGGTTGACTTTGCATATATGCTACTGATGTCTATCCCAGTGCATACTCAAATGAACTTGAATGTAAGGAAAAGGGCACCAAACTGAGAGTAGGAAGGTCTGGTCTGATTCTACCTCTTCTATGTACTACCTGTATGACACTGAATAAGTTTAACCTTTCTGAGCCTTACTTTTCTCATATGTAAAGAAAAGACATTGGACTAGATCAAGGATTGGCAAATGATATGCTGGCACCCAAATCCAATTGGTGCCTGTTAGACACAGGCTAAGAAATGTTTTTTTTAACTTTTTAAAATACAATAAGATTTTAAAATATATATTAAAACATCATTCCTAGTTTATGGACTGAAACAAAAGGTGATTGACCATATTTAGCCCTAGTTTGCTGACTCCTGTACTGAGAGATCTTTAATATCACAGAATTAAAGTTCTACTGCTAGAAAGTTATCCATTTCAACTCCATCATTTTAGAGATGAAGTAACTGAGGCCGAGGAGGTTAAAGAATTGCCCCAGGTCACACATACAGTAAGCACAGAAGCTGGGATTTTATCCTAGGTCATTTCACTCAGAGCCAATGGTATTGCTACTTGACTATGCTAACCTGTACAATACTATAATCTTCAATAATAACAATAATAATAACTCACATGAAGAAATAGTTTAAGTATTATAATGTGCTTTTCTTAATAAAATCCCTGTGAAGCAGATATGTTCATGGTCACTTGAAGCAGTTTGGAGTTATAGTCCATACAATGAAAATCAATTAGATGAATAATGCATATTCCCCATATTAAGAATTTCATTTGAATATATAGTGCATTGAGTTAGTTCATTAGTATGTCTATCTTGGATAGGCTAAAATTGGAGTAGGAGGAAGAAAGAAACTCATTATATTTAGGAAATGGGGTAATAACTTTGAGACTCCACCTTGCGTCTGCTATGCTGCCTGGTTTCAACTCAGTGGGCCAAAGTACCCTTGTCAAGATAAACTCATGACTTCTAAATTCACCAGCACCTTCCTCAGCCTACTCTCCCCGCTGTGGAGGGCGGAATGGTAGTGCCAAAGTCATCCCAGTGTCTTCCTTTCCACTCCTCCCCACCCCAACCACAACACTGCTGCCAACTTTCCTGCCTCCTTTTGTGTTCCATGTCCCCCTTTAGGTTGTAAGCTCACTGAGGGCATAGACTTCCTTTATACCTATTGTATAGCCAGTGCTTAGCGTAGTGTCTGGTATGTCACAAGTGCATAATAAAGGTTTAGTAAATTGATTTTTTAAGACTTCAAAGCAACACAAAGCTCCACATTTTGACCACCATTTTCTATATTCACAAAGCATTTATTAAGCATCTACAATGTGCCAGTCATGATATTAGGCATTGAATATGCAAAATCTAAAATTGAAAAAAAAATAACTTACCTCATAGAACTTATATCTGAAGATCAGGAATAATGAACAACATATATGCAAATATGTAAATACAAAAGAAATCCAAATAATGTTAGAGATTGGGGTGGGTGATAAGTGTTATCAGTATGGAGGATTGGAAAAAAAATGCATGTATAGGGTAGAACTTGAGTTGAATTTTGAATGTAGGAAGCAATTCCAAGAGATGCAGGTATGGTGATTAAAAAGGTTTTAGAAACATAATTTCTGGGTAATTTGTTATTGTATTGATAAAGCCAGCACATTTATTAACAAAAGGATGTCATTTGGTGTTCTCAGACCAAAACAATCATGGCAGAGGGCTCAGTTTTTATATCCTTTGAAGATGGTGTTTCCCAGGGTGGGAATAAATCTTGCTTCATTAACAATTAATGAGAAAATGAGTATTACAGTGAGGGGCTGAGAGTGACATCATGTCACCCTTGGACAGAGAGACTGTCTCTATCCTAAGAACACCCCCAACCTTGGACAACCTATTCAAAGAATTTATGTCCCACCCAAGTCTAAGCAGAACACAATGCCTACTCTACCTGGATGAGTTCTGAACAAGGAAGTTAGCCCAATCTCATTATCAACGATGTCCTTCAAGAGACTGAATTTTTTAAAATCAAGACTTTAGTTCTGAATCTCCCCAAATCATTGGTTATTAATAATCATTTCTCTTACAGGTGAACATATAGACATGGGGACAGGATAATCTTTACAGAGGCATAGACACAGATGGAATTTGCACAGGAAAGAGCAAGCAAAAAGTTTAGTTGAAATATAGAATGCACAACAAGGATCAATGGAAGAAAAGTCAGAATGATTAGATCCTGATTGTAAAACCTTCCTATGCCAGTCTCTAAAGGGAACCATCCAAGGCAGCTAGGTGGCATGATAGTGCACTTGTCCTGGGGTCAGAAAATCTGAGTTCAGTTCTGGCCTCAAACACTTACTAGCTGTACAACCCTGGGCAAGTCACATAACTTAGTGTGCCTCCATTCCCTCTTCTGCAAAATGGGGATAATAATAGTACCTAACTTCCAGAGTTGTTGTGAGGATCAAATGAGATATTTGCAAAGTACTTAGCACAGTGCTTGGCACATAGTAGATAATTAGTTGCTGTTACCTTTCCTCTGAAGTTTATTGAGCAGAAAGTAGCATGGCTGTACCTATGCTACAGATATATCAATTTGCCTACTGTGCATTAAATGGGTTGAAGATGAGAAAGCCTGGAATCAGAAAGACCTGTTAGAAAACTATTACAGTTTCTCAGGTGGGAAGTAATGAACTAAGATTGTGAACTAGAATGGTGACTTTGTGAGTGAAGATGAAGAGACTGAGACAAGAAATATTATGAATAAAGGATCAAGACAACAGCATTTGATTGTAAACGAGTGGTAAGGAAGGGGGAAAGAATAAAGGATTACTGATTTAGTAAACATGATTGATGGAAAGAGTATTGGGAAACTCAGTAAAAAATAGAGAAATTAGAATGGATGTGGATAGCACAAGAAAAGTAGATTCTGTTTGGGACATGCTGAATTTAGTGTGAGACCAGAGTTGAAAAGAAAGAGAAATGAATTTTGTGATCTTGGTGATAATACAGGGCTCCCAATCAGAGAACACCACAGTCTCAAAAGGCTATATGTAAATATGATAACAAAGATAGGCTACCTACAGAAAGCAACGTAAAAGACATCACCAAAGACATATAAGCCCAGAAAAACAGACCAGGCATTTGTGAGAACAAGGAATAAAGTGTTTCATCCATGAGAAATTAAAACAAAAACAATGACCTGAAGAAGGCCTCCATCACGTAGGGTGCCCTCTTTGTACGACATCAGAAAGGACATAGAGAGGAATCATGCAGGATGAGAAGGCATGGATGAATCACAATCTGTACCAGTGGAGGGAGAGTTCCTGTGCAAGAAATTACACCACTACCAGAGATGTAATTAGATGGCATTATATGATCATTTTTTTCCCCACAAGATTTTCACTGACAGTAATAGCTATTCTCATTTAAATCACACCTTAAAGTCTACAAAACACTTTTTTCACACCAACACTTTGGAGAAGATAATGTGCATATTAATCCCATCATTTTATAGATGAGGAAATGGAGGCTCAGTGAGTGACTGCCAAACAGTGTCAGAGCCAGGATTCAAAACCAGGTTGTCTGACCTCAAAATCCTTTAAATTTCCTTTAAATCTTGATGATTTAAGATACTTTGACCCTCCCTCCTGGAAACTCTGCATTCATGTTATAAAACCTGCATGAAGTTCTTTTTATATTTGTTACAACAAATGTTAGAAATGGGGAGAAAATTATGGTGATTATGATTCTTTAGAAAAGCAAGACTTTGTGTTCTCTTAAAGGACAAATGGCATCACACAAAAACTTGAAGGCAAGGTTCTACTGTAATGTCTCAGCCTGCTTTGAGTTCTTCTTGCAACCGGTATTACATACTTCAAGATTTTTCTTGAAAGCTTGATGAAATTCTGATAAGTAGATGTGTTTTGCCCTCTCACATCATTTCCAATTGGTGACCTTGAAAACCTATTGTCAGCTCCTATAGCTCATTCTCCCTGGAGTCTGGTTACATTTGATTGAATTCTGACTACAAGAGGTCTTTTCCTATTGTGCCAAGGTACTGGGGGGACATTTGTGGACAAGTATGTACTCTGGCCCCAAGGAAAATCTTTGAATTATGGATATCAATCTTCCTACCCTTTAGTGAATATTCCCAAATACTTTTGTATGAGACGTGAGGGAATGTTTATCCACCTGATTCCCCTTCCCTCAGTACTCACATAAACATAAAATTAATGTGGACTGAGATTATAAAAATTATTTTATTTGTTTTCAGTTTTCTACAATCGCTTCCATATATCTTAGATTTTTTTTCCCTCTCTCCCCCCACTCCCTCCTTGAGATGGTGTGTAATCTTATATAGATTCTAAACATGCATTCCTGTTAAATACATTTTCAGCTTGGTTATGTTGCATAGAAGAATTAAAGTGATTGGGAGAAACCATAAAACAAAACAAAACATAACACAAGAGAAAATGGTCTGTTTCATTTTGCAATCCAGTTCCATAGTTCTTTCTCTGGATGTGGAAGGCATTTTGCCTCAAGAGTCCATTGGAAATGTTTTAGGTCCTTGCATTGCAGTGCACCAGAAAAATTCCTTGCACACCGTGGTTGTTGTTGTGTACAAAATTCTCCTGGTTCTGCTCCTTCCACTCAGCAACAGTACATATAAGTTCTTCTAGACCTCCCTGAAGTCTTCCTGTTCATCATTTCTTAAAGCACAATAGTTTCCATTACATTCATATACCACAACTTGTTCAACCATTCCCCTATTGATGGGTATCCCCTTGATTTCTAGTTCTTGCCCTCTACAAAAAGAGCTGCTATAAATATATATGTATGTATGGGACCCTGTCCCATTTTTATGATCTCTTTGGGATATAGTCCTAGAAGCAATATTGCTGGGTCAAAGAGTATGCACATTTTTGTAGCCCTTTGGGCATAGTTCCAAATTGCTCTCCAGAATGGTTGGATCAGCTCACAGCTCCACCAACAATGAATTAGTGTTCCAACTGTCTCACATCTTCTCCAACATTTATCATCTTTTTGTTTTGCCATGTTAGCCAGTCTGATAGGTATGATATGGTACCTCAGAATTCTTTTGATTTTCATCTCTCTAATCAATAGGAATTTAGAGCATTTTTTCATATGACTATAGATAGTTTTAATTTCTTCCTCTGAAAACTGCCTGTTCATATCCTTTGACCATAGACTGAGATTTTGACTAGGTAAAAAGTTTCACAGCTTGGAAGTCAGTCTGGACCCAAATTTCACTGATCCAAAAGGTTTCATGTCAAGTGTTTAGCTCAACTATAATGATGAAAATATTACTTGAGCCTCCATCTAGTACAACTTTTCATTAGTAAACAATATTAGATTTGAACTTCCAGGAGCCAAGATGGTGGAGTGATCAGTAAATGTTTTCTCCCTGCCCCCCTTGTTGACTTTGAAAAACCCAGAGAATATTTCCTCAGGAAAAGTCCTGGAACAGTGGGATCAGTAGAAGGGCTAAATGGTCTCTTAGACCATGAGGCTAGGAAAATTGCAAAGGGGGGGGGGGGGTGTCTCTTTTGCTGTGACTGAAGCGGGCCCAGTGCAAGACCAGTTCTGTCCCAGACAGCCCCACCTCAGCAGACCAGGAGGTGATCCTGAGCCTTAGGGGAGTGGAGCCCACAATCGCCAACACCAGGACCCCAGGAGTCCCTCAGCACCCCAGGGGATTCAGAAAGACACTAGCACATATGGGGTTCAATAACTGCTGAACTTGCTTATTCTGTAGCTCAGCAGAGACCTCTTGTGGCCACACTACCCCTCCCCCACACTTAACACAGTTAGCTCCAATGTAACTCTGGGGAAACCCAGAAAGACTTCACTTGGTCTCTGCTTTGGCACATCAGCCAGCTAAGCACCAGGTAAGCTGCAGCCTTTTAGCTTCTAGCTGAAAGAATCAGAGATCACAATGCACAAAGTCTCAATATCTAAGCACAAGAACCGTGAGACAGAGCCCCCTGTGCCCTAGAAGCAGAGATCCACTTCAAGTACCAGGAAAAGCGTGATCTTCATGAGCAAGAAGCAAACCAGAAAAGACCATAAAATCTTTCTGTGGGGACAAGGACCAAAACACAAATACAAAAGAAGTCAGGATTGAGACTGTACTCCCATCTGAAACTTGAGAAGTTAATATAAACTGGTCTCAAGACAAAAGAGCATTCTTGGAAGAGGTCAAGAAGGATTTTCAAAGCCAAATTAGAGAAGTAGAAGAAAAACTGGTCAATAATTTTAAAAACATGAAAAAAGAATTAACTGAAGAGAACAGATGCTTTAAAAGGAAAAACTGAACAAATGGAAATGGAAGTACAAAACTTGAGTGGAGAAAATAACTCCTTAAAAGGAACAACTGGACAACAGGAAAAGGAGATGCAAAAGTTAACGGAAGAAAACAATTTATTAAATATTAGAACTGGGCAAGTAGAAGCTAACAATTCTATGAGACATCAAGAATCAGTCAAACAGAATCTAAAGAATTAAAAAAATAAAAAAAAATGTAAAATATCTCATTGGAGAAAACAACTGACCTGGAAAATAGGTCCAGAAGAGAAAATCTAAGAATTATTGGCCTATCAGAAAGCCATGATAAAGAAAAAAAGAGCCTGGACAATACCTTCCTAGAAATCATCAAGGAAAACTGCCCAGAAGTCCTAGATTCAGAGGTCAAAATAGTCATCGAAAGAATCCACCATTCATCTCCTCAAAGGGATCCCAAAGGACATAGGATATAAGAAAGGATATAGGAAACACCAAGGAATATCATTGCCAAATTCCAGAACTATCAAGTGAAGGAGGAAATACTGCAGGCAGTCACAAAGAAACAATTCAAATATCAAGGAGCTACAGTCAGGATCACATAGGACCTTGCAGTTTCTACACTGAAAGATCTGTAAGACAAAGGGGCTGGGACTACAACCAAGGATCAATTACCCAGCAAAACTGAACATAATATTTCAGACAAGGAGATGGACATTCAATGAAATAAGAGATTTTCAGACCTTCCTAATGAAAAGGCCAGAACTCAATAAAAAATTTTATCTTCAAACACAAGTCTCAAGAGAAGCTTAAAAAAGTAAACAGAAAAATAAAAACATCATTCAATATGGGCAAACTGTGTACATCCACATAAGGGAAAATGATAATTGTGAACCTTGAGAATTGTATGCTTATTATGATATTTAAAGGGAGCGAGTGGGTAAAAATTAAATTATATGCTGATAAAAATGTGATTTAAGGGTGTGAAGGGATTGTAATGGGAGTTGTGGAAAGGAGGAGGCAGAGAATGGTAAATTACATCACAAAAAGAAGTGCACAAACATAATACGTAGAAGGAAAGAGGGGAGAGAGATGAGCATTCTTTGAGATTCACTCTTATCTGATTTGGTTGAAGGAGGGAACAACAAACTCAGTTAAGTATAGAAATCTAACTATCTCTGTAGACAGTAGGAAGGGAAAGGGGAAAGAAATGGGAGGGGAGGCTAAAAGGGAGGGAACACATAGTAAGGGAAAAGGGCAGTAAAAGGGAGAGGGGCTGAAAGAAGGGAGGGAAGACTGAGGGAGGCAGCGGTCAAAAATTAAAATTCTGTTGTGGAGGAGAAGGGTGAAGGGAGAACTACAATAATAAATGAGGCAGGGGAAAAGAGGATGGAAGGAAAGACACAGATAGTAACCATAACTGTGAATGTGAATGGGATGAACTCTCCCATAAAACAGAGGTGGATAGCAGAATGGATTAAAAAGCATAATCCAACAATATGTTGTTTTCAAGAAACACATTTAAAACAGTGGGATACACACAGGATAAAGGTAAAAGGTTGGAGCAGAATATATTGTGCGTCAGCTGATGTAAATAAAAGCAGAGGTAGCAATCCTAATCTCACAAAGCAAAAGCAGAAATCTATCTAATCAAAAGAGATAAGGAAGGAAACTATATCCTGCTAAAAGGTACCATAGATGATGAAGAAATATCAGTACTAACCATATATGCTCCAAGTGGTATAGTATCCAATTCTTAGAGGAGAAGTTAAGGGAGTTACAGGAAGAAATGGACAGCAAAACTATACTAGTGGAAGACCTCAGCCTCCCCCTTTCTGAACTTGATTAATCAAATCTCAAAATAAACAAGAAAGAAGTTAAGGAGGTGAATAAAACTCTTGATAAGGTAGATATGATAGACCTCTGGAGAAAACTGAATGGGGATAGAAAGGAGGATACTTTTTTCTCATGGTACATGGCACATATACAAAAATTGACCATGTGCTCAGGCATAAAAACCTCACAATCCAGTGCAGAAAGGCAGAGATAGTCAATGCATCCTTCTCAGATCACAATGCAATAAAAATTATATGTAATCAAAGACATGGAAAAATAAACCGCAAATTAATTGGAAACTAAATAATCTAATCCTAAAAAATGAGTGGGTCAAACAACAAATCATAGAAATAACCAATAACTTCATTCCAGAGAATGACTATAATGAGACAACCTACCAAATCTTATAAGATACTGCAAAAGCAACTTTAGTGGAAGTTTTATGCCATTGAATGCCTACCTGAACAAAACAGAGAAAGAGGAGATCAATGAATTGGGCATACAGCTGAAAAAACTCAAAAAGAACAAATTGAAAATCTCCAATCAAATATCAAATTAGAAATACTGAAAACCAAAGGAGAGATTAATAAATTGAAATTAAGAAAACTATTGGACTAATAAGTAAAACTAAGAGCTGGTTTTATGAAAAAACAATGAAATTGATAAACCTTTGGTCAATTTGATTAAAAAAAGAAAGAAGAAAACCATATTACCAATATCATAAATGAAAGGAGTGAACTCACCTCCAATGAGGAGGAAATTACAACAATCATTAGAAATTACTTTGCCCAACTGTATACTCATAAATTTGACAATCTAAATGAGATGGATGAATATTTTAAAAATATATACATTGCCCAGATTAACAAAAGAGGAAGTTGAATACTTAAATAATCCCATCTCAGAAAAAGAAATTGAATGAACCATCAATGAACTCCACAGGAAAAAATCTCCAGGGCCAAATGGATATACAAGTGAATTCTATCAAACATTTAAAGAACAGTTAATTCCAATACTACATAGACTATTTGAGAAAATTACTGAAAAAGACATACCAAATTCTTTTTATGATACAAATATGGTTCTGATATCTAAACCAGGAAGAGCCAAAACAGAGAAAGAAAATTATAGACCATTTCTCTAATGAATACAGATGCAAAAATTTTAAATAAAATATTGACAAAAAGAATACAGCAACTTATCATGAGAATGATACATTATGATTAGGTAGGATTTATACCAGGAATGCAGGGCTGGTTCAATACTGGGAAAACTATCAGCATTATTGATCGTATCAACAACAAAACTAACAGAAACCACATGATTATCTCAATAAATTCAGAAAAAGCTTTTGAAAAAAATACAACACCTGTTCCTGTTGAAAATGATGGAAAGCATAGGAATAAATGGAAAAGCAGTATCTATGTAAAACCATCTGCAACATTATATGCAATGGGGTTAAGCCAGATGAATTTCCAATAAGATCAGAGGTGAAACAAGGATGTCCATTATCACTACTGTTATTCAACATGGTGCTACAATAAGGTATGGTCTCCCACAAATTCCCATAACACTGGTGGAAAATGGAATAATCCATGAATAGTTCACTTGTATTGTTCTGAATAGAGGCAAAAGGGGTTGGAAAATACAAAATTTTTTTCGCTGCAGACTGGACATAAATCTGGGGCTTTGAATAACTAAACTGCTAATTATCCCTAGGTTTTCTTTTTAAGGTTAGTCTCACAAAAAAATTATTACTTTTCCTTTGAAGAAATCCCACCGGACCAAGATGGCTTTAGATGCCAGCAAAAAGCAGTTCTATGGCTTTGAAATAAGAAAGAAGCAATTTTGGAGACAGAAAAATAGAAACTATAGATTGGGATTAAAGCAACAGAAAAAGAAAATGTAGTACCTGTGCAACTGTCCTGGAATTCACCTTCTGCCAGAGCCCTCAAGGTATTACCCTTAGTCACGTTGTTCCCTTTCAACCTGGGCTCTTTATAGAGCCTTGAGTCTATTTTCCTCCTCTTGGTCTGTCTTTTCTTGGATCCTGGTGTAGATGCTGTCATTGTGATCCTGGAGAAATTGTTACAGTGCTGAAGAAAACATTCAAGTCCTCTAGATTCTTCAGAGTTCATGAGGGTTTTTTTTTTTCATCTAAGTATGAAGTAAAGGAAGCCCCCCAAAGCAAGGAGAATATAACATTTGTTTTTCTACCAAGACTGATGCCAAGACCTGAGGCTTTTCCTCTCAGTCAATGATTCGTTCTCAGGGGTTTAGTTGTAATTCTCTATCTTCTGCCAGTAACTCTAATTTTCAATTACATTTAACTTGATGGTTTTATATAAGCCAGAGAATGTGACCAAGACCCTCAGCCAATTCAAACAGACTTCCTGTTGTATATTAGGAAGTGTTCAGAACTTGTTCTCATTAGTGAACTCCCCAGCTTTATTCTCACCTAATAAATTTATCAGGACTAAGGTGGATGGGTCAGTTTCAACCTTGCCCTTAAACTTTGAACTGTCATTACGGTTGCTGATGTCAGCAAGACACAAATTGCCTAATATTACTCAAGGAGATACTGAAGCAGACTAGAAGGAGTGGGATAGAGCTTGTAACATGCTATAACACCCAGGTTATGGACAGGTAGGTGGTGCAGTGAATAAATAGAGTGCCAGACCTGAAATCAGGAAGACAGTTCAAATTCAGCCTCAGATACTACTAGCTGTGTGACCCTGAGTAAGTTACTTAACCCTTTTTGCCTCAGTTTCCTGATCTGTAAAATGAGCTAGAGAAGGAAATGGCAAATTACTCCAGTATCTTTGCCAAGAAAGTCCCAAATGGGGTCACAAAGAGTTAGGCATGACTGAAATCAAACCACAGCAACACCGAAGTTACTGGGAAGTCAAGACCTTTCTCCATATTTCTTACCATACCTTACACTCACAATCAAGTTTTTTCTTCCTTGAGAGTTCTCATGAAGGAATATTGGTGGAATTTGAAGTTCAAATAAAGAATGAGATTGCTTCTGCCTTTCTAAGCTGTTAAAACTTGACAAAGGACTAGTAGAGGAGGAAGACAGCAATTTCTTAATAGCATTTTGGTAGTGTTTTTAAGTTTTGGAGCAAGTTTATATTTACTTCCCTGTTTTATCCCAACAAAAACTGTTTTTTTGGTGGGACCAGAAGGGAGAGTTTGCAGGTGTTTTCACTTGCATTTGGTGCATGAGAAAGTTAAGGCCCAGGAAGGAAGGAAATAAAATAAGCATTTATTAAGTGTTATTATGTGCCACTCACTTTAATAAGGGTTTTACAAATATTATGTTATTTGATCTTTAAAACAGCTGTCAAACATGGCTGCTTTTACCATCTTCATTTTATGGTTGAGGAGACCAAGGCTGACAGAGGCTAATTGAGTTGTCCAAGGTCACACAGCTCTTAAAAGTCAGAATCTGAAATTGAACCCAGGGCTTCCTGACTCCAGGCTCAGCCCCTCATCCACAATGCAAAATGATTTAACTAAATTCTGATACTCACTGACAGATTATCTACCATCATGAAAATCACTTGACCCTTAGCCCTGTGCCTAATAGTATTTCCAACCTGTCATTTCTAAATTTCTAAAAGCATTTCTGAATTGTTTTTTTTCCTAATCTGGTTTTTTGAACATTCTATCTACCACTGTTCTCACTGAAAAACAAACCAGAAGATCCCATCTAGCGCTTAGTACACTTAGTGATCAAATAATATAATTTACAGAAAATGCTTTGAAAACCTTAAAGTACCATGTAAATATTGGCTATTATTATCATTAGTGTACCTTCCATAATGGATCTTATTGATTTTTCTTAGTGGATCTTGTTTTACTGAACTTTTATCATTTGTTGATTTAACTTGCAATCTTGGAATTAAAACAAAAACCAAGAAAATGTAAAAAACATGCCCTAGCATTAATATTTGCTCATTTGAGCAGGCCATATTGTAGTGCAGAAAGATTGTAAGTTTTCATTTCTTTTCATTTGGATTTGGATTTTGGATTTTTGGATTTTTTTTTTTAAATCAAGCATAATGTACAAGATAAAAGAAAATTTCAGATGGTTCAGTATATTCATTTATACATTAATTTAATCAAAAATATTTATTAGACATCCTCTGGTTTCATTGCATAGTGCTAAGTAGCAAGGGAGAGATAAATAAATTATACCTCCTCTTTCAGGGAGCTAACAAACTCATGGAAGGAGACAAGGTATGCACAAATAGAAGAAAAATGTAATCTGATGTATGCATAAGCATTTGATATTCATCTACTAATAAATGATTGTTGACTGGTAAAATGCTCTGAGATTAGGTGAAGGGGGAGCCACTTCTAGCTTCAGGGGACAGGGAAGACTTGATATATGGGTAGTTCTTGCTTTTTTGCTGCTTCAATGAAAAAAAATAAAAACCATAACAGTTTAAGCTCTGCAGTACATCTATCAAAACAAATAATATGATTTAAGTCTACCCTGTATTACTTTTCAAAAAGTTTTATTGCATATGAACTTAATTGAAAGAATTGGATAACGAGCCTAAAACTTCAAAGTTCAGTCTGACATTTTGACTTTACGTTGGGAATGGGGAATGCTATTAAACCAATTTCCCTAGGCATCTAATGATAACAGTAAGCTAATGTATTGGGACAGGGTAACCTTGAGACCGATTTTCTTACCGTGGGATAGTGTACAATGTTTACCCTGTGGCATTTTGGAGCTTTGCGAGCACTGACATGCAGCCAACTACTAATTATTTTTGACCTGGACAGTATAAAATCTGTAATCTCCACTCCTTTTGCATTGTTGAGCACAATTAGGGGTGATATGTGAGACAAAGGGAAAGGGTGTGATTTCTCTGGAACAATCTGACCTTTTAAAACGGGAAACTGTGAAAATGTGTTTAGGTCAATAAAGTAAGTAAAAATAATTCAAACATACATCTGTATCACTGAGAACTTAACTTTTCCCATTCCAAACCTTCCCTTAACAAGGGACACAACTTTAAATTTCCACACATCTTTGGCATTATATTGTCTCTACCCCCATTTAAAGGCCAGACTGCCTTCCTTTCTCTTTAATCTTTTGCATCAGAACTGTTGGGAGTAGACTTCAACAATTTGGACTTTGTAAACATGATCAAAGAATAACTCCAAGTCAGATGATAATTAATTTTCTTAATTTTTGTCCATTTTAGTCATCACTTTTCTTAATGAAACACAACTAGTCCTCTTTCCCTTGATCATCATTTTTCAATTTATAAAAAGTGACAGTAGTGTGATAGAGTCCTACAAATGAACTCATAAAGAAAATAGGAATACTTTGATCACATACAGTAGGATTGTAAGATTTGTGTTAGAACCAGTGTGTCATTTTCAAAATAGAGATAAGCACACAGTACCATTTGGACATATCAGCAGAATTTATCACATGAACCCCAGGGAAATTTTAAACTTGGAAATAGTAAGCTTTGACAGATTGTTCTCAGTGTTTTTTCTCTTTCAGTCTCTCTCACACTTGTGTCACTACAAGGAAGAGAGAAAGTGTAAACATAAGATGGAAAAATGTCTCTATGTTTTCTCTGACCCTCACTAAAATAGAAAAAAAAATCTTGTTCTATTCCTCTAAGAGTCAAAAATTCACAGAATCCTAGAGCTGAAAGAAAATTCAATGGTTATTTAGTGGAAATAATACATGAAAAGAATGCTTTCCTCAAAGTCCCCAAGAAGTGGTAAAAAATAAAAAACCATCTTTTGAAGACCTCCAATGAAAAAGAGTCTACCTCCTCAGACAGTCCATTACACTATTATATTTGCATATAACTTGATTTATTAGAATATTTTTTGCCTTTTGATCAAGTTAAAACCCGAATTTCTGAAACTTCCCCTTATTGCTCCTAATTCTTATCTCTAGGACCAACCAAGTTTCATTGCTCTTGCACATGACAACACAATTTATTTGAAGACAGCTTTCATTTCTACTTTTCCCTCCAACAAACAAAATTTTAAAAAGACTGAGTTTCTCAGTTTTTTCAACAGCTCTTTGGATTATGGCATGGTTTCCATTTCCCTCACTAAGCTACCATTTTCCTGCTGCTCTTCAAATTGCCAATTTCATTTCTGACACAGCAGCTGAATATAATCCTTCAGATGGTGATCAATCTTTCAGATGTTGATCATGGAATAGTACATGAGGCTATTATACCCCTTCATTT
The DNA here is from genome assembly GCF_028372415.1 of Notamacropus eugenii. Taxonomy (NCBI): domain Eukaryota; kingdom Metazoa; phylum Chordata; class Mammalia; order Diprotodontia; family Macropodidae; genus Notamacropus; species Notamacropus eugenii. The sequence continues at coordinate 308,537,857 of NC_092877.1, forward strand.
GGAAATTATTCTCCTTAATGTAACTTTAAGGTCAAAAGATCATTTGGGGGTGCCTCATGACTTTTATAACTCACATTGAGTTTATAATCCACTAAAACCACAGAATCTCAGATTCAGAAAAGAACTCAGAGTCCAACCCATGCATGACACTTCATATCATATATCAAAGTAAACTCCAAATGGACACATGACCTACATATTAAAGATAACATCTTAAACAAATGTTTATAGCAAGAATTACATTACTTTTCAGAACTGGGAAAGGGAAAGAGTTCAAGGAATAGGGAGGATAACAGAAAATAAAATGGATAATCAATTAATCAATAAGTATATATAATAATAGTATAATTTTAATTGTTAAAATTTTAAAACATTTACACAAACAAATTTAATGAAACTATTATTAGAAGGGAAATAGTTGAGAAAAAATTCATTACAATTTTTTTTTTGCTGACAAAGATCTCATTTACAAGATAAATAATGAATTGATTCATATTTAAAATAATAAGTACTGTTCCCCAACTGATAAATGTTCAAAGGATATGAACAGTCAGTTCTTAAGAGAAAAAAAAAATCAAGTTATTTGTAGCCATTTGAAAAACTGCTCCAAATCACTAATACTTAGGGAAATGCAAATTAAAGGAACTCCGTAATTCTCCCTTAGACCTGTCAGATTGGTAAAGTTGACAAAAGAGGAAAATGACAGATATTAGAGGAGCTGTTGGAAAATAAAAATACTGTTGGTGAGGTCATGAATTGGTCGAGTTACTCTTGGAAGGAATTTGGAACTATGCCTTAAAAGCTAAATGGTCATACCCTTTAACCCAGGCATACCAACACTATGACTATACTTCCAAAGAAATGAAATTTAAAAAAGGAAAAGCTCCTATAAGTACAAAAATATTTATAGCAACTGTGTGTGTGTGTGTATTGACAAAAAACTGGAAACTGATATGGTGCCTATCAATTGTGAAGGGCTTAACAAATTATGACATGTGAATATAATGGAATACAATTGCACTGAGAGAAGAGTTTCAGAGAAACTTGGCAAAACTTGCGTGAATTAAAGAAGAGAGCGATAAGCAGAATCAAAAGTATGACTTCTACAATAATAACAACAATGTAAAAATTGACAGTTTTGAAAGACTGAACTCTGAGATCAATGCAGTGATCAACCATGGTTCTAGAGGACCAATGATGAAACATTTTTTTGTTGTTGAGTCATTTCAGTTACGTCCAATGCTTCATGACCCCATTTTGGGGTTTTCCTGGCAAAGATACAGGAATGGTTTGCCATTTTCTTCTTCAGACAAAACATTCTACACACCTCCTCATAGAGAATTTATGGACTAAATATACATAATATGACTCATGGTTATGGATACAGTCAATACGATAATTTGTTTTTCATGACTATGCATATTTTTTAACAAGGGGGTTGTACTTCTTTTTCATTTTTCTTTCCAAAGAAAATGGTGGTAGAAAATGGAGAAGAAAAGAAATACTTGTTAATTAAGAAACTATATAAAATTGATAAGCATTCCATTGATGTCCTTTATCAACTCACCAATAAAATGTTTACAGCAGGCCCTGGAATGGTTCACTGGAGACCTGAATCATAATAGGTCACTTTGGGTCTGCCTATTCAATTAGTTTCAAATGCACAGTGTACTATTGTTCAATTTGTTCTACAAGAAATAAACAAGAAATGCCAGATGCTTTGCTAAAATTTAGATTAACCGTAAGCACAGCATTTTCCTAATGTATATCTTTAGCAATTCTGTCCAAAAAAGTAAACAAGAATTAATCTGAAAAGGCCTATTTTTGATAAAGTCATCTTAATTATTTCTGATTTCTGCCTCACCAACCACAAGGAAGCCTGCTTTGACCTGGACTCAATGTTAGATCTCTTTGATCACAGTAGAGATTACCTTTGGTAAATATGCATCTCCCTATATATTCCAAAATATATTTTTTAAATGAAATTAAACTTTGTGTTTTCCTTGACTTTTCTCATCAGCTTCAGCTTATTTTTTACCTTTAGCACTACTGACAGTATTCTTATTTTTTTTTTAATTTAACTTTTAACATTCATTTTCACAAAATTTTGGGTTACAAATTTTCTCCCCTTTTATCCCCTCCCCCCCCAAACACCAAGCATTCTAATTGCCCCTATGACCAATCTGCTTTCTCTTCTATCATCCCTCTCTGCCCTTGTCTCCGTCTTCTCTTTTGTCCTGTAGGGCCAGATAGCTTTCTATACCCTTTTACCTGTATTTCTTATTTTCTAGTGGTAAGAACATTACAGTTGATCCTAATACTTTGAGTTCCAACTTCTTTACCTCCCTCCCTCTCCACCCCTTCCCTTTGGAAGGCAAGCAATTCAATATAGGCCAAATCTGTGTAGTTTTGCAAATAACTTCCATAATAGTTGTGTTGTATAGGACTAACTATATTTCCCTCCATCCTATCCTGTCCCCCATTACTTCTATTCTCTTTTGATCCTATTCTTCCCCATGAGTGTTGACCTCGAATTGCATTCTCCTCCCCATGCCCTCCCTTCTGTCATCCCCCCCACCCTGCTTGTCCCCTTGTCCCCCACTTTGCTGTATTGTGAGATAGGTTTTCCTACCAAAATGAGTGTGCATTTTATTCCTTCCTTTAGTGGAATGTGATGAAAGTAGACTTCATGTTTTTCTCTCACCTCCCCTCTTTATCCCTCCACTAATGAGTCTTTTGCTTGCCTCTTTTATGAGAGATAATTTGCCCCATTCAATTTCTCCCTTTCTCCTCCCAATATATTTCTCTGTCACTGCTTGATTTCATTTTTTTTTTAAGATATGATCCCATCCTCTTCAATTCACTCTGTGTACTCTGCCTCTATGTATGTGTGCATGTGTGCATGTGTGTGTGTGTACTCCCACCCAGTACCCAGATACTGAAATGTTTCAAAAGTTACAAATATTGTCTTGCCATGTAGGAATGTAAACAGTTCAACTTTAGTAAGTCCCTTATGACTTCTCTTTGCTGTTCACCTTTTCATGGTTCTCTTCATTCTTGTGTTAGAAAGTCAAATTTTCTTTTCAGCTCTGGTCTTTTCATCAAGAATGCTTGAAAATCCTCTATTTCATTGAAAGACCATTTTTTCCCTGAAGTATCATACTCAGTTTTGCTGGGTAGGTGATTCTTGGTTTTAATCCTAGTTCCTTTGACTTCTGAAATATCCTATTCCATTCCCTTCGATCCCTTATTGTAGAGGCTGCTAGACCTTGTGTTATCCTGATTGTATTTCCACAATACTTGAATTGTTTCTTTCTAGCTGCTTGCAATATTTCCTCCTTGACCTGGGAACTCTGGAATTTGGCCACAATGTTCCTAGGAGTTTCTCTTTTTGGATCTCTTTCATGCGGTGTTCTGTGGATTCCTTGAATATTTATTTTGCCCTCTGGTTCTAGAATCTCAGGGCAGTTTTCCTTGATAATTTCATGAAAGATGATGTCTAGGCTCTTGTTTTGGTCATAGCTTTCAGGTAGTCCCAAAATTTTTAAATTGTCTCTCCTGAATCTATTTTCCAGGTCAGTTGTTTTTCCAATGAGATATTTCACATTATCTTCCATTTTTCCATTCTTCTCTCTTTGTTCTGTGATATCATGCTTTCTCGCAAAGTCCTTAGCCTCCATCTGTGCCATTCTAGTTTTGAAAGAACTATTTTCTTCAGTGAGCTTTTGAATCTCCTTTTCCATTTGGCTAATTCTGCTTTTGAAAGCATTCTTCTCCTCATTAGCTTTTTGAGCCTCTTTTGCCAATTGAGTTAGGCTAGTTTTCAAGGTGTTAATTTCTTCAACATTTTTTTGGGTCTCCTTTAGCAGGGAGCTGATCTGCTTTTCATGCTTTTCTTTCATCTCTCTCATTTCTCTTCCCAGTTTTTCCTCCACCTCTCTAACTTGATTTTCAAAATTCTTTTTGAGCTCTTCCATAGCCTGAGCCCATTGGGTGGGCTGGGACACAGAAGCCTTGATTTCTGTGTCTTTGCCTGATGGTAAGCATTGTTCTTCCTCATCGGAAAGGAAGGGAGGAAATGCCTGTTCTCCAAGAAAGTAGCCTTCAATAGTCTTTATTTCTTTTCTCTTTTTGGGGCATTTTCCCAGCCAGTGACTTGACCTCTTAATATTCTCCTCACACCCACCTCGCCTCCTGGTCCTCCCAGCCAGCATTTGGGGACTGAGATTCAAATGCTGCTTCCAGCCTTAGGGCTTTTGGCGGGGGCAGGGCCGCTATTCAGTATGAGATTATGTTCAGGTGGTCAGGTTGTGGCAGGGCCGCCTCTCAGGCTCAGTTCCCTCAGGGGGTTTATGCACAGACCTTCCACAATGGATTCAGGCTCCCGCCCGCTTGGGGAGCCCCTGTCTGCAGCCGCCTCTCAGCTTCTACCTCCCGGGGGGACCCGAATCATGGGGGCACCCCACTCCCCTCTTGACCCACCAAAGAGACTCTCTTACCGACCCCCGTCACCTGTGGGCGGAGGGACTTGTGCGGCCGCTGGAGATCCCGTCCCTGAAGCCTGCTCGGGTCTGTTTCTCTTGGTGCCGTGGCCGCAGCAGGTCTGGGCTGGGCTGGGCTCCGCGTCTGCAGCGCGACGGACCTTTTGTGAGAGGTTTGCAGGTCCCTCTGTGGGTGGAGGGACCCGCGTGGCCGCTGGAGATCCCGTCCCTGAAGCCCGCTCGGATCTTTTCCTCACAGTGTCGCGGCCGCTGCAGGGCTGCACTCGGCTCCCAGTCCCGGCACCCAGTCCGCAGCGCGAAGGACCCCCCGCAAGAGGTTTGCAGGTCCCTCCGGAACAGAAATCTCCCTCGCTCCAATATTCCGTGGCCTCTGGGTGCAGAATTCGCAGTGAGTTACTCCCCTGTAGCCGTTCTGTGGGTTGTGGGTTCGGAGCTATGTGTATGTGCATCTTTCTACTCCGCCATCTTGGCTCCGCCCCCCTACTGACAGTATTCTTAGAAGATTATGCCATGTTCTTATACCCATTTTTAAATTTTCTGTCCTTGTTTCTTTCTTCTCTACATGTCTTTTATAAAAGTGAAGGTAGCCAATGAATTCCCTGTACATTAACATTCATCTGCTTTGAGAGAAGTTACTATTCGTAACCAATGATATGGGAAGATTTAGAATTCCCCTTTTTTCTTTTATTGTCATTTCAAGGTCTCAATCTCTTATGGTTGAACTAACCTCCTCTATCCAGAATCCACCCATGTGGGGAAGCCATTGTGCTTTATTTAGGTTTGGGTGGGGATAAATTCTTTGAATAGATGTCAAGACTGGGGTAAAACTAAATCAAAGTTCAGGTCCAACCCTTCATTGTTATGTTCATTCTCTCTCTTTAATCGTTAACCAATCAGAGTTGATTGCCATTCTCAGGAATAACCCTTTTCCAAAGGATATGATTGTCTTTGGTCTAAGAGAGAGATGGCCAAATGACCATCCTTTTTATCAACATGTTAGCATTATTAATACAATGATTAAACTACCCATAAATTGCTTTCATATGCCCAATTTACCTGCTAATATTTTTTTTTCCTTCTCTTCTCACATTTTTCTATACTCCCAACCTCTGAAAGCAGGTAAAAATGCTGATCTATATCTTCAGATCTTTTTTCTTCTTATTTTTTTAACATCTTGAACACTTCTACAAAATTATCAAGGAATGAATTTTTCTTCTTATTACATGGGCAGAGAGGCAAAGAAGATTATCCCTTTTACCTTATTTTGGAGGGAGAGAAACAACATCGTTCTTTGACCATAAACCATAGTTATTTGGTCATGATAGAAAGACAAATGCTTTATACTCTCTGCAAGTCATTCCAAATTCTCCTTGCTCTCCATACTTAATAGAAATAAGATTGGACACAGCTCTTATCATACTCCTGGAACAAACTTCAGTGACATAATTCCCATTATTCTTGCTTTTTTGCCTTCATGGGGGCACTGAAGAGTCGCTGGGGACTCCAGCTAGATTTGATCTGTTTATAGCAGTTTCCCAGTTTCACTTCTCTGAGTGAGACTGGCTTGTCTTTACTACCTTTGATCAATGATGAACAGTCTCCTAATAAAGGCTCAATGCAAAGTGCAGTGCAACAATTGAAGGAGAAACTAGGATAATGCATTTCCCAGTCACTTTTATACATCTTCCTCCTCCTCCATTTTGACCTGATAAAAAAGTTTTTAGAACTCTGTCTTTCTGGTTACTTTCTTTTCCTATGTCAGTTATTCTGTTTTTGGAAGAGAGATAGCACTCTAGAGGATATATGGATAATAGAAGTACTCCATTTCTGGCGTAGAATGACTCTATCTCTGACTTGAGATGCTTCCTGAAATCTTTTACTCATTCCTGTTTTGTTCCAGTGGGTCTGTAGTCTACTCCCACAACTATTTAAATTCTATTTCTCCTTTCATTGATTCTGAACCCATGACCCCCTACTAGCTTCCTTATTCCTTTTGTTTAATTTCTTTCTATGAGTATATCTTCTTAACATATACTATAGGTCTTTTATATACTATACCCCTTTTACCTATGATGTCCCATCTTGTTTAATGTAAACCTATATTCTAATTATGATTTTTATTTCAACAAATTTTAGTGATAGCTGGAAGATTAATTTTCCTCTCCATGTTCAAATTTCTCTTTCACTCCTTGTTGCACATTTATTTATAGACACTTGAGATTTGATTGCCATCAATAGTATTTCTTCAATTACTGGTCCTCTCTTCTCATATTCTTTGTATATTTTACATGGTATACTTTCAGTTGGTGTCTGCTTTGGCATGTATGAATAGGAAGTTGTGCCCCTTCAGTTGTCTTTTTATATCATTTACTCATCAGATTCTTGAGGCCAGGCAAATGTGTACATCCATGCATATCTCTATATATTTCTTTGTATGCGTATATATACATATATGACTATAGATATAGACATCCATCCCCATATCTATCAATCTATCTATCCGTCTGTCTGTCTATCTATCTATCTATCTATCTATCTATCTATCTATCTATCTATCTATCTATCTATCATACTTTTCTCATTATGTACACTATTCCACTGTCCTATTATCCTTTATTTTAAACTACAGTCCATAATTCAAAATATCTTCTTCAGAGACTGCTTTCTTAGTTAATCACTTTCCAAATCCACTTTCTTTTCTGACAATAATAATGATAAATTAATATCATTGTCATCATCATCATCATCATCATCATCACTATTACCATCTTCTTCTTCTCCTTCTTCTTCTTCTCCTCCTCCTCCTCCTCCTCCTCCTTCTTCTCCTCCTCCTCCTCCTCCTCCTCCTCCTTCTTCTTCTTCTTCTTCTTCTTCTTCTTCTTCTTCTTCTTCTTCTTCTTCTTCTTCTTCTTCTTCTTCTTCTTCTATTTTGTTTCTTCCTTGAAGCATTTTGAGTCTTTTGAGGGACTCTTCACATTAAGACTTGCAAAGTACCTGAATCATCTGATTTTCACAACAACTATGTGTGATAGTTTCTATTATCTCCATTTTACAAGTGGGGAAACTGAGATAGAATGAGTGATATGCCCACCCAGAGTGACATGACTGGTAGCTGTCTGAGGCAGGATTTGCACTTGGATTCTAGACTCCAAGTCCAATACTCTATCCACTGTACCACCTAGAAACTAACAAACTCAAACTGTCCACAGTGACTAAAACATCACAAATGCTCCTAGGATAGTTAGTCTCCTACTTAGATCTTTATAATCCTTAGCAATGTTTTCTAGGCTCTATTTGATGTCATTCATTATTTCTACATAAATGCATAAGAGTAGGTTGGTCTTAAGACCCCCTGACTTGAGACCCCCTTAGAGAACTATAGTCATCCCCTATGACATGTCTCTCAGGTTCTTTATCATAGACTATATATATATATGTGGGTATATATATGTGTGTGTGTGTGTGTGTGTGTGTGTGTGTGTGTGTGTGTGTGTGTGTGTGTGTGCTTGGAGAAGTCACCAGACTTTACTGTTCACATAACCTTGGCAAATAGCCACTTAGGTTTCCTGAGGGTCAGAAGACCTATTCTTCCTGTAGTCATTCCTGGAGAACCTCTCTTCTGATGGCCACTGTGGATCCATATTACTATTTCTTAGGCAAAAGAAGCTTCTTATTCTTCCTGAAAAGATGGATTTCTCTCCTTTATGGGAAAACTTCTCATACCTATTGGTTACCTCAAAGGTTCAATATTTCTTCTGACCATCCTTCTGTATAACCTTCTTGTAATCTTTAGCCTCCTGATACAAATTAGGATTTTTAAAACAACACGCCACCCCTCCCCCCCATACACAGGAAGGCATGCTCTGCAGGTTCTTTGATCTGCTTTTCTAAAAGGAAAGGCAACTTTTGAGGGATAAATAATCACTTTAATCAAGAACATATATATCATTCACTTACCTCAGTACCCTGAACTTCAGAGGAAATACAAAGAGAAAAACAAAGATCAACCAACAGACAGAGCTTCCAGCTGCCTGACCATAAGCAATACATGTGCCACAGATAAACAGACAGATTCAACTGTCTAACCATAGACATATACATATATAGTTACCAGAGAGAACATCTGGGTTTTCAAAGCCTGGGGGCTCCTTAACAGCTGCCCAGATTCTTATCTGGCCAAACACTTCCAATGAGTGAGCCCCAAAGTAAAGCCTCACCCCAGAGTATTCATACATTTTTTAGAGGCAGAGGGCATCACAACCCTTGAGCACCAATGCCTCATTAGAAAATTAACAAAAGGTGTAGACTTCCCCTAATCAAACTTCCCTTAATGGACAGGCCTGATAATGGGTGGGGAAGATCTTTAATCTTATTAGGATTACAAAATTCTTCTCAACTCTTGAGATCGTCTTTTCTTCTTTGTTTCTTCCTTGAAGGACTTCCAGTGTGAAGAGACATTACATTCTCCCTGATGAACTTGAAAGCAGAGACCTGCCTTCTTCTAGTTCTTTTATATTTTTTTCTAAGATGGAGAGTAGTCATCACTTAACACATACATAACCGTTGCTTGATACTGGTAGAAATTTAAATATAGCACACTCTCTCCAGGTCACTACAGAATTATCTTTCCTTACCCTATTACCAAAAGAAAGGGGTAGCTAGGTAGTGCAGTGGATAGAGCACCAGTGCAGGAGTCAGGAGGACCTGAATTCAAATCTTACCTCAGCCACTTGACACTCACTAGCTTTGTGACCTTGGGCAAGTCACTTAACCCCAATTGCCTCATCCTGGGTCATCTCTAGTCATCCTGATGAGTATCTGGTCACTGGATTCAGGTGGCTCTGGAAGAGAGGTGAGGCTTGTGACCTGCATAGCTCTCCCTCACTCAAAACAAAGTCAAGTGCAAGTCATGTCATCATTTCTCTGATGGCATGGTCTTCTTCAGCAATGAAGGATGAACACACACCAGAAGAAAGATCATAGGGTTAGATCATAGGTTTAGAGATGGAACCATTTAAGCTTAAAACCATTTCAGCTAACATCCTCTTTTAGGAGGCAATTACATGGTGCAATAGGTTAAATGCTGAATCTGGAATCAAGCAGACCTGAGTTCAAAACCTGCTTCAGATACTAGCTATATGAGAAGCTAAGTCATTTAAAATTCATCTCCCTTAGTTTCCTCATCTATAAAATGGAATACTAATAGGGTGATGAGTGCAAAATGAGCTATTTGTAAAGTGCTTTACAACCTTTAAAGTGTTATATAAATGTTACCCATTTATTAAGGAGGAAAGGAAATACAGAAATGTGAAGTGACTTGTCAAAAGTCATACAGTATGTAGTTTATCTAAGATTCAAGCCTAGGTTTTCTGAATCCATATCCAGTAGTGTTTCCAATGTACCTCCCAAAGTCTTTAGTCTTTTTTTTTTTTTTTTTGGTTAGCCTTTTATGGGGGTTAATTCTCACAAGAAACCAATATAAAATCTGTTGCGTATTTTCTCTATGTATGGCAGTAAGTGCCGGAGGCCTCCAAATAAACAAATTTATTCATTTCTACTAGGCTTCCCAACTTTTCTTTCCACAGAGCCCTGGTGCAAGAAGAGAGTTGCAGCAATTCTCTAATTCCCAAAAGCCTTGTCTAAAACAATTTGATTAGCAACTTTCCTCCTACCCCTTCTACTCTCTAAGGCTGATGAACTTCTAGAAGGCTTCTCTCTGCATTGCCACTTCTTGCTGCTGTCCCTCTTCTTTTTAAGTCAGATATTTGGTACTTAAAGCCACAATTTGCCCAACCTTTCCAGTGCCCCAGTAAATACGAACATGGGATATAAATGGCACAATAGCATTTACTATAAGGAGTTGGGGGGGGAGGAGAGGGAACAATTAGCTTTTTTCTAAAGCACTTGATGTTCCAATAAAGTAGGTCCAAGGTTGATTCTATGCCCTGGTCTATCAGTAAGCATTTGAAATTGGACTGGAGTGGTATGGTGCTTTAGCTCATTTCTCTTCTCCATTCAATTCACACGGCTCCTACTCTTAATCCCTAGTTCTAAATCCGAAAGGTGTATTACACTCCCTCAGCCCACTTTCTCAGTTGTGAGGAAAGACAATTGCATTTCTGCCTGTGCATGAAAGAGAATTAAAAAAAAAAATTGGGTTATAATGCTTCAACTTTTGAAGGATGGGAAAAAGTACTGCATCCCTCATTCCCAGGAAGTGCACTCAACCTTTCCTACCTTTTCTTCTTTCCTTATAGGACTTGGTTTACCAAAATAAAAGCCTTAGATATATTTCTAACCTGACCATATGTGGAATGTCTGGATTATTGCTTTTTTTTTCTGGCAGAAGCTTGCATTTGACTAAGGATATATTTATGAGATCTGAATATTATCATTAAAACAAATAATCACAATAATGCTTATTTAATTTATGAAGTATACCTTCAAAGATTGCACTTGAATGGAATGAAAAGAATGAAAAGCAAAATATATATTCAGGTTTTTTGAAAGGGCAGATGTAAACAAGCAAGAGTGAATTGGAACTCAGTGTTAAAGTAGAGGAATAAAAAAGAACTTATGAAAAAAGTGAGTAATACTTTATTGTAATTATAAATGAAATCATTTACAGTCACTAATAGTCAGATATTAGGACTAAATAGCCTGATCTTGCACACACACACACACACACACACACGCACACACACACACGCACACGCACACACACAGACAGAACTAATATTAATATATTTCTTCTCTCTGGGTACACCTCATGTTGTTTTTTGACTTCAGTATTCCTATATGACCATAAATGAGTATTTTGTCAATATAAACTGTTGTTATTTCTAAGTCTTCGTATATTCAATAAAATTATCAGACAAGCTAGGACTAGAAATCTATTACCTCTTGGAAAATCACATCAGTGCAAACAAGTTCATCAGTGACGTAGCTGAGAAAGAACACTGCAGTACAGCAGACAGAAAACAACCCCAAACTGGAAATAGATTCTGAATGTACGTTGAGGTAATTGTCGTAATAATAATAAATCATACTTCACAAAGAAAGGAATATATGTTTTATGTGATTTATACAAGCTGGATGAAGTTAGGTAGAGTCATTAACTTGGGAGATTAAAAACATTATGGTTAGTGAACTATGAAATGTGGTTCTAATGCAGACAACAATATTAGAAAAGTTTATGTTTTTGTATAGACCATGGTGAAGCAAGTCTCCTTGGAAATGTACTTCACAATCTTTCACTAAAAGGACTGTGTTAATTGTAAAATACCGTTGTTTCAGCTATGTCTTGGTACAAATTCTATCATTTTTACTGGGTCTTGATTGAGATGCTACATTACTGTAAATCAAAGTGAATCTGGGAAAAATATCCATCTCTATTCCAAGAACTTAAATTGGAGATTCTAGAAACTTGGGTACTTTGCCTAAGGAAGCCCTGCTCAGTGGTTTTCTGGGTCCAATAATAATCTTTATTTTTTTTCTTTGAACTAGATTCTGAGATTGTTTTACTTTCAACTCTGCTTTATCCTTATTCAGGTATGGGTACTCCAAATATGAACTCAGACTTTACCTATAAGAATTTTTGGTGTTCTAAAACCAAACCAAACCACAAAAATCCCTCTAAGAAAACTCTCAGCTTTGATCTATTTCCAATTGTCATTGATAGGTAGCAGACTTCAAAATCTCTTGTGGGTTGGATTTTGGGGACCATTTCCACTTTGATGTAAGTCCGTTATCCCTTCCAAATGGCCAAAATGCTATTACTGCCAAATTTTAAAACAGGATAAATTATGCTGTGGTGTAATTTGTTCTATACCAGTGAACTTTATCTGAATCTCCCCAAAAGGACTGCCTGGATGGGTCATTGGGCACAGAATGCAGCAGCCACTATTCTTAAAAGTTATTGTAATTGATAGTCTGAAGTTAAATTTAGTTTGATATATTTTAAACCATTCTTTATTCCAGTTTGTGTTCAAAAGTTGTATGGCTAGTGTTGGAAGCTCTTTCCACACTCTTTCTTTCTCTTCACTTTCTCTTTTACTTTCCCCCTGATTTCCCCATCTCCCTTTGAGTTGACTTGAGAGAATGGGAGTCAGGGATGCATAACAAAACCACAGTCTGAGCCTGGAGCACAGTGACTGTTCATAGCTGGGGGGATTTGATTCATTTTGTTCAACAGGCTTAATAAAGTTAATTAAGGAACAATTGGAGATCTGTGCCAGCTGCTGAACAAGTAGAGATGATTCCTTTGGACAGAGAATGCCTACCTACTTGCAGAGAAGGGGAAATGCCATGAAAATTTGTGGTGACCACATCTGAACTTGGAGTATATTTCAGAGTCCTCTCAGATAACTGGGGCACGGAGACTTTGCTTGACACAGGTGAAAATTAACTCTAGAAGTCTCCCCGCTCCACCATGCCAGGCAGGTGCAAAGTAAGCCCAACCAGAGTGGTGGCAAAAGGCAATATTCTCAATAAGGGATCTTATCTCATTAGAGCAGTGACCAAATTTCTACTAATGCTGCCTAAAGGAGTATTCTTGAACCTGGTTGTAGACTGAGAGGAAGTAACAGCCTGAGTTACTTGTAACAATAAGAAATTTCCACTTCTAGGGCCATCATAGCATTATATTTTGGTAGATAGAACAGAAGTTAGAGGCCGTACTTTAACATATTAAAAAAAACTGAGACACAAAGCAGTGAAGTGATTTGCCCCAACTCTATATCCTGAGACCCCATCACTACACTAAAGTATAGCTACTGAAGTCACCTCTAAGGAATCCTTATCAGGTATCAGTTATTGGACCTAATAATAGGGGACATCAAATAGACACCAGACAGTCCCCCAAACCAGTCCTGGAACTCATCTCCAGAGAGCTAGAGAAAAAGAGAACTGTTGAAATTTGGGACTACAAGTATCTGGGAATTCTACATTGATTTCTGAGACAGTTACTCTTTGGAGAGTTTTTGATTTTTTTCCCCATAAGCTACTTATAAATAATATTTTGGGATAATTGTATTTGTAAATGCATGGAATGCCTTTAATTTTTATAGAATCACAGAATTAGTTCAACTCATACACAAAAGTAAAAATGGTAATAACATTCTCAACAAAAGTTTACTCAACCTTTCCTTGAAGACTCCAAAGGTGGAGTCTCATTTAAGGTAGAGAAAATTAATCACTTCTAAATAATAACTAACATTTATTTAGCTCTTTAAGATTTCCAAAGTTCTTTGCATATACATGGAGCAGTTAGCTTGTGCAGTGGATAGAGTGTGTCAGGAAGACTCTTTGCGAGTTCAAATCTGGCCTCAGACACTTGCAAACTACGTGACCTTAGACAAGCCACTCAACCGCTCTCTGCCTCAGTTTCCCCAGTTATAAAATGTATATAATAAGAACATCTACCTCTTATAGTTGTTTTGAAAATTAAATGACATGATAAGTATAACATTCTTTCGCACACTGTTAGGTGGAGGAAAAACTGGGAAGAGAAATGAAAGAGATACAAGAAAAGCATGAAAAGCAGGTCAACACCTTGCTAAAGGAGACCCAAAACAATGCTGAAGAAAATAACACCTTGAAAAATAGGCTAACTCAATTGGCAAAAGAGGTTCAAAAAACCAATGAGGAGAAGAATGCTTTCAAAAGCAGAATTAGCCAAATGGAAAAGGAGATCCAAAAGCTCACTGAAGAAAATAGTTCTTTCAAAATTAGAATGGAACAGATGGAGGCCAATGACTTTATGAGAAACCAAGAAATCACAAAACAAAACCAAAAGAATGAAAAAATGGAAGATAATGTGAAATATCTCATTGGAAAAACAACTGACCTGGAAAATAGATCCAGGAGAGACAATTTAAAAATTATGGGACTACCTGAAAGCCATGATCAAAAAAAGAGCCTAGACATCATCTTTCATGAAATTATCAAGGAAAACTGCCCTGAGATTCTAGAACCAAAGGGCAAAATAAGTATTCAAGGAATCCACCGATCACCACCTGAAAGAGATCCAAAAAGAGAAACTCCTAGGAACATTGTGGCCAAATTCCAGAGTTCCCAGGTCAAGGAGAAAATACTGCAAGCAGCTAGAAAGAAACAATTTAAGTACTGTGGAAATACAATCAGGGTAACACACGATCTAGCAGCTTCTACATTAAGGGATTGAAGGGCGTGGAATATCATATTCCAGAAGTCAAAGGAACTAGGACTAAAGCCAAGAATCACCTACCCAGCAAAACTAGGTATAATACTTCAGGGGAAAAAATGGTCTTTCAGTGAAACAGAGGACTTTCAAGCATTCTTGATGAAAAGACCAGAACTGAAAAGAAAATTTGACTTTCAAACACAAGAATGAAAAGAAGCATGAAAAGGTAAACAGCAAAGAGAAGTCATAAGGGACTTACAAAAGTTGAACTGTTGACATTCCTACATGGAAAGACAATATTTGTAACTCTTGAAACTTTTCAGTACCTGGGTAATTGGTGGGATTACACACACACACACACACACACACACACACACACACACAGAGCACAGAGTGAATTGAATAGGATGGGATCATATCTTTAAAAATTGAAATTAAGCAGTAAGAGAGAAATATATTGGGAGGAGAAAGGGAGAAATGGAATGGGGCAAATTATCTCTCATAAAAGAGGCAAGCAAAAACCTTTTTAGTGGAAGGAAAAAGAGGGGAGGTGAGAGAAAAACATGAAGTTTACTCTCATTGCATTTGACTAAAGGAAGGAATAAAATACACACTCATTTTGGTATGAAAACCTATCTTACAATACAGGAAAGTAGGGGAGAAGGGGATAAGCAGGGTGGGGGGGATGGTTGAAGGGAGGGCAATGGGAGGAGGGAGCAATGTGAAGTCAACACTCTTGGGGAGGGACAGGATCCAAAGAGAGAATAGAAGCAATGGGGGGCAGGATAGGATGGAGGGAAATATAGTTAATCTTATACAACATGAGTATTATGGAAGTCATTTGCAAAACTACACAGATATGGCCCATATTGAATTGCTTGCCTTGCCAAAAGGAATGGGTGGGGAGGGAGGGATGAAAAGAAGTTGGAACTCAAAGTTTTAGGAACAGCTCTCGAGTACTGTTCTTGCCACTAGGAAATAAGAAATACAGGTAATGGGGTACAGAAAGTTATCTGGCCCTACAGGACAAAAGAGAAGATGGGGACAAGAGAAGGGAGGGATGATAGAAGAGAGGGCAGATTGGTGATAGGGGCATCAGAATGCTCGGTGTTTTGGGGTGGGGGGAGGGGACAAATGGGGAGATAATTTGGAAATCCAAAATTTTGTGAAAATGAATGTTAAAAGTTAAATAAATAAATTTTAAAAAAAAGAAATGAGATTTTTGTCAAAAGAACTTGCTACGAAGAATTTTGTGTTTTCCTTCTAATCTTAACTACATTAGTTTTCCCTCAGCAAAGCCTTTATTTAAAAATTTTATTTAGTAATAATTTTATCATCTGTGATCTTCCCTCCCTTCTTCTGTCATGAACTATTACCGTATCCATAGATCTAGAAGGTAATTTCTTCTGACTCCTTTAGTTTCTAGATCAAATAGTCATGGTGACAACTGACATCCTTGCTTTGTGACCTGATCTTATTGGAAAGGTTTCTTGTTTTTCCTATTACACAATTACATAAAATGCTGGCTGATAGTTTTGAAATTATACTATTTAGTATCTTAAGAAAAGGTTTATTTATTCCATGATTCTAGTGTTTCTTGAAGCATAAAAAGTGTAAAAACTTTATTGATATAGTTCTTATGGTATGTTTATAGTTTTCCTAATATTGATCAAGTCATGAACCCCTGACAAAAATTCAACCTGGTCATAGTATATGATATGTTTGATACTTTGCTATACTCTCTTTGTTAATGCTTTATTTAAAATTTTGGTGTCAGTACTTATTGAAATATTTGTCTACAGTTTTCTTTACCTGTTTTGGCCCATCTTGCCTTGCATAACAATTCCATATTAATTTCATGGAAAGAATTTGACAGGAGCCCATATTTTCCTATTTTTAAAAGTGTATTTAATATTGGAATCAAGTGTTCTTTGATTATTTGAAAGAACTCAGTTGTAAATTTATTTGTTTTAGGTTATTCTGTGCCCTGAGGAACTTATCTATGTCCTATTCAATTTATTTTTCAGAGATTGTTATTTAGAAGTTTTTATTCTGTTATTTTGAACCTCTTATATTTTTGTAAAAATCCAACCATTTCACATGTCACATTTATTACTGTAGAGTCGAGAAAATGAATTTCTGTTCCCTTTATAATTAATTTCTTTTGAGTTGTCCCTTTTTATTTTTAATATTAGTAACAGTTGTTTTTTGTAAAATTAAATTAGTTTTTTTTTTTTAACTCCTAGTTTTCTCTACTAATTTAATGTGGTTTTGTTGTTGTTGTTGTTTTGGTTTTCTTAATTTCTCCTTTCTTTTGATTTTAGAATTTCCAATTTGGTGTTTGTGTTTTTAAAATTTATAGTTGTTTTAAAGTTGCTTTACCAGTTGATTGTTTTGTTCTGGTTTTATTATTATTATTATTATTTAAAATGTTGTGAGGTATGAAAATTTCCTTTATGGAATCTTTTATTTGAATCCCCAAAATGCCATATTTATTCTGAAGATTTATTTTGGTGTTTAAATTTATACTCTTCTTTTGTTTTTGTATTTTGATAGAAACATAATAGCTCTTTATCGTGGGGAATAAAGAGAGATTTCTTATAAAAGATAGAATTCTATCTGGGAATAAAATTAGAATGAAGAGATGAGGAGGGAAAGCATTCCAAGTATCAGGAACAGTCAAAGAAAATGCCCAGAGTAAGGACATAGAGATTCTTGCTTTAGGAGCAACAAGGAGGCCAGTATCACTGTATGGAAAAGTATATGGAAAAGGAAGAAGGTATAAGAAGATTGGAAAGGCAGACGGAGTACAAGTTATGATGGCCTTTGAAAACCAAACATAGGGCCTTATGTTTGATTCTGGAGGTGATAGGAGATGAAGAGAGAAGAAGGGCGAATTCTCAAGTGAAAGGCCTTATTTTTTTTCGGTGAACTATGAGGAAAGATTCTAAACTGAGAGAATATGGAAAGGGGAAGTTATAAGAGATCTGAGGGGGGTTGAAAAGGTTTGGAAAAGACACTGTGGTGATTGAGATAGTGAGTTATTTGGGGAGTATAGAAGGATTACCTTACTGTAGTGGTCACCAAGTTGAAGTCAGGTAACTTATTTCTAGTGACTCCAGTCAAGAGGATTTTGTGATTTTCTTTGGCTTCATTTAGCTGCAAATGAATCTAAATGAAGGCAGTGGATAGTGGGAGTAATCCTAGCCTGAGACTTGGTAGGGCAAGACAGGTGATAAAATAGGGAGCCAAGGGATTCAAGAGAAGTGAACAATGTAGAGCTGATCTCATTCACTAAAGCATCAAAATTCAGTAAGGAAGAGAGTATAACCAGTTCAGGAGTGATGGCCTGGGAAAGAACTGAGGGGTCAAGAGGTTAGAGGTCACAGTTAGGAAGTACAGAATTTGATATTTCAAGGTAGAGGAGAAAGTAGAATGACAATAGATTTTGATCATTTAAGGGAATTTCAGAATTCATAAACATGGAAAGGGAGTCTTTGTGAGTGATGACAATTTCAAGCATTTGACTATATCTGTGATGCTGAGGTGGGGTGAAGGAATAGGTCATAGGAAATGAGCAAATTGAGTAACTGGAAAGTAGAGTAGTTTGTAGGTCTGTCAAAATGCATAATTCAGTCTCCTAGAATGAGGTCAGGAATTAGGGAGTTGAGGAAAACTGGGATACAGGCACTAGACTCATTGAGGAAGGAAAGGGAGTGTCCTGGAGGTTAGTAGACAATAGTTACCAGAATTTTGATAGGGTGATAAATATGGATTAAGTAAACCTCAAAGGAAGACAGGTTACTGAGTGTTGGAGGTAGAAGGAGAGTCTAGAAGTGTCAAGTGTCATGGAGAGAAAGGAGTGTTCCAATTCCGTCATCCCCACTATGACTGATAAATTGGGGGAAGGTGGTTGTAGGCATGAAAGTAAGCGTAGCTGTTGTTGGAAAAAAGTAGCCAAGGAAACTGTGTCATTAGGAGGAATATAGGTCTTCATGAGAACCAGAAGATGAAAGGAGTGAAAAAGGAAAAGATGAAAGATGAAAGCTAGAGCAGAGAGGGGAAAGAAGGAGGTGTGAAAACTTTAAAACATGACTAATGACCATCAAAGCATTAAATTTAGAAGGAATATTAAAAGTCATAATGTTCAAGTGTCAGATAAATACTGAAGAATCATCTTCATAAAGGAAGATAACTGATAAAGTGGATTGCTACAGGCCTAGAGTCAGAAGCACCTGAGTTCAAATCGAGCCTCAGAGGAGCTCTCTGACTGTAAGCTAGTCACTTAGTCTCCCTCAGTTGTAAAACAGAGAAAATAATAGTACCTACCTCACAAGTCTATTGTGAGATAATATTTGTAAATTTTAGCACAGATAATATTTGTAAATTTTAGCACAGGTACATAATAAATTCTTGTTCTTTTCTCCTTCCTTCCATTCTTTTCATTTAACCAAAGGATATGGCAGACAAACTGTGCTTCAGTTGCAGGATAATGCATAAAAATTAGAGTGACAAAGACAAATATTTTGGGTTGCTCCTGTACTAATGTAGAAATAAATGTCCATATAGCAACAAACCCAAAGCCTTGAAACAAGATGAAGAGGTCATCTTCATAATATTGATTCATTGTGTCTCACCTTAATTATTTTTGGTTCCAGTGTACCAAATAGAATCCACTTGCTCCATTTCACATCCCTCTATTAATGACATTTAAACTTTCCTGGTGCTGGATCTGAAACTTTCCCCATTGGACTCTGTTGGAGATTTTGATTTATCTTTCTTAAGTTTGTTTGTGAATGACGTTTCACAAGTGACTTTAATTCTGGGTTTTCTTGTGTGGATTTTGAGAATTTTCAGTGAATGGTATATGGGTTTTTGTATGTTTCCGGGGTGGTGTTGGGCCTAGTCGATAATATTTATTTACATATTGTATTAAGTTGTATTCAAAGACAGATTAATGTTTGAATCTCACAAGAATGTTAACCTTTTGTATACAAAAATAAAATATGTGTGCTAATGATGTTAAGGGGCGAGGGGGTCATTGAAGGAGTTTTGACCTTTTGCAAGTTATTTGGCTCTTTAAAATAGTGTATGGGAAGTTTATTGAATGTTCTTGATAGTTTACATCTTTAGTAATTGGAGAACACCTCTGGAGACAGCTTAAATTTAGATAGGGAAGAACAAGAAAGAGAGGGAAGGAGATTATAAATGGACATTTTAAAAATGGATAGGAAACTAGGGATCTTGTCTGAACACTCACTAGACAAATATTTACTAAACACTTGCTAAAAATACAAGTCAGACCTTAGCCCATTACCATATGTACTGCATAATTTATTCTCCAAGAGTGCTGACTATTTTTTAGGATGGCCTTTTTTAATGGGAAAGTAAGTAACAAATAAGAAGTAAGATGGTGTCATAAATAAGTGCATGGTAAGGTAGAGCTTTAGGGGGGAAAATGTCTTGTTTCTTAATGGAAGATTTGTTTGGGTTCATACTGAGGATGAAAATGCTAAATTGAAAAATACATTTTCACTAACATCTGAAAGCATGAGCTGTTTTAATGCAATAGACACGTTTCATGAATGCCTACATCGGTCTGATTTAATTCATAATCTATAATATTTGTCTTTCACTAGTTTCCAATGACCAGCCATAATGCTAAGCATTCACTTCACATCTACTGAGGTGTACCACTTAATGGAAAGCTGTAAATAAATAGAATTCATAAAGGCTTCTGACTGCACGTATAGAATTATTGGATTTAAGATCAATGGACTTCACCTCTAACATATCCACAAGTCATTTGTAACCATTGGAAAACTTACTTTGTTAAGGATTGTCAATATTTTGTAGACATAGGAAATGAAGCCCATGTCAATGCAAATAAGGTAGTGGCCCTGGAGAAAATGAACTACTTAAGAGGAATCTAGTAGTCACTTCTTTATTGTCTAGACAATTGCATGCCTGTTTGATCATTGCCTGTATTTGGCATATTATGTCAAATCTACTATGGGTAGATGGCTTGTTACTTCTATAATAAATGAAGTACAATAATGACTATGAAATACTATGTCTGTAAATGTTTTTGAACTAATTTAAAAGTCTCAGATGGTTTACTCATATATTCAAGCTAAGTATTTTAATTTTATGTTCTGATGTACCTGCCTTACTGTTTGCTCCTCATGTCACCTATTCCTTTCTTTTTATGGAAGGTCAGCTGGACCTTCACTACAATGAGTCTCTCATTAGACTGACTTCCATACCAGCTACTTCAGAGTCATGGGTATCTTGAAGAACCATTAACCTCATCCTTATTTCTCATTAGATCTTCAACTGTTTTAGGATGGGGACTATTGGTAGCTTTTTCCCCCCGTTACCTAGCACAGTGCCTGCCACATGGTAGATGTTTAATTAATCTTGATGCTTGACTCACCATCATCATCATCATCATCATCATCATCATCATCATCATCACTACCACCACCATCACCACCATCATCGTCATCGTCGTCATTGACTATGTGCATGTTTATATATATAAATACAGGGACACACAATGCTATTAAAGCTTAAAGCTGCACTAGAATTTTGAGACATATGCATACATTCATATAATATATGTGTTTATATTATTTTAAAGTTTCCTTTTAGCAGTGTACTTTACATATATTATACAGCCCTCATTCCAACCCCATGAGATAGATATTATGGGTATAATCATTTCCATTTTATAGATAAGGAAATTTAAGCTTACCATGGTTATGTGGTTTTTCTTATGGTTACATAGTAAGTATGAGTGGCAGGATTTGAACATGGATCTGCATGACTCTAAATGCAGAATGATATCCATTAAGTCATGGTGCCTTTCAGTAAATACTCATTTTTCTTCTTTTTACATGGACAATCCCATTTCTGATATCCCTCCATGAGCCATCTCTGTTCTTTATCCTTCCCTAAAACATCTTTACTACTTAACCCGTTAGAAGTAGATTTGACATGTGACTAGTCGAAATATGTATTTAAAATTTGCAAAGGAAATAAATTAAGGGAAGAAGGAGAGAGGGACATAAGAAATGTTACATCTAGTATTTTTTAAATTTAAACTTCTTTATTTTTAGAAGAAAGGAATTTTGTGTTAAATATTTAGGCTAAAAAAGCATCTATTCTTAATGTTAAATTATGAGGAGATAATTCTTCATTTGTTTTATTTATTAAAAAGATAATTTTTCAATCTTTTGGAGTTAATATGCCTGATTCCTTAATCAGATCCTTTTTTAAAACCCTTTTGCTACTTTGCTATTTTTATTTGCAAATTTATAAGATGAAACACATTTTAGGGTTATTAAAAATCTTGTTTTTGGGGGCGGAGCCAAGATGGCGTAGTAGAAAGACGCACATACACATAGCTCTGAACCCACAACCCATAGAACAACCACAAAGAAGTAACTCACGGCGAATTCTGCACCCAGAGGCCACAGAACATTGGAGCGAGGGAGATTTCTGTTCCGGAGAGACCTGCAAACCTCTCGTAAAAGGTCCTTCGTGCTGCGGACTGGGCGCCAGGACTGGGAGCTGAGTACAGCCCTGCCGTGGCCGCGGCACCGAGAGGAACAGATCCGAGCGGGCTTCAGGGACGGGATCTCCAGTGGCCGCACAAGTACCTCCACCCACAGGTGACGGGGGTCGGTGAGAGAGTCCCTTTGGTGGGTCGAGGGGGGAGTGGGGTGCCCCCATGGCTCGGGCCCCCTCGGGAGACAGAAGCTGAGGGGCAGCGGCAGACCAGGGCTCTCCAAGCAGGCAGGAGCCTGGATCCATTGTTGAAGGTCTGTGCATAAACTCCCTGAGGGAACTGAGCCTGAGAGGCAGCCCTGCCCTCACCTGAGCATCTGAATTTAATCTCACACTGAATAGCAGCCCTGCCCCCCCCCCCCCCCCCCCCCCGCCCAAAGCCCTGAGGCTGGAAGCAGCATTTGAATCTCAGACCCCAAACACTGGCTGGGAGGATCAGGAGGTGAGGTGGGTGTGAGGAAAATATTCAGAGGTCAAGTCACTGGCTGGGAAAATGCCCAGAAAAGGGAAAAGAAATAAGACTATAGAAGGTTACTTTCTTGGTGAACAGGCATTTCCTCCCTTCCTTTCTGATGAGGAAGAACAATGCTTACCATCAGGCAAAGACACAGAAATCAAGGCTTCTGTGTCCCAGCCCACCCAATGGGCTCAGGCCATGGAAGAGCTCAAAAAGAATTTTGAAAATCAAGTTAGAGAGGTGGAGGAAAAGCTGGGAAGAGAAATGAGAGACATGAAGTCAAAGCATGAACAGCAAATCAGCTCCCTGCTAAAGGAGACCCAAAAAAATGTTGAAGAAAATAACACCTTGAAAACTAGCCTAACTCAATTGGCAAAAGAGGTTCAAAAAGCCAATGAGGAGAAGAATGCTTTCAAAAGCAGAATTAGCCAAATGGAAAAGGAGATTCAAAAGCTCACTGAAGAAAATAGTTTTTTCAAAATTAGAATGGAACAGATGGAGGCTAATGACTTTATGAGAAACCAAGAAATCACAAAACAAAACCAAAAGAATGAAAAAATGGAAGAGAATGTGAAATATCTCATGGGAAAAACAACTGACCTGGAAAATAGATCCAGGAGAGACAATTTAAAAATTATGGGACTACCTGAAAGCCATGATCAAAAGAAGAGCCTAGACATCATCTTTCATGAAATTATCAATGAAAACTGCCCTGAGATTCTAGAACCAGAGGGCAAAATAAATATTCAAGGAATCCACAGAACACCGCCTGAAAGAGATCCAAAAAGAGAAACTCCTAGGAACATTGTGGCCAAATTCCAGAACTCCCAGGTGAAAGAGAAAATATTGCAAGCAGCTAGAAAGAAACAATTCAAGTATTGTGGAAATACAATCAGGATAACACAAGATCTAGCAGCTTCTACATTAAGGGATCGAAGGGCATGGAATAGGATATTCCAGAAGTCAAAGGAACTAGGACTAAAACCAAGAATCACCTACCAAGCAAAACTGAGTATAATACTTCAGGGGAAAAATTGGTCTTTCAATGAAATAGAGGATTTTCAAGCATTCTTGATGAAAAGACCAGAGCTGAAAAGAAAATTTGACTTCCAAACACAAGAATGAAGAGAACCATGAAAAGGTGAACAGCAAAGAGAAGTCATAAGGGACTTACTAAAGTTGAACTGTTTACATTCCTACATGGAAAGACAATATTTGTAACTCTTGAAACATTTCAGTATCTGGGTACTGGGTGGGATTACACACACACACATGCACACATGCACACACACATAGAGACAGAGTGCACAGAGTAAATTGAAGAGGATGGGATCATATCTTAAAAAAAAATGAAATCAAGCAGTGAGAGAGAAAGATATTGGGAGGAGAAAGGGAGAATTGAATGGGGTAAATTATCTCTCATAAAAGAGGCAAGCAAAAGACTCATTAGTGGAGGGATAAAGAGGGGAGGTGAGAGTAAAACACGAAGTCTACTCTCATCACATTCCACTAAAGGAAAGAATAAAATGCCTACTCATTTTGGTATGAAAACCTATCTTACAATACAGGAAAGTGGAGGATAAGGGGATAAGCAGAGTGGGGGGGGATGATAGAAGGGAGGGCATGGGGAGGAGAGTGCAATTTGAGGTCAACACTCATGGGGAGGGATAGGATCAAAAGAGAATAGAAGTAATGGGGGACAGGATAGGATGGAGGGAAATATAGTTAGTCCTATACAACACAACTATTATGGAAGTCATTTGCAAAACTACACAGATTTGGCCTATACTGAATTGCTTGCCTTCCAAAGGGAAGGGGTGGAGAGGGAGGGAGGTAAAGAAGTTGGAACTCAAAGTGTTAGGATCAACTGTAATGTTCTTACCACTAGGAAATAAGAAATACAGGTAAAAGGGTATAGAAAGCTATCTGGCCCTACAGGACAAAAGAGAAGACAGAGACAAGGGCAGAGAGGGATGATAGAAGAGAGAGCAGATTGGTCATAGGGGCAATTAGAATGCTTGGCATTTGGGGGGGGAGGGGATAAAAGGGGAGAAAATTTGTAACCCAAAATTTTGTGAAAATGAATGTTAAAAGCTAAATAAAAAAAAAAAAAGAGAAAAAAAATCTTGTTTTTAAAGAACTTTTTATATGAAATATAGATCATTAGAACAGCATCAAAATAATTGAGAAATATAATTTTGTGAGAAAAAAGTTATATTTAAACACCATTCTTAATAAATTATATATAAACATAACTTGGATATGATTACTTCAATTAACACTTTAATAAAGCATCATTATTTCATTATAGGAAAATTCCATTATCAAATCCTGAAATCCTGCTGGAAATTCACTTAATTATCCAGTTATCACAAGATTCCCATAAAACTAAGCCCTCCCTCTAACTTTGTTTCCTCAAAAATCACGTTTGTTTATTTGCTTTTAAAATGTTTCCTTGCTGCTTTGTGCTTTAACACAACAAACATTTCACAATAGATCTCTCCAGATATCGTACCTTCCCTTCCCAAAAGAAAAACAAGCAAAGTTTGTCAAAACATTTGATAGACAGATTTTTATAGCCTGAACAACTTACTTTCCACACTTGCAATTTGCCATTTCTTACAAGAGGAGTAGGCAGTGTCCTTAGATATCAGTCATCTGGTGACAACACTGATTGTGATATTTAATCCGAATTCCATTGCCTTTTTTTAGTTGTCTTTATTTACAGTATCATAGTCAATTTGTGTACTGTTTTCTTCTGACATTTTCATTGTGCATGTATCCATTTATATGTCTTTTTATGTTTCTCTGAGTTCCTCATATGGGAAGAATAATAGTCCGTTTTTATCATGTATCACAATTTGTTTTTTATACTCTAAATAGTGTGGCTATCAGTATTTTTAATATTTTCAACAACAGAAACCATCTACTTTGGTATTATGCAAAAAGTTACCAAAATATTCATATCCTTTGATGTAAAAGTTCTGCAAGGCCATTAGAAGAAAATACATATAGTACATTCATGTATATGTTTGTTTACATATGTAAGTATATATGTATATGGATTATGTGCGCATATGTATATGCTTATATGTATCCTGTATATATGCATCCATACGTATTCTGTGTGTGTGTGTGTGTGCAAACACACACATACATATTATGGTTCATAACATTGTAAAGGAGTTCAAGATGCTAGAGGTGGAAGTCTGTTAATTCAGGCAGAAATTATACAACGATTTCACTCTTTGACTTCTTCCACCTTCCTAAGGAATTTTCTGTAGTCTGGGGACTGGAAAAAGATGAGACTCATAGATCTGCCCTCCAATCTAAGTGTCAGTAGTTGCAAGAGGAGAGGGAATCCTCTGACCAGGGAACAGGATATCACATATGGATGTGGGAATGCCTCAGAGCTGCTGCTATGATAAGTATCTGCTCTGGGGAAAGACTCAGATCTGGGGAAGGTGCCATGATAGCATGATAACCTCAACCCTGGACTCCTGGACTGGAGCTATATTTGGCAAGAATAGATAAGGAGCACTGGGATGCATTGCACCCCCAAAAACTCTCTCATCCTGCAGACTCATAGGTCTCCATTTTCTCTCCCTTCTTCCCCTGACTACTTCTTAAACAGGCCTGTTCACTGAATGGGAGTTACCTCCCCCTTGGGCCTAAAGGGCCCAAGGTCTCCCAGTTTATCCTGGGTCATCTCCAGTCATCCTGAGGAATGTCTGGTCACTGGATTCAGATGGTTCCAGAGGAGAAGTGAGGCTGGTGATCTGCACCACCCTCCCTCACTCAACACAAGGCCAAGTGCAAGTCATGTCATTATTTCTCTGTTGGCATGGTCTTCTTTGGCAATGAAGGACAAACACAAAAAGAACGGTAACAATAGCCTTCTCCTATGCCCCATAACTGTTTTTTCAGAGGAGGGTTGCCCCACTTCCCTCCCAGGGAAAATCTATGTCTTTTCCCTGAAACCTTTCCCTATTTCTTAGGAGTTTGTGTCTTTTTTTGTACAGTTGGCTTCTAAGATGCTCAAGTATGATAAAAATGATGTGCTTTTGTACTGAGGATCTATGTATGTCCTTGTTCAAATGTAGTAGAAGAGATAGTAGGGGAGCTTACAAGGAGAGGATAGTAATAGATCTTACAACTGTGGTATATTTTTTCTAAAAACTTTCTGAGTGGGTGTTTAGAGAATTTTTGATTCAGTTTTTTTTAACTTCCAAGATCAAGGAGAGAAGGAAAAGACTTATTCTGGCACCTTTCTCTCTAGGCAATGAGTAAACAGTTTTCTTGGAACAGCTATGACTAGTGATCTAACATGCTACTTGTTTTCCCATTATTTCTTGGGGCCTGATTTGACAGAAAAATGACTCACTACTATGGAGTTGAGGTAATGATTATGGGAAAATAGGCAAACTCGCCCAAGAGGAGATAGACAGACAGACAGATAGAGGAGTCAGGTGGTGCTGTGATATGCTGCATAAACAGGGTTGTTACTCCCATTTCCTCTTGTGTGGGTCTGGCTACTCTTCCCCACTCCCTTAGCTCTATGTTTATAGATGTACTTATATACACATACAAACATGTTTTTATGTATAAATATAATTGTATGTGTATGTATACATATGCATATGCATATACACACATATATCCTACTATTGGGTAAATAGTCTAAGGAAACAAAGAAAGGAAAAAGCATGCAGACACATGTATTTATACATATTTCTTATTTTTTCCTGCCATTGATTTCGATCTGTAGTGGTATTGTTGGGTTAAAGTATATGAGCAGTTTAGTAACTTTTTTTCTTTGCATGAACAATTCCAAATTGTTTTCTAGACTGATCAGATCAATTTGCTATTCTGCCAATCATGTATTAACATGCCTATTTTCCTATAACCCTCCCAACAGTGGTGTTTTCCATTTTTAAAAAATTCATATTTGTGAATTTGACAGCTATGTTGTGAACAGTATTATTTTCAATATGGGATTTTCTTATTAGTAATTTGGAGCATTTTTATATGGTGATTGATAGATTATGCTGTTTTGAAAACTTAAATTTTTGATTACTTTTATTATTTAATATTGGATGATATATTATTCTTAAACATAAAGTTGTGTCAATCACTTAAATTTTGCATATCTTGTCAGAGATGCTTGATGCAATTTTTTTTTTTTTGCCATCCACAACTTTTTTTAATATCTGCTGGAATTGACTTCATTTTCACAAAATCTTTTTTTTTAACTTTTTATATAATCAATATTGCCTACTTCATCTTTTATAATCCCTTCTTCCTCTTGTCTGGTTATCAATACTCTTTCTGACTATCCAGTGCCTTTGTCCCAGACAGAAGAAATCACACACAAAAACAGACTATTGCTATTAGGTAGAATTGTGCAGTAGGATCATGGAATTTGGAATCAGAGGAGCTATATTCAAATCTTAGCTTTGCTCCATAATGTGTGTGTGACTTTGGTCAGGTCATATAATCTTTCCTATTAGATAGGAAACATGTAAAATAAGGGGACCCTATTAAATGACCTCTAAGTTCCCTTCTAAGTCCAAATCTATGTAATCATACATGAAATTAGCTATTTTAATTAAAACAATCCTTTTATGCTTGGAATAAATATCACCTTTCTCAACATTTCCCTTACCATTGAAATCTTTCTCAGTTGTGGTTAGAAGAATTCATTTATATCCATTTTTATGAGAATGAGTCAATAAATTACATGAATTTTAATTCTTCATCCATATGAATTATCTATAATGTACACATGGTATTTATTCCTCTTTTCATACATAGAATTCATAGTTAATGCAATATAAAATTACTGATGTTTTTGAAACAGATACTAAAATGTATCAGACAAAAAAATCCTTATATATTAAAAATATAAGAGTATTATAATTGTCTTCTTTTTTACATTGCAAAGATTAAGAAAGTAAAGAATTATCTAAAAAAAAGCCTACAAGGGAGAAACTCTTTCAAGGGAAAGAAGAATGTGAAATTTCTGTCCCTACTAATCTTTTAAAATAGTCTCATCTGAACAGAATAGTTTAGGTGTAGTGATGCATGGAGACAGGTAAATGACTATCCTTTTTCAACCCTAGATTATATATTATTTTTAATCTCCAAAATTTACATATTATAATTGCTAAATAATCTTCTTTAAGCAGAAATAGTTTTGCACAAAGTAAATGAGAGTCATCACTTATCAGGAAGCAAAAGGAAATACAGATGTAATAATAACACGTGGCTATTTTGATTTGTCCTTAAAGTTTGGAAATTGAGTCTTTTTCCCAAATGCTCAAGCTTTTTGTTATTGATATATTACTAAAAAACATAAGCAAGCTTGATGAATTCTCCAGCTTATTTTTGGAAACACAGAGGGCACTTCCAGAAATTCATTTGCTCATTCAGGAATGTTGATTTTTGTTTTCTGGCTTTTTTTAACAATTGATTTTGGTACACCCCAGTGTTTACAATATTTATTGGCCACAAAGTCTTCATTGGCATGAAGAAAATAGTGACAATTCCCTGACTCAGGTTTTCTCCTCATAAATATAACACTGGAGAACTTTGTGTTTTAATCTCTATATCCCCTTCTACATACATGGAGAATGAAATGAGTTCCATTAAAGCTAAAACAATCATAGATATGCCAACTCAGAGTATGTCTACAGACCTTGAGAATTAATAATTTCTAGTTCATCAATCAACTTGGGATTTTTTTTATTAATTCCTTGTACCTGTATTTCTGCTTTCTTGTCTTAGAAAAAAATATATTATGGGAAGGATAAAAAAAAAAATCTAAAATGCAGAATCCTTTTTCCTAACAAAACAGTAGCCTAACAGTGAGAGGCCATTTTTATCTAGTTGGAAAAATATATACATATACACACCCAAACATACATATATATTTATCTATATATGTATATATATGCACACACACATATATACATCTATGTATAAGTGTATATGTACAATTTTTTAACAGCTCTGGACATAAAGTTTCATAATCTGTAAGAAAGGAAATAATGGATCCCTCATGAGCATAAAGGATTTGAATTTCTCTGTTTTTCTCTGTGTTTATGGTGTGGCGGCTACTTTTCTCTTGCCTGCTGGGATTTTTGGCCCTCAGTCACAATCTTACCCTTTAGCTTTGGCAGCCATGCTGGATCAGTGCCCATAGCAACAGAGTTAAGTCCCTTAAAGCCAGAGCCCATGAATTCAGGAAAGCATATCTGTTCTCTCAATGTTTCTGCCCTTCCAGGGTAGCTATTCCCAAGTTATATCTAAAAAATTGAGACTGCGTGAGTCACAACTGCCTCACTTTTGGCCACCTTGGTTTGCCTATCTAAAGAGGCAGACAGCCTTGGCCAGCTAGAGCAATGGTTTTGGATTTATCTGGTGCAGACATCCTCACTTCAAAGGGAGATTTTTCTGCCAGTGATCTCTCTCAGTTTTGTCTGAAGCTATCTCTAGAGGCAACTGTATGATAATTTTGGGGGGAGTTGGGGGGTGGATGGGTAGGGGTCAGGTATGTTAACAGTTCTTGTCTGTCACCTCTATTTGTGTTGTATGTAATGTAAGATCCCTAGCTCTCTTTACACAGATGTAATACAGATTCCTAGCATGGAGCCATGTGTACAACAAAATCGCGATAAATATTTATTGTTGATGATGGGTTTGGAAATAAGAACATGCCAGTTCCCACTGAGACTTGCAGCTGTAGGATCTTCAGAGGTAGCCAATGTCTGTCTCAAATCCCAGAACACTGGAGAAATCTGGAGATGCTGCTGGGCTAGTCTCTGAATGTCTACTATATGGCATACTTCCTTGGATCACAGGTGTCATGGGCTAAGCTTCCTTTGTGGAGTTCCAGCATGGGCTATATTCAACTCAATTAAAGTTGTTGCAGATGCTCATGATTCAAATGCCTACTGAGCATGTCTAGGAGAGCTCATTCCTTTGGCAATACCCTGGTCTAGTCTTGTTCAACCTGTCTGTGCTTGGATTTGAAATTGGAGCTTTTGTCCGTAAATGAATGCTGACATTTACTGTAAACTGAAAAGTTTACAAATTCCAATCTGCCTCTATTCCAATGAGCAGCAGTATATTTTTAGAATAAAATTCTTTTATATCAAATTCTGTTCATGACATGAACATATCAAATGGGAAAGCAGTGTGTTAGCAAGTAGAATGCACAATGACAGGGTGTGCCAATATATTTCAACAGAAGGATATTCATATTTGAGTCATCTTTCTGTCTTTTACACCTTTTCCCCTATTTTGAGTACTGGAGCCATTGATATGCATGGTTAAAATTTACTAGTGTAGATGTGAGTTTCTCATTATAGGAATTGTTATTGTACATCAATAGTTCCTCCAAAATCATGTCTGATACTGGGATGGGTTCTGTTATACTAAATGAGGTTTCCCAGAATATCTTATAACTTGTAAGCAGGGAACCACATTTTGTTTATGGGCAAGATAGAAAACAACCTTTTTTTACATATTAATTTTTTTTGTTTTTATGTTATGTAGACTTTTTCCTGTATATACCTCCACCTACCCCCTCTAAGCCATTCATTTCCTATAACAAAGAATCAGCCAAGTTCAACATTATATATAGTTTTTCCTGACCATTGTCTCCCACCTCTAAAAACAAGGGAAGGTCTTTCTTTTTTGTGTAAAAGTTTTGTTGTTATATTTACGTAGCATTAGGACAATTTTTGTTGCTCTTTCCATTTACATTCTTGTGATCATTGTATGAATTGATTTTTGTTTCTATTTCTGTTTATTTCACTTTGTATCAGTTTACAGGGCTTCCCTTCATCTCTGTATTCTTTTATTCAACATTTCTTACAGTTTCCTAATACACAATGATATCCATGTAGCACAAATCATTCAGTCATTTCCAAATCAATCGACATCAACTTTATTTCTAGTTTTTTTTTTCCTCTATGAAGAGTACTGCTATAAATATCGTGTTATATATGAGACTTGAAAAAAAATCTTTTTGGCTTTGGTTTATATCCCTAGGCTCAGGATCTCTAGGTGAAAGGAAATGACATTTTTCTCATTTTGTCAATATAATTTTGCATTCTTTTCCAGATTGATTCAACTAATTCACAGTTCTACCAACAACATTTTAGGATATCTGTGTTTTCCAAACCAATTGAGGCATACTTTTTGGAATAATAGAGAGGAAAGTATATAAGACTAATAGTCAGAAAACTTTAATTTAGATGCTGGCACTTCCATTAACTATCTGTGTGACCACAGGCAAGTCACTGAAGATCTCTGGGTTTCAGTTTCCATTTGAGGACCTGATCTTGAAAGTCCCTTGTAGCTGAAAAATTCTATTGTCTACCTAGACAGTTTGTGGGAGGACAAAAAAAACTGAGTCAAAGCACAAAGTGTAAAGTATAGGAAAACCTGACTAATTCAAACTGATGGTGGGAGGCCAACCTGAATTGGCAATAAGTCCGAGCTATAGATTTTTTAAATTGCAGTTTTATCACTTCCAAGTACATATAACTCAAGTTAGGTTTAAAAAGGCTAATATTGCTCTTATACTCTCTTGTATGCACCATTAATTTACTTTGCAAACCTCTTCTTCCTAGGAGGTGAAAAGGTAAACTCCATTCTCTCTCCTGCCCACATTCTTACATATTCCAGGTTGGTAGAATCTACATTAATATGATTCTGTTATCTTGTGGCCTTTAGAAAAACCCTCCCAATTTTGTGCACATGTACCCTGGGGAAACTATTTTGCATATCTAATGATTGATTGCTCTGTTTATGTTAACTCTTTAAATATTTTGTGGGTAAAATGAGTCAGGTGGGAAAAATGCCCCAAATTTTGGGGTAAATATTTTTGGGACAGCTAGGTGGTATAGTGGATAGAGCACCAGTGCAGGAATCAAGAGGACCTGAGTTCAAATCTCACCTCAGACACTTGACACTCACTGGCTGTGTGATCTTGGGCAAATCACTTAATCCCAATTGCCTCATCCTGGGTCATCTCCAGTCATCCTGATGAATATCTGGTCACCAGATTCAGATGGCTCTGGAGGAGAAGTGAGGCTGGTGACCTGCCCAGCCCTCACTCACTCAAAACAAAGTCAAGTGCAAGTCATGTCATCATTTCTCTGATGGCATGGTCTTCTTCTGTAAGGAAGGACAAATATACACCCATTTGATTATACTCTTATAAGGAAAAAGAAACAAGGAAACACCTAGCAATCTCAGAAAAGGTATTTCTTCTCTGATTAGGGAAAGAATCATTACTAGCAAAAACTTGCCTATATTCCAGTAATCTCATTTTAGAATTTTGGCCAGTTAGATGGAGCCATGAGAAAAGGACACATGATAGGAATAATAACAGAAGCCTTGTACAGAGTCATTTATATTCTTAGAACTTTAAATCTCTAAAATTCAGGGGATTCATGTTTGAGGGTAAGCATACAAAGAAATCCTTGATAGTTAAAAGGGGCAGAGAGAAGCAGTAAACATTCAAAACTCTGATGCTAAGAAGAGGTTTGTCCTCAGATAGAAGAATTCTGGAGTCCAGGGACCACAAATACAATTCACAACATGTCAAATCAATTCATTAAGTGGGTAAAATGTATTGCTCTATAAAGACAAAAAAAAAGGAAATAGTTAATAATCCTGGGAAGATTATGGAGAAAGACATAAACCAACTCTTTACCCAAACAAATTAATAAGGTAACCCTTATTAATATAATATAATTAATATAACAAATACAGCAATATGAAAGAAAGAAGAAAATTGAAAAACCCTCCTACAGAGGAATTGGTACATTTAAAACAAAACAGAAGCTCATCTTCCCATAACTCTTACTGTTCTTGCAGTGTTTCCTCACCTCATGTTGTCCATGGCAAAATGCCCATAGTGGTAGGGTTACCCTAATACCCACATGGAACTGATTTTTAGAGGTAATCCCTTGGCAGCATCTTTGGAGGAAACCTTCCGGGTTAATTATGGTCATGGAATCAGAACAGTTCGAGTACTTGAAAAGAAAATAAAGAATTTGCTTTGGAGAAAAGTGGAGCTCAGAGGACCTGGTTATACAGGATTGGTATAAGATAGCTATAAGGTCCAGAATTCCCATGTCTGGGGAGACCTGTAAACCCCTCATAACTGTGGAGTGTTCTTGTGATACCAAAGGAAGAGGTCAAATATCTCCAGATTGATTATAAGTAGTGATTAATCAATCATTCTGAATACTTACAAACAGAGGCAATCTTTGGTCTGGAGTGGTGGCCAGACAGTTTAGTAGATCCCTGCAAAGAACCCCCAAAATCTTATTTAAAAACTGACAAAAGGAGGAGAAGCAAAAGAGTGTATCACTACTAATGGGTGGATATTTTTGGTTTTCTGCTTAGTAATGAGCTTGGGCGTTGTCAGTGTTGTGCCCAAACTTGTTTGTGTGTTGATCATGTCCCAAGAAGTCACAATATTCTTGTTATGGCTTTCATAGGTCATGGTGTCTTAAGTTATGACTCAGTGTTTAAAATATAATTCAGTATCTAAGTTATGATTTGTTAACAGGTCACCATGTTCTGGCTTCCACCTTTCACAGTTTAAGATTTTATAGCTTTTCACGCATGACTATATTTTATGGCTTTTTCCCAATAGAAACTCTACAAAAGCTAAGGAAGAAAGGGGAGTAAAGAAAACTTGGATAATGTAAGAGTTTTTAGGAACCTCTTTCCCCCACTCCCAGTCCCCATTACTGGCCTAAATGAAATAACTCTTCCTAAACCCTTTAATGAGAAGCCACCAAGTGTTGGCATAGAGATGAAAGAATGTCAGTCTTAAAGGGAAGGAAGGAGCCTGAAATAGAAGAATTTCTGGGTATCTCTCTGTAGCAGAGCCCAATCTGCTTATCCTCACCCCCTTTAGGGACACAGACATTATATTACTCAGGTGGTTTGAGAGACCAAAGAATAAGTGACAAGGACAAGATGAACAATACAACAATTCTGGACCATAAAAAAAAAGAATTATTCATAAAAAATATTTTTATATTAAGAACAAGATAAAAATAATCAGCAGAATAATTTATAAAAAAACCAAAAATATCTGAGGAGAAATAAATATTTGAAGAGAATAAAAAAGACTTCTCACTGGTAAAGTACCTTGAAACAAAGGACATTAATTCAAAGTTCCCAGAGGAAGGTGACGCTATTACAACAAATTCTTTGCAGCCACCTGAAATGACAGTGAAGTATCTCAAAGAACCTTCAGAATAGTTTAGAAGATCAACCAGAGAAAGGAAAGAAAATTTCAGAGTAATGGAGAGAAATTAAAGCTCTTAAGAATAAAAAAGCTTACAAATCTAAATATAAAAAGACTGGAAAATTTAGAAGTGAAGACAAAGATACCTTATAACAGTAGATTTTTGGTAAAAAGGGAATGACATAACTGGAACACAAAATGCAAAGGGAGCAGGAAACAACTGAACAAATCAGAAAAGCAATACATTTGAGAGAGTAAGAGGATTCTTTAAAATGGGAATATTGAACTTGAAAACAGAGTCAAAGAGGCAAGAAGAATACTGTGTCTCCAAAGAGGCAGAAAAAAATGACAAATTTAACTCATGAAACATCATCGTGAAATAGGCATTTTGACATCAAATGCAAATTATTCAAGACATAAAGGGGAAAATTTATTTTATATGCCAGGGATAATCAAATAGAATAACAGAGCTATTCTTTTTTTTAAAAAATATAAGAAATCGAAGGAAAAAAATTAAATAGCATATTGGAAAACCATTGTCAACTTATTACATAGCATTTCATTGCTTAGTAGCCATTTATACTTATGTATTTTGCTCACAATCTATTCATTAATATTTATTTACTTATACACATATGCATATACATTTTTCTCACTTCAAAATTTGTTAATCAAGTCATATAGATGGATTCAGATAATATGACACAGAAGCACCCATTGGTGCAATACTTAGCACAGAATCTGTTTATCTGTTTGAGCTCTCTTTAGCTAAGAGAGTTAGTTAAGTTAGCTCTTTAGCTAACTTGCTTCTTCTAAGCAAGAAAAAAAAATATAGATTTGTTCTATTGTACTTTGGGCTAGACTAGGGTTCCTTAAACTTTTTCCATTCACAACCCTCTTAGCACTTCTTAAACTATGGATCATGTCCCCATATGGGGTCAAAATAGAAAAAAAAAATGGAGATATCTTCTTTTTTTTCCAATTTATTTATTTATTTTAGTTTCCAACATTCATTTCCACAAGATTTTGAGTTTCAAATTTTCTCCTCATCTCTCTCCTCCCACACCCCAAAATGTCATGCATTCTAATTACCCCTTCCCCCAATCTACCCTCCCTTCTATCACACTCCTCCCTTCCCTTATCCCCATCTTCTCTTTTCTTGTGGGGCAAGATAGATTTCTATACCCCATTACCTGTACTTTTTATTTCCAGTTACGTGCAAAAACAATTCTCATCATTCATTCCTAAAACTCTGAGTTCTAACTTCTCTCCCTTCCTCGCTCCCCACCCATCCCCACCAAGGAGGCAAGCAACTCAGTATAAGCTATATATGTGTAGTTTTGCTAAAGACTTCCACAATAGTCATGTTGTGAAATACTACCTGTATCTACCTATATATGGACTACCTCCATCCTATCCTGCCCCTGCATGTATTCTATTTTCTCTTTTGATCTTTTCCCTCCCCAAAAGTGTTTACTTCTAATTACTACCCTCCTCTCATTTGCCCTCCCTTCTATCATCCCCCCCACAGTCCACTTATCCACTTCTCCCCTACTTTCCTGTAGTGTAAAATAGATTTTCATATCAAATTGAGTGTGCATGTTATTCCCTCCTTTAACCAAATGTGATGAGAATAAGCTTCATTTTTTTCCATCCCACCTCCCCCTTTTCCCCTCCATTGAAAAAGATTTTTCTTGACTCTTTTATGAGAGATAATTTGCCCCATTCCATTTCTCCCTTTCTCTTCCCAATATATTCCTCTCTCACCCCTTAATTTTATTTTTTCAGATATCATCCCTTCCTATTCAACTCATCTTGTGCTCTCTATATATGTGTGTATAATCCCTTCAACTACCCAAATACTGAGAAAAATTTCAAGTTACAAATATTATCTTTTCATGTACAAATGTAAACAGTTCAGCTTTGGTAAGCCCCTTCTGATTTCTCTTTCCTGTTTACCTTTTCATGCTTCTCTTGATTTTTGTGTTTGAAAGTCAGATTTTCTATTCAAATCTGGTCTTTTCATCAAGAATGCTTAAAAGTCCTCTATTTCATTGAATGACCATTTTTTTCCCTTGAAGTATTTTACTCAGTTTTTCTGGATAGGTGACTCTTGGTTTTAGTCCCAGTTCCTTTGACTTCTGGAATATCATATTCTAAACCCTTTGATCCCTTAATGTAGAAGCTGCCAGAGTCTGTGTTATCCTGATTGTATTTCCACAATACTTGAATTGCTTCTTCCTGGCTGCTTGCAATATTTTCTCCTTGACCTGGGAACTCTGGAATTTGGCTACAATATTCCTAGGAGTTTTTCTTTTAAGACGTCTTTTAGGAGGTGATCAGTGAATTCTTTCAATATTGATTTTGCCCTCTGGTTCTAGAATATCAGGGAAATTTTCCTTGATAATTTCATGAAAGTTGATGTCCAGGCTTTTTGTTTGATCATGCCTTTCAGGAAGTCTCATAATTTTTAAATTGCCTCTCCTGGATCTATTTTCCAAGTCAGTTGTTTTTTCAATGAGATATTTCACATTGTCTTCTATTTTTTTATTCTTTTTGTTTTGTTTTATAATTTCTTGGTTTCTCATAAAGTCATTAGCTTCCATCTACTCTATTCTAATTTTTAAAGAACTATTTTTTTCAGTGAGCTTTTGAACCTCCTTTTCCATTTGGCTACTTCTGCTCTTTCAAGCATTCTTCTCCTCCTTGACTGTTTTGGGCCTCTTTTGCAATTTTAGTTAGTCTATTTTTAAAGGTATTAATTTCTTCAGCATTTTTTTGGGTCTCCTTTCACAAGCTGTTGACCTACTTTTCATGATTTTCTCGTATTGCTCTCATATCTCTTTCCAATTTTTCTTCCACCTCTCTTACTTGATTTTCAAAATTCTTTTTGAACTCTTCCATGGCTTGAGACCATTGCATATTTATTTTGGAGGTTTAGGATGCAAAAGACTTGACTTTTAAGTCTTCCTCTCATGGTATGCTTTGTTCTTCCTCATCCAAAAGGATGGAAGAAAATATGTGTTCACCAAGAAAGTAACCTTCTGTTGTCTTATTCTTTTTCCCCTTTGGGGACATTTTCCCAGCCAGTTACTTGACTTTTGAGTTCTTTGCCAAGGAGAACATATAATCTGGGGACCTGTAAGTTTTTAGTTCCTCCAAGGTGGCACAATGAAGGGAGAGAAGTTTATTCCTCTCCTTGTCTGTTTTCTGGTCTGTGAACAGGATTCCCTCTCCAGACCCTCCACCAGCTCCACACCAGTCAGACCTCCTCCTTATGCCAGGGCTGCCATTTAGGGTTGAGATCCAGATCAACTGCTCGGTTCTCCCAGGGGCTTTTGACCAGGGCTAGACTGCTGTGTTCCCTTCTCTTCCAAGTGAAAGACCTTTCTCTGACCTTTGAAGCTGTCTTTGGTGTTTGTGAGTTGAAGAATCTGAGACTTGTAGCTGCTGCTTGTGGCGGCTTGAAGGCCAGTCCAGTCCTGTCCTTGCCTTGGCATGGCTCATGTTGTGCTGTGCTGTGCTATGCTCTGAGCCCGGTGTGATAGACCTTTGCTGTAAGCATTCTAGGCTGCTTTGGGCTGGAAATCTCTTTCACTCTATCCTTTTGTGGCTTCTGCTGCTCCAGAATTTGTTTAGAGTCATTTTTTACAGGTATTTTATGGACTGTGGAAGGGGAGATTCTAGAAGTGTGTCCTTCTACTCCTCCATCTACGCTCCCAAGATATCTTCTTAATAAAAGATAAGGTAAGCACAAGAATTTTCATATGCTTTTAGGTTCTTTCTTTTGGAGTAGAGGAGATAACTCCAGAATGGAGAATATGTACTTTCCATCACCCTAAATGGATAAAGAGGAAAACAACTCTTGATCATGGCAATATATGTATGTTGAAATAGTAGCAAAACTATTGATTTATAGGAAATTAGAAGAAAACAGAGGTTGGTGCAAATAGTAGTAAGAGAAGTGTCTTTAAAGCCAAAAAGACCTGGTTTCAAGTCCTGCGTTTATGTATTTTGGTTGTGTTACCAGGGGTAAGTCTTATATATACACAGTATTTTTGCCTGTTTTTCTCCCACATTAGAACGTAAGAACCTTCAGGGCATGGACTATGTTTTTGACTGACTTGTATTCCTACATCTTTGTAAGGAGCCCTTCACAAAATACTTAAGAACATTTGTTGGTTTGCTGACTGATTGGGATTTCCAAATAATGCAACTATTCTTATTTATGTGAGGAGGAACTCCATCTAGGCTTTTCTTCTGAGGAGTTTTTTATCAAAAAGTATTTAAGAAAGGGATGACTGAGAACTTAATAAATTAGCAAAAACTGACTTAGAATGCCCAAATACTTAGTAGTGAGGAGAAAATGGATCATTGGGATAAATATCAGTCACAATGTGGTATTCTTCAGTAGTGTTACTAAGGAAAGTGATGATTATAATTTAAAAGGATTAAATAAAATTCTTTCCTATGGTTTCTTGTGAAACTTCTTTCCAGGGAAAGTGACTAGCAGTGACCTCCCAGGATCCTTTTCATATATACTTTGAGAGTGCCCATTCAATATTCTGGTCCCTAATAAATTAGATAATGATAGGGTTAGGATCGTATGCATTTGGAATGCAAAAGAAGTGGCTTAAAGAAAGGAACTATTTAAAAGAAGGTAGGAGGAACTAGAGCTTGTATTCAAAAGAAAACAGCTAAGCAGAAAAGAGCAGAAGGAGGCTTTCTTTATTTTTATAGCACCATTGAATTTGGTTTTATGCAGTATAATGTAAGTTCTTTTCAGGGTTCTATCTTTCAAGGATATAGAATAATTTACTCAGAACTTATTCAGTGCAAAACTGGGTTCTGATATTGGGGCTTTAAT
Organism: Notamacropus eugenii; assembly: GCF_028372415.1. Lineage (NCBI taxonomy): Eukaryota > Metazoa > Chordata > Mammalia > Diprotodontia > Macropodidae > Notamacropus > Notamacropus eugenii. The sequence goes on from NC_092877.1 coordinate 308,577,700, forward strand.
GGCTTATTAAATGGATCAGCAGGCAAATACATAAAGACTAGAAAAAATTTCCATTGCTATATCTTAGGATATGTTTTTTATTGTTGATTATTTTCTTTGTACTTTGCCTTCTAAACTTCTAAAATTTCTAATATTCTTCTTCCTCCTATATTGTAGCTACTTTCTACAGTATCTAGCTTTGTTGATAGGTATAGACAGTTTTCTTCGTTTTCAGTTTAAAGTCTTTTTAATTTACAACATTTCAAGTAAATACATTCTTTCCATCTCTGGTTTGGTGCACTGCATCTCTGGCCAGTGGCCTTTCATTCCTCTATTTTAATCCACATTCCCAAAATCTAAATGACATAGTCATTTTTTCCCATTGTTCACTTCCCAAAGCCTTTCTCCTGATTTACTTGCCTTTAACAACACCTATACCCCTACCGTATCTTCAGTGTCATACCAGTTAGTTTTAAAATATGAAAATATTAGATCCAGAAGAAGCTTTAGCAATAAATTATCTACTTTAGCTCTCTTGTTTTACAGAAGAGGAAAATGAGGACCAGAGGACTGAAGAAATTTATCCAATAACACATAGCTCTATAATGGTGGAGGTGAGCTTGGAAGCCAGGTCTCCTAAGTCCCTATTTAGTGGGAACATTTTTTTCACTCTATTGGGTACCCCTGCTATTTCCCTTTTCTCCTTTTTTTCTATAATGAGAAAGTTCCTTGACCATGCAAGAGAATCCCCAAACTGTATCCAAGAAGTTTAAAAAGGCCTCTTCCTTCTTTTGTTCTTATATAAGAAGTCTAAAATATACTTACCTTCATGCATCTTATCCTCAAAATCTCTATTAAGACTTTAAGAAGTATGTTAAGGTAAGGGTTGTCAGTGGTAATGTGAAGAATCTGAAATTCTCCAACTAGCTTACCCTTCATTTCTGTTGGCCTATCTGCTTTCTCTGAACCTCAGAATTTTGATTCACATTATTTCACATAACGGGGAACACTAAAACACCAACCCAGAAGACTACCAGGAGGGATGACAACCCTGGTTCTGATAATTCACTTTCAAAGGAGAAGTGGGGGTTCTTTCAATAAGACTATCGTTAAAAAAATAAAAAAAAAATTGGAGAGATATGGTACCAATACCAATGTTTGCTGAATTTGTAGAAATGTTTAGGAAGAATCATATATAATATGTGTAATGGAGACTGACACATGTAAAGTACCACTGTTGCAAATCATTATGTAGAAGAGACTGGGAAACCTGCTTGTAGAAGAATTTTAATAATGTATAATGGAAAGGTCTTGAGGAGACCTTGAGATATATGTAGACATTCTCAAATTGTTTCCAGTCTGCTATCTACGTGATGGGCTATTTTGTGGAAATGGAAGTGGGGTTCACCTTCAAAAGGCCTTAGCATCAACATCACCTCTTTGGAGGCTCTTTCTTCTATATCTCTGCTCTTGATTTGACTCCTTCAGTGATGGCATCCAGTGAGAGACAATGATGAAATGGGAGAGACCTCGAGTCTTTTCCTCTCTGAGGTCAAAATGTGAACCAATGAAAATAGACCTCAATCCTTTATTTGTTTTTACATGAAGGGAATTAATATAAAGGTTCTGATCTGGTGGGAGTTTGGAAAGTTTAAGGAAAGTAAACCTCTCATTGCCCAAGAGCTACTTGAAGCCAAAGATTTGTTTGTCTCTTCCACCAGTTCAAGAATCTCTTTGGCATCATCTGGGACAGATAGGTTTTCATCTAACCTCTTGAAATCAATTTCTTGGAAGTGAATACTCTTTTTTATTGCCCCATAAAGCTAAGTCCTTTACAAGGTCCAGCGTAAGTTTTCACTAAATACCTGAATGTAACTGCTTCCTTCCTCCTTGGCATTGTTGAGTTGTTTTTCAGTAGTGTCTGACTCTTCATGACCCCATTTGGATTTTTTTGGTAAATATACTGGAGTGGTTTGCCATTTTCCTTCTCCAGTCCATTTTATATAGATGAGGAAACTGAGGCAAACAGGGTGAAGTGATTTGCCCAGTTATTGAGTGTCTGAGATTAGATTTGAACTCACAAAGATGATTTCTCCTGACTCCAGGCCCAGAGCTTCCCTCTTCAAAAGATATTTAACATCAAGAAAGTTAAATTCCTATATTTATGTGTGTATTACATATAGTTATTATATATTATATATATATATATATATATATATATATATATATATATATATATATATATATATATACATATATATGTATATCTGTGTATGGAGAGGGAAAGAGAGAGAGAGAGCTATCTCTATAGAGTCCTTAAGACCTGTGTAAAGTCTTGCCACTTACTAGCTGTTCAATCCTGGGCAAGTCAACTTAACTTCTTAATGACCCAGTTAACTTTCTAAGACTTCAAGTCAACCAGGTCTGAGTTAAGAAGACCTGAGTTCAAATCCAGTTGTAGACACTTACTAGCTGGTGTCTGGAGCAAGTCAATTACCTTCTGCCTCAGTTTCCTCAGCTGCAAAATATTATAAATAGGCACAGTAATAATAATAATTACCTCCCAGTTTTGCTGTGAGGTTCAAATGAGATAGCAGGAGTAAGACACCTGACACTGTGTCCTGCACATACATAAATGGTAGCTTTTATCATCCTCATCATTGTTTGTTGTTGATGATGATAATGATGTATTGTTGTCACTGTTGATGTTGTTTCTGTTGGTGTTAACTGAGCCAGTGCTGACTGGAACTGGTGAGAAAGTTCATAACCCAGAATTCTCTATGCTAAAAACATAGCAGGTGGAGTCATGTGCGCGCGCGCGCGTGTGTGTGTGTGTGTGTGTGTGTGTGTACATGTATACAAGTACACGTATTACCTTTGTCCTCCTCCTCTGGTTTTAAAATATATCAGAGTATAGTTCCTGAAGGTGTAAAAGAGAATGAGAATGCCCTGTCTCCATATTCCTAAGAAGACAGATACAACAGTTGTCATTTTCTTTGCAGTTTAAAGTGAGAGCAGAGACATTACAACCACTTCCATGACTGAGAATGCCCAATAGAACAAAGATAGAAAAGGTCCTGGAAGTGGTGTCAGCATTTGTTCTTAATGGTGACCAAGTAAAACATGAAACGACACTGGTGGAAGAGGGTAATCAGTTTGCTTTACCTCCTTCACCACCTTCTGTGAATTGATGGACATAAACTATCTGAAAACCTAATTTGGATAATTAGCTTCCATGTCTCTGAGTCCAATTAAACTGATTAAAACTGAGAGGGGCAAGGTAGCATGGTGGAGAGAATGCTAGAGTCAGTGAAATCTGGGTTCAAACCCTAACTCAGATACTTAATAGCTATGTGGTCATGGCCAAGTCACCTAACCTCTCTGTGCCTCAATTTATTCCACTGTAAAATGAGGGGGTTGAACTTAATGGCCTTTACAAACCCTTTCTGTTGATAGTCCAAGAAAACATAGACTTTTCAGACAATAAGAATTGTGAGACTAATGAAAAACTGATAGAATGCAAGATTCTCCAGTGAACTATAATATGTGCAGTTTGCACTAGGAATGAAAACAAACAAACGTTAGGGTTGGGATAATCAATCCACCAAGATGTCACAGTGACGACAGTATAAGCGAAAGCCTAAATTTCTACATCTTTTTTTAATACCTTTGAAAGCCTGCAAATTATATTTGCTTATTTTAAAGTCCTCTCAACAACAAAATCTTGAAGGTGAAAATCATTCTTTTTATTACATTGATGAAATGGAAGAAATGAGAGCACTTCCAGACACGTATATGACGATGCAAACGACTGAACTCAAGAAGCTTTCTGGGGTGTTTACTGATTCCGGGAGATATTGCTTGGAGCTGAAGTTAGGTGGTTCTCTGGGGATGACATCAGTCATCTGTCTGAATTTTCCATTATAGCTGACACTGGGGGAAAAAAAAGGAAAGAAAAAGGCAATTAAAATTACAATTAAACCAACACTTAGAAATAACTATGAGAAGTAAGTTTATAAGTTTTCCAGAAGTTGTCTGTTAGGAGAGGTGTTAAAAAAAAATCTTCAAAGATAAATTACTATATTTCTGCTCTTGCTTTAACTCAGGATAATTATCAAGATAATGGAGAAACCACTATGGTAAGGAGCAGCCTGGTGACTCAGTTGATAGAGTACTGGGCCTCTATCTGAAAGACTCAGCTTCCTGAGTTCAAATCTTACCATAGATACTTCCTAGCTGTGTGAAGTTGGGCAAGTCATTTAATCCCTCTTTGCCTCAGTGTCCTCAACTGTAAAAAAAGCTAGAGAAGGAAACAGCAAATCATTCCAATATCTTTAACAAGAAAATCCCAAATGGGGTCACAAAGAGTCAGATACGACTGAAAATAACTGAACAACTGACATAATGGAGAAGATATTTGGAGGCAAGAAGACCTGGGCTCAAATGCTGCCTCGGGATACTTAGTAGTTGAGAGTCTCAGCCTTTATTAGCCTTTATTTGTAAAACAAAAGGATTCCACTTAATGGCCCCTAAGGCCCTTTCCAGGAAGCTAGGTGTCCCTGTAGATGCAATGCTGGGCCTGGAGCCAGGAAGACTCTTCCTGAGTTCAAATCTGGGTTCAAACACTTAACCATGTGACCCTGGGCAAGTCACCTAACCTATCTGACTCTTATCACTCATCTATAAAATAAGCTAGAGAAAAAAATGGCAGACTACTTCAATATCTTTGTCAAGAAAACCCAAAATTTGGTCACAGAGTCAGACATGACTGAAATGACTCAACAAAAGGTCCCTTGCCGCTCTATATCTATGGCACTATGACAAGTCACTATAATTTCCGGGGCTTCCTCTGTTAAATGGATCTCCCCCTCACTTCTAAATCTATGTTCCTATAAGTTCTCTTTCCCCTGATTTTGTCATTTTCTCCCTGGTAAGTTGTCAACAAATGGAAACTTGTCTGCTAGCATAACTTTTAGAGTTCTTCCTAGGACATCATTCTCTTTCCCTATTACTGAAATCACTGATTTAATAATGTCTTTGAATATATCTCTTATTCGCTTCTTAGCTTAGTTTTTTGAATGAGTATGGTGATTGGGTAAGGGATTGCTAACTGATCAGTTTTACTGTTACGTTTTTGTGTTTGCTTTTTTTTCCTGGAGAGCTCAAGAGATGCCAAGAACAAGGAACATACCATGCTGGATGATTTTCGAACTGGGTTAAAAGGAAAGGTTTTTATATAACAGCCTCTAGGAATGAAAGAATAAAAGGGAGAAAAATAAAAGCAGCCCAAAATAGAAGCAGGACTTATTTATAATTTATTTCCTGATTGATTATTTCTAAAGCTGTAGGAACTGTTCCTGGGATTCTGAACAAGACTTTAACAAAAACTAAACCTACATTACAATTAGTGCCAGAAGGGAGAGAAAAAAAAAATCCCACCAAAAATATTTCCTTCCTTATTCACACAAAATGAAATTTCTGAGTAAAAGAGATATAAATTCTGGGTCAAGATGATTCTTATTCATTCTTCGTCCAGATCTGGGATTTGATCAGCATAGGGAACTCCCAGTATAGAACCTCTCTCCACCAATGCAGACAAGCTACCCCTCCATAATTTATAGTAATAGCACTCTCTACCAATGCAGATTTGATATTAGCTCTGCCATTCACAGTCTGAAAGAGCTATTTATCAACCTTACCCTCCTTTAGGATAAGGACAAGAAGAGGTTAAGTAACTTGTCCAGGGTCACTCAACTAATTTGTGTCCAAGGTCAAACTTAAACTCAAGTCTTTCTGAATCAGCGACTGGCTTATCCATTAAATTACATAGTCTTCCTTTTTAATAAATTCTCATATTTGTCTTTTTCAAAGCACAATCATACCCATTATCCCCTTAACTTTAGACCCTTCAGACCAAAAAGAAACTCTTCTATTTTAGTTCAGCTCTGAAAATTTTCAATTATCAGGTTTTCTGATTTTGTACTAGACTGCTGGGGATCTTCTCCCCACCTGCACCTCTACCCCCACTGCTGCCCCCTTTATCACCTTGCATAGTCAGCTGACAGCAAGACGGATCTCCCTGGGACCCCAACTCTGACTTGAAGCAAGTGCTGGTGCTGGGCTGATCAAGTTCATTCACTGGTTGGTAGTGATTGCCTCAGCAACATTTTGTCTCCTACCATTGCCCTTTTAACCATCATAAAACTCACATTTCTATACTGCACTAAGGTTTATGGAGCATTTTCCTCAAAACAACTTTGAGAGGTGGGCAGTGCAAGTATTATAATCTCCATTTTCCAGATTTTAACTGGTTTTTATTTCATTTTTACAGTCAGTCACACGTTGTATATGGGTTTAACTTTGCAAGCTACCTCAAATCCTTTTAAGAAGCAGCAGAGTATAAATCCTAAATGAACCAGTTGATGTGTGTGCCACAAAAGTCTTGGGACCAGTGACTTACCATGGACCCTTCCAAAGAGCTAGAGAATGAAGGAGAGAAAATACGCTCCATTTCTTCTTAAAGGAAGCAACTTTTCTTCCAATATGTTCTTAAAGGAGAGCTTTGCAAAAACAACATGCACACACACACACATGCACACACATACATATACACATGTACACACACAGAGGAAAGGAAATCATTGAATATGATCATAGTAATAATAATTAATAATAATACTGGTACTATTTAAGAGAAATCTTAGTCCATAGACTTCTGTTGTTATTCCATCATGCTTAAAGAGGGCCATGACATCAGGAGGGTGATACCATGACTTACATGTGAATTGGATTTAAGTGAGGGAGGGCTGTGCAGTCATCAGCCTCACTTTCTCCTCCAGAACCACCTGGGTCCTGTGGAGAGATATAGATGAGGACAACTGGAAGTAGCCCTGGATACAGTGGGAGACCTTGGTCTTTCTAAGTTAAGGTCTTTAAAAAAAAACCTTCTATATCTTTTTATAATGTTTCTTTACTACTTTGATTCTGGAAGTCTAGTATCAAAGAAGTAAAGAAACATGTTGTAGAAAGATATTCCCCCTCTTCTAAAATATTTAAAGGAACATTCCAAGGGTTTTTTTTTCCAGATAGTAGCTGGGACAATATGATCTTTAGAAACTTTTGTAACAATTAACCAGGTTTGATTGCCTTGTCAACCTGCGCTTACCAGACGACTGGAAGTAAGTAGATAAAGTTGGCTGAGAAGTCTCATGTTTCTCTTTCCCAGAGGATTTTTGCCCCTGCATTTTAAATGGAAGTAAACTGTCATTGGATTTCCAGTGCCTCATACAAGGATCAGTTATCTTTGTATCAGATATAATGTGAGCCTTGGAGTCAGGGAGACCTGGGTACAACTCTGCTCATGGCACACATAACACGGATGCCTACAGACATTTCTGTGTTTCATCTCTCATGGATCAAAACAGTTCTCTCTAAATTTGTTATAGCTGCTGATTCACCTAGCGTCCTCCCAAAAGCCTTCCACAGTTTTGAAATTATAGGTCCAGAACAACAAATAAATAAGCATGTAGGTAATTACATATAATAATGTAGTTAGTAGAGATGGTGCATGTAGTGTGCACAAGAAACACATTTAATACACTCTGACTCTGTGCCAAGTACCATGCTAGGTCAAGAGATACAAATAGAAAAGTAAGATAGTCTCCATTCTCTGGGACCTCCCATTCTGTTAGCAGGGCACACACAAAGAAGGTTACAGGAGCAGGGAAAATCGAAAGGCCCAGTGATTCTTACATTCAGGGCCAAGGGGCATGACAAAGTCAAGGAATTGTTTTATCTGTCTATCTATCTATCTATCTATCTATCTATCTATCTATCTATCTATCTGTCTGTCTGTCTGTCTGTCTGTCTGTCTGTCTGTCTGTCTGTCTGTCTATCTATCTTTAATAGATAGCTATAGAGATATATAATTTATTTTTCAGTTCTTAACATTCACTTCCACAAGAATTTGAATTCATAATTTTCTCTACATGTCTCCCCACCCCGTACCCCAGGATAGTATACAACCCATCCACCCCTTCCTTCAGTCCGTCCTCCCTTCTATTATGCACCCTTCTTCCATCCCCCTTCTCCTCTATTTTCCTGTAGGGCAAATAGATTTCTATATCTTTTTCTTCTTCTTCTTAAGCCTGTATAACTTAATTTCCAGTTGCATGCTGAAACAATTTTTAATATTCATTCTTAAATCTTTGAGTTCCATACTCTCTCCCTCCCTACTCACCCTCATTGAGAAAACAAGCATTCAGTATAGGTCATACATGTATAACAATGCACAGCACTTCCATAATAGTTATGTTGTAAAAGACTAACCACATCACCCTCTGTCCTATTCTGCCCTTCCTTTATTGCATTCTCTCCCTTGACTTGTGCTCCCACAATAATTTTTGCATCTGATTATTCTTTCCCCCAATTTGCTGTCTCTTCTGTTATCTTCCCTGTCCTATCCCCTTTCTGTAGGGTAAAATAGATTTCCATATCCAATTGATTGTGTGTTGTTCCACATTAAGTCAAATCCCATGAGAGTAAGGCTCAGTTATTTACTTTCACCTCCCCCCTCTTCCCCTCCATTGTAGAAGCTCTTTCTTCCTTCTTGTATGTGAGATGATTTGCTACATTCTACCTCTCCCTTTCTCTTACTCCTAGTACATTCCATTCAACAGTAGATTTTATTTTTTTTAGTATTCTCCCTTCATATTCATCTTCATAGTCATTGTGCCCTCTGTCTATGTGTGTATATACACACACATACATATATATGTATATACATGTACACATACACACAGGCACACATGTACATATATATACCTACACATATATAATATACACATACGTACATACCGATACACACACACACACACACATACATATATAAATATATAATATTCCCTCTAAATTCTATAATACTGAAAAAGGTCTCATGAGTTACAAATAACATCTTTCCATGTGGGAATGTAAACAGTTCAACTTTAATGAGTTCCTTAATGTTTCTCTTTCCTGTTTACTTTTTCATGTTTCTCTTGATTCTTGTATTTGAAAGTCAAATTTTCTATTCAGCTTTTGTCTTTTCAACAAGAATGCTTGGAAGTCCTCTATTTCACTGAAATTCCATTTTTTATCCTGAAGTATAATACTCAGTTTTGCTGGGTAGGTAATTCTTGGTTTGAATTTTGAAATATCTTTTTGACCTCTGGAATATCATGTTCTAAGCCCTTCATTCTTTAGTGTAGAAGCTGCTAAATCCTTTGTTATCTTGATTGTATCTCCTCAATACTTGAATTGTTTCTTTTGAACTGGTTGTAATATTTTCTCCTTGACCTGGGAATTCTGGAATTTGGCTACAATATTCCTAGGAGTTTTTCTTTTCAGATATCTTTCAGAAGGTAATCGGTGAATTCTTTCAATATTTATTTTACACAGAATATTAGGGCAGTTTTCCTCGATAATTGCTTGGAAGATGATGTCTAGGCTCTTTTTTGGTCATGATTTTCAGACAGACAAATAATTTTTAAATTATCTCTACTGGAGCTATTTTCTAGGTCAGTGGTTTTTCCAGTGAGATATTCCACATTGTCTTCTATTTTTTCATTGTTTTGGTTTTGTTTTATAATTTCTTGGTTTCTCATAAAGTCATTAGCTTCTATCTGCTGCATTCTAATTTTTAAAGAACTATTTTCTTCAGTGAGCTTTTGGATCTTCTTTTCCATTTGCCTAATACTGCTTTGAAAGCATTCTTTTTCTATTGACTTTTTGGCCTTCTTTTGCCATTTGAGTTAGTTTGTTTTTAAAGGTGGTATTTTCTTCAGCATTTTTTGGGGTCTCCTTTAGCAAGCTATTGACTCACTTTTTCATGATTTTCTTGCATCTCTCTCATTTCTCTTCCCAATTTTTCCTCCATGTCTCTTACTCGATTTTCAAAATCTTTTTTGAGCTCTTCCATGGCCTGAGCCCATTGAATATTTTTTCGGAGGTTTTGGATGTAGAATCATTGACTTTGATGTCTTCCTCTCATGGTATGATTTGTTCTTCATCATCCAAAAGAATGGAAGAAAATGCCTTTTCACCCAGAAAGTAAATTCTATAGTCTTACTTTTTTCCCTTTTTTGGGCATTTTCCCAGACAGTTACTTGACTTTTGAGTCCTTTGTCAAGTGGAGGGTATACTCTAGGTACCTGTAAGTTCTCAGTTCCTCCAAGGTGGCATAATCAAGGGAGAGGAATACTCCTCTCCTGGCCTGTACTCTGGTCTGTGAGCAACCACAAGAACTCTTATTGGCTCAGGATGTGCAAGTAGGATTCCCTCTCCATAGCTGCCACCAGTTTCATCATGCCAGTGCTCCCCCCCGGACAGTCAATCAGAACTGAGACCCAGGTTGGCTGCTTGATTAACCTAGGGTCTTTAGGCTAGAGCTCCAAAAGTAGACACTGCTGCCACTGTGGCTACTGCCACCCTGGGGTCAGGGGCTGGGGCCAGACTCCACTTCCCTCTGATCCAGGTGAAAGAGCTTTCTCACTGACCTTTGAAGCTGTCTTTGGCATTTGTGGGTTGAGAAATCTGGGAACTGTGACTGCTGCCCGTGATTCTGTTCCCTGGAGTCTGCTCCAGTCTCGTCTGTGCTGTGGTGCTCAGTCAATGCTAGGCTGTGCTCTGTTCTGAGCCTGGTGTGACAAACCTTTCCTGTTGGCCTTCCAGGCTGCCTTAGGTTGGAAATCTCTTTCACTCTGTAGTTTTGTGACTTATGTTGCTCTAGAATTTTAGTCATTTTTTACAGGCATTTTATGGGCTATGGGAAGAGAGGTAGAGCAGATCGTCTTTTTACTCTGCCATCTTCGCTCCCAAGTCCAGGAATTCTTAGGGTGCATTGCAAGTACAGATGAAAATGCCTGGATGTCCAAAGGACATAATGGCAAAGCAGTCAGAAAGGTCTGATGGATCTTATGCAACAATAATAAGGGACATGGTTCAGGTCCAGTGGTCTACCATACTACTATAAGGATTGTAGCTGATGATATACTCATTCAAGTGGTAAGAAGTCATGACTCCAACCAAAAACTATTGCTAAATATTATCTTATTATTTTTCACATATATACTGACTCTGGGTAGTTGAGCTAATTAGAATTAATTTTGCAGAATGAACCAAGTCAACTTCAGTTCCCAAGAATATTCTTCCTGGACTGTTAGGATAACAAAAACTAGTTCATTATGTTGGAAAAAGCACAGCAGATAAGGAATTAAGATACACAGGGTTTTGGCCTTGTTTTATCAATTATCTTATTATTCTGATACAGGCATTTTGGGGGGGACCATATTTCCTTAACAGAAATAACAATATATACTGTATCTAACTCATTTAGAATGATATTGGGAAAAAATAAAACAAATGTTATCAACGTGCCTTAGGAAGTTTAAATGTATTATATATGCCACAGGGTTGGGTTTTTGTTATTTATATTACTATTTTTGTTATTTTGTTATGGCTATTATTACCTGAACTATTTCTGATGCAATTTTCTCATTTGTTTTTCTAGATGGACTGTATGTTGTCTTTCAAATCATTTACAAAATTTGATGTGTTCGTGTAACCATATTGTCTTCTATATAGAAGTTTACTTGAATTGTAAAATCACTAGATCTATCTTTGTTGTTGTTGTTGTGTCTTTAAACTTTCTCTAATGCAACTTCAATGCTACAAAAACCTAGACACTTTCTAAATGTTTCATGTGTAGATGTTGTGAGATGTACAGAGATCAGTGGAGTCGACAGAAGTCAGATCTAATTCAGAAATGATGTGTAACCTTCAGGCTCATTCTAAAGGAAACCAGTTTTTAAAATTAACACAACAAATTTGTGTGGATATTTTTGTATAGTTCATGTATATACAAAAGATGCAATCTCTATTATTAGTGAAAAATGGAAAGAAAAGTCAGCATATCTGGTGAGAACCAAAAAATGTATTTCCTTGAAAGGATCTTTTGGAGGGAGAAGATGGGAGAAGTGGGAGTTTTGTTCCTACCACTTTTTCAATGCACCCAGAAGGCCTTATTGAGATATCCTTAACTATGTTTCCTCCATTCCTCATTTTCCTCAACACAATCTGATTCTCAGAGATAACTTAAAATCTGTCAGCTCACCAATCATATTTGACATTGAAATTGCCATGGCTATTACTTTCTATCTGTGACTTAAATTCATCAGGAAGATTTTTGCTCAAATTGTTATTAAGGTACATGGTTGGAATTTATTCCATGGGCTATCATTTCCTCATATAGACTGCTTTCCATAAATGATTAACTGTTTCATACGTTTGTCTTCTCATCTAAACTATTTTAGGCTCCTAGAGAACAAAAACCAGATTCTATGCTTGTCAAAATGTGGGCAATTACTCTTTGGATGGCTTAAAAATAGAAAGGGATGCTTGCTTGGAAATAGGGAAAAGTAGAGTCAAAACCAGATGTCATCAGATAGTTAACAACCTGCTACCTAATCTAGAATAAGAGAATGTGGAAAGTGAAAGGAGTAAAATGCATCATTCGTGATGGAAAAAAAAAAGAAAAAAGAAAACAAATATTTATTAAAAGTCAACTGTTGTGTTAAAGGTATTGGTACCAAATACTCAAGGTGGAGTGAGAGACAAGATGCCAAATTTCATTAAAATACTGTTCCTTCCTTCATGGAATTAATGGTTGAGTTGTAGGTGGCTTCTTGCAGCCTGTACCTCAGGGTTCCATTCTTTGATTGTCTCTCTAAGGGGAACTCTAATGGGGAAGACTTTGCCTTGTCTTTTAGAACCAGTTGTCTATGGCACTCTCCCTTATGCTTGAAATTTAGGAGATCTTTGTTTCTATAAGAGTTCAGTTTCAGTAAAGTGATGTGAGAACAAGTCCAACTGCAAGAAATTGAGAAGAAAGTGTAGAGAATTTGGGATTAAATGAGTGATTCTGCTTACCCCCTCATAATTAAGTTATTCATAGATTTGGAATGGTCACCAGTTAAGATTAGTCTCTAATAATATTCAGGTCTGGAAATTTCACCTTTATTAAAGAAACAAAACAATAAAATAATCAAAATAAGAATTTTGAATAAGCTGGAAATCATAAAAAAAGATGCAAAAGAAAAGACAGATCATGGGATAGGAGTCCTAAAAATATTACAAAGTCTGTCTATTTTTGTCTCTAAAATATTGTACGATCTGCAGAAGGACTGCTAATAATAAATAGAGCAGCATGAAATCTCTGCAGGGAACCAGGAGAGTTCATCTCACCAAATATCATTTGCAGACATATGCTTTACCTGCCCAAGCACATTAATTAGAGTTTTATTATTAAAATTCTCTAGACTTATCATAGTCCACATCTTCCACCTTCCTTGATAAAAGGTAAATGTCATTTTCCATAGTGAATTGAGTTGAACACATTTTTACTGCAAAATTTTTTTTTTGCTTGTGCCTGCAGCAGTGGAGGCGATGACCCTGTTCTCCAAGGACATTGGCATTGAACAGAGGCCTGCTCTGTACCACAAGAAGAACTTAAGTGGTTCTGGTATAATTAATGTACCTGAAAAGTCAAATTATTATTTTTGTTATTTTTAGTGGTAATAGGAGCCCTAGAGATGGTCAAAAGCTTCTTCCCCCAACAAAATCCCTTAATTTTTTATCAAATTGTACAATTTTATGTTCTATTAATCCTTTTATAAATCCCTTTATCTAATAGTCAAAACTGATTGCTTTAAAAGCAAGCTCTCAGTCCATGCCTGACAATGCCTAACTTCCCCAGGAGGATCTAAAAGGCAATGTAAAGTCCCAAAGGCTGGTAGAAAGATGGTATGGACAATCCCAAGACTAATTTTAATCAATCAAAATAATCTTGGAACAATCAAGAATTTTCTGCATCAAGGCAGCTAGTTAGCACAGTGGATAAAGCATTTGACCTGGAGTCATAAAGACCTGAGTTTAAAAATGTCCTCAGACACTTACTAGCTGTACGATTGTGAACAAGTCACTTAACTTCCCTGTGTCTCATTTTCCCCATCTGTTAAACACACAGTACCTACCTCCTGGAACTGTTGTGACCATCAAATGAGTTCATATTTGTATCGTGTTTTGTAAAACTTAAAGCAATACTTAAATGCTAGCTATTATCATTACATTTGCTCAAAAAGTTAATATAGATACGATAGCAAGCTGTGGCTATGTTTTTAAAGCACCAAATGTACAGATACCTGACTACAGAAACGATGCTTTAAAGGCAATAGAAGGATTTGTTATTTATAGGAACTCCATCGTGAGCCCTCTTTTTAAAGATAATAATCACCCTCTGATTGATCTCTTATGTAAACCAAGTGGTTTTCTTCTAATTTTTTGAGAGTTTGCTTAAAGGCTTATTTATAACAAAATATCACATGCTGAGTGATACATTTTTTGAGTCTTTCTCTTACAACTGAATGGTTCAGACAGATAACCCTACTATTTTCTGACCTTTTTTGACTTTGTCAGTCAATATTTCTTAAATACCTGTTGTAAGCAAAGCAAAGGATGTTACGGGGTTTGATGCTCATTTCTCAGTTCCTCAGTATTTCCAATTCTTTACCATTTTCTCCTTTCAATTAATATTATAAACCATTCAAATGAAGGACAGGACATAGTCCCTTTCTCAAGGGACTTATAACCTAGCTGAGGAGACCTGACTTACATGAAACAAAATGGCACAGGACAGGCTGTAACCAAGAATGTGTAGCATGATTAAGTCCTACTTAACCACCCTCATATTTCCCTGTAGTGCTTATTTGTCAAATAGAGTCATTTGCTATTTTGAAGTTTCTAGGAAAGGGAGAGAGGAGAGAATCAGGGAACAAAGGAAGGTAAAGACACTGAGAAATCTATAGATAGCCTTATGGGGCCAATGGAAGAGAGGAAAAAGAGGCATTCGCAGATATAGCGCACTGTTATAGACGATAAGTATATGGTAAGGTGGGAATGAAGGTGTCAATAGAGTGGAGTTGTGAGAAGAATTCATGGAGGAGAGAGATATGAAATGAGTTTTAAGGACAGATAGATTTGGGCTAAGCAGAGGGAGCAGGGGGAACAGCATGAGGAAAAAGCAGAAATGAGAAGTGAAATTGCAGTGCCCAGTTTAACTGGAGCAAAGGCATCTCTCTGAATGCAGAAGGAGGTAAGTTTGGAAGAGGATCTAGATTACAAAATGCCTCCAAACTAAGACAGAATAGCCATTATAATTACTTGAAGAGAGGGATATGGAAATGGTAGTCAGGATGGATAGGAGTGAAGGCAAGAATGGAGGGAGAGATGGGAGTCAGGCAAGTCAGGCTATTATAATAATCTAGGAATAAAATGATGAGCACCTGGTCAAAAGTAGTGAACATCTCAAATGGAGAGGAAAGAAAAGAAGTTTCAAAGAAATAATTGACAAGATTTGGAATAGCTGTGTGAAAAACTATACGTCGATATAACGTACATGGTGCTCCTAACTTTGTCCCTCTTTCTCCTCTATCTCCCCTCCTCCATTCATGCTTTTCTTCCCTTCTTTCATGGGCCAAGGGGTTTCATGCTTTCTTTCAACTCTGTAGAATCAAAATAGACTCTCAGAAAGGATCTCTGTGCCTGTCAATTACATGTTTGCATGAAATTTTTATGGGCTGTGAGATAGCAGAGTGGACAGAGTACTGGTTCTGGAGTCAGGAGGACTCATCTTTCTGTGTTCAAATCTAGCCTCAGATACTACTAGCTATTTGACCCTAAGCAAGTCACTTCACCTGTTTGCCTCAATTTCCTTCTCTGTAAAATGGGCTAGAGAAGAAATTGGCAAACTGCTCCAGTATCTTTGCCAAGAAAACCACAAATGGGGCCACAAAGAGTTGGACATGACTGAAAACGACTCAACAGCAGCCATAATAATGAAATTATATCACTATGTTACCTTCCCTCAGAGAATGCTCATAAACTTTTTCTGTCACTATGAAATTTATCAATAAATATTTGGTGAATAATAATAATATTGCTAGCAAGACAAAAAGGAAAGAGCACAAAACCTGAAGTTAGGAGAGACCTGGGTTTCAATTCTGTCTTAGACACTTACTTGCTGGATAAACAGTTTAAACTCGTTGAGCCTCAGTCTTCATCTGTAAAGTGGCAGTAATAATACCTGTGGTACCTATTAGAAGATGTGAGAAGGCTCAAGTAAGAAAATGTATTGAAATAGTTTTAAGCTTTTAAAACTCTATGTAAAAATAAATATTTGTGCGGAAGATCTAAGTGCTGTGTGGGATGGCTCGGATCCCTACTTAATTAATTACTCAGAGGCCTCTCAAAGTGATGACAGAAAGTTTATTTATTCGATTCTCGAGAAGCAGGGCAATCCCTGTACCAGTTCACCTGGAGCAGGAAAAGCCAAAGACAAAGGAGAAGCAGTGATATTTATAGACCCTAACGCAAGACTCACCTCCCTCCACTGACCATTATCCTCATTGGTTGAGAATATGATCTTACATTCTAGACGCGAAATCTAACCAATCCCTTTCGAAATGAAGACATCGAAGAATTATGTAAGTTTCATCCAATTATTGAGACCCTAATGTACTACACAGTTTTATATCCTTATATGGAATTATTCCACTCTAAAAATATTATAACCTTGAGCCTCTCGGTCCTACCTCACCCCTGGGAGAAGAATTACAATCTGAGAAGTCTTCACTAAACCTATTCCACTCAGTGCTATAAAGTACACAAAGGAAAATAGAATAACTAGCACTCAGGAAACATACAATCATACAACTCACAAAAGAAAAGAGCTAAACTACAAAACCACCAGAAGACAGGTGCCTAGAGCCAGCTAGACTGCTCAGTGGATAGAGTGCTGAGCCGGAAATCAAGAAGAGCTGAGTTTAAATTTACCCTCAGACACTTACTAGTGGTGTGACTTGAACCAAGTCAATTAGTTACCTGTTTCAGTTTCCTTAACTTTAAAGTGGGAATAACAGCACCTGTTTCCCAAGGTTGTTGTGAGCATAAAGTGACACAAAAGAGTACTAAGCTTGATACATAGTAGGCTTTTTAAGAAATGCTAAGGAGAATTGTAACTTTAAATTATATGGTATACTACATGAAAACTTGCATCCCTATTTGAAGGAGCCATCAGAGAATAGGTTGACAGTGCATTTGAGAGGCAAGGGGGGCTCTCAGGGACCTTTCCAGCTCTTCTGGAGTCACACCATGTAGGAACATCTCCTATTTACATCATTCATGACTGGTGCTAAATAAAGGAGGTGAAAGAGAGTAGTAGTAATAGTAGTAGTAGTAGTAGTAGTGGTAGTAGTAGTGGTAGTGGTGGTGGTGGTGGTGGTGGTGGTGGTGGTGGTGGTGGTGGTGGTAGTCATTTTAAAGACTGAATAGTTGAGCCTGAGTGATTGAAAGAGTAGATGTACCAATGATGAAAATGAGGGGTTGAGGAAAGAAAATTCCAAATTTTTGTTTGTTTTTGTAGAGGTGGGGGAGTTGATAAATTTAAATTTAGACTTAAGTCAAAAGTAAGGGTGGGACAATAACATAGAATATGCCCTTCTGGTCAGATAAGAATCTGATCTAGAGATATACATTTGTGAAAACTCATTTTCATGGTGGTAGTTTAAAGCCAAGGGGTAAAAAAAAAACAAAGAGAAAACCCTAATGTTCATCAAAAGTGAACTATAAGTTTTTTGAGATCAATTGTAAAGGAAGTCAATTGTAAAGACTTAGCCTCAAGCATAGAGCCTGGCACATAGTAGGCACTTCATAAATGTTTATTGATTGATGGAGAAGAAATGCTACCCTAGCACATTGGATAGAGTGATATACCCAGAGTCAGGAAGACCTGAGTTGGAATCCTGACTTAGACAATGACTTACTTTGTGATCCAAGGAAAGTCATTTTTAATGGTAACTTCAGTTTCCTCAACTGTAAAATGAGGATAATATTATCTACCTCCCAAGGTTGTTGAGAGACTTAAATGAGATAACACATGCAAAGTACTTAGCATACTTTAAAGGACTCTATTAATTCTATCATTACTATTATGAAGATTTAGAGGGGACAAGGTCACTTTCTTCAAATATTTGAAGTGTTGCCATGCAGAAAATGGATTGCACTTCTTTTCTTCTTTTACTTCTCAAAGGGTAGGATGAGGAGTGGTGGTGGGTTGATATAGCAGAGGCTGATTCAGGAGTGGGATAGGGAAAAACTAGCACCCCAGACATGAATAGTCTGCATCCTCCTCCATTAGAGTGCTTCATGGACAGGTTGGATTCCTGCTTGAGGGATACGTTGCAGGGCAAGTTCCTGTTCAGGAATAGGCTTGGATGAGATGGCCCCTGATAGATTTCCTCCATCTAAATTGACTATGTGCTTCTGTGGGTGTAGGACAGTCAGTGCAAGCTGCAGTGGGAAACAGAGGAAGGGCTCAGGGTGTTTTGTTCCCCTTGCAACATAGGGGAGACCTATGCTTGTTTGAAGGCAGGACTTAAGAACTACTTTTCTCTTTCTCATGTTATTAAGCAAAGTTTCCTTCCAGAATCTTTGGTGACTCTCGGTCACCTCTCAACACACATTTCTTCTTGATGCCTGGAGCTTCATTCTTCTTTTCCTCTCCCTCAGTCACTTGGAACACTCTGAATGATTTTTTTTCTGTTCATGTTTGCCCAATGATTATGTTCTGTCTGTTGTGTTTACTGGAAATATGTTTTATTTCTCCCATGTTATTTTCCACTTGTGATTTCTCCATAGATAAAGTTATTTTCTTTTTTCTTCAGTTTTGATTTGATTATTTTGTTTGCTGTTTTTCAAAACAATAGCAGCACTTCAGAAGCCTTGAGGAATATACCTTTGTTTTTATCCCTTTCTCCCTTGCTGCCATTTTCCCTTTTCCCCTTTCTATCTTTCCTTCCTCTTTTCTTGCCTTCTTTTATTCCTCCTTTCTTGCTTTCCTCCTTTCCTGTCTTCTTCCATCCTTCTCCTCTTCTTCTTCCCTCCTTTCCTTCCTATCTTCTCTTTCTTTTCTCTTCCTTCCTTTTTCCTTCCTTTCCTTCAGTTCAGCAAAACTAAAGAATATATTTTAAAAGTCTGAGGTTATACACAGAGTTCTATACGCTTGGTCACCCAACTCTGCAAAGAGATAGGGATGGGGTTCTCTTCTCATCACTCCTTTAATTTTTAATAACAATAGTTGATATCCATGTAATCCTTTAAAACTTAAAAAGCATTTTACATATATCATCTCCTTTGAGCCTCACAACAACACCAGGAGATAGATATACAGGCATCATGGTCCCAGTTTTACAGCCAATGACATGGAGGCTCATCAAGTCTATGTGCCTTGCCCAAGGTCATACAGTCAAGTATCAGGGGTTAGGAAATGAACTCAGTTCTTCCTGATTCTGTGCCCAGCTCTCTATTCACTGCCATGTGCCTTATCTTGATAGACAGAGCCCATGATGCGGACAGGTTGCAAGATTATTATGATTCTGGCTAGCCAGTAACTGTTTATGATTAAAGACAGAAATTCACATGCAAAAGAAACAGAAATCAGTGACATCCAAAAACTTCTGAACGGTGGTAAATCCACATACATGTTTATATTCTTGAAAAGTTGATACCAAAAAAAGGCACCGTGGTAATGAATTAGTTCTAGGTGATAAAACCTAGCTATGGCTTTCATCAATTGGCCTTTCTCCAAAATGGTCAGACACTGACTGAGGCAAATCCAAACCAGGGACCTTGTATGATCTGATTTTAGGTGAATGATGACATCACATTTCTTGGACTTCTTAAATGAGTTCTCAGATTCAAAAGAACATATTTCAGAGAAGAGAATGCAGGGTGTAAATTTCAAATTCTTCCTAGTATTACTCCAGATTCATTGTGCTTGTCTTTTGTTCCTGAAGTCTACATCTGTCAAAAAGTATGAATATATTTGCTCTCTGTAGATCCCTACAAGAAATAAGCTCAGTAAAAACTAAGTGTTTTTTCATTTGCTATGTACCAGAATCTGGAGTAACCACAAATTTTTAAACAACAGAGGGTTGGATCCCAGGTAAGTTACAATGACTTTTTTCCCAAACCAGCTTAACCACACCAGATGACCACAGTATGTGAGCAAGAAGCTGGACCACACTGGAGGCAGATCGATGTTATTCTGACAAAAGGCATTTCAGGGCAAAACAATTAAACTGTACTTGCATGTGGATAACCTGGTGGAGACAGTTCATCTTTGTCTTCCTCCTGACACTGACTGGTTCCTTTCAGGAGAATGTAAAGACGAACTGTAAGATATTGATGAATACACCTTCATTCCTCTCTCTCTCTCTCTCTCTCTCTCTCTCTCTCTCTCTCTCTCTCTCTCCACACACACACACATACACACACACACACACACAAATCCATGTTGTCAGCTCAATCTTAGCAAAAATCTAAAAGTCTTGTGTCTAGATAATTTCTGAAAAAAATTATGAAAATCACTAGGGTTTCTGGATTCATTTTCCTCTGGTCACACAAAAAGTAAATGAGAGATTTAATGCTTTCAGCACACCCCGAGATGGAACTTTGATCACAGGTAACAGCCAGAGTGGAGATAAAGGTGATTAAGTGAAAGGTAGGTTATTTTCACTTGCCTATGCCCAGGATGGGAGCTTTAAAAAGAAGGGATTTGAACTGGATAAGTATATTTAAGGCCTAGAGGAGATCAGGGAGACCAGAGACTGGTACTGAGAAAAGTAAAAAGGAGAATACCTTAACTATAGGCGGTCTGTGTATCTGTGACAAAGAATAAGCAGCCTGGTGGAATGATCAGTCCTTGGCTTAAGCAGCCCTCTGTTCATCTATGAGAATCTATTTTCTTGCCTTCCTGCTGTCTCAGGATTAACTGTCTCTGGTGTTCACAGCTAATCTCGTATTGATGATGGGTGTACTCTGTTGTATCAACATTATTCTCTTTCCCTGCTGTTGTTATGAGGCAATTTAGAATAGTAGAAAAAGACCATGGATTTGGAGTCAGGGAAATCTTTTCTTTCCTTTTTTTCTGAGCCTGAATTCTTATTATCTGCAAATCCTTTGAGGCTCAGTTTATTCATCTGTAAAATGGAGATAACAATGTTAGCACTACCTACTTCACAAGGCTGTTTGGAGGATACAACGGAATAATATCCACACATCAATTTGCATCAGTTAAGTGACTTACAAGTACGATTATCATCATGACTCTCTGAGTGAGCCAGTTAACTATTTACTTTCCCAAATGGCTCCCTCCTTCCATTGGTGATTTATTCCTGGAGCCTCCATTTTGGGGAGGGGACCAGGCCCTCCAATCTGCATTGCCCTCCTGGTTCTGCTTCTGACTTTGGGGCTGTAATACCTTGGAACATAAGCTCCTTAAGGGTAAAATTGTCATTCTTTTTGTTTATACTTGTATCTCCAGTGACTTTCACAGAGTCAGTGCTCAAAAGATGTTTTTTTTTCCTTCTTGTGTCATCCAATCACTTTGTCTATAGCACTATTTCTTTCACCACCCCTGTTCAGTGGTGGACTGGAGACAGCTTGTACTGGATGAATGGTAAATGTTCAGGGTGAGCATTTATACCTTGGAGATCAACAGGTGGTACCAACCGGGATGTGATTTATTGTTTTGTTGACTGTCTAGTTTGAAGAAAATTAAAGAGAACATAGCACAGATTGAACTTTTAAAATGTGTTCTACACGAATTTTGGGGGAAGAGTCAGTTGTCAAATGTTTATCCATATACCCCTGCCACTCTTAACTATTGCTTCTCTTTACTTCTATCATCTCTCCTGTTAAGTAGACCATTTGCTCATGCTATATCATGAGTTTATTCTTACAGTAGATCTTCTCTATTTTCTGCAAAGTTCCATATATGATTTAGAGAGTTCATTGGATAGAGTTTGGAGTGTGAAGTCAGGATAATGTTGAGTTCACAATGCCTACCTCAGATGTTTACTAGCTTTTTACATAAACAGCCAAATCACTGTTTACCCAAACCACTGGAGAAAGAAATGAAAAACACTGCAATATCTTTGCCAAGAAAATCCCAAATGGGGTAACAAAGAGTTGGACAGGACTGAACAACTGGACAACAAAATATGACTAAAGGTCTTTAATGTGTGAACATTGACATCTCCTATACTAAGATAATTATTGCTAGAGGCATTTTTATATCTTAGTCAAATGGTAGGAAGGCCTATACATTCTGAAAGTATTTTTAAAACTATCTAGGTAGGATATATTTGCCAGTAAATTTGATCTGAGAGCTAAACTGGGGATTTGTTTTAAGTCTTAATCCAAGATTAAAGGCTTATTCGAGATATAAATGACTTAGTTTGTAGATGTGTATCACCAGGATGATCTGGGATTTTTCCACACCAGTGGTATCAAAATCAAAAAGAAATGGACCACCTCCCCACACTAAACAATATATGAGGCAGGTACATATTGATTTGGAAGACCACATGTTAACATTATCTATGTTCTATTATATATTTTTATTTACTTTGTTAAATATTGCCCTGTTATATTTTATTCTAGGTCTGGCAGCACTAGGGTGTATTGTAGCACCATAGCATGGCTTGTTTGACGTTTCTGGTCCAGAGAAGAAACTCTTATCTTTTTGTATATATGTAAGCCTATAGACCCCTTCTCAAAATAATGTTTTAAAATGCATAAAATAAAATATTAAAAATGAAACCAATTATACTGAAATACAGTTATAAAAAAATACAAGTTTATTAGACTCCAGGTTAAATATCTCACTTTTAAAAAAATTTGGAATCAGATGAAGAAAAAAGGTTCAAATTCATTCATTCATTTGTTCAGTCAATATTTATTAAGTAACTGATCAATCAATAAACATTTATTAAGCACTTACTATGTGTTACTTTTCAACAATGGAATATGACCTTAGAGAACCACCAGAGTTCTTAGTTGCAGATCCACTGACCTTCAGGGGGACAGAGAATAGATTTGATCAATTCATGAACTTGGATAGGAAAAAAATAATACAATTACATCTTTAGGTTTACCGATTCCTCACTAAAATTTATTATTCAACTATTTAAAAATTATTCAATTTTTAAAAAACAATATTCTGAAGAGGGAACCATAAACTTTATCAAAACTATCAAAAAGTGTCCATGACACAGGAAAAAAGTTGTCAATCCCTTATCTAGTTGAACCCTATCATTTTTTCCTTAAGTAAATGGAGATCCAGAAAATTGTGCAAGACAGTATGGGTAGAAAGTAGCAGAGTCCGTATTTGAACCTAAATCTCTTGATTCCAAATCCAGTGCTCATTTTCCTTTACTATGTTTTCTCTACCATGCCCCAGAAACTTCATTTTGAAGCTCACTCCAGCCTTGGAAATCACACAATGGGAATGCCCTGTGCTCTTGAGCTCCCTCTTGTTGAGTGACACTTCTCAGAACCTCCATTTGAGGAGGGCATCCCAGACCAGCCACGTCTCTTATTCCACTCCAAGCTACCCTCTATACCACAAAGGTACCAATGGAGGGTACTTTTGTATCTTCACTTCCTGTCCTTCTCCATTTGTGTATTATATTTCCCCTTAGGACAGGGACTGTCTTTCTTTCTGCTTCTATTTCCATCTCTTAGCCAGGCACATTGTAAAAACTTGAATACATGTTGACTGACTATCTGACACCATCAATGGCCATATCTAAATAGCAAACGTTTTATAAATCTTTATATAATGTTATTCCTATCTATGTCCCAAGTGTAGTCTCCAGAATCTCTCTCCAAGAAGAGAAGGTGGAAACGTCAAGAATTCAGATCAATGTGGTGAACAGTTATGACTTCAGAAGAGTGCTGATGAATTCCATGTGTCCTTGAGGAACCCCCATCATCACTGAGGGTCTTGGAAGACACTCTCAGGTATGATTAAGATTAATTTGTTTTAGCTGATTTTACTTGTATATTGCAAGGGAGAGGTGGTCATTGAAATGTGACAATTTTATACATATATAAATATACATATACACATATATTGCATATTCACATATATTATATCTACACACATATATATGATTTTATACATATATACACATGCACATCAGTGTACATATACATATATATGCATATATATATGTATATATATATATATATATATATCTCAACAAAAATATTTTAAAAAGAGATGAAGGGATTTGGGGACACCTCTCCACAATCAAGGTTATCTATGAAGTGTCCCTTTTAAAAATGGAAGTGGGACTTCCATGGAACTTTGAAAAGGACCTGGCATAGCAGAGGAGAGACTTGGCATTTCTCAGGAAATCCTATATGAAGAGTTTCTCACAGAGGAGGAAAGTAAGGAAAAAGGTCCACTGTATATTTGCAGCTAGGGAACAGATTTGAGTCTCTTTCTGAAGAGAAGGGAAGTGTCTGCTCTGTGGAAGAAGACACTGTTTTTTTCTCTCCAAAGGGAAAATAAAAGTCACAGAAGCTATTAGGTTAGAAATCATCCAGGAAGGGTCAGAGAAAGAAGAGAAAGTGGTTTCTGACTCCCAGCTTATGGGGACTTGGTCAATGTAATGACATTAAGATAAAGGAAAGTTTCTGTCTAACCAGGACACAACAGGGAACCTACCAACACTTACCAAACCAGATAACTTCTACTGACCTCTGATGATTCATATAGGTGTCAATGTTACTGTCAGAAAGAGACTAAAATTTTATCCAAAGATTATGAAATCTTGGTTAAGAAACTGAAGATCATAGGGACATGTGCTATGTTTTCCTTACCATTTCTATTAAGGCAAAGGATCAAGAAAAGAAAATAAATAAATTTGGAACATTAATAGTTGCCTTAAAAAGAGATTTGGAGTTTTGGACCACATTTGAAAAATAGGAATGAGAAATTCTCAGTCAGGAAAAGAGTAACCTTCCCTTCTCCAAAAAATGGTAAGGAAGCATTCATCACCTGTCTTTAACATCTAATTGAAAGGGCTTTTAAATAAAAATAACTGGGAAAGGAGAAAACTGTTTCTGTGTTTCCACCAAACTAGATATAATAGAGAGTTGCTAAAAGGAAAGGAGAATAGTGATCGGGACATATAGAACTTCAAGGAGACTACCCATTGGCCTGAAATGTTCCTTCACAAAAGCATAGAGTTTAGATAACAAGACTAAAATAGAATCTTTTTTCATTTGGGCTTTGCTAATTGCTTTATAAGTACAACAAAAAATATAGAGGATAACCTGTACTACAACATCCTAAAGGCTTAGAGCTCGAGGTGTCCCTGTGGCATTTGTGAAGATCATTCAGTCTCTGGTGTTTGGAATTTAGATCAAAATCCTTGTCATTTGGATGGTTTACTGAACAGGTAGCACAGTCCTTGTTCTAACCACACACCAAAGAGGACCCGGCCCAGGCAGAAGAATACGAAATGACACCTCTCAGGCATCACGTAGCTGCCAAAGTTCTTCCCCAAGATGCAGTGCCATGTGGGGTTGTACTTCTTGTCAAACTCCTTCTTGATATGGACTACTATACCCTTCTAACCAGAATTAGAGAAGATCACTCCCCAGAGACCTGTTGCAAGTCCTCTGACACGTTCACATTTTAAATTATCGCCTTGCAATCACACGTGGTAACCATGGGTTAGAGCTGGTAGCTGTGATGTTTAAAATTGAAAGCAAGATAAGGGAGAAGAGAATTAAAGAATTCAACTACCTTTATCAGGTTCAAGTCACTAGGCCTGTATAATCTACATAATAGCTTGTATAATAGCTAACATTAATCTAAAACTTCAAGATTTGCAAAAACTTTTACAAAATTTAACTCATTTTATCTTGACAACAACACCTGAGAAATATGTGCTATTATTATTCCCATTTTACAGATGAGGAAAATGAGGCCTGTTTAAATTTAGCAAAATGAAGGTATAGGGCAAAGGTTCTAGAGGTGAAAAGATTAAAACCTTCAGGTGACTCTGGTCTAGGATATTATTGAAGCTGTCAAGAAGATGGTCATTGAAAAAGTAAAGCATGAGTGAGCCTACCTGACATAATAAGACTGATGAAATGGTCATTTCTCAATTGGGTCATTCTTTTTTCCCATGTCAAAAAAATTCATCAGGAGTCAAAACTTGAATGAACTGAGTTATTGCAAATATGTATACTCTTATCCAGCAGAGGGGAAGAGAGGGAAAAAAATGTATCAGTATCTCCTGTCAATGGAAAATTAAACCATCAGTAACCATCATGCTAAGCAATAGTAGAAACACCATTGAAGAATGCATAGAGTATTGGACTAGGGAGTTAGGAAGACCTGGGTTCAGATACTGTGTGAGCCTGGACACATTACTTACCATCTCCTTTCCTCAGTTTCATACCTGTAAAATGAGGGGGTTAGCCTTTAAACTTAGATAGGACTCTGAGATTCCTTATCACTCCAAATCTACGCTCTTGTTCAATTAAAACAGTCACTGGGTAGCCCAGTTCTTGCAAATTGTTGGTACAATAAGTCAGGGATCGCTGTAATAATAGAAAGAAAAAGAAAGACTTTAAAAGATATTCCCCTACAGTAAATTCTAGTCTGCATGGACATTTTTAAGTGCCCCTTAACTGTTTGGAAGGGGGGGTCCCCATTAGCACAAAATACCTTCATACAGCTCTGGAGAAAAGGAATGTACATTATGAAAAAAATACTATATTTCATTTTGCTCTTAGAAAGCAAAACAAAACCAAACCAACATGGAAGTTAGAGGAACAGAAGCCCTTCAGGGAGTATTTTGTTTCAAGTGTCTTTACTTTTGGAAACAGTGGTAAGGAAAAAGCCATCATACTTTATTGTGTTCCTACTCATAAGGGGCTTATAAAAAAAGAAAGGCACATTGGTATTAGAATATAAATGTGTTTGTTGAGAGGCAAATCAAAACCAACACAAAGTTTAATATATGTTATCCTTTCAGACTTTCTAGGTGGAAAAATGGGGAAAGTGAGAGAGTCGTGTGCATGAAGATGGATAAATTGCTTAACAATTTGTACCTAATCTCCTCAGATCTGTTGAAAGCTTTTTGTTCAAGCCTGAAAGAAATCATTTCTATGAGAATTGTATAGACGTTAGAGTCCTTGGGTTAATGTGATGTTCTTCAAAGTGAACTTGAGTTGAAGGATCTTTCGGAGAAAACCATGGGTGCTGAGTGATTTTTCCACTGTGGTTCTATTTGTAGAATAGCAGAACTTAAATATTTGAGTTGGCACTTAGTAATGCCTGACCGACTGAAAAGCAAGGATGCGGTTTTCCTCCTCAACTTGTTCTAAGAGTCTTTTAATAGAAGGGAAGATGGTCACTTGTTCTGATCAACATGGACCTGAGTAATTGAGCACCAAATAAGGGAAAGAAAACTATCAGATTACCATTTAAACTTTTTTAAAGCATCACAGTTCTCATGAGGGGAAATCCATATTGCATGTGCAGGCTATTCAATATTTGATCATTTCAGTGTACCAGTGTAATATACCAACGTTCAGTGTAGTTGAGAAAGTCCTGAATGATGAGCATGAAGACACGACTAGGCTCTGGTTTGGGCCCAGTCATAAATGACTGTGTGACCTTGAGCATGTCACAACCAAGCTACTGTTTCTTAGTTTCTGCATCTACAAATTGAGAAGGATGCACTAACCCTTCCAGTACAGTATTTATTTGCCAGCCACACATGTATTATTTGTTTTCTTAAATGTATGTCTATGTGCACCTCCTTATTGCTCTATCTATAGATATACATATATGTGTATATACATATGTGTGTACATACATACACATACAGGTGTGTAATGATAATACCATGGATGATATCCCCAAATGCTGTTTTCCTATTTTAAATAACCACTTCTTAGAATTGAGTAAGACTTTGATATTTTACAAAATATAGTAGTTCTTACTTTCAGGGTTTTAAGACATATACCTACAACCTACCTCTAGATCTAGCTTTCTTTGTAAAAGTTGCAGGTGAACATAGATGGCTTTCCTGTTCTCCTTAGTCACGTAATAACGCTTTGAGCTCTTGGAATCTACATCACTTTGGTTACTTAGTAATAATTCTACAGTTTACATGTCCTTCCTTCATTTGACTTGCCCAATAAGCAAGGATCATTATAACATCTCTGACAGAATTAGGCAAGTGTAATACTTTTATATTGTGCATTATCCCTCATACAACAAGTAGCTGAAATATTCCTCATTATACCTCTCTTGCCTGCTCTCAGAATCAGGTAATTAGTATGCTCATCTTTGTGTGTCTTTTCCACTACTTGGTACTAGAATAGTTTCCTTTGTACTTCTCAGAGCTCATAATGGTAATGTTCCCTGTTGTTTCTCTTTTGGAGTCATAAGCTAATAAGGTTCTTCATAACTTCCTTAGAGTTGCATTTATTATATTCTCCCTGTTTTTACTTAAAGTTGCATAATCACATTTATTTAGTCACTGTAGGATGCAGTTTATGGAGTGATTTGTAAAGTTTGTCAGTCAAGTTTGGTCTGGGTTAACCTGGG
The DNA here is from genome assembly GCF_028372415.1 of Notamacropus eugenii. Taxonomy (NCBI): domain Eukaryota; kingdom Metazoa; phylum Chordata; class Mammalia; order Diprotodontia; family Macropodidae; genus Notamacropus; species Notamacropus eugenii. The sequence continues at coordinate 308,606,255 of NC_092877.1, forward strand.
TATCTGGAACCAGACAGTGCTGGCAACTGGTCAGTTTCCATGCTACACAAGAGAAACATCTTCCTGTTTATAAAAATCAATATGTTGGTGATGAAATTTGCTTTAAGAGCTATATTATGACTGTTCAAATAAAATTAACAGAGTAGAAGTCATAGACTTTACTGAGTGATATAAACAGTATTTTGCTAGCTTAATAATAAGAATAATAGCATCAGAAATAATGAATAGTGATGAATACAGATTTTGAAAAAGTGGTAAAACATATGCAACATAACAATTTAGCACCTAAATATCTTTAAAGAGATGATCAAGCCATTGGAATTATGTATCAAGAGAGTGTTATTCTTTACAAACAGATAAAAAAAATCTCTATGCAATGAATACAAATCTCAAAATATCCTTGAAAATTTAATAAGTAAATGTTACTAAAACTGGAGCTTATCACAGATAAAACTATTGCCCACAAGTCACCTGAATACAACATTGATAGGCAAAAATTCAAGAACAAAATTTTTATTAGATCTTGTCCAACCACACATGTATAACATACAAACTATGTGGTATAAAAAGTTGTTCTTGTCTGAGCCTGACAAGGAACAGGCCCCTGGTAGTGTAAGTTCTATCCTGCAACCAAATAATACACTTACAGTAAATTCAAAAATTAATAAAAGATTTACTTAAGCCATAGAAAGAAAAGGATATTTACGTTATTTAGGATTTTTTAAAACATCTGTTTAGGAAGAATAATTTTCTCCCAATGTTTAATTCCAGTCACTTGATCGTGTCTTTCTGCGTATTCATTTAGGTGCTAAGTGTTTGCAGACTGAAGTGATATTTTGTATAATTTCTGCCATTTTTACAAAGTCTGCATTGATCAAAATATATTATTACTACTGCTGTCGTTATTTTTATGGAGTTAGCAAAAGAATGCTCATAGGCATCGAGAGTCCCTGAAGTTGATTTAACTGAGTGGAGCTCCCATTGAAATTCAAGTCAAGACATCACACGACTGATGCGATTGGTCCTCTTTGTGAAGGAAGGGCAAGCATCAGTAACAACCCCATGCCACTCCATGCCTGGCATGCCTCCTGGCTGCTTCATACTCCGGAGATGAGGAAGCGAACCAGGTAGTCTGAGACTTTAATTCCCTGAGCCAGCCAAGACTCCAAGATTGACGATACCTTTGAAGGAAGAACTACCCTAACCTGCACAGGGAGAGGGCTTAGGATATTGTTCTACCATAAAAGCTTTTATAATATAAAGCCACAGTAGAAGAAATTAAAACTACGTGGGAATAGAAGAAATACTTATCACCCTTGTCATCTTGTCTGTTACTAGAGTTATTGTGAAGATATTTTTGCAAGTCTACAAAAGATAGTATAAACTAATATTGTCATTCCATTACAAAAAACATCAATCATTTTATTCACCAGCACAGTAGTTTGGTGAACACTATAAATTGTTCCTTGCTCCAGAACCATTTCCTTCTGAGCTTCATAGAGCAAAGATAAGGACATGATAACAGTTTAGAATGCTTTAAATTTTGCAAAGAACTTTAAAATGCGATCCTCATAACAACCCTGTGAAGTAGTTGATATTATCATTCCCTTTTTACAGAAAATGAAACTGAGGTACAGTGAAATAAAGTGATTTCTTCAAGGTCAAACATCTAGTAAGTGATAGAAGCAGGCTTTGAACCCAGGTCTTCTTGATTACAGACTGCTAGGTGCCATAGTGGTTAGAGCACTGACTCTGTAGTTAGGAAGACTGGAGTTCAAATCTAGCCTCGGACACTTAGTAGCTATGCTATCCTGGGCAAGTCATTTAACCCTGTTTGCCTCATTTCCTCATCTGTAAAATAAGTTGGAGAAAGAAATAGCAGACCACTCCAGTATCTTTGCCAATAAGACCCCAAATGGAGTCACGAAGAGTCAGACAAGACTGAAAACACTGAATAACAACAAAAACAAAAAACAACTTGACTTTAAGAGTAAAGTATAGCCACTAAAACTGGATAAAAATATCTTCATGATTATTTCTTCATAGGACCTGGATACCAGGAAAAGATCATGGATTGAGAAAAAAGGGTTTTTTTTAAATTTTGTTTTTATCCTTTTTTGAGTCTTATTCATATTTTAAAATAATTCTTAATGGGTATTATTGAGAAGTTCCATTTCTCTTTGGAATATCAAAGAGGCGAATGTCTAGGTATCAGATGTACTAAAGTCTAATCTAAGCTTGGCCATTGATTTGCTGAGCACCAATAGGAAAAAGTCATTTAACCTACACTGTTTAATCTCTCTTGATCTCCAGTTTGTTCATCTAAAATTCCACTCTCTTCTATCTCAAAAATATGTTATAAGGTTAATATGATAGTACCTATGAATCAAGAACTCATCATCAAAGAAATGTACCCTCAGTGAAAGTAATTCCATCTCGATGCTAGCACATGCACTGGTCTATCTGTGCCACACGAGGGGGCAGCTAGGTGAGGCAGTGGGTAGAGCACCAGTGCAGGAGCAGGAGGACCTGAGTTCAAATCTCACCTCAGACACTTGACACTCACTAGCTGTGGGACCTTGGGCAAGTCACTTAACCCCAATTGCCTCATCCTGGGTCATCTCCAGTCATCCTGATGAATATCTGGTCCCTGGATTCAGATGGCTCTGGAGGAGAAGTGAGGCTGGTGACCTATACAGCCCTCCCTCACTCAAAATAAAGTTAAGTGCAAGTCATGTCATCATGTCTCTGATGCCATGGTCTTCTTCAGCAATGAATGATGAACACACATGTGCCACATAAAGGATATCACAACCTGAAAAATTTTTTCTATGTTCATTATACTATGCAAAGTGAGCTGTTGCACTATAATTTCTCATTACATGATAGGAAGGTTATCTGAAGGAATATGTGCTTAGTTAAATTTTCTTCTATGGAAATTTTAATCATTGTCTTGAAATGGTAACATTTATAACATGCTTTGTAATAAGAATTAGAGAAGTAGTGAAAAGTTTTCAAGTGAGAGAAATCTTAACACTTTTTTGAATTTTTATGTCAGTTACTTGAAGTTTATGTCAGTATTTTGGAGGATTCTTTTAGAAAGACTCTACATATGGATATCTAAAATATGCTTCCAAAAGTAGAGATATCTCTATGAAGAATCTTTTTAAAAGAATGCTCCAGAATAGTAACAGTAAAAGCAATGACAAAACATTTCTGAGGTTTTCCCTCATACCTTTCAGAGGCAAAGTCAACAAAAGACAAAAATGCTAAATGTTGGCAGAAACATGAGAAGATAGGCACATCAATAGACTGTTGGTGAAGGTATGAATTGGTCCAATCATTTCAGGAAATAATTTGGAATTATACCTAAAGTCTTTCAATTGTATCTACCCTTGGAACCAGCAATACTACTACTAGGTATGTATCCCAAGGACATCAAAGATGGAATAAAATATATCTACTCCAGACTCCTTCCCTATAATATTGGGGACAGGTAAAAGCTGACCCCACTGAGGATGGTCAGATTTCTTTGCTTTGCTCCTTTAGATTAAAGGTTTCCTTCACCAAAGAGTCCTTTGTCATCACCACAGGCTTCTGGAAGGATCACACTACAGAAAGTATCCTCTCCTTATTTACACATGATCTCTTAATGATAAATCCAGCCAGGTTTTTAATTCTCATCTTCTTTGACCCCCTGTATCTGAGGTACTCAGTCATTTTTTGTGTCTGACTCTTCATGACCTATTTTTGGGGGAATTTTCTGGGCAAAGAGATTGGAGTGGTTTTCGTTTTCCTTCTCCTGTTCATTTAACCAGTGAGGTAACTGAGGCCAATAGAGTTAAGTAACTTGCCCAGGGTTACAGAGCTAAGTGTCTGAAGCCAAATTTGAACTTGGGGCTTCTGGACTTCAGGCCAGACACTGTGCTACTTACCTATCCAGTTGATGCACGTAGTAGATGCTTCATAAATGCTTGCTGATTTAAGTTATCTTTTGTCACTGTCGATCAGTTCCTTCTCCTGGGAATCTCTTACTTGAACAGCTATGACACAGTCTGCCTTTTCCTAAATCATCATCCCTCTCCCATCCTTCAGTCTAGGTGCCCTTAAACATTCAGTACCACACCCTCTTTTCTTCCCTTTATCACTTTCCCAGTATAGCATAAAGGATAAATACTGGACCTTGAGTCCGAAAGACTTGGGTTTCAAATCCTGCCTCAGAAACTTGCTCTCTTTATAACTTTAAGTAAGTCATTTAACTAAACTCAACCTCATTCTCCTTGTTACAAAGTTGGAATGATAATAATTGAAATATCTGCCAGAGTTGCTACAAGGATCAAATGAGATTATGTATATAAAGTGCTTTGCAAACCATAAAACACTATATAAAGGTCAGTTAATATCATTATTGATTATCTCATCATCTGGGTTCATTTATTATCTCTATGAGGATAATTCCTCAAACTATTTCTAATCTCTCACCAGAATGCCAATGGTGTCATGGCAACCATCTGCTGGACATCTCAACCTGAATATCCGATCAGCGTCTGAAACTCATTACATTCACCCACTCCACAAAAACCCAAACAAACCAAAAACAAGTCCTTTTTTCCACATTCCTCTCCCCATTCTTCTAATCTCCAAAATGACAATTCTATTGAGGATACTAGCAATCCCCTAGCCCCTAAAGTGCAGAACCTCAGTCCTATGGGAGTCTTCTTTCTCTTTTTCTTGATATTCTTATATATCCAATCAATTGCCAAGTCGTATTTCCATAGCATAGCTTAAATCTGCCCCATCTCATGGCTAATAACCTACTTTAAGTCCTTATTGCTCCTCCTCATCTGGACTATTGCAATGGCCTCACTATAGGGCTCCCTGATCCCAGTTTTCTTACCCTTTAAAAATTATGCTCCACATAGCAGTCAAAATCGTCTTCTAAAGCACAGGCCTGACCATGTCGGTCCCTTGCTCAAAACTCTTCACAGGATCCTTGTTGATTCTAGAATAAAATATAAATTTCTCAATTTAGTATTTAAGTCCTTCCACAACCTAACAACAACAACTACATTTATATCGTTCTTTAAGGTTTGCAAAGTCATTTAAAAATATTATCTCATTTGCTTCTCATAACAACACTAGGAGGGTAGGAGCTATTATGATCCTCATTTTATAACTCAGGAAACTGAGGTAGACAGAGGTTAAGTGACTTGTCCTGGGTTATGTAGCAAGTAAAGTGTCTGAGGATAGGTTAGATCTCAGGTTTTCCTAACTTCAAGTCCAGTGATCTATCCACTGAACGATCTAGTTATCTCCAGCATACCTGTCCAACCTTATTTCACATTAGTCACTTTCACACATACCAAGTTCCATTCAAAATTGCCTGGACCCAGATATCCATATAACATTTCCTTTTTCCACTAACTCACTAGAATACATTTCCTCCTCAACTCCACCTCTCTAAATTCTTTTCTTTCTTCAACACTTACATCAGAAGCCACTTCCTTCTTCAAGCCTTGTAGCACTCATAGGACCACAGATTTAGAACTCTGAGGAATCTTAGAGACCATCTATTCCAGTCTCCCATTTTACAGATGAGGAATTTGAAGACTAGAGAGAATAAGTAATATTCCCAAAGTCCCAGGAGTATTAAGAGGCAGAACTAGAATTCTCTAAGTTCATTGTCCTTTTTTTCCCTAAGCTGTGCTAACAATGTGCCTGCTTGTCAATTTTGCTGATGCTACCTTTATAGGTCTACTTGGCCCTGTTTCCTTCTATATATTCCTTAAAACAAACAAACAAACAAACAAACAAACAAACAAACAAAAAGCTGCTTCAATGAATTCTCTTTTCTCTGTTTAGTTAGTCCCTGCACTCAAGCACTTTTCCCCACCCCTGCCCCATAGGAATAATTTCTGTTTTGTTTTTTTCTTTTAATTTCTTTTACAGTGGAACTTGGACAATGGGAACCTGTCCTCAGAGCATGCACAACGTTTTCTTTCCGTTGCCAGCCCACGTGGAAGAGGCTGGGGAGATGATATTTGAGATAATGACATTTGAGATGATGACAAATCAGATGATATTTGTTGAAAGGAGAGATGGCATGTAGTGAAAGGTCCCTACTCCATGAATGAGAGCAGGTGCTGGTACTTCAATATCTCTGCTCCCTTAGCATGTGAAGAAGATGAGCTTTTCCAATGGCTGCTGAGTCAGAACAGAAAAGTACTTACAAAAGGCACTCATCATCCAAGGCATTCTCCTATTCCCACCTTGCTGCATTTGGATGACCAAGAAGTTTTGATCCTTTTTCTGCCCATGTGGGTCTCCACCTTGGGGTCTATGAGCACGTAAAGTTGGTATTGCTTCTGTCTCTGGGTTTACTCTTTCCTAATTGGGTCAATTCTCTGCTGAGTGGGGCGCTGTTTTTCACTCCTCAGTGTTGTACTCTCAGAACTCTAGCAGAGAAAGAAGCAGTATTAGGACAAAATGCTCACAGGTCACATAGTTGCGAGCTTAGTTGAGGAACCAAAGGCCTGATGCTTCTCTCCCTAGTGGGATGCTTACTCCTTACCTAAATGCAGCCAGTCACTAAAGAAAAGATACTCCGGTCTTTTCCAAAAATTTTCAGTTCTGACTCAGCAGCCATTTGAGAGACTCATCTTCTTCCAAAGGTATGGAGTGTGGAAATAAATTACCTGTACCTGTTCTTGTTCAGGGAATAGGAACTTTTTATAACAAATCATCATGCTTTTTCTAAAAGAAGACTCCTCGGCCTCTTCCAGGTGGGCTCACAGCCATGGGAACATATAGTGAATGCTCTGTGGATTAATAATTTACAATTATGATCACGGTAATAATGATTATCTGGTGACTTTCTCTGTAATAAGCAGATGTTTCCTCACTGGCCAGACTCCCATTACACATTTTTGAGAGTTTCCCATCCTACTTGGTCTGATTTATTCTGAACAATTTTAGGTCATGGGATTCAACCTATACGTATGAATGCTTTGCCAATCTACTTCGCCAAATCCGGGTGTGTATCAATCTATTTCTGATGTTGTCCATGCCAAGCTTCAGTTGATCAAGAGAAGAATTTTCTGGCATAATTTGTATTTTTATTTGTTTATTGTTTAGGAAATGAATATTGAATTTCATTTAGAACAGGCTTTTATTCATTCCCAATTCTTCCCTCTAACTATATGAATGACCTTGGGCAACTCATTATACTTTTCTGGATATCAATTATCTGATCTGTAAAACGAGACAGCTAGATTAGATGACCACTGAAACCTCTTGCCCCAACAAATCTATATTCCTATTTTTCAGTGAAACTCTGATCTTCAGTCATTTCAGTTTGGGAAAGTGGTGAGAATTCCTTGTCTTCTCTAGAGTTTTACAATATATATTATTTAAATTTGTGAAAACACAAACAGCACAAACCCCAAACAAGCAGTCTCCATAGTCAGGGACTCACTTTTGTTACTCCTTTTCTAAAACTGATTCTGACATTTCTACCCACATATATAAAAGCCAGTGCCAAGATATTATTAGGAGACTCCCTGTTTTGCAGAGCTAAAGCTCAGCTGTGTCCTGAGCTTGGCAAAACAACAATCCTTTGCACTCATCTCCTGGAACTGATGGTCCCTGAGCTCAGGCAAACACCAGCAGGCCCAGACGTGAAGTCCTGCTATGAACAGACTTTTTGTCACTAGACAACTTTCCGTCACTGTTGCTGTCGTCCTTTACTGCTGTTGCTACATTATACTTTTTGACTCTTTGTCTAGCCACAATTATAAAAATCAAGGTTCAGCCACACTGAAGTAGGTCCCCCTACTAGGGGCAGAGCCCTGGCACATGTGTCTAATTCCCTTCCTTACTTGCAAGCCATTTCCTTACTTTGAAATTAAACTTCTGTTTCATTTCTGGCTCTCCTCTCTCTAGCCTGCTCTGGTCTGCTCCAACCATCCACAGGTTAGAGGCCAGTTTGGCCCAGCTGGCATCTACAATTTATACTCACTAACATCGTCAACCCTTTAGATAAAAAAATGGTTATCTTCAATATCTAAGCAAACACATATAGGTTAAAAAAATTCTCAGGTTTTGTTTCAATGAGTTCTTTTATGTGTTACTCCTTCAATAGTAGGTTGCAATTATTGTGATGTGTCAAGGGGGTCCATTTTCTTGAATAACTGAGGAAAAAAGATGATTTTCTAATTTATAGCTAATTTTGACATTTGAAATACAAGAATGACAATTTCTTTATAATCCTAATAGTTTTAGGTTGCCATCTATTTCTTTGAACAATTGACAATATATCCTTAGTCCTGTTTAGGTTTTTTTGACTTAGTAAATATGACATATCTATCCATAAATTTTTACTGCTGTATGGTATATAAAACTTTATTATATAGATCATTGGCAAATATGAAAAAGCATTTTTTGAAAATGTAGTTTAATAACAAGTTTTCTAAGAAATACATGATTGTGTGAGGTGATTGGTTTTATACTTAAAATGTCTGTGTGTATACATGTATATATGAATGTGTGCTTTTATTAAGGCCCATTCCTGTTTACAGTAAAAACACCATTAAAAACATCAATATTTCTTGAACTAGAAGTTCCCAAACACAGGCAGAACCCATAGGATAATTTGGCATCATGGAAAGATCTCTGGATTTAGAATCAGAGGGCTTGGACTTCATTTCTTGCTCAAACACCTGTGAGACCTTGGGTAGCCCATTTAAACTACTCTGGGCCTCAATTTCCTTGCATCTAAGGTGGGATGGGGAGGGGGTAGGATTAGGGAGAAAGGTTGGAATAATTCTATGATCCTAATATGGTAATTAGTTTAGAACCAAATTATGATCACTGCTTTTCAAATTCTAATTTGTTTCCCTTTGAATCAATACTACACAACAATGAGTATACAAAGGACTTCCTAAAAATGATCATATTTTCCAGGAGATTCAGAAATTGAGAGACAGTATGGCACAATGATGAGAGAGTTGGCATTGGAGTCAAGAAAGCCTGGGTTCAAGTCTTGTGTCTGATACATCTTTTTGTTCCCCCAGGGACCTCACAGAGCCTCAGTCAACTTTTTAATTCTTAAAATGCAGAATAATTTCTGGGAAGCTTTGGGAGAAGGAATTTCCTCATTGAGAGTTCCTTGTGTCAATGTAATCATGGGATTTCTTTCCCTTGTCTCCCCTCAAAACAAAAAAAACCAAAATATATGACTGAATATTTTCCAATCAAGGTATATTCCAAAGAATAGGAAAATGCTTGGTCTGGAGACAATAGGACCTTGTAGAAAAGTGGAACTAACAAAGAAGGGAGAATTGCATTGTTGACTTTGGGGATGTCAACCTTTTTGCTGTTGTTGTTTTATATTTTTTGTGGGGTTAAAGCTTCCCTGTACCTGATATATATTTGTCACCTACTTGTTTCTATGGGAACAGGAGACCTGGTTACCCACATTAAAAAAAAAATTGAACGAGTTATATTTAAAGATTTCCCAGAGTACTATCTGGATTGGGGTACAATGAATCAAAGAGAGTAATTCTGGGGCCCAATTCCAGATTGAACCAGCTCTAGGTGAGTCCAGCACTTTGAGGATCTTGAATTATGAATTATGTGTGTTAATAATTTGGATATTGACATCTATCAAGGGCAAATAATGTTATCAAATTATCTAGACCTTTCTGGTCAACAAATTCCCTACGTGAAAATAAACCCTCAATGCTTCATGTTTTTAAAATATTAGCAACAATTTTTCAAAGTATCTGGGGCATTAGTACAGTGAAGAAAGCATGAAAGAGAGATGCATCTCTTAAGTACTTTCATGCATCCTACAGACCATACATCTTATATGAATTTCACAAACTGATTGGGACTTCCATGATACCCACTTTGTATAAGTTCATGATGTCATACCTTGTATTTTTCAACTTCAGCCCATATAAATTCATGGAAAGTTCATGCTGAAAGATTCTTTAATAGTCATCTAGTCAATACCTTCATTTTACGCATGAGACACCTAAGGGTAAGAAAGGCAAATTGTTTTCTCTAAAATCGCACAGCTAGTAAGATGCAAAGCAGGGATTTGAACCCAAGTCTCATGACTACCAGATGTAAGTAACGCAAAGTAAATAAATGATAGAAATTCTGTTTGTTGCTATATAATTAATCCTATAATCAACAGATCAATTATTCTGTTTCTTAATGTATTTTGGTAGTCATTTTCCATTGTGTTCTGGATGGTAATTTTTTAAAGGAATTAAGTACTCTTTTCATCAGATTAATTTTTACATCCACTGTACTACTTTCATTATTTTCTCTTGACTTTTCCCTACCCTCATTGTAAATTCTTAAGGAACTGAAGAATAGTTACCGGCAATGTGTTCATGAATGACTTCTATGTTTTCAGTTAACTTATTTCAAGGGTAGCATTGGGTTACAAACATATTCTGTGTATATTTTGTCATTTATAGAATATTCTGATATTGATTTGCCTTAAATTTGAGAAAGCAGCAGTCTTTTAGTTAGAGCACAAAAGCTTTAAAAATACAGATTAATAATAGAATCAGTTGGAGTGTTTGCACATAAAAGCAAGCGGTAGCATAACTAAATAGGGAGCCATAAAACACCACTGTATCATGGATCAATCATCAATAAAGTCCTTTCAACAAAGATATATGAACATCTGCTATGTGCAAAGGACTGTGGAATGTATAAGGCTTGAGGATCCCAAGCTAAATATTAAACAGTTGCTGCCTTGAAGCAGCTCGTATTCTTCTGAAGGGATGCAACATAGAAAGATAAGTATAAATTATACATTAGTACAAAGTAATTTCAAAAGAAAGAAATAAGATAATCAGGGAATCAAGAAAGCCCTCATGTAAGAAATGGCATCGAAGTTGTGCTTTGAAAGAAGGTAAACATTTAAGAGGAATTTTTTTCATGTGAATGTACATTGCCTGGATTTCTTCTCTCTGTTCATATCCTTAGATCATTTATCATTCGGGAATTCTCTTCTTCTTATAATATTGAATTAGTTCTTTCTGTATCTTAGAAATGAGACCTTGATCAAAGAAGCTTGCCATACTTTTCACCCACTTAATTGTTTCCTTTTCATCTTAGCTCTTTCAGACTTGTTTTTGCAAAAAACTCTTTAATTTTATGTAATCAAAATTATCTACTTTTATCATCTGTGATTCTCTCTATTCCTTGCAAAGGGAAGTACATATTGGACATGGGAGGAGTAGAATGTACTTGTTCAAGAGCTCACAGGTGGAAGATGGAACATTAAGAAACAGATCAATTTAACTTGAAATGACTGTGGAGCAAATGAAATGAGTGCAAAGCTAATGTGACATATAAAATTTTGAGACATGCTTTCTGGATAATTAACAATAATTTTTATTGATTATCGTTAGTGGATAATTAATAAAAGGGTCTCTCTTAAACCAAAGATGGATCATGGCAGCCTGTTGATGATGCTTATATGTCCTTGGAAGAGTGGGTATTCCCAACAGGTGACAATCGACACCAACTGGTTAACAATTAATGAGAGAATGAACATTGTAATGAGAGGTAGACCTATTCTAATGAGAGTCTGGGAGAATGAGACTTATTGTCACTTACTCCTAGACTACCCCCATCCTTAGGCATTCTAGACAAAGGATCTATCTCCCCCCACTCCCACTCCCAACCCTGAATAGGACACAATGAGCCAGGATTCACCCTGATTAAATTCCTTGTAAAGTTTTTCTTGTTGGGTGAGTAACAGCTCCACCTAGATAAGATGGTCTAAATGGGGTAAATTTGGGGGCAAATTCAGAGATCTCCTTGACTGGACTTTGAATGACAAAATAGGGAAAAGGTAGGAAAAAAAACTAGATCTCCTCAATAATTTGTTATTTAATAATAATTTCTCTCACTAGGCAGAAGCCATCCTGGAGATGCCTTTAGAGGTTAGAGGAAAGGTTTCACATTCTATTCTAGAGGCAAAAGAGAGCTCCTGAAAGTTTCTGAGTATGGGATAGTTGCATTTTAAAACTATCAGATCAAGGATAGATCTGCATTTGAGAAATAGTAATTTGGCAGTAATTTGGAGGATGGAAGGGTGGAGCAATACAACGTAAAGAGTCAGATTTAGAGGTTGTCTCATGTTGGAAGTCATGAGAATCTGAATTAGAGTAGAGGTCTTAAGAGCAAACCAAAGGAAAAAAGATAAGATATGCTAGAGGGGTAGAATGAACAGGACTTGGGAAATGATTGTGTAAGTCACACATCTCATTAAGCCTTTTTTCATCAATTACTGATGAAACAGACTCATGTAAAGGAAGAGATTTGCATTATACTTGTCAGTGGGTGTGGGATGTTGCCCTTTTATCCATCCATATTTTGATATTTAATATGAGCAAATAAATAACTTTATTTTAATACAGATTAGAAAAATGTATTTGAAGAAATTTCTTTCAGATAGGATATTAGACAGTTTGGGAAAGAAAATGATTTATAGTATAGATTTGAGGACCTGGATCTCTTTGTTAACAAAGGGTGTTGTATCTCCTGTGTAGGAAAAAGTATAATGTTATAAAGAATTAGGGAAAGATTTTTTGTTTATTAAAAATTTGAGACACATGGGTGTAAAGAAAATCAGTGTAAAGGGCGCCAAAGAGACAGACTGCTGTGTTGGAGAATTTGGAGGCATAATGGCTTTCTCTCCTACTTTGCATATACATGTTATGTGAATACAGTGAAACTAAGAAAATGTGGAATCATATAAAAATATTTGCAGATTCTGGTATGATTACAAAAGGACTATTAATCTAACGGGCAAAATTTGGGGAGTTGTGCCTTTTTAAGTAAAAGATGAATTCCTAGGAATCAAAAGACTCTCACATAAGTCGTTCAACTATGAGAAATCCAGGAGCACAAAGCAATGGCAGAGGGAGAGGAACCCGGGAACTCTGCAGTGAAGACACAGCAGGGGCTAAAAAAGATACTCTGCTGGGACCTGTGGCAACTAGAGGGAGAGATCTGATTGGTCAAAGAGCATGGAAGCCATGAGCCATTGGTCATGAGCTCCATTCTCAGGCTAGTTGCTCTCTACTGCCCCCACTGGATCCAGAAGGAAAAGCTGGGGGCATATTGCAATGATATCCTGGAAAACCAACTCAGCTATGAGCTCTGGTGTAATTGGAAAGCGCAGCATGCAGATCAGTAGTGCCTCACTGGTGTTGGTAGCTCAGAGACAGCCAATTTGATGAGCTTTGCAATTCTTTGGCTTAAACAGAACTGCTATTTACATCAAGAGCAACTCTTTCAAAACACCTTTTAAAGGGTGCTAGTTACAGAGTTTATAAAGGCTGTATGCAAATAGAGCATTTGTCTGGCTGAAGAGTAGTGAGGAACAGATATCAAGCAGTGATTAGAGAAAGAATTTTGTGTATTGCAAGTGTTTCTGAATGAACCAGTAGCACTGAAACAGTGAAACCTGCAGTTGAGTTTTAAATTGCCTAAATCATAGGATTTTTTTCATTTAGGAGCTTCTACTTCATGTAAATGTATGTCTACTCTTCTCCAGTCATTGGGTCTATAAGCATTGATTAAGTACTAAAGGTACTAAAGGTAAAATAAGTTAAATAAGTGCTGGGAATGTAAAGAAAGGGATAAGACAGTCTCTGCCCTTGGGGAGTTTTTACCTAGTAGTTCCAGGTGACTCTAATTTATAAGTAATTAAATATTAAATTAATAAATAATTTCATAATAAAATTGTTAAATAAATAATAAATAAAAATTAATGAATGAATGAGTAGGAGAGACAACATGTAACAACTATGTACAAACAAGCTATATGCAGGATAAATAGGGATTCTTTAACAGAGGGAAGGTACTAGAATTAACAGGGATTGGAAAAGGCTTCCTGTAGGAGATGGGATTTTAGCTGGAACTTGAAAGAAGCCTGGGAAATAAGGAAATCAGAAATGAGGAGATTGCATGCATTCCAGGCAGGAGGGACAGGCAGAGAAAAGGCCTGAAGCCAAGAAATAGAGTAGCTACTGGGTACATTGGTAGAAGAGTGTGACCTAGGTATGTGTGTTGTCATCTATTTCATTATTTAAGCACTAGTGTTAACGTATTAGTATCTATAATATTTATTTTGCCTTAAGTAAATTCTTATCTTTAAAGCAGAAAAAATATCATTATTATGAGTGACTAGTTTTACAGATAGACAACATATAAGATGTGGGCTCAGGAACTAAAGGGGTGAGTAGAAGAAATACATTTCCTTTCCACCGAACTATGACCTTTACAACCCTTGGAGAGTTTTATTTTTTTAATATTTTATTGATGTTTTCTGCTTTATATTATCATAACGATTCCTAGTATTCTTCCTCTTCTCTCTCCCATGGAATAATCCCATGTGACAAACTATTTTTTAATGAAGGAAAAAACCAATCCACATAACTGATTTATACATTGAAAAAGTCCAGAAACATGTGCAATGTATAACACCTATGGAACTTTACTTCCAAGACATAATAGGTTGGGGGTGTCCCTCTCATATTGAGTTCTGCTTTGTAATTTGTTACATTTACTTTGATTAGTTGGTATGTTGTTCTTTCCATTTACATGACTGTAATTATTATGTATATTGTTTCCTTGGCTCTGCCATAGTCTTTCAAGAAGGATGCAGGGCAATACCAGTTCAGTCTGACCACACTGAAGGATATCAATAATCCAGGGTAACTAGAAAGGTGAAAATGATAACGAGGAAGGATGGTCTATGAGGTGCCACAGTGCCTGCCAATACATGGGTGGTCAAGTAACCTTCTCTCATTTATCCTCTATGTACATATTGACACCTTGCTGGAAGGCACACCTCTTCATACATGGGGCGGTCATCACTTTAGCATGGGGATTGGCATGCCACAGAAGTGATCATATGACCACCAAACATTCTTTGGTACCATTTAGTGTAACAGCAAAATGAAGAAACTCAGAAATAGCATTGATGAGGAGGAGGAGGAGGATGGTGGTGAACTCTTTAAAGAAACCATAAACTAAAAAAACACCAAACTTTAAAAATAATGGCAACGAATCTAATGTTTTAGAGTGACTTGTTTTAAGATTTCCAACAAATTACTTTTATTGCCACAGAAGCACCTAGGGGTAGGTATTATTTTCTCCATTCAAAAAGAACAGACAAATCGAATCAGAGGCAAGGGCAGCAGCATTTCTATTGAGACTACTAAGTGCCAGGCCTTGCACTAAGCACTTTTTTCCTACAAATATTAATTTATTTGATCCTCACAACAATCCTTTGAGGTAGATGCTATTATTATCCTCATTTTACAATTAAGGAAATTGAGGCAACTGAGTTTTACATGATATTTTGATCTTCAGATGACCTTATACATTTCCTTCAATGTAAAGCCATTATTATGAATAAAGCAACCTTCTTTGTCACAGCATTAAAACTCTTATTTATAGAAAACTATGTTCTACTCCTGTTTTTTTTTTTTAAAAAAGAGATGATTAGTCTAATATCACACATACTATGGTCAAGTTTGTTTTGTTATAAGGTGATCTGTCAACTTGGTATTCTTAAAAAAAAGGCACATGATAGTGAAGAGATCCACAGTCCAATTCCTGCTCTGTCTTTAATCCAATTGGGTGACCTATTCACCAATGAATCATAGACTCACAGAATTTGAGATGTGGAAGGGATATTAGTGACCATCTAGTCCAACCACTACCTGAAAGAAACTCTCAATAATACATGTCTGTCAAATGGTCAACAAATCTCTGCTGAAGATCCTTTGGGATGGTGGAAAATAACCAGATGTAGAGTCAGAGCACCTGAGTTTGAATTCCAGCTCTGCTACTCACCAAGATTGTGACTTTGGGAAAGACACATTTCCTAGGTCTCTGTTGCTTATCTGTACCGTAAAGAGTTAGACTAGAAGGCTTTTATGGTCCCTTCCATCTCTAAATCCTGTCAATTTCCGATTAAGGAGATTCTGTTGTTATGCACTTATACTTCTTCAGAAATTGATCTTTCCATCAAGGCTAAATTCCCCTCTTTGTAATTTCTGCCTAATATTTTTGTGTCTATTCCTCCACTGTCAAAAAGAACAAATATGATCCTTCTTTTCTGAGAGCTCCTTAAGTACTTAAAGACAGCCAACATGAACCCATTAGACTTCTCTAGTTAAACACTCCCAGTTCTTTCAAAGTATCATCATGTTGGATGAACTGAAAACCATTCACCATCCTGTTTGCCTTCCTCTGAACATTCTCCAGATTATAATAATAATATCAAGAGCTGAAATTATAGACACTTTACCAGCATTACCTCATTTGATCCTCACAACAACCTTGGGAGTTAGATGATGTTATTATAATTTTACTGATGAGAAAACTGAGGCAGCCAACTAGTCACACAGCAAGTAAATGCCAGCAGCTGGATTTGAACTCAATTCTTCCAGACTCTAGGACCTGACTGACTAATTAAACCTAACTGTCTTATTAAACTCTGATGTCCAGAAGTGGGCACATAACTTATGATGTGGTGCAGAATTAGTTCTCACTACAAGCGCTCTCCTCATGTTTCATAAATGGATCTTAAATAAAACCACAAAAGAATAATAGTCAAAGAACTAATTGGCCTTTCTCTAATACATACAGTACATAATACAATATATATATATAATACATATATAAATACATATATATAATGCATATATAAATAACAATAACTATAAACAAAATAACAAAACTATAAATACCAATAACTATAAATACCAATAACTATAAAACATTGGCAGAAGAAAGAAAGCTAGCAAATATTTAGAAAAATACATCAGCTTCACACATCCTTGAACTTTCGCATGGACCAGCATGGAGTTATAAATAGAATATTGGATAAGAGTCAAGAAGAACTGCCTCTTATGTTTACCAGTCAAGTAGCTATGACCAAGTCACTTAACCTTCATGGGATTTAATTTTTTTCATGTTTAAAGTGATAATAATAATAATATCTGTACTTTACAAGTTTCAGATGGCTTAATGCAAAATGTCATGGGATTTATAAATGTCAATTACTATTACAAACAGTGTCATAGTAATGACACCAAAAATCAGTGAACAGCCCTAAGGAAGTATAGCGTTAGTCAAGAGTTCTATAGTTTTGGATCATTATTGAAACTATTCTTTACAACAAATTGATTTTCTTAAGGACCTGGGTCTAGTATGTAGAACTACTCTTTGGTATCCATGTTTACTTTGTTTAGGGTTCTGGTGAATTTTTCAGTTGACTGGAGTTTCCAGTCTTTCATTCCAGTGACAGAATTTTCCCTGAAGAGAGTAAAGGACAAAACTCCAGTTAATTAGGGTCAGAGGAATCTTCTCAACACACTCTGTTATGCAAATGAGGTAGACCTTAAAAATGGAAAGAGGAGAAAGAGCCAACATGCCAAGTTTGAAGAAAGCAGTGTCAAGACCTGCTAGGCCAAAGCAAGCAAGACCTTTTCAGCATCTCTAAGCTGCCCTAAATAAAATGCTGCTTTGGTCAGCTAGAGTAAGGATGCAAAGTTAATATCGTGTTATTCAAATTAGAAGCCTTATTAGAATGGAAAGTTGTGGGGTTTTTTAATTGCATGCCAGTTAAAAAGCCTCAGTTAATGAAGACTCATGAAGATACACTCAAGTATGAAGACTCAAGGGCCTCTGACCCAAAGAATTCTTTCTTGATGAGAAAGGTTTCTCTTTACCCCCATCTTCTCCTTGTATTCCAGTCTCGCCAGAAGCTAATTTGACCATTTTTGTCTAGTGCAGTCCAAGAGATGATAAATAAGACAGATTCACTGAGCTTTGCTGAGAAGACAGTACATGACAGATTTCCACAGTCACTGCTCATGGACTGCTCTCTAATTTATTTAAGTATCTGAACAGATGAGCACAAGACTCATTGGGACTTTAGAAACATACAAGGAATCATAGCACTGAAAGATGATTGTCAGTAGTTCCTAATACTATAGTATGACTTAATATAATAATAGTATTACTAGTATAATAGAAATATTGAATTTCCATACTGATAGGATGCTATTTTAGTATCCTATTTTTGTATTATTTTTAAATAAATTCTTAATAGCCATTAACACAGTTGCTTGTTTTTCTCTTAGCTAATATAAAATTAGAAGGGGAAGTATGCTTTTCTTTTAAATGAGCTGAGTTTATTGGGAATTGAATAGATATCTTGGGATATTACACTCATTCAGATAACTATATGTTCTTTAGTAGAATTGGCATAAACAGCTTATGAATAAGTTTGTGCACAATCTTCCTGCATAAATTACTATTGCCTCTTCATCAAAACTGCCTTTTAATTGTTTGATTTTATTCATCTACGTGGGCTTCATGCTTAAATATATTTTCTGATATATATATATGAATATGTGTGTGTGTTTGTATTTTTTTCAACTGCAGACTCTGATGGGATCTGATGAATTGTAAACAAGAATGATTTTGGCTATAATTACACAGAAAATTCTGTTGTGTTCTTTCCCTTCTCTGTTCCAGGTAGCATGCAGCTGTGAGAACATATCCTACATGCAGCTCTGAGTCCAGTTTCATCAGCTATGCCTGTAAGTCAAAGTGAGTAAGTTCACCATTAATGAGGAGCCATGTAGAGTTGCTTTCCCAAGCTGAACCCACTGGAGCATGTAGGAAGGATAGCAGAATATTGAAGCAACCAGTTTGATGTAACCCACATTAAGCAGGTGTTAACAACGTAAGCAGAAGAAATATTGGGAGGTCCTTGCGGAGCACTCCATGAACATTTCTTTAGGTGACTATAAAATGACCTCACTGGGTTACCCTAGTAGAATTGCAACCTGTGTGACCTGGAGGCAAGTCTCATTACTCCTCCATATCTGTTACTTTTATCTGTTGAATGAGGGTATGGAACCAGATGATGTCCAGGTGCCTTCTGGGTCTAAATCCTATGATTTGATAATCCTCTAGAAAAGGGGAGGGAACCTCTATACTATAACTACAAAGAGGGATAACATTCCAGAGGCATTCAAAGGATATCAGGAACTCTAAAGGGAGATACCTACCAAGTTAGGGAAATTTCCTATAGAAGAATTATGGGAGAATGTAAAAAGGTAAAACAGCGGATGAGAAGATATTGATAACTTAAGATTGTAACCTTGAAGGAATATCCATATTGATGAAGATGATAATACCGTTTAGATAGAGGATTTCTGGAAGGATGTAGATAAGATATACACAGGATAAGAACATTGAATAGTTGTGATTTGCACATTGAAGGGAGTATCTTCCTATCTTTCCAGTCTACATACTGGACAATTCAATGACACCGGTCTTCCTGATGTTCCTCTCACACGGCTTCCCATCCCCTGATTCTCCTGACTGATGATTTTCAAGAGCTCCCCATGCCTGGAGTGCTGTCCTTCCTCATCTCTGGTTTCTTTGGCTCCCTTCAGATCTCAGCTAAAACCCCACCTTCTGCAAGAAGCTATTTACAGTCCTCATTAATCTTCATGCCTTCCTTCTGTGATGATGCTCAATTTATTATCTGTCATCTATCCATCTACCTATCTATCATCAATAGACAATTACAATTTCGCTAAACTAAAATTATAAATAATTTCACTAAACTGAGTTTATTACAAGAAAAAGGAACATGCCTATGGAACCCAAAGAGTTCACAATCCGTAGAAAAGTTTTCTTATTTATAATGGTACAACAAAGGAAAGAGGAGGAAGCACAGATCTCCACCTAAAGGGTCATGGTATGGGAAGGGGAAAGGTACAGTAAAGGTAGAGGGTCCGAGGAGCAATGACAAAAGCCACATTCCTTTCCTTTGGAAACTGCTTAACCAGGAAGATATGATGGTCTGCTTATCTACTAGGGTCCCACCTACACAAGCAGTTTCTCAGCCTAGCACAAACTGACCAGTACCTATCTGGATTCCCGAGTACACAAAGAAAGCCCCCTTTGGGATGCAAACAACAAATTAAGTGAGTTCAGATGCAGGAGGAGGGTTGGGCTGGCTTTGTCCTTGGCACATTCAAAGCCTCCTGCATCCTCTGGGTACGGTGTTTCTGGAAAATACAGCAACTCCAAAGGACAAGTTTAGGGAACCCCTTAATGTTCCTTAACATTATCTATCTATATCTGGTTTTCATGTAGTTGTTTCATGTTGTCTCCCTACTAGACTGTGACCCCTGGAGACCAGGGACATTTTTTGGCCTTTCTTCGTACGTCCAGTGCTTAGCACAGTACCTTGCACATAGTAGACATTTATAAATGCTTGTTGATTTGTTTGCTTCTTGATGGTACCCATATTTATAGAGATGATAACATCAACAACAGTAACTCATTTTTTTACAATACTTTGGGGCTTATTATTTCTAACGAATATGAGTTGCTGTTATTACCACAATTTTACAGATGAACAAATGGAGGCACAGAGAGGTGAGGTTACTTTTCTACAGTTACACAGCTAATGTCAGAAGTGGAATGCCAACTAAGGTCTTCCTGATTCCAATTCTGGTGCTCACTCTACTAAACATTGTGGGCGATGACCTAAAGAGTATTCCAGTGTTTATATGAAGAAATGAAGCGTTTGTAAGCTTTGAGAACCTTTATTTCCCAAGAGAATTTTATAATTTAAATGTTATTATACTTAGGGAAATTTTCCAATTAAGAAAACAATAAGAATCCTGAGACACAGTGTGACTTAGTGGCTAGAAAGTCAACCTTGTCATCAGAAAGACCTGAGTTTTTCAATCCCACGTCTGACTCCCATCTTACTGTATAAAGTTGGCCATAAACTTAAAATCTTAGTGCCCTAGGCAACTCTTTAAGAATTGCTGGTGTACGTTGCTGGTAAGAGTATCTACAGGTAAAATTCTTGATGATGATGAAATCATAAGTCTATAACTTTATTCCCTCCTGTCACCCCCCTCCAAAAAGAAAATAGAACCTTATCAAGGGATATTTTAATTGTAAATTAAAAGCTAGCTCTGAACACCAAGATGTTCTAATAAATATAAAATTTGTTACCTGGAATATTTGCATAATGGGAAATACTATGTTTTTTGGACTCCATTGAATTATGAATTATTAATGTTATCTCTGCTATTTTCCTTATTATTTTTCAGCTTCTCCTTCCTAAAACCCAGGTTCCAGTTTGAAATCTGAAGACAAAAAATGAACAAAAGCCTCATTTGAAAGAAAGTTTATCAGGTAGGTGAGTCACAATCAAAAGCTACCTGAAGTTCTAATATACATTCTAATACACACATTCTAAAGTCAGAGTTGATGAAAAATTAAAAGAAATCTTAAAATTAACTTTTTAATACAGGACAATAAATCAATTGCTATTTATCTGAGGTGTTTTCCAACTCCTAAAAATGTTTATAAAATTGTTGCAGGGAAGTGATTTTACAAAAGTAAATCTAAAAGACTATTTTCTTTTAATAACAGGTAGAAAGAACAGTGTCATTGGGAACTGATTTCAATTGGTGTTGGACTGTTTGGCTTAATTCCAATAAGCTCTGACATCAGTCCCGATTATAAGGCTGAAAATTTCATAGGGTTAATGGGATTTAGAGGTAGATGAAATCTTAATGATTTGTAATGCAGCCCAGCCCCTTCATTTTACAGTTGATGAAAGTGAAGACCAAAGACTGTAAGTAAATTACTGAAGGTTTCATAAATAGTCAGAGGTAGAACTGAGATTCAAACCCAGGACCTTTGAAGAGCCTAAGTGTTCTTTCTAGTCTTTCATGTTACCTTGTGTCAGGGGCAGAAGTGTCAGAAATTGTCTTTCTAGAAGTTTCCTGATTCTGGTAACATGACATAAAAGGTAGGATTTTATGAATATAATTTGTGTTGTTTTGATATGATATTTGTGCTATTTGATATGACACAATTCTATTTAAATACATCATTTTTGCCATAAAGACAACAGTAAACAATAGTATCTGAATATGTAAGCAGAGTACGTTATCTATTCTGACAAAGATTAAGAGGGATTTGAAATTTACCTGTCAATAGTTTTCACTTCAATATTTTAAATTCTCTGATTATTATTAAAACCTTTGCTTGTGCAGTCCTTGGCTAAAAATATAAAAACCTCATCCTAGTTGACAGGTGAACCTGGCTTCTCACAGTCTATGTTAGTAGGACACAATTCTGTCAAGCCCTAGAAGAACGAGTCCACTGAAACAGCCTAGCTAAGTTTAGAGAATATTATAATCAAAAAGTAAGCCACTAAATAGTGAATTTTTTGGTCACGGCAACTCGTATAGACTGTATGCTAAGGCACAGAGGTCCAACTGAGAAAGTACACGCACCAATAAAATCACAGATCCTTTAAATATTGAATGCCTTATGCTGTCCAATGTAACTCAGACACTCAAATGGATATATGATCTCTTTCCTATGAATGTTGCTTGTAGCATTGCAGACTGCAGCTGATCTGTGCCTGCCCCTCCTCTTTCAAAATTTTACCTTAGGGGGCCAAAAGCTTTCATATTTTCTAGTGGTATCGTAAAGATACAAACATAGTACGTGAACAGTTCATTGTTTATCTCCTGTTCTCACCATGTGATCAACCATTTTCTCTTTCTACCAGACACATCTTTCATGACATGCTTTACTTCAGTTCTTTGTAACTTGTTAGGTGTTAAAACTTCTTGTATGTATATATATATATATATATATCCCTAATGAGCACTACTTTCTGCCTTCTGAGTGACACTCTCTTTTAACAATGTATACCATGATTCAAGATCATGTAACAATGGTAAAACATTGAGATAAAAAAGATGGCGTTTTTTTCCTCATGGAAAAGTTCAAGGTCATTAAATTAACTTTGCAGTATCCCACAAACAATCTAGCTACCTCTTTTCCTCCTGTTTAGTTCTGGGCCGACCTCACTGTCCATTTGCTGTATCTATTTAAAATATGAATACTGATGGATGACCTCTGTCAGCTGTTTTCTGAATTGCATATTATAATTGTGACAAATTGCATTTTTAACTCACTTGGTTTTCCTTTGTGAATAGTTGGACCAAACTCATTTGAATGACTTTAGATCTGTCCAAGAGGTTCACAATGTTCTGGGACTTGATGCAATAAAAAAAAGTCATCCACAAACAGCAACATCCAGAGGATCATGCCATATATCGGGAATTCCTCGTTAGCTTGAACTCTATCCTGGATCACCTTTGTGGCTTTACCTAGTCCCTTCACTGAGTGTTTGCTTCTTTGTGTTATACTTTACCTAATATTAATGAATATAATACTTGTGTTACAAGATTATCTCTATCTATAAGCATGAGAGAATCTTTGTTAGTCGAGATCCTTTAAAGTGGCATTTTTACTTTTATTCCCAGTTGCTTTTTCTGTGGCAATAATACTACCTAAATTTTTTCAATCCCTTTTATATCATCTCCTCCTTTACAAGATAATTTGTAAATTAATCCTTCACTGCCCTCACAATTATATTGCTTCCAGTACAAATCTTCTCTATGTATACTTATTCTAATCTAATGTTTTTTTTTCCATACTTGTTCTCTTTAGAACTCTTTTTGCCTTCTATATAAGCATATCTGAGATTGTAAAGATAAAATCCAAGTGTATTGGCTTGTTGGTTATGAAAACAACTTATCTAAAAAAATTCTTTTCAGATCTGCCTAGGGAAAACTGGGTGGCACAATGGATAAAGCTCTAGCCCTGGAATCAGAAAGACGTGAGTTCAAACTGAACTCAGCTATGGGATCCTAGGCAAGTCACCTAACCTCTTTATGGTTTATGATGCAGTTTCCTTACCTGTAAAATGGGGATCATAGTAAGCACCAACATCCTAGGATTCTTGTGAGGATCAAATGAGATAAAATTATAAAGTGCTTAGCATGTACCTGGCACATAGTCAGCACTATATAAATTCTTATTCTGATTTTTATTTCCATTTTGCCCTTGTCCATCCTTCCATGCCCTTGGATCGCTTGCTTGGTTGAATTTTCACTGCTCTTGCTTTAATTTAGTTTTATCTGCTGCTGCTTCTCTGTCTTTTATGGGGTGATATTGTTCATAATCTACTAACATTTCTCTTTAAGATTTCATAAATAAGTTTATATTGCTTTGCTCTTATCTGCCATTTCTCAATGTGAGGCAAGTAAGTCAAGTATTGGTGATTAAGGTGACTTTAGTTTCCCTTAGTCATCAGACTAAGGGCCATTTTCATTTTGGTTCATTTTGTTGTTTTCATAGGTTTTTGTGGTTAATGGATCCCTAACTAAATGCATATTTTACTGGAAATTAGTCTTTACATACTTAGCTAGACTCATCCTCACAAATTTGATTCAGTCTCTTTCTGATATGATCAGTGAAACCTTTCTAGCATGGTAGAGCTTTCACTCTGCTCTCAATGCTTTCAAGAACCCTGAATTCCATCCCTTCCCTAGGCCATAAGGAGGCTTAGATTAATTAAGACTTTGTGGAGGATTCAATTAGTTAACTCAATTCCAATCAATTCTACAAGTGTTTAAAAAATTAAAACCTAGGAAATTATAAAACAAATGTGGATCTTCATCATATATTTAAAATAGCATCCCCTTTTTTTGTCCATATTGTCCATTTGTTTGATTTCCAACATTTGGTAATTCTAATAGAAAATATTTTCTTTCTGTCTCATCTCAACAACATGTTTTTGTTAGCTTCTCACCAAAATCAAGTATCGTCTCTCAAGGGACTTCTTTTGTCCTAAGAATTTGATGGATGAAGTAGATAGTGTGTGTATATGTGTGCTTTTAATACATGTCAATCACCAAACATTTAGCACAAATAGGGTTGTATTGCACTGTCATAACACCTGATGCAGTTGAAATAGTACATTTTCCCCCAGAATAAAGAGCTGGTCATTGTACTGTACTGACAGATAGAAAACCTGGAAAGCAACCACAGCATGAGGTCAGAAATAATCTCAGCTGAAGACATACCCATCCCCTAGAGCAATTTCAAGGAAGTCCAGAGTAAAGAAGTGATCCAGGGGAGACTTAAATTGCCCTCCTAGAACAATAGATGGTTCTGTAAACCACACGTTAAAAAAAAAAGTTTAGTGAAAATGAATGGAAAATCTCATAAGATCTTTCAGTATCTCAAGAGACAAAAAGCAAATAAATCAGAGTAACTGACTGTTAGCTATATCTTTAGTAGTTGCTAGGAAATTGAAAGTCTGCAAATGTCTTAAGCAGCCTCTTAATTCCCTTCTTAGGGCATTCACCGCAGCTTTGAACTAATATAAAAAATCTGACTTTCATAATGTCACATAAAATTACGTAAAAGCCAGAAACATGCTTTTCCAAACAAGCAAAAACTCCTATTTCCAAGAAAACAAAACAAAACAAAACAAAACAAAAACAAAAACATTCATTAACTCCTCAGTTCCTACATTCATGGGAAGAGCCCAGGGAACCCACAAAACGGGTCATACCAGGTAGTCTAGTCAACCCAAGGCAAAGTTAAGTCAACCCAAGGCAAAGTTACAGCAGTCCCAAGGCTCCTTTGAAAATACCCTAAATTATCTGGTCAGATATATGCTTTACTTGCCCATAGCCATTACAGAAGTCCTAGTGACCTATTTGGGGCCAGAGTAAACTTCGAGCAGGGGTCTCAGAACCAAAGAGAAACAGGGACACTAAACTGAACAGGAGGCCTATTGACTTAGAAAACTCCATATTGACATTATTTGTACACTTATCTTTTTGTTCGTTTTGTTAAATATTCTCCAATTATATTTTAGTCCAGTTTAGCAGCATAGCATGTTTGACATTTCTACCTTCTATGTTTAGATCTAGAAGGGAAAAATGATTTCAAAACTTAATGTGAGACAAGCTTTCATAAACAGCAGAGACTGAAAAAAGACTCATAGCCACCCTCTTTACTCCTTGTAATGAGTCAGAACCCTAAAGTAGTGCTAAGACCTCATGCAGCTAGATGGTGCAATGACGCCCAAGATGGGCTTGGAATCAGGGAAACCTGATTTCAAATCCAACCTCATGTGCTTCCTAACTGTGTGACCCTGTTGGCAAGTCACTTAACCTCTCTCTACCTCCTTTTCCATGGGAATAGTAGTAATAGCACCTACCTCCTTAGATTACCACGAGGATCAAATGTGATAATTATTTGTAAAATGATTAATACAGTGCTTGGCACATAGTAGGTACTTAATAAATGCTTGTATCCTTCCTCATTTCCACAGTTATTCTTCATTTTGTAATCAGAATAATCTTCTTACACCAAGATTACTCCTGTGCTTAAAAGTTTTTTCACAAGAGAATGTGGAAAAATTGAAATACTAATGCACTGTTGGTGAAGTTGTGAACTGATTCAACTATTCTGAAGAGCAATTTGGAGCTATGCCAAAAAGGTTATAAAATCATGCATACCCTTTGACCCAGCAATGCCTCTACTAGCTCTAAATATCAAAGAGATCAAACAAAAGGGGAAAGGACTTATATACACAGAAGTATTTATAGCCTCTCTTTTAGTGGTGGCAAAGAATTGGAAATTGAGGGGATGCGCATCAATTAGGAAAAGGCTAAAATAAGTTGGGGTATATGATTGAGATAGAATACTATTGCACTATAAGAAATGACAAGCAGGATGCTCTTAAAAACAAAAAAACAAGGAAAGACTTACATGAACTGAAGCAAAGTGAAATGAGCAGAACCAGGAAAACCTTATAAATAGTAATGACAACAGTACTGTACAGCGATCACCTGTGAATGACTTAGCTATTCTCAACATTGCAATGATTCAAGGCAGTTCCAAAGGACTTATGATGAAAATGCTATCCACTTCCAGAGAAAGGACTGATGGAATCTGAATGCAGATTGAAACATAACTATTTTTTTAACTTTCTTTCTTTTTCTAGGGTTTTTTTTGCCTGTGTTTTCTTTTACAACATGACTAATATAGAAAAAATTCTGAAAGACTGCACATACATAAACTACATCAAATTGCTTTAGGCCTTCATAATAAGGGGACAGGAGAGGGAGGGAGAGAAAGAATTTAGAATCAATTAAAATAAATATTAACATAATTTTTACATGCTGTTAAGGAAAATAAAATATTAAATAAATGAAATTCCATAATCTTAACAAGTCTTCTATGTCTTGCTAACTGTGTAAAATTCAATCAAAGTTTATCTTTGCATTATCTAGACTGCCTTACCTTATTCTTTTTCATATACTCTTTAGCTAAACTGAGTATGCTGTGTTCTCCCCCCCCCCCCCAAAAAAAATGTCCTGTAGTATCCACGTTCAGCACCAGTTCACTTATTCTACTCTCTAGGGCAGCTAGGTGGTACGGCAGATAGAGCACCAGTGCAGGAGTCAGAAGGACCTGAGTTCAAATCTCGCCTCAGACACTTGACACTTACTAGCTGTGTGACCTTGGGCAAGTCACTTAACCCCAACTGCCTCATCCTGGGTCATCTCCAGTCATCCCAATGAATATCTGGTCACTGGATTCAGGTGGCTCTGGAGGAGAAGTGAGGCTGGTGACCTGCACAGCCCTCACTCACTCAAAACAAAGTCAAGTGCAAGTTATGTCATTATTTCTCTGATGGCATGGTCTTCTTTGGGAATGAAGGATGAACACACACGGACTTATTCTACTCTCTACGACTACAATATCTTTCCTCCTCCTCTTTACCTATTGATTCCTGCCCATCATATAAAACCTAGTTCAAATATTACTTCTTCTATGAAGCTCTCTCTAATGTACTAGGTTATAAGGACCTTTTGTCCTTTAGATCTCATACAACATTTGAGTAATATAGTGTCATGATTATCTATTCTATGGCCATCTGTGTTTGATGAGAAATTAAAAAGTATTTGTTTGTTGTTTTAACACCTTGATCTCCCACAATTTTCAGATTGGGAGTTGTGATGAGATTAGAATTTATTTCCTGGGTGATAATTCTAAATTGCCTGGGCATATTTCAGCTATCTTTGATTGTGTACCACAGAAATTAGTATCCTCATTGCTCAAAAATGTCTTTAGAGTGTGTCATTTTGATTTACCACTAACACTGGAAACTGAAGACTTCAGAACCCAGTCACAAATGTGGATGTCTCTTCTTTGAGAGCTTCCAGTAGTTATGTCCAAAAACTACAAATCTTTCTACCTCCAAGAATAGTTCCATATGAACACCACCTGTTACACTATATCACCAGTGTTCATATATTCTCATGAACTAAGTCCCTTAGGAGACAGAGAAACACGAGAAAGATGAAGGATTCGCTAAAGGGTCACACAACAAGTCATTGACAGACATGGGATTAGAACTCTGGGGTGCAGACTCCTAGTCTATTTATTAGATAACATTATCTCATTCAACAGATTTTATGTTCATAAAGTATAACAAAAAGAGTAAAATGGTATATAATTCTATTTTGTAATTCTATTTACTTCCAGAAGAATAGAAATTCTGTGAGGTCAGGGATGGTTTTGTTTTTGTCTTTTTAACCAGAGCACTAGATATATATTATGGGCGTAATAAATATTGGTGAAAGTGAATTGAAAGTGAAATATTAGGCTCATGTCCAAGTTCTTGATAAGCTTTGGTTCAATCCCATTTCATGGATTGTGTTCAGTTCTAGATACAACAGTTTAAGAAGGGCATTGATGAGTTAGGCAGCATCCGGAAGAGGGCTCCCAGGAAGGTGAAAGGCCTTGTGCTCATTTAATATAGGGAACAAATAAAGGAGCTAGGAAAATTTAGATCAGAGGAGGGGAGATCGAAGGGAGATGTGACAGGTGTTCTCAAATATTTGAATAGCTTCTCTGAGGAAGATAGACTAGGTTTGCTTTGTGTGGTGTCAGAGGGAGAACTAAAATACTAGGTAGAAGTTTCAAAAAAGCAAAATTAAGCTTGATATCAGGGGGAAAAATCCCTAAACTTTCAGATAATTAGAGTAGATCACAACTAGAATTGGCTGCCTTGGGAGATGAACTTTCAAAGAAGTTCATCAAACTAGATGATCATTTTCAGGGGGAGATTTTTTTTTTCATATATGTATTGATCTTAAATGAATGCTTATATGTCTTCTAACATTAAATTATGTGATTTTATGTAAGTTATAAATTTAAGTTTGACTAGTACTTGACTAATACTCTCTATTTTCTTTGTTTTGGAGTAAATAGATAAGTAATTCTCAAAGCTGATTTATTTTTAAAACTTTTATAAACATGAAATATTAGGGCTAGAAGAGATTTTAGAGATAGCCTAGACTCACTTCTTCATTTTACAAGTGAGGAAATTTAGGCCAGTGAGCCAAACTAATTTCCCTAAAGTCACAGCTAGTTGAGTAAATAGCAGACCTGAGAGTATATGTGAGATTTCCCCCATTTCCAAGCCATTGTTTTTTCTCCTATGTGAAAGTGTGGTCACTTTCTTTCTCTTCGAGTTTATAATACTCACACTATCTTTCCTAGTTGGAACAGGAGGGGAGAGGGAATGGAAATAGGAAATTTAGACAACATAAAAACAAAAGATATAATATTTGTTAAAGGAATAAGTTCCTTGAGAGAGTAGGGCTTACACTGTTTGCTTGTGTATTCATCTTTAGTACTTAGAACAGACTGTAAGGGCATATAGTAAGAGCCTAATAAATGCTCTCACTCCTCTCTTGTTTTCTCTCTTTGTCCATCTGTCTCTGTCTCTGTCTCTGTCTCTGTCTCTCTCTCTCACACACACACACACAGACACACACACACACACACACACACACACACACACACACACACACACAGATACACACATACTCACTGACCCCTCACGCCCACTAGAAAAATTCTCAAACTACACGGAAAGATGCAACAGCTTAGTTCCTTGTCCTAAAACTGACTTGGCCAATACTGGCAGTCTTGTTCTTGATGAAAGTTGGGTTATACTTTCAGAAAGTACAGCCACAACAAAACAAACAAACTGAGTAAGCCCCAAAGTAAAACCTCACCTGAGAGTATTCATATATTTTTCAGAGCCAGAGGGCATCACAACTCTTGAAAACCAGTGTCCCATTAACAAAAGGTGTGAGCCTTCCTACAAATCTCCCCTAATCAAACTCCCCTTAATGGGCAGGTCCATTAATGGGTAGGGAAGATCTTTAATCTCTCTGATTAGCATTGCACTCCTAAATTCAGAGTCAAAAGACTATCCACACAAAAAACAATGAATATAATTTTTACATTAGGCCTAAATTAACTACAGTGTTCTCTGATTTCCCACAAGACAGATTTTACGGAAAAGGGCCATCTCTAAGCTTCCATCTTCTTCTTCCTCTAGAAATAATCATAACTTATATGGCATTTTAGTTGAAGGACTATTTAAAACCCAGCTGCTCATGGCCATACCCCAAAAATGAGGAAAATTAGAAGTCAGGAAGGAAGGAAGGAAGGAAGGAAAGAAGGAAGGAAGGAGGGAAGGAGAGAGGGAGGGAGAAAGAGAGGGAAGGAAGAAAACATTTATTAAGCACTTACTATTTGCTAGGCATTGTGATAAGCACTTTAACAATTTCTTCAGTCATTTTTTCAGTCATGTCTGATCCTTCATGACCCATTTAGGGTTTTCTTGGTAAAGATACTGGAGTGCTTTGCTATTTCCTTCTCCAGCTTATTTTACTGATGAGAAACTGAGGCAAACAAGGCTAAGTGACTTGCCCAGGGTCACATAGCTACTGTCTGAGGCCAGATTTGAACTCAGAAAGATGAGTCTTCCTGACCTGAGACCTGGCACTCTATCCACCGCACTACCTAGTTGCCCCACTTTAAAAATACTACCACATTTGATCCTCACAACAATCTTGGAATATAGGTGCTATTGTTATATCTGTTTTACAATTTAGAGAGCTAAGACAGACAGTTTAAATGGCTTGCCAGCAGGGTCACACAATTAATAAATGTCTGAAGTAAGCCAAATTTAAGCTCAGATCTTGTCTCTGGGTGCAAAACAATATGTCAAGGTCTTCATCCTTTCTGCTTTTGATTCTGGTATACAAAGAATCTGATCTTGACTTTAGACACTGATTTCAGCTCTGGAATTCCCAGAATCTGACTGTTGACCCCTATGGTACTGAATCAGTTCTTGGCATTAATCTTAGATTTCCTGAACCTGTGAATCCTGAGTACATCCTGGTATTTTCCCCTTCAGTGTCTGAAAATGTCATTCAATTCAGCTCAACAAGCATATAACAGGTGCCATTCATAAACTTAGAACTAGGCATACAAAGGCAAAATTAGAATTCCTTGTTCTAGGAATGTTATGTTCTAGTAGGGACATTCATCTGTCTCAAAGATGGGAAAATACCAACTGGTAACAAAGTGAATACAAGCCATATTCAGAGTGAAGAGGAAGAATTACCAAATGAGAAGACTAGGAAAAGTGTTCTGTAGGACACCTCAGCTGCGTGACATCTCAGCTGAGACTCATGGAGATCCAGCAATTCCAAGAAGTAGAAATGAGAAGGGATGAGGAGGGAGAACATTTCAAGAATGGAAGACAGGAGATGAAATGCAGTGTTTGAGGACCACAAGCTGGCAAATTGGCCAAAATATAGACTGCAGCTGGAAGTAATATAAATGTCCATGAAGGTACCTTGAGACTGAGTGTGCATAATAGATGTAGGGGAATAATTTATATATGTATATGTGTGTGTATATATATATATATATATATATATATATATGTGTGTGTGTGTGTGTATGTGTATGTGTGTATCCATATATTTGTCTGTATCTATGTACATGTGTATGTATGTATATATCTATATGTATCTATCTATCCTTGTTTCTACATCTATCTCTACACACACACACACACACACACACACACACACACACACACACATAAAATCCAGGAATTGATGCATGCTATCAGTTCAACATGTAGAGAAGCCAAATGGAATCATACCTGGAGGGGCATTTGTGCATTAACATAAGTGCATTTTATTTTCAATAATATTAATTCTTAAAATTAATTATATTAGTTTTCTTCTGACCACACTGAGTCCTTTTTGATTTAATTCTGGAAAAAATGTATACATAAATACATGTTCCTTGAACTCTGGTACTTTCCAGTACTCCCTTCACAATGAGCTTTTCATATTTCATTTAGAAATTAAACCAAGCAAATTATAGTCCCCTCCAAAAAAATATTGTGAAAGTTGAATTTTACCCCCTATGGCATCTATAGCTGTGACATCTCCAGCATACTTTGTGGGAATTATTAACAAATTATTTTCCTTGATTTCAAAGTGGCAAACTCAATTATTTCTACTCTTAATTTGACTCCATCTATTACCCTGTGCGATTCCTGAGAGGCAAGGTAGAATGGCAGCCTCCTTTTTTGCAACTATAAGTGACAAAACAAGTTGGTAAGGCCACAGAATTTTCAAGTACACACTTTGGGGAAAATTCCCAAGCAACCTACCCAACTGCATTCTGCCCAGCCATCTGAGAACAACAGGAAATGATCAGCTATTTCTTGGGGACCACTTATGCTTGTTTCGTTTTCTTTTAGATTTCATTTTATTATCTCACTGTCCACAAGGCCTCATGAGTAAGTGTTAGGAATACAAAAACTAGTTTCAGGCTGAGCTATCCTTCTTGTCAGTTGCACTTAAGGAAAAAAATCATTAGGTAAGTGTAAATAATCTGATAAAAAAAAAAAAAAATCCTGTTCTCCTAAAATGCACCTAGGCTTGTTTAGACTTGTAGAGCTCTGACTCTGATTCTGTTGCCTTAATAGTACTGAATAGCCCACACTCTAGTGAAGTTTATTATCTATGTGGCATATGCTGAAAACATATAGCTGGATATCAACATGATGTAGTTTCTGAAGTCCTTGAAATTAACGTTAGATGCTTCATAAATTTATCTAGTTCCAAAGTTTGCATGTTTACACATTATGATCTTCATTATATTAATGAACACCTTTGCTATGAAAATGTCAGTCCAAGTAGAAAAGCACAATGATTCATAATGTATTCCCGCCATTGGATCTCCCCTAAATTTGCAGATTGGTAGGAATCACCCCCAGTTCTCTCCTTTCACCAAGAGGTGACATCAACAATCCCTACAATGACCACTGTATCAGTGTCTAAGAGGCTGCCTGTGCTTGGCAGAGGTCACACGGGCTCATAGTGTACACAGGAGTGCCTTTGAGTCATGCTTAATTGGGAAGGGAAAAAGCACACTCTCTGTTGACTACATCTTCACTCTGTGTTGACATGGGGTCAGGTAAAAGGGCAATTGTATGCAGCTTAGTAATGACCTCTGCGTGCTTGTTAGCCAGAAGGATTTCGATTTTCTCTTTAATCTAACTTGTGAGCAAGCTATATAGGAAAGAACTGTGACAGGTGTGGCCCAAAAAAGCTTTGGAATCAGAACACCTGGATTTGAACTATGGCTCTTTTACTTCCTCAATTTATTCTGTAACTCCTTGGAATCTTTCTTCCATCACCTCCATTCACCTGCTTTCTTAGGGGTCACCAGGGAAACATAGACACCAGATTTAATCACCTTCTCTCAATCTCCCTCTTACTTAGCTTCTTAATTCTGGATTTATGTAGGACCTTAGCCACTCACTCACTCTGTGACCCTGGGCAAATCTCCTTACCGCTCTCAACTTTGCTCGGTTCACTCATTTGTAAAATGAAGATGATAATTCCTATAACATTGGGTTGTAATGAGGATGAAGAGAGATAATGAGGGGAAAATGCATCACAAATATCGGAGTTCTATATAAATATCAGTTATTATTTGATATAATTGGCTACCTCCTTTTCTCCTCCTTTTCATGACACAGTACTCACTCTCATTTTCCTGCTAGGAAACTCTTTCTAACAACTTCTTTTCTTCCCTCCTCCTAAATGTTGTTATTTTCAGGTTCAATTCTTTGCATTCTGTTGACATTTTTCCTGGGTCTTCCTTAATGACTTCATCGACTCCTTAGCTGTAAATCTATATTTCCAGCTGCCTACTGCACATTTTTACCTGAATTCCTTTCAAGATTCAGTGGTGCAGGAGGTGTACCAGTGAGTGCAGGTATACTTCCCCTACAACTTACAGTACTAAAGAGTGGCCAGGGGCACTAAGAGGATAAATCACTCCTCCAGAATTATAACGTCAATGTATGTCAACACTGGACCTAAAGCTAATTCTTCCTTTCTGGCTTTCTAGCATTGTTTGCATCCATAGCCAACTTCTTCTCCATATGTGTCTTTATGCTATGCTGATTCATTTCCTATAATAGAACTGTATTTTACCTGGGTTTCCCTTTCCCTCTCTCCATCCCCCACCATGGGTTAAACTGGATTTTTCTCTGAAAGGCAGCAAAGATGTCCCCAGGACCTGATTGGCTCTAGGAAACTAAAGCAAGCAGTGCCACCCTTGATAGCAGCTTCTGGCCATATCAACCTGCCTTTCTGCTCATCTAAGAGTATAAAAATGTCCCACCTACATGGAGACAGGGTCCTTAAATTTGGCATATGTCTCAAGGAACACTCCAGTCATCATCACCTGCCCTGCTAACAAGATGTGTTTCTCCACAGAGGTGAGGCTTGTCCTATTTACCCAAGCTAAGTACTGAAGTGTCCTTCTTGAATATTCTTTCTATGCTAGGGCAAAATAAGACTCCTTTTGTTGACTACTGAATGTCATCCTGATGAGGGCTGGAAAGGAGAGGAGGGTACAGCAACTCCAAGACTGGAATTCCCTGCATGGGCCATCTGGAGAAGAATTCAGGGACTCAAGCATTGTTGAGGTCAAGGTAAAGATTTATTATGCTTTTTAGTGGGCAAGAATCCTTACAGAACCTGCAACCTTAGAGGGGTACAGGTAAAGTTTATATAGGATGTTCTATAGTAAGACATGTGCCAAATATGCCAACCAGGTGATTGGGGAGGGATTAGGGAGTGGTTAAGAAGTGGTTAGTTCTTAAAGGAACATGCACTTTTGGTATCTACAGTCAAGGTATTTTACCCAGAATTGGGAAACAGCCCAAGGGGGGGCTACATGAAGGTGTGGTTTTAGGCCTGAAATATAACTAAGTCAGCTAATAGTCAGGGATGACTGAGAAATATCCAGGCTGCTTTCATCAATGTCTTGTTAAACAAGATTAATGTAAGGGAGTATACATGTGTGTAAGTATAGGATATGTATAATTAGTCAGTCAGTGGTAAATGTCACTATGATCCAGTGCACAGCTTGTTCAGCCAGTGCACAGCTGGTTCAGACTAATAAGTTCTATAGGTTTAGCTGGCTGCTATATCAGGAAGAGAGATAATGGTTGTTGTTGGGCAGGTTGTGTCCTTGGGCTGGGGAGAAACTGCCTGGGATAATGTTTTGAAGCTAGGGAGAAATGTGATTTTTAAAGAGAAATGTGATTTTAGAATTGGGGCCCAAGCACATGTACCCAAGCACCCCATCAATCCCACTGTTTTATTTTGTTCTAATACCCAACCTAAATTGATAGGGTTCCCAACCAAGTCAGGCACATTTATTGTCCCTACCATTCAGGAAGGCAATAAATAAGGCATGCCTTTTACCTAAAACAATGTGCTGGAGCCAATTCAAACTTATATAATAAGCATAGGCTATCATCCTTGATAGAGGGCCTCTTCAAGGCCAGGTAGTGTTTCACTTTTGTCTCTGTCCAACACTTTATTTAGTAACTTGAACACAGGAGGCATTTAATAAGGTGCTTGTTGACTGACTGATGAAACAGTCCCTGCCCTGGTGGAGCTTATATTATGTTAAGAGACATAAAACGTACCATGTAAGTGTAATGAAGAAATGGAAAATATGCTGATGGGATTTCCCATGTGGAAGAGATTGGGCAGCATGCTTCCAGCAGAGTTGTGGTGATGTAT
Source organism: Notamacropus eugenii (assembly GCF_028372415.1). Taxonomy (NCBI): domain Eukaryota; kingdom Metazoa; phylum Chordata; class Mammalia; order Diprotodontia; family Macropodidae; genus Notamacropus; species Notamacropus eugenii. The sequence goes on from NC_092877.1 coordinate 308,642,245, forward strand.
AAAGTGTTTGGAACATGAGAGATATGCTGTAACTGATTCTGGTTACCTAATCCCATGCTGAACAGAAGGCCCTTGGATTATTTGCAGAAGCATACCAAGGGGTATTAGTCAGCCTCTGACCCTCACCCTTGGGATTCCTTAGCTAAAGAACTCCAGTAAGAAAAAAAAGAGAAAAGATGTTATAAAGCAAGAGAACTTGGGTCACTTCCCATTCTGTCAGTGACTGACGTATGAGGCCCTATGAAAACAGGGCTTGGGGCGTTCCCCTCAGCATTTGTTCTTTTGTTTTAGGTAAAGGAGACTAACCTAAAAGTTACAACCTTGTGAGTTTCTAAAGGTCAGGAGAGTGAGCTATGTGGGAACCCAAGAGTCTGGGAACTGATTCCATGTTGACTGTTTTGTAGCCATTCCATCACTGATATCCCAAGAAGGGTCTGACAGAACCCAATGCAGAAGCAGACCAAGTGAGGATTTGCCTTTGGTGGGACCAGTGCTATGTGGGAACTGTGCTAAGTCTGAGCCACTCTCCCTAAGGACTAAGGTATTATAAAGGAGAATTTGCCCAGAGGCGTTGGAGGGAAATATGTTTATTTCTGTTCTTGCCCTATCTTCAAAGTAAATATATTTGGTAAAAGCTAATAGATGTTACCTGGTTAACTGAAACTAATGCTAGGTATTCACTGGTATGTGTATGTGTTTGTAGGGGGTAGGGTGTTCAATAGGGGATTTGTAGCTGGCCTAGTTCTGTGATAGTCAGCCCACAGTATTCACTACGTTGGCATACAAAAAATAAATAAAGAATAATAGAAAACATATTTGGAAAGAGAAACCATTATCAAAATTATCAGGGAAGCCCCCCACTTAGGAAATATCATTTGAACTGAACTCTGAAGGAAACCAGGGCTTCCAAAGGTAAATAAAATAATATATAAAACCCTTTGCAAAACTTAAAGCATTCTATAAATACTAGATGGTATTGTTACTCATTTTAGTTTTATTTTTATGTGAAGAGGCAGAGGTAAGGAAGGAATGCATGTCTGACCCACGGTCAGTTTGTGCAAAGGTATAGATAGACAGTAGATGGAACTTTTTTATATTATGACCAGCAATAAGACCAGTTGATTTAGCATCCAACTTCAGTTTTTCTGTGTGACTGAGATGACATTTCTGAAACTATTCCCTTCCTCAAAGTGAACGTCTACAGAAGATGAAGATCTGGTGAGCTGATTAAATGCCTCTCCCTAGTCCTAAGCATTGGTTTATGATCTGCACATCAGTAGAACCTTATTCAAACCTCTTCTCTCCCTGCTGCTCTGCCTGTTCCCCACCCCCAGAACCCTTTCTGAATTAGCTGAAATTGCCTATGGCCTAGGTCTTAATTCCCCAAATGGTTTATTCACTCCTGCTATCAATCAATCAATCAATCAATCAGGTAAACATTTATGAAGCATCAACTGTGTATGAAGCACTGTGCTATCACTCTGGGTCCAGCTGGTTCAAGAGAGGTCTTTCACTGCCTTTTTCTCAAATACCATCTTTATAAATATGTTGCCTTTGGCCCTCAAAGTTTGTTCTCACTCCCAAATGATGCTCATCTATGAGTCTTAGCAAGTGGGACTCACCCTTCTCACAAAGACCTTTATCTACTGCAGATGCATCACCGAGTTTCCCAGAATCTTTCATTATCTTCCAAGTCTTTGTTCTTTGGGACTTTCTGTTGACAAAGCTTCCATTGGGAACTGCCAACCACACCTCAGACAAAAAAATATATATATATGATATAAGACTCCCAAGAAACCCAGATAAAATTGAGGACTGTCCCATGGACTCTAGGCTCTCTAGCTTCCCAACTAATACAAATGTGGGGGAAATTATTCTGAGTGAAAGTGGTGACATGAAAGAATACAAAAGAGTAGGGGATAGGAAATCAGGGACAGGAAAAATGAGAAGGAAGAGAGAAGGCAGAGAGAATGATCCTCAGTCATCAACTAGGGCTAAATGCTCTAATTACTCAGGAAGTTTCCTGGCCAATTAAAGAAAGCAGCTGCATGGTATAGATAAATTCTGCTGTCCTCAGTCTGTCACTGCTTTATTTTTGTTCCCCAAAGGGAGACAAAATTGATTTTAGCTTTAAAAGATCCCCCAATAATCAGATCACAAGTTCCTTGCTGAGCTCATTCCCAGGTGTAATCTCCAGAGAATTAGAAACCAGAGGATTTTAGAAGAAAGATTATGAATGACTTTAGAATTTGATCCAGGCATTTGTTAATCACAGATTGAAGCATAGATTTAGATTTGGAAGAAACTTTAGAGGTTATCTACTCAAATCCCCTCATTTTACAAATCAGGAAACTGAGGCCCAGAGAAGTGAAAGTATTTACTCAAGATTACACAGATTGTGTATAATGAAATGAAGATTAGAACCCAGACCCTCTGACTCTTGACTTGCCTTGAGGAATAGGGGAAGCTCCCTATTCTTATATAGGCTTTAGCTTTGAGAATGCTAGTGTGCCAGGCTACGCTTGACAACCAGTTTTTGGGGGAGTGTTTCTTATCTTGTTCTTTATAGGTTGATCCGAGAGCAATAGTCTCCATTAAATTCCCATCCTTTGATAACATCCATAACATTATAAAACTGGATGAGAAACTGACCTCCAGTGATTATATTGCATTATTAAATCCTGCCCTCAAGTGCATGTACAAGTCTCCTGTTGCCTTCAGTGACAGCTGCCTGTGCACCCTGGAAATAAGAATTTTTCCTGAAGTAATTATCTTTAGAATTACTTTGAAATTTTATGAAATTAAATGCTATTTATTCATTAACATTTGAAAAAAAACCCAGAAATATCTTCCCATCTGCCTTTGATGGAATCAACCCTTTATTCAGTCCAATGTTACCACAAATGAATCTGCCGACTTAAGCAGCTTCTTCAAGTCCTCTGCTTTTTTTTAACTCTTGAAAGTAATGGGTACCATAGCCTAATGACAACTCTATCTACTGAGAAAACAATCCAAGTTAGAAGGTAACAGTCAAGGAAACTTTAGCGTACTGAATAGAATGAGTTATAATACATATATATGAATGCCTATCTGCATACTCCTGTTTAGATTATATATTTAGCTGGTGATAGCCACTGTGATAGAAATCCCAGAAGAGTAATTCAACTTGGTAGCATTTTTATGATTGCTATTGTACTCTGTTATAAATTGTATATTTTTCATTTAGATATGCTAAGTGGTTTTTTTCTTTCCTTAATAATGGGGGAAAATATCTTTTTTGTACAGTGCTCAGAATAAAAATTAATATGAATATTGTTCAGCTCTGTGTTAGTGAAATGAATTTAAATGACTTCAGCTAGAAAGTTAATTTCATCTCTGGAAGAGAAAAAAATAGTTGAAAGCCAATGCACAGGATTTGGGTATAACTTCTAAAGTGCCAATCAACTAATGGTACACAATAGAATCAAAAGCTGGGTAATTTAAATTTTCTTTCTTTTTCGGTCCATTTGAAAATATAAAATATTTTAATCTCAACAATCCCAAATTTCCAGGATCAAGAGGGTTGGTGTTTTATTCAGTTAACTCCCATTTGATTTGAGCTAAAATTGCTCCTGAAATACTGGAGTTTATCCTCTTACAATCAGAGTGATTTGAGTCGGAAACACCTCTAGTGAGCCAGCTACTCCATTTCCTGCATGTGACAGGGTTGATTTCATTTGCCATAAATCATCTCTAATAGAGGAGTGTCAAGACAAGTGTTGCTAGTGATGTGCCTTCCATAACTTGCTTCTTTCTCTTTATCTGTATATTGTACTATGGTGTGATAGGTCTTAGGTCACCAATAAACCTCATAGGACAATACTTTTCTCTCAAACTTATCAACTCCAGGATTTAGATTGAGACTAGATGTGAGTTTTCTCTGAACTAGAGCTATCCAACATCTGGCTTTTGCAGTGGGAGAATGAAGACAAGATTTTTACTTTTTTCCTTGCTCTGCTCCTTAGGATCATATTTTTGTTAGATGGGATCTCAGAGGGTATTTAATCTAACTCCTTCTTACAAGAGAAGGAGAAACTTATAAAGGGGAAACTTTAAAGTGAAATGTGTAGAAATGAATGATTCTAAATATCATATGGCTTTTGGGGCATTTTAATATATTTACTAATAAATACTATAGAGAGCTATATACTGAGAGATAACAATAAAATAAGGAGAGAGGAAAGCAGATTATTAGCTTATGATGATTTTAAGACAGAATATAGGCTACAGCCTAACTCTGTTTAATTCTCTTTACATTCTTAATGAATTTCTCTTACCCAGTTTGGTCCTTAGATGAATCTTCTTCTTCCTAGCTAGTTGATTTTATTTGGTAATACTGTGGAAACCTCAGCCTTTGAAAACATAAGATTACCAGCCTTCAAGTCTGGGTGTAGGAAATGTGGAACTTAGGCTAGACACCTCTAGTCCCTGTCATGCAAACAACTATGGTCTTTGAGCCTTTGACTCCTTCACCACAAATTTCCTTAGAGAAGTGCCTCTTTGTTCCCTTTGTGATCATAGTGCTTGACATTTGTAGGCACTTGATCAACGTTTATTGACTGATGGATGGACTGACATTACTACCAATGTGAGATAGACCTTTCCATCTTTGGCTTCCTTTTTTTTCTTTTGTACTTTAGATATGAAGATATTAGTGATAACAACAAAGACAAGGATAAGGTCATAAATACAAATTCCAGAAAGCATAAAAGTTATTGAGTTATAGTGAAGGAATAATGGTCTAGAAGCAGGGGAGGGCAGGGAAGACAAAGAGTATGTCAAACCATTCTTTCTGACCCTGTGAATTAGGGGTCATGGGAGAAGTAGTGTCTGCTAATGTAGAAGAATTCACAAAATGTAGTAACCCACTCAGACTAATAATCTGCTAGAACCTCCCCTTATGTTCCTTTTTGTTAGCTGAATGTAGCTGACAAATCTTAGAGCCAATGGAAACTGGAAAATTATCCTTAATTTTTTTTCATTATGACCTCAATTACTTCAGGATTTGGAATATGCTACCTGCAGTTTCACATGGCTTGCCATTCCTACCCTAATTCTATGCTCCATCTCTCTTCCCTCCCCCTAACCATATTCTTCTCTCCATGTTACTAATCCTTCAAATTCAGGCTAAAAAGGAAAGATAAATCTTAGACTATACACATACATATTAGTATAACAAACCCATCCCCATAATTCCCAATACACACACATACACATCCCATATAGTGAGACATCTGACCCTACATGTACTTAGATGATTCTGACATTCTAACATCTGATCTGTATTTCTATGGCTAAAATTTAAGCCCTCAAAGTAATCCTAATACTTGCCTATCTTAACAAAAGGTCAGTGACTAAGAAAGGTGTAGGATAGTCAGGAATTATATATTTTACTCTGTTCATGACTCTGGCCTTATATGATTATAAATGTCAGTCTTGAACCTGCATTCTCCATTCCCTGTGCCCTGAATTAACTTACCCACATAGACTCTGACCCTAAATACATGGATGAAATCTTGATAGTGGAGCCCTGTATTTCTCATGAAACCTTTCAACCTCTGACATATACTTTGACTAAATGTTTACTATGTGCTAGGTACTACTATAAATGCTGAGACTAAGACAAAAGTGAAATTCAATTCCTATCCTTGAGGATTTAATGATCTAGCTAGTAGATTCAGCATATAAAAATATAATATAAAATATTCAAAATAGTTCTATTTCAGAGAGAAGGCACTAGCAGCTCAGGGGCAAAATTTTTTTAAAAAAAAGGTTTTATTTAGAAAAACTTGAGCTGAGCCTTTATGAAAGCTAGGGCTTCTGGGGACCAGAGAAGATGAGTGACATCCTAGTGATGGGTGATAATCATCACAAAGGTCTCAAGATGGGAGATGGAATGTTACATGTGAGGAACAGTTAGACGACTAGTTTGACTGGAGTGTAATATGCATAAAGGCTTATGTTATATAATAAGATTATAAAGATCGGATGATTCAGATTGTGTTTGGTCAGTACCAAACGTTGAAGCTTATTTTTTATCCTAAAGGTAAGAGGGAGTCACTAGACTTTACTGAATGAGAAAATAAAAATGTCATATTTCTATTTTGGCAGCTATGAGGAGAAGGGATTGGAGGGGAAGAGAACTGAGGCAAGGAGCCTCAATAGGAGACTTCTAATAGTTCAGATAGGAGATAATGAAAACCTAGATCAGGGTAGTAGTTTTGGGAGTGAATAGGAGAGAGGTTGTGGGAGTAGAAATGATAAGATAAGAAATGGCATACTCGTAATAGAAATGGCATGTCTTGCAGTTAAAGATTGCTGTTGGTCAGGTGTTTCAATTGTGTCTGACACTTTGTGACCCCATTTGGAGTTTTGTTGGCAAAAATACTGGAATGGTTAGCCATTGTCTTCTCCAGCTCATTTTATAGATAAGGGATCTGAGGTAAACAAGGTTAAGTGACTTGGCCAGGGTCATATAGCTAGTAAGAGTCTGAGACCAAATTTAAATTCAGATCTTCCTGACTCTAAGCCCAGCTCTCTATCCACCGAGCCACCTAGAACATTCTTAAATAGTTTCTGACATTGGGTCTGATACTTTTGTCCCTCAAAATCTTATATTTCCTTCCAAAATAATATTAGTTCACATCAAAAAGTAACTTTGAAGTATTCAAATCCCTTTACATAACATTATCCCTTCTGATCCTCAGAATAACTCTATGATGCCATTACTATTCTTATCCCTTTTTTAAGGACAAGAAAATTGGTTGACAGAGATTATGCAACTTACCTATGGTTACATACTCAGGAAGAATCTGTGGCATAATTTGAATCTACATCTTCTGATTCTAAATCCAATGGTTTCATCCTTTAGGTCACTATTCTTTTCTTAAAATAGAAAACAAGGCTAATTGTAATTTCTTCCTCCTTGCCTCATTGGCTGCATGTATAGATTCTTTCATCCATTTTTTAAAATGTATGTATATTTGGTACTTCCTATGGCCAGCTGCAGTGTGCCAGGGACTAGGTAAGTTGCAAACCTTCCATAAACATGGTGATCTGTCACAAGGAATTTATTATCTAGAAGGAAAGATACAGATAAAGTAGAAATTAGAAAATGTTCACAAGAAGAGTTTTTTATGAGATCAGATGAGAGGAAATCACTTTTGTCTTCTTCAGGGAATAAATCTTATGTGAACTGTTTTTTACTTTTTTTTCAGAGTGATTATTGTACATGTGGAACATCTATGTATACTTGGAAGTTCGCTGTACATAATAGGAACACACTTGGCCATATTGTTTGAGTAGGAGGCCAAAAGGCCTGCTTCACCTGAATTGCTTCCCCATCCCTATCACTGGAGTTCCATCACTAAAAATCTAGTCATTTGTATTATCAGACATCCTCTTTTAAACAATAAATTTCCATTGGGAGACAAGCTGGAGGAGAGAAGAGAGGGATTCACCTGTATTCTCCACCAAGTCCCTCCAGGAGACCTTTAAACAATGCCCTAAAAACAAATCCTGAAGTGGTAGAAACCACAAAAGGATGGGGTGAAACATTTTTCCAGCCCAAGACAATTTAGAAATTTGGCAGGAGAGGTCTGCCACACCTGGGTGAGAGTGGGGCATGGTCCAGTGCAGACTACACTAGTGCAGAGCAGGCCTCAACAAACCAGGAGAAGGCCTTGGGACTGAAAAAGTCATTCCCCAGTTAACAAATGATCAAAAAATATAAACAATTAGTTTTCAGCTGAAGTAATCAAAGCTACCAATAGTCATATGAAAAAATGCTCTAAATCACTATTGATTGGAGAAATGCAAATTCAAACAATATGGAGGTACTACCTCACATCTATTAGATTGGCCAATAGGACAGAAAAGGAGAATGATAGATGTGGAGGAGATGTTAGAAAATTGAGACGCTAATTCATTGTTGGTGGAGTTGTTAACTGAATCAACCATTTTGTACAGGAATTTGGAACTATGCCCAAATATTTATAGCTGCTCTTTTATGGTGGCAAGGAATTGGAGATTGAGGGGATGCCCATCAATTGCTGAATGGCTGAACAGTTTGTGGTATATGATTGTGATGGAGTACTATTGTGATATAAGAAATGATGAGCTTCCAGTTGTGCTCTCAGAAAAACCTGGAGAGACTTATATGAACCGATGCAAGATGAAATGAGTAGAACTGGGAGAACATTGTGCACAGTAACAGCAATGCTATAAGATGCTCCACTGAGAATGACTTAGGTATTCTCAGCAATCCAATGATCTAAGACAACTTTGAAAGAATTATCATGAAAAATGCTGTCTATCCCCAAAGAAAGAATTGATGGAGTCTGAATATAGATTGAAGCCTACTTTTATTTTTATGTACTTTATTTTTCTTGGGTTTTTTGCTTTGGTTTATGTTTTCCTTTACAACATGACTAATATGGAAATATGTTTTATGTGATTATGAATCTATAATCTATATAAAATTGCTTGCCTTCTCATTGAGGGGGATGGGGACAGAGGAAGAAAATTTGGAACTCAGTTTTAAAAATGAATATTGAAAATTGTTTTCACAAGTAATTTAGGAAAAAATAAAATATGAAATTAATCTAAAAATAATCAATTAATTTCTCCAGCAATAATTTACTTCCTTTGCACTTAAAGGTTTATAAAACTCTTTCCTGAAAATAATACTCTAAGGTAATGGGTAAGTTTGTGTTATTCAGTTATGTTTGACTCTTTGTGAACCCTTCAGGGATTTTTTGGCAAAGAGAGTGAAGTGATTTGCTACTTCCTTTTCCTTTATAGATGAGGAAATTGAGGCACATAGGGTTAAATGACTTACCCTGGGTCACACAGTTAGTAAGTGTTTCAGGTCAGATTTTAATTCAGAAAGATAAGTCTTCTTGACTTCAGGCCTGGCATTCTATCTACTGCACCACCTGGCTGCCCCTCAGCCAAAATGGGTAAGAGGCACCTTTGATTATTGCAAGGCACACGAGATGATTTTTACTATTATGTAAGTTTCTCTGTGAATATATAGGCATATGTATAGTAATACATACGTATATCCATAAAAATGTATGGATGAGATCTGTACCGCTGATTTCATTGATCAGAACTCTGGTAATTCCTAGATGAGGAAACTCCCTGTACCATTGCAGATTGGCACGATTTCTGCAATTTACAATATTAGAAATTTACTTAGAGCACCGAAATGTTCACTGACTTGCTCCATGTTACATAACCAGTTCTAGTTTTATTCAAAGTAGGGCTTGAACCCAGATCTTCCTGGCTTTCTGAAGTTAGCTCTCTAGTTACATGGAACACATTCTAAACCTTCTTAGTCTTATAAATTGACCTGAGGAAGTGAGAGATTAAGTGGGCTTTCCCAGTGTCATGATGTCAGTAAATGTCATAGCTATGACATATATCCAAGGGTTCCTGAGCCTGAAGCTGGATCTCTGTCCACTATGTCACACTACTATAACTTAGGTCTCTGTTTCTCTTTGGTTCTACTTGGCAGAGATGTAGTTCTTGTGGCAGGTCTCCCCTAAAAAGCCAAGAAATAGGGTGATTACCCCAATTTTCCATACCCATACTCAAGGGATGCTCTGGGTCCAGATATGCAGCCACGGCTTTTAGCTGGAACAAGGTCAGTCCTGGGCATGTAATGAGTAGAACTGTCATATTAAACTTACCACCTCCTACTTAGTGTTGATTAGTTTCTCCACACAAAGAATAAAATTATCTTACTTCCTATAGCAAGGGTAGATTAGCAAGGAGTAAGTTTGGTATGAGAAGAAAGCTGCCTTCATGCCATATTTATAATTTAGCATCTGAAAGCAAATTTAACCACAGTACCAATACCAAATAACTGGCAAAACTTAATGAGAAGCTAATTTTAAATAAACATCATTATATTCTGAGGACTTAGTTGAAAGGTCCAAATAAAGCTGAGAAAGACTATTCACTAAGAAATTCATTCCTTCTTTTGGTAGCAATAGTTAATTTTATTTTATTTCTTTTATAGCTTTTGTCAATAGCTAAAATTCTCCTCCTCTGACCTCTACTACCACTATTGCCATTCTTCAGGATTGAGAGGGAAGTCAAAGAAATATAGACCCCAGTGTCTAAATGAATTGCTAATCAGAGGTTTCCCTCTTTTGAGTGTAGAAGACTGTCATGCCTATTATACCTGATACAAGAAAATCCCTTAGTTTTTATATTTGAGGAGGAATATTTCACAAAATATTTGGGAGTGAATTAAAAATTCTTCTTAACATGCATGATCCTATTTTGAAAAACAATATGATCTGTATTTTGTTTTACCTACCAGATTCTAAATTCGGTGATAGCAGGTTGGGTATTTGTTACCCAACCTGTATCCCCACAGTATTTAAAAACAGTGTTTTATAGGCATTCAATTGCTACATACTGAATGAGTCTAGATAAAGTGGGGAAAAGTAGACCAAGGGACTTCTGGGCCATCAAACAAGCCACAATCAATGAATCAATCTTGAGCAAGCTCTTACTCCAATTATGATAGTCCTGTCCTAGGCACTGAGGCTTTCCCATTTTGAATTTCTAGTTTATTCCAAAATCTTTCAAATCTCAGAGCTGATAATTATGAAATTCAGATGTGAAATTTGGTGTCATTTTGACCATAATTAATATATCTTGAGGACTTAGATGCAAGTCACTTGCATTTGCATTAGATGATGCTCATGAGGGTCCTCATCTATAACGAGACAGGGTTACACTAGAATTACAGTAATATCAAACTAAAAAAGGAACTGGGAGGGGTGAAGAGGTGGGAGGGTCACAGAACCACACATAAAGAATACTGTGGCCCACATATTTACTCTGAAAAGCACATGTAAATGCTATTTATGTTTCATCGCATTTTTAGTTATTTTATCAAATATTTCCTACTTACATTTTAATTCCGTTTAAGCTGCATGGGAGTGTTGATAGACAGCAGACTGGACACTTCTATGTTAGATGACCTAGCCATTAAAGTGCCTTTTTTTCATTTATGATTCTGTTTTCTGTGAGAAGATGTAATAATTCTAGTCACTTTCTTTGCCCCCATACATATAGGACAGCAAGGCTTTGGTGTTTGTAGCCAAGCTGTGAGGAAATCACTGAAAACTGCCTTGGGGCAACTCAGCTCACTCCATTTATGATGACCTTGCTCTAGGTAGGGTTTCCTGCTCCTAACCCTGCTCCCTACCTCTCCTCCCCGCACTGAAGTTTATTGACTTTGTTTTACAGATTGGACGATTGTGCTGTCATCAATCTTTGATGTGTTGGGAATTGAGGAAATTATTTCAGAACAATTGCCATTCCTTAACTCTGACCCTCTTGTAGATGAATTCCATTTTTTGCTGAGAAAGTCAATTTTGAAAATTTGGTAAGACATCTTTGAACCTATAAGTGGTATTTCTCTCAAATTCATTGAGGGAAAAATAATTCTATTCCTGTACTGTCTTCCAGTTAATTATATATGAAGTTTTTTTTGTTTTTTTTTTTTTAATTTCCCTCTTCATTACATTTAACCTAGTTGCCATTTCCTGTGGAGGCACATTTTTGGCTTCCCCCATTTTCCCCTCTGATACTGTGAAAGGTAAACATCCTCTTACTAAGCCTCTTACTGAATTAGATCCTTCATTTCAAATGTCTCATTCTCTGCATTTTCAGAAAAGGAACCAAATCAGCATATTTGTTTCTTATGAGAAAGCAAACATTTGCTACTTTTTTTCTTTCTACTAAAAATGATTCAGGGTCATGTCTACTCATCCTGATCTATATCTTACCACTGGACCCAGATGGATCTGGAGGGTAAAGTGAGGCTGGTGACTTTGCACAACCCTCCCTCACTTAAATCCAATTCATTTGTATTTCATGGCATCACCTCCCTGATGTCCTGGTCCCCTTCAAGAACAAAGGACAAACAGCAACTAATAATGAGGATGAGAAAAGCAAAACCCCAGTGAGATATTATTTAAAAATAAACCTTCCTTTCCATTAAAGAGAACAAATTAAATGTAAGATAAAAAATCGTGGCTTCTCAATGTGCTCAGCTCAGGAAGGATGTACTACAATGACATTCACGAGGTTTATTCATTATATACTATAGCTTTGCTGATCAGAACAGACACTTCCAAGTGTGACTTATTTATATTTTCATCATGACAGTCAGAGTAGTAATAAAAAGAAGACAGACCTTGCTCAGCCCTGTAGTAATGTGAATCTTTGTCAGAAACAAAGATAGTAAAGTTCATTAATAGTATGTTTGGTAGAATATGGGGTATTTCTTTGTAAAAATCAGTGAATGACATACTAGGATTTATGTTCTATTATTCATTTCAACATTAGTTATATCAAACCATATTATTTATTGTACCTCTATGTTCTAATGAAAATGGCCCCCAAACTTGACATACCTTTGTCACTTTGATGCCTTTGAAGCAATTGTCTATTTCTGGAATGCAACCTCTTGCTCAGTTGTTCCTCTTAGAATAGTTAGCTTTCTTCAAGGCAGCTATGGGGAGTAGTGTATAGAGTGCTGAACCTTGAGTCAGAAAGACCTGATTGCTATTCTGTCCTCAAATACTTCTTATTGGTGTGACTTCAGTTTCTTCATTTGTAAAAAACAATGGGAATTATGATAATAGTACCTACCAGCCAGATTTTTGTGAGGACCAAATGCAATATTGATATGAAGTGTTTTGCCCATTTTAAAGAGATATGTGGAAGCTATTTTACATATAATATCTCCTGATTCCATCAGCAATTCCTGACCTCTGCTTTGTGAAATAATTTTGCATTTACTTATCTGTGTAAGTATTATATTTCTTCCCACCTCTTCCACATTGCCCTAAAGCTGTCAGAATCTTAAAATTTAGATTCCTTCAGGGTAGGGAAGTTGAAATTTTGTTCAGCACAATGAAGTAAAAACTGTATGTGCTCAATAAATGCTTTCTGAATTTGGGCATGGGGATGTTATTACTATAGGAAATTCCCAATATGAATTTTCCCTCTACCGATGTCAATAGTGACCTTCAACTTAAAAGTCTTAGAGAATTGCTTGGGATATTGAGAGATTAAATATTCTTGCATAGGACAACACTGCCATCATTCCAGAGATGAATTGAATTATTGTTATTATTTATTATTATAGGACAGTGAGGTGGTCCAGTGGATAGATTGCTTAGCCTAGAGTTAGGAAGACTAACTGAGTTCAAATCTGGCTATACACACTTACTAGTTATGTGACCTTGAGCAAGTCACTTAACTCTGTTTGCCTCAGTTTCCTCATCTGTAAAATGAGCTGGAGAAGGAAATGGAAGACCACTCCAGTGCCTTTGCCAAAAACAAAAAATACAAAACCTAAATGGGATCATGAAGAGTCAGATACAGCTGAAAAATGACTGAACAAAAACAACAAATTATTGTTATGGTTTTGGTATATCAGTGAAACATTTGTTTAATGGATTTCAAATAGAAATAGTTCAAGATAAATCACTCTTCTGCTATCATTATTTTATGTGTAATATTCTGCAGATTATTGCACAGGTAAATAAAATGACAGTTTTTTAAGAACTGAATAAAAATGTTAGGAATAAGCTCATTTTTTTCAAACTCATCACAGCATTTTTGAAACATCTTCAGGATCAGTCAATGTGAAAAGAATCACGTGTACCTCATTCTCTTCTCACTCGATTTTTTTTCCTTCTGCTAGCTAGGTCTCTATATTTTGAAAGTCTTTTTATTCCATGCAGTTTGGAGATTGAATACTTTCTATGGTCACAACAATTATAATACTACTCTTGTTTATATGAATCAGTGTTTTGCCCAAGAGATTATGGGCAACATTGTGATAATACCTAAGTTCTTGTACAATTTGTTCATTGATGTTTCAAGGACATCTTCAGATCTGTCTTTATAGTGTACGGATTTGTTATGTATCAATTTTTATAGGGTGGTTCTGACTCCAGAGATTCCCAAACTAATTTGACCTCTCAATAGCTTTAAGAAAAATTACTCAGTGCTCCCCTGGAAATCTACTTTCTTGAGTCCTTTAACATTTTTTAAAATTTGCATCATTTAAAAATATGAAGTATTTTTAATGATGCATCTTAAATTCAGTAATTCATTGTAATTTTTTTAAATTTTTTCCTTCATTGAAATTTTAATGATGCAATATTTCTTCATGTAACCATATAGTATTGTATTGTAAACAAGTCATTACATGCACATATTGCTGCTGATGCATGCTAGACTGCCCAACAATGGGTAACATACTCACCTGCCGATACTTGCTTGTTAAGACCTGTTGGTAGACTTAATCATTGATTATGTATAACTCGGATTTTGTGTATTTATTTGGAAAATAATGAAATCACTATGACTTTAACTCTGTTACACAACAGATGAAACATACACAGTTTTTAAAATTTTTATTCTCTTGTCTTCTTTCCTTATGCTTTTACCACCCCTTTGTTTTAATTCAATGCCTTCCAATTACATCAAGGTTACTACTGCCCCCCCCCCCTGGATCTTTCCAGCACCTCTCAGGGAGTGATGTCACCTACTTTGGGAATGTATATGCTTAGCACCTAGTCAAGTCATGTCTTGATAGCTATTTGGTAGGTGTTAATTTTTGAAGATTTCAGTGATTTGTTGCAATTTCTTCCATTTTTCTTTTTGACATAATCTACATTGATCACTAAACCCTGGCTCCTTAAAGCAAACTCTTCTTTAATTTCTGGTGCTAATGACCTGGTTTTGAATCGCCACCATGAATCTCTTGGTTTCCACAAACAAAGCCATTTTTTAAAACCTTCTTTATCAATATATTGTCAAATGAGACTGTCATTATCATCATTATTCTGAGGTCAAATTCATTATTATTATCATCATTATTCCCCCTCTTTTATTATCCTTGATGGTAGCTAAATAGTAACCAAATAGTAATTGTTTCTCTTTGACTCAGGAACCCTGCGGGTCTTCTCCTCAGAGTTTGACTTTTTTTTTTTTTTTTTGATTAAAGAAGCCATCTCTTGAGTATCTGCTTAAAGAAGCCTATTCATTGAATGGGTATATCTCACTCAAAGTGAGAATGTGCTAAGACCTTAGCCTGAAAGGGCCAGGGTCTCACATTGTATCCTGGGCCATTTCCAATCATCCTGATGAACATCAGATCACTGGACCCCGATGGCTCAGGAGAAGAAAGTGAGGTTGGTAACCTTGCACAGCCCTCCCTCACTCAAATCAGAGTCAACTGCAAGTCATGTCATCATCTTGATGTCGTGGTCCTCTTCCAAAGTGAAGGACAAAAACACAGTACCTAACAAAATATCCTGCGTTTTACAGGTCCTTAATAAATATTTGTGAGTTGAATGCATCAGCTAAAGAATGAATAAGTGTGATTTCAAGTAATTTCCCTTTCTGATTTTAGCAAAAACAAAACAAAATAAAGAAACCAGGGCTGTTTGGATGGTAAAAAGAGTGAGTCAGTTATCTTCATACTAACCTTTTTAAAAAAAGAAACAGCATACCAGAATATATTAAGAGGACAGCATGAGTTCCCAAAATAGCTTTCTTCTATCACCTGAAACTGACTATAACACGTATTATAATAATAACAGCTAATAGCTAGCATCTCTACAGTGCTTTAAGGTTTGCATGGCACCTTACTTATATTATCTCATTTGATCTTCACAGTAAACCTTAAAGCAGAAGTTATTATCATCCCCATTTTGCACGTGAACAAACAAGTTGAGTTATATAAAATACTGTAGCATTTTATCCATCTATGAAGGAGACTAGTTTCTTAAGAATAAGTCTAGATAATAAAATTTTCAAAAGTAAAAATGGGAAAGCTTAAAATAACTGAGATTGCATAGCTTGGATCTAGAGACTGATGATTGGTTTTTTACTACATGCAAGGGATTATTACACAGAAAGTTGTTAAACAGCTATTACCCTGAACTGCAATGCTGCATTCAACCTAAAGAGCACTGGATCTGAAATTAAAAGACAAGGGTTTAGATCTCACCTCTGAAGCATGTACCTTAGGCATGGCCCTTAACCTCTGGGATCAATTTTACTCCTTCATAAAATGAAGGGTTTAGTCTAGAATAGTCTCCAAAGACCTTTCTAGCTTTAGACCTGAAATTGATGATCTGTTTCTAGAGAATTAAAGTTTTTAGGGGTGTAGTCAGATGGGGAGGATAAACTTGAATTTCATTGACTTTTTTTAAAAATGTAATTATAAAAAACATTACTTATGGTTCTATTTTCTTAAAAGAGTACCTATTACAAACATGAATTTGCTTGTGGTCATAATATTTAGAGTATTTCTTTTTTAATAACACTTAATATTTATATGTGGATACTGTACAATATGAAACAAAATATTGAAATGAAGTATGTTTAGGAATTCACATTCTAATTCTGATAGCTAGACAGAACACAGAGGTAGAGACAGAAGATGCACGTGAGTTGAATGAGCGTCACTTTAAGTACTGGCTGACTGCTTTGGACAGTACTGGAAATTGTGTCTTTTCATTTAATTCTCAGTGTGCCTGAGGCCCAATAATCTTTTTTTTAGCTAGTTCAAACCAGTAGACAGACAGGAAGTAGTGGCATTACCAACATTATGTCAACTCTCAGGTTTTTTTTTTCTTCTTCTAGCATACAATTCCACACTAATCTTTATTAATGTTTTCAATAGCAAGGGGAAAAAATAAGACAATGGCACCTTCCTGAAATAGAATTAGAACAATGAACACAAAGAGAATAATGTAGACGAAAGCCCTGAAAAACTCAATTACTCGCTCTGTGCAATTTATAATCATCTTATTCTTTGATGACCATGTTCATCATTGATAAGCCCTCTTTCTAAGATTCAACAGATTGTATTGTTTTCTCTTTAAAAGATTATTTACAAAAAAAAATTTTTAGAAGAACAGTTGTGATAAAAGTTTAATAATAAAACTGTACTTAGATTTCTGATTTAAGGGATCACAGGACCATAATTTTAAAACCTGGCAAGGCACTATAACAACCATATAGTCTTATTTTAGAGATAAGGAAGCTGAAGGTCAGACAAGTTGTGACAACTAAACCTACATAGCTAGTAAGTACCAAAAGTGGGATTTGAACTCTTTTCAATTTCAAGTCCAGCATTCCAATACTGCGATGTCATATGACATGACAGTGCTAGAAGGGAACACTCATAATAATTATGATTGCAGTTAACATTTATAGAAAGCCTACAATGTCCTAGACATTGTGTTAAGTGCTTTACAAATATTATCTCATTTGATCCTCACAGCAATTGTGGGAGGGAGGTGCTATTATTATACTCCCCATTTTACAGATGAGGAAACTGAGGCAAAGGTTAAGTGACTTGCCCAGAGTTACACAGCTAATAAGTGTCTGAGACCGGACTTGAACTCAGGTGTTCTTTAACACGAGACCTGACAGTGTATTCAATCTGCCACTATATTTCAAGCCTTTTTGACTTCATTGATATTGGGACTCCTTCTAATATAATTCAACATTCCCTTCTACCCCCATTACCTAATACTTTTCAAGAAGTACAGTGATCCATTAATAACACTACTTGTATAATAATGAATTGGTATTAACATTCTGGAAAGCACAAGCTCTGGAGATAAGTTGCAATGAATAAAAATTAATTTAGAAACATTCTAAACTGTACATATCCTTTGATCCAAAGATCCCACTTTTGAGAAATACTAAGAGGTCTATGATAGATAGAAAGTTTCATATATATAAAATATTAAGGTACTAAAAAATAAAATGAAATGGGAAACATAACAGGTGCCCACTGAGGCTATAAATGAAAAGAATAAAGCAACCCTTAGTCAAAGAATACACAATGGTAAAAGTAAAGTAAAGTAAACAAAACAACTCACTGCTGAATGGTGTTTGATTTTAATAAGGAATCATTGGCCAAGATAAGAGGAAAAGAGATTCCATGTCCCATCTTTACTGTCTAGAACTGGGGAGGCTAAAACTAGGGCTGCAGAATATTTCATATACTATCTGATAAAGTAGCTCTATCAGTGCTTTGACTTCATTCTTTTTCATTATTACAAAGAAAGGCTCACTGGGTAGGTAGGGCAGGTATACCTAGAAACACTGTAATTTAAAAACAAAAAAAATCATTAATGAGGCATTAAAACAAGAAAAAAGGGTTGTAAAGACTATAAATACCCTCCCCTTGCAACTAGCCTGATGATGAGTCTCTCAGGAACCCTCTATTCAAAGGTTTTTCCCCTGGGTAGAATCTTAGGAGTGGGGATTTAGAGCTAGAAGGGTCCGTAGAGGTCATGGAGTCCAGTCTCTTTGTGTTCACTTGATAGAGTTTCTGTTTTGCTGGCATAGTCTTCGAAGAATTATGGTTCACTTCCTCACTGTGTAAGGCACTGGCGTTGGATTTTTCATTTAAGTTAAAGTAACCTTGACCACAAATAGCCTGTCTACGGAGGTAAGTGAACAGTTGCCTTATAGAAAGTGACCTCAAGATAGTACCAGGTTTCCAAATTTCAGGCCTGTAGAAATATCTGATTCTAGACTAAATGATTTTAAAAGCAGAAACCATCAACAGTGTCTTGAGGAGTCATATGAGTGAGATATGAGGCTTTAACTGTGAACAGAAAGTCCTAAAGTCTCTCTAACAGTTCTAAACTGTAAATTCAGCTTTCAACAGAGTAGAAGGGGAAAAAAATCCTTCTGTTCGTTTTGTTTCTGTATGGAAGATGTCACAAAAGAGCGGTGGTTCAGGGAAGCAGAAGTAAAGGATTTACAACAGCACCCCACCTGCTGTCCTGTCTAATTTAAAAGAACAATTTGGGCCAATGCGATTCATCAGAGGCGAGAAGTGAAAACAGGAACCAAGAAAAGTAACACAATGAGCAATGCTGGCTACGTTTACAATTCTGTTGAATAATGATGCTTCCTTGGTTTTGTTGCTAACCCAGCAAGCACGCTGATCGATACTGTGCAGAATCAAACATGGTGCAGGCTCAAATGGGGATGGATTTTCACGGAGTTTTCTTGTGTTTGCCAGTCTTAGGGATCAAATCAGGCAAGATCATATGGGATCACCAATCTGACCAACTTCTTCAGCTTAAGGGAAGAAACAGGGCAGAGAAACTGACCTTGGCTAGCAGAAGAAAGTCAGTCAATATACCCATCGGTTAGGAGATATTAAGTATCTTCCTGTTCCAGGTAGCATGCAAGATGCTGAGGATATATAGACAAAGGTGAAATATTATTTGCCCTCAAAGAACTTGAATTCTATCCATTTTAAGCAAAATATCAACCATACTATATGCTTTCTGAGAATTTGTTTGTTTTCTATTTATGTTGTCCAATCTTTGGTAGATAAAGATTCCACTGAATACAAAATCATTGCCTGGTCCTATAAGGATAGTGTCAGATATACCAATGACCTGAGGTTTGTAAGAAGGTTAAGTACACAGTGTCTGTGCATAAGTGTTTATATGTGTGTATGTGTGTGTGTATATATGTACATACATATACACAGATATATAGATAGATAGAAAGATAGATAGATAGATATGTAGATATAGATATATGTCAGGGAAAAGAAGAGGAACAAAGAAGGGGTCTGTTCATGTAGGATAGGCACTGGGGCTTTGCCCCTCTTCTTAAATAATGTTGATTCACAAGATAAATAAGGAGGTAGTAGAGAAAGCACTGGGATGTCCTTGATAAATTCCATTTACCCTGCTCAGATGAATTCTAACCTCAGGTCCTGAAAGGACTATCAGATGTAATTCCTGTGATGTTTGAGGATTGTGGAAAATAGGAAAAGGCCCACAGGACTAGAAGAGTACACATGGCATCCTGGGAGTTTTTAAAGGGAAGGGAAGGGAATCAGCAGATCCTAAGCCAGGTTGCTCAATTGTGATTGCTGGGAAAATCCTAGAATCAGATAATGAACTTTTGGCAGAGGAAGATGTTCTCAACAAGAACCATCATGGCTTCAACATGAATAAATTATGTCAGTCTACCTTTATTTGATTTTATTTTTTAACAGGATTTCTAAACTAGTCTATCAGGGGAATGTCATAAATGTAGTTTACCTAGATTTTAGCTAAATGTTTGATAAGCTATGTTGTACCAATCTTATGGGAAATATAGAACTATGTGGGCTAAATGCAATATAATTACATGGATATGAAACTTGTTGGATGCTGGATCTCTCTGGCGTGTCCCAGAGATTTGTGTTTAGCCCTGTGCTGTTTCAGATTTTAGAAAATCAATAACTTGACTAAAGGCATGAATATCCTTAGGGCATTCCAAATTTATAAATGACAGACAGCCAGGAGACATAGAGATAGCTAACACACTGCTTGAGGGAATCATATTCTCAAAAAAAATGGTAGGTTGGAAAATTGGGCTAAATGCAGAACATGCTTGAGCCAGCTCTCACCCCCTTGCTGGACTGTTGAATTTTCAGTGGGAGCATTTACACTAGAAATGGTGTAATTTATGCCCAGAAATGGCAAGCCTAAATGCTCGATTTGTTGTTGTTTTGTCGATTGTCTAGACTTAACAAAGTGTTAATAATGCAGCTTAAATTTACAAGTGAGTGTGCATACACTGTCCATCCAGAGAGGCCTGATTATTAAACATTTGCCAGCACACCCCTGTTTTTGCTCTATAAACATTGCTTGAACGTAATAGGAGTTCAATAGAAGGCTCAGCAGACTGGAAGCCTAGAACCTGTAGGCTGATATTGATGATGATGATGATGGAAACTGACATTTATACAGCTTTATGATTTGCAAAGTTGCTTTCTTTTCAATTAGCTCATTTGAGCCTTCAGGATATATCTAAAAATATAAGCTCTTTATTAGAAATAAAGACACATTCTTATATTTGAATTCAAGAAATTAACTTATAAAGCATGATATTAGAGAGCCAACACTAGAGAGCAGATTGTCTGAATGTGATATGGGGGTTATCTTGGTCTATAAGCTCAATATATGTCAACAAGGTGATATAGAAGTCAACAAAGCTAATACTGTCCTGCTCCATTCTAAGAGACACACAGATTTCAAGAATAAATACTGACCACATCTGGAGAAGTGTTATTAGTTCATGATAGAACAACATTTTATGAAGGATATTGATAAGACTGATTGGGCTCAGAGAAGGACAGATACAATGGTCAAGAGTGTTGAGTACAGGTCAAATGATGATCAGTTGAAAGAACTGGGGATGTTTAGCCTGAAGAACAGATTAGGGTTTAAGTACCTAAAACATTTAGTCTTTAAGTACTTGAAAGTCAGCTCCTTTGCCAAGGGATTAGACTTGTTGTTGTCCTAAGGCAGAACTAGGTGATTGTTGTTTGTTAATGCTGTTTGCCCTTTGTTCTTGAAGAAGACCCAGAAAGGTGATGCCATGATATACAGGTGAACTGGATTTAAACTAGGGAGCCTCCCTTTCTCCTAAGAAGCCATTTGGGTCCAGTGGCAAGATATAGTTCAGGCTGATGGGAGATGGTCCTGCATGCAGTGGGAGACCTTGGCCTTTTTAAGCTAAGGTCCTTCTCAGTTTGACTGCTGCAAGGCCTATTCAGTGATTAAGGCAAGGTAAGAAATGAGGCAGAGAATGACCTTTTTCACCTACTTATAAACAAACAAACAATCTGAGAGGGAAAGATCCTCAGGATTTCTGGCAAAAAAAAAAAAGAGAGAGAGAGAGAGAAACAATTCCTATTTACATTCATTCTGAACCAATCATGGTCTAAACTATGACCAAGTGGATCTTGGCCTGAGACCTATTGTTGGCCAATCAATGAGAGCCAAAGTGATTTAGGGTTAAGGCAGGACAGAAGTTGCTATAGCCAGGAAAAATTCCCTACCAATAAAAGCTATTCAAAAAATTTGTTAGGCAGTCTTGAGAGCTAATATGCTCCTTCTTACCAGAACTGCATAGCAGAAGATACATTACTGTCTATAATGCACTGGTATTTTTGCTTTGTTGTTCATCTTTAATTTTCTTTCGCTTTCTTTCTTTTGCTTTTTTGGTGAGGCAATAGGGTTAAGTGACTTACCCAGAGTCACACAGCTAGTAGGTGTCAAGTGGAGGTCACATTTGAACTCAGGTCTTCCTGACTTCAGGGCTGGTGCTCTATCTACTGCACCATTCAGTTGTTCCTCATCCCTCATTGTCAAAGAGGTCCAATGTCATCAAAGTCGATTTCTTGACTTGCCCATGAATTGGACTGAATTCCAATTAATTGGGTCAGGGTTGCACAAAGTCCTCCACCCCACTCTTTTTTCCAGTCATAAAAATCCAGTGATAGGGCAAAAGTCAAGACTACTGTTGATGCCCCAGGATGCAGTGGATGACCTTGGAGCTTTTGATGTCTGACCAAGCTTCAGTAAGCACTCCACCTAGTCTGTTTCAGCAGCATTCATGGCCATTGGAACAAATTATACTCATCCAGCCATTCCTTTAGGGGAAGTCTTCACATACTTGGTGTAGACATCCCTCTAACTTGCTGAAAGGTTTGAGACCTGTTGGTTACCTTCATCTGGTTTGCTCATTTGCCAAGATGGTTTTACAGGTTGTGGCCTCTGCACATCCACAACTTCTTGGAGTCAGAGGTGAGAGGTAGGTGAACAGTGCTGAAAAGGACTCAGCAAGCCCTTACACCAAACGTGCTAGTCCTTTCTGAACACCCCATACATGACTATTTTTGTTTTAGGTATGAGTTGGACTAGGTAGCCACTGAGGTCCTATTCAAGTCTGAAATTCTCAGGTTTTCTACTTCTGCCATTTACTTGCTGTGTCTTCTCTACTCTATATGAAGAGACAAGGTGATTACTTAGATACATTTAAATTCTTACTGCTTTTGATAAAAAATATTTTAAGCTAGAAGAAAATAGCTATGTTCTAATCAAATACCTTCGTTTTACAGATAAGGAAACTAAGACCCAAATAAATCAAGTGATTTTTAGTAACATGGCAGAGTCAAGATTTGAACCTGAATTTTCTGGCTGCCTTTTTCTTGAGGTTTTTAGGTTGATGCTCACTTAAAAAAATGTTACTGCTCTCCCTGCATTGACTATATGCCAGTAATAATGAGAGTCTGAAAAATCAATCACTTTGATATATTTGGGAGAATGTCTTGTGTCAACTGGAGACTCCTTATATCTTTTCACTGTGAGTCTTTTTTCTTTGGATTTTCCCATCCCATGTGGCAGTTTCATTAATTTGAAGAATTCAATATATTCTTTCCCTGAAGGAAGAAGAACTAGCTTTTCCCCCAAAGAACTGCAATCATTATATTTTTTTTTAAAGCAGATAGATTGAATCTCTCTTATTGTCAGGTATTTTGTTTGCTTTTATTTAGGCATTTCAGCCAACTGTATAACTGTTAACAGTTATTCTTTGGAGGCAAATTCATTTCCAGACTAGTAAAAATCAAGGATACTTAGCTAGAACGCTTAAAGGATTTTATATTTCCTCAGGTAAACTAAGAAAATAGGAAGGGTCAGACTTGCCAAACTAAGGTTCCATTCAGTCCAATGTCTTGTAGATATAAAAAGAAATGGTCAGCTGAGGACTGTAAGTACCCAAGTGTCCTAGACATTGACTAAGACTACTCAGAAAAGTCCATAGAACTTGACCTAGCCTTCTAGAAACTTATAATCTAAGCCAGGCATATCATTGTCCTTGATCAAAGAATATGTAATATCTTCAAACTTTTTTCTTGTTTTTATTATGGAATATAAGTTCTTAGAGGTCTGGGATGGTTTTTCTTTAATTATTCCAGGTCCTTGAACAAAGTAGGTGCTTAGAGCTGAACTAGTTCAGTTTCCTAATTTTATAGATAAGAAAAATGAGGCTTACAAAGTAATTTTCAATTTGTCTATCCACATAGATAGATAGAAGACCTAAGAGCTTAACCTATGTTTAAGTCCAATGTTCTTTCCATTGAACCACGAATTAAACTATGCCTTGGAGTGGATGATAGCCTGATAGACTAGTAACGCACTGGATACAGGTTTATCTGAATTTCCTCATTAATGACAAAGTGCATCATAACAACATCCTATACAATGCTTCTAAATGGTTTTTCAAAAGTCTTTGTGTAGTTTTAAGCTTTAATAACTTCAGACACATAAATGCTAAAACTAACCAAAAAATGTCATTTGAATGTTTATTTAAATCTCTTTTATAATTATTTAGCTTTGTGAATTTTGAATGATATATTTCAAAATATAATTTTGACAAGAGAACAAGGGCAACTTATCACTATGTATTGTGTCTGGAACAATTTTGGGGTAAAATTTCTTCAGACTGATGGATTGGTAGAGAAGGCCGTCTTGCTTGGCCACCTTAGTCATATGATCTACCTCCATTTAACTTTTTATCATGTAGTCACAATGAAACTGTTGTGTATGCATAAAACCCTCATTCTTTAGACAGTTTAAAGTCTAAGATTATAAATGCAATTCTTTCAGTCACTGAGCAAAAGATGATGAAATTTTGTACAAAATTCAAAAATAGAACAACTTAGAGCACAAGATGGTGGTTATGTTAAATTTCAATAAGAAATGCATCAGTATTTAAAATTTAAATAACTAACTCTTTCAAGTATTGTTTTTTGTAAGTTTGTAGCATTTATACTTCTGAAGTTCTTATAGCTTAAAACTACACTGAGACTTTTGGAACAACCTGCTTTTTAATATTTATTAGATATGTACCTTTCTTAAAAGATCAAGAGATTTTACTTTTTGTGAATGTAGACTTCTAGTTCGGGAAAGATATTATTATTTAATATTTTCAGATATCTAGTTAAAGAGAGGCAGCTTGGCATAGGAAAAAAAAAAACAATGAAACATTGAGAGGATCTCAGTAAAAATGCAGACTTTGCTAGTTACTATTTGTCTGACCTTGGGCATATTACTAAAGTCTCCTTGGCTTTCAGCTCCTGATCCTGGCTATTATTATTTATACTAGATGTTTATATCATAAGGAGAGTTCCTTCAGAGTATATCTCTGAGTGAGTTGATTGTAAGACATCTTTGAAAGATTTGGCTTACTGAGGAACTGTAACATCTGTGGGTCTGGTACCACATTCCTGTTAATGAGTCTTTCCTGATCCAGGACATGGTTGGCTATTTGAGAAGGTCTCCACTTGTTTTGACATCTTCCATATACCCTGGAGTGAGGATTTCCTTTGCTGGTGTTATTGGAACCTAGAGAAAAGTAAGGCCTCACTCTAAGCTAATTGAACTACTAATGGGATGAGAACTCATTCTCAAGCTAGTCTGTTCTTAGAGTTCTGAATCAAAATATCAACAGATCCTACTTCTATCTACTGTACCAATACAGCAAGTAAAATGAGAGCAGGATGACAGGAAGGAGAGATCAGTCATCACATTTGTCTTAAGAGACAGTGAGTTCTCTGCCAAAGGATATGCTGAAGCAAATGCATAGTGAACTCTGTTGAAATAGTAAAGAGGAGATTTACTTATGCATTCAATGAAAAGTTAGACTAGGTTTTCTCTAAGGTTTCTTCCAACTATAAAATTATACAATTCTATGATTTCCAAATGATTCCTAAATGATTCCCAACCTGTCATCTAGTTAGAGAATGTATTGACCTCCACCTTTCTAATTCTATGGTACCAACTTAATTGGCTGAGAAGAATCTGGTATTTTTAGGTATCAAAGCATGTCTTAATTAGGCACACCAATTAGAATGAGTATTTCTATGATGAACATTGATAGAAATGGATCAAAATATTTAATGTTTTGAATCTTCTGAATATGATCAGTCTAGCCTTGTATGAAGATAATAGAGAATGAATCCTGGATTATGTAATGATCTAGAGTTATCTAAATATATTTGAGTTAAATATTTTCATAGGTTTTGAGTTCTACTCTCATGTTTAATCAGTCATATCATTGTTGTTGTGGTGGGTTCTATCTCTGGCCACTCATTGTGGCTTACTAAATAAAAGGTTGTCCTGGAAATCAGAAAAATCAAGGTTCAAGGTGAGCCTCTGACTCATACTGCTTGTGTTGGCCTGAACAAATCACAGTATCCCCAAGTATCACTCTAAGACTAGCTACAGATAATTTCCTGATCAGAGCTGGACTTAGCTGTTGACATCACAGGTCTAGACACAAGCACACATATGTGCCCACAGGTCCAGATGTATGTGTGTACACATATATGTATACATATATACAGGGGAGTGTGTATTGGTAAATGTTTAACAAGTGGCTCTTTCGAAAAAAATGCATGCACAACACGGTTTTAGGTTTCATCTGCATTATTAAAATTTTCTTCATCAATTTCTTAAGTCTAGACAATCAATAAAACATTAAATCAAACTCTGATTTGCAGCATTTGCTGATTTCCAAGGTATAAATATTCACACTGAAAATTTAACATTCTTTCTCCCAAGCTGATATAAGTTGATTCTAGCATACCATTAATACATATATGTGTATATATTGTGTGTTTGAATTTGTGATTTCAACAGTCAAGTCTAATATAGATCAGAAACTCTCTCTCTCTCTCTCTCTATATATATATATATGTATATATATATATATATATATATACATATATGCATAGATTTAGATATATATCGATATTATCCACCATTTTTTTCTTGGTTCTGTGTAGTTTATTTCAATGGCTATGTGAGAAAGAAAAAAAATAATCAAATTCAGAAGGGACCTTGAGAGAGTACTCCTCTTTTAGGTCAGATTACACTTAAATTATCTCAGATGGCTGGGAATCTATCCTAATTTTTAAAGATTTCTGCAATTTCAGTATCCAATCGCAATGTTAAAGGCTCCTAACTTTGATAAAATCCTTCCTCATAACCCCCTGAATTCTCTACTATGATTTCAGCAGAAAAAGCTAAAACATATATACTATCATAACAATTAGCTAAAATATCTGTTGAAAAATAATACTTTTACATAGCACTTTATACAATATCTCATTCACCGCTCAAAACAACTCAATGAGTTTAGTAGTATAAATAATACTATCCCCTTTTTATAGGGGAGCAAACAGATGCTCAGTGACATTAAATGACCTGTATATGTTCATGTTGTTAGTGTGAGAGGTGAATTGAATCCTGGTCTCCACTGACTACAAGCCTAGTACTCTGTATCATATACAGTGCAGTATATCATTTTACCTCTCTCATTAATTGCTGCTGCATGCAAATAATTACAAAGAATGAGTAGGCATCTAAAAGTTGCAATTTTTGTCTTTGGAGAGAACATCCAAATTATGAAAACCATGTGAATATGTTTAAAATCTTGCTAATTTCTAAGATCATCCAGGAAATAAGTGGTGAAATCGCTGATTCCAGCCCAAAGTCATGGTTCTTTCAGTTCTATCCTTCTGCTTCTATATTTCACATACCTGGAGAATTCTATGAAATCACTCCCCATGATGCCTTTCTATTGCCTTCAATTATTCCTATAAGCCATTCCTATTAGAATAACTTGAAAATTAAAAATGACATGTAAATGTGTGTTTTCTTCTTACCTCCTCTTATCAGTGCTTACTGATTTTTTTTCCCTCCAGACGATTTTTAGGTGGTGAGACCTAGTTCTCTAAACCCTAGCCTTCTTCTTCAGTCATGCAGCTGGAGTGGAACCTGGGGAATCCAAAGAGCAGTTCTCAGTGGTTGAAAGTACGAAAACTTGAAGGCAGCAAGCCATTTCCTCCAGTCAGGCTGTGGTTGTCCTGATCTAGCATGACGAATTGGTGTTCCCAGAGTGGCTGCAAAGTAATCAGACTGTGACAAATGGTTTACTTATAGCAATTTGTTTTCATTTTACTGAAAATTTCCACAGTCTTTAAAAAAAGATTTTTTTCTTCTTTTAATGGTATTTGGACATCATTGAAAATGAAATGCTAGGAGTGGCCAAAGCTTTGAAACATAGCACTATACCATCTCCCAGGAGACATGACCAAAATGTCTAATTTATTTCCTGGCCTACATATTGCTAGAAGAAAGCAATTCAGACAGACCCCTAGCAGTCATAATAGGTGGGAATGGGGTGACCCTTCAGCACCCTCCATACCACTCATTCATTAAAATCATTTGCCATTGTCATTAAAAACTTTGAGTACACCTGAGATTGGGGTTATCTAAGCTTGGCACCAATGACCAAGGCCATTTCCTCTTTCTTGGAGGGGACTTCTTCACTAACTAGAGTTATAGTAGGGTTCATCATGGGAGGGAATCATAGTGGAAAATATGTGGTTATAGGAGAGTGATTTTTTTTTAATGGAAATTAAGTATCCTTATGGTTCTTAAAGTTTTTGCCAGCAGAGTATAACTTCTACCAGGTCAGCCAAGGGAACTAGATTGGTGATGAATTTTCTGAACACTCCTCTCAAAAAACCATCTAATTAGTTATAGAGAGTTTCTGATTTGTAGCACTGTAGAGAGTACTCACAGTGTTCAAATGATAGATTCTGCTGTTTATATTCACATTCCGGTACTTTGTTTCATCATATAATCAAGCTATCATCCCCCAAATATTTATTTAATACCTGTTGCGTACTGGGGATATAAGTGCAAAGAATGAAAATGTCCTTACTTACTATCCTAATAAGCAAGACAAAAGATACAAAACTAGATTCAATAACATTAATAAATGCAATATTAAAAAAATTAATCTAAAACAAGTTAGTTGGAATGGAAGGCACTAGCAGTTAAGGGAATAAGAAAATATTTCATGTAGAAGATGGTAACTGAACTCTGTTTTGAAGGAAGGAGAGGCTATATGAGGCAGGGATAAGGAGGGACAACATTCTGGGCATTTGCTAATGCATTGCATGGAGATGGGAGCTGCAGTGTCCTGAATAAAGAGGAGAGGAAGATTCAGTTTAGCTGGATGACATATGCAGAGAGAAGTCACTTCTAATGAGAAAGATAGGTTGGGGCAAGGTTATACAGGATTTTGCAATGAGAGAAATTTGCATTTGATTCTAGAGGCAATAGGAAACCACTAGAATTGATTGAGTTGGGAAGGGCTGTCACATGGTGAGATAGTTAAGGAAAATTAGTTTTAGTAGCAGTGTGGAGTATGGCCTAGAACAGGGAGAAGTTGGAGGCAAGCAGACCAATTAGGAGGTTGCTGCAATAATATAAGCAAGAGCAACTGAGGCTCTGAACTAAGGTGGTTGCTGTGTGGATACAGAGAAAGGGTGAGATGTGAGAGATATTACAAAGTTGGAAACAGCACGCATTGGTTAGTTTTGTGGGATAAACAGTCCACAATAATGGTTAGGCAACGAATCTTGGAGACTTGAAGGATGTGGTGCTTTTAACAAAAATAGTCAGAAGAGGAAAGGTTTAAGGGAAAAGATAATAAGTTTTGTTTTGAACATATTAAAATTAAGATAGCTCTAGGATATCACATTTAAAATATCTAATAGGTAATTGATGATGCAGGGCTAAAGCTGAAGGATCTGGATATATAGATAAGGCATAGAAATGATATTTAAATCCATGAGAACTGATGAAGCTACCCAGAGGGAAAGGAGAGCCTAGCACAGAACCCTGGTTAATGCCCACAGTGAGGGGGCATGATATGGTTTATGTACAAGCAAAGTTGTCTGAGGAGGACAGAGAATGATCAGTCTGGTCAAATGTAGCAGATACATACAGAAGAATTAGAACTGAAAAAATATCATAAGATTTGGCAATAAAGAAATTACTGGTAACTTTGGAAAGTGACATTTCAATTGAATAATGAGATCCTAAGCTAGACTCAAAGGACTAAGGAATGAGTGAGACGGGAGAAAGTAGACATCGAAAGTGTGGGCAACTTTTACAAGGAGTTTGGCTAAAAAGTGACGGGAATGGTGGTGGGGAGTCATAAGATGATAAATTGAGGAGGTGAGAGGTTTTAGTGAAGGGTTTAGGGGTTTTTTGTTTGGATGGAAATGACTTAGCTATGTTTGAAGGCAGTTTAGAAGAAACCAGTTGATAAGGAGAAGCGGATGACTTTTATGAGAAATGAGAAGGTGAATGATTGAGAATGCTATCTGCTGGAAAGATGAGGAGAGATGAGATCAAATACGTATAGAGAGGGATTGACCTTGGCAAACAGAAGGGCCAGGTCTTCATCAGAGACTGGAGAAAAGGGGAGAGAGAGACAGAGAGAGAGAGGGAAAGAGAGAGAGAGAGAGAGACAGAGAGAGAGACAGAGAGACAGAGAGAGAGAGAGACACACACAGAGAGAGAGAGAGAGAGAGAGTTTGTGAGTACATGTGTGAGTGCATGTGTTGGTGGGGTGATGTCAACTAGTTTTGATATATGAGAAGAATGAAAGAAGAATCTTCCATACTATTCTGCTGATCTTCAATTTAGTATTTTTAATTCTTGATGATGACACTAATTAGCCATGTGACCTTGAGTAAGTGACTTGATCTCTCTGAGGCCATTTCCTCTTCTATAAATTGAAGACAATAATACTTGCAATCACTTGCCTTGTGGAGTTGTAGTAAGGAAAGCACTAAAAAGAAAAAAAAAACACTACAGAAATGAGTGCAATTATTTTTCAATTTTTTACATCTTAATTTTATATAACCCATATTTTTCACTGTATCCATTCTCCCTTCCAGAAGTTCATTGCTTATTACAAAGAAAAAAAAGAATATTTTTAAAGTTCAGTAAAACTAAACGTTGCATTGTCTGACATTTTATGCATTTTTCCACACTCATAATCCCCTACATCTGCAGAAAAGGGAGTAGGAAAGAAGCATTTTCTCGTCTCTGTTCGTTGGAGTCAAGCCCGATCATTATAATTTGGGGCACACATTTTCAACAACGTAAACATAAACAACTCCGAGCCAAAAAGAAGAGTCCTGCCCTATTATTATTAACTTATTTAAAAATATGCTATCAACTTATTTTTACCTGAAACGAAGAATTAGAAAAGATGTTTGTTTTCACAGATAGCAAAGACGGTTCTATTACAGTTATTTACATATGCAAATGAAGTATTTTCTACCCGTTATTGTAAAATGTTTTGTGACATCATAGGATTTCCAGCAGTTCAAAATGAATTTCTCCCACCTGTTGCTTTTGTGGTTTTCTCTAGGAGTCTTTTCTCCATTGTCAGGTGTTTTCCTTTTTCTTCGCAGTTAACACCATTTTTTGAAGTTCCCACTGGTAACTCCCATTCCATTTTTTACTTTGAATTCTAAAAGAGACCTCTGAGATGCATGTCATTTTAAAATCCATTCTTCAGTGGGAGGAAGTGCTCCATTTTGTATTATTCAAATAATAGAGACATTTTATTTGTGTCTTCTTCTTAAAAGATGTGAAAATCTGATAGAAGTGCTATGCCAGTCATGGTTGAATCCAGCCCAGAGCCAACTCAGTCACAAGCTTACAGAGAGGCCCCTTAGCTCATACACCATTGCTAATCTTATTATGTTATTATTTTTTCCACATTCCGTTCCCCCCCCCAAAATATCTTTTCCATTCTGCTGTAATGTATTGTTCTAAATAAACGAGGTCAAAAATCAGGAATGTTTGTTGAGGAAATATGTCAATAGTTTGAGAGGAAAATTGTGTTCTTAGGGGCACTTTAATTCCACAGTAACTCAAAATTCATCTTGAAGGCTGGCTTTCTTCGTACCTGATTGGATGTCAGGTAATGGTTTGGCATTATCCAATAATTTACATCTCACAGACTGCCTGTATTTACTGGTCTTTTCAATAGGCCTTTCAAAAATCTAGCCTGAGGGGTCATTTTTTTTCCTTTGACTTGACACCTCTAACTGATGGAATTACTACTTATTTTTTCAAAAGGTGAGAGACATTTCCTGTTTTAATCCAATTTCCTTTTTCAGGATAAAATACAATGGCCCTTCCACCTAAGCAAGCTTCACCTATTGAGTAAGAGTTTTTAGTTAGTGCCTTTAGGAAAGTAGACTGACTTGGTTGACATAAGGTTGTGACATAAAGGGATGACCATTAGTCATGACCTATAGTTCTTCACCAGAAGAACAGCAGTGGTGCTAATGGCTGGCAGCATCATATTCAATTTTTAATATATTATCCAGTGTTTTGTATACATTTGCTAATTTGATTCATGCAGCCACTGTCAATTAAAAAATATTCTTAACTGCCTACTGGATGCCAGCTACTGTCCTGGTACTGGGGATACAAAACAAAATGATGCTTGCCCTCAGGGAGCTCATATTCTATCAAGCGACATGGCATACATATGAGTACACAAAAGAAATCCAATATAACTTGGGGGATATTAGTAAAGCCTTTACAACAATCTTATGATGGAGGAGGAAGTAAAAGGATGGTTATCACCATTCCATAGATGAAGAAAAAAAGAAAGACTCATGAATGTTAAGATGACCTGGTATGAGGCAGAGCTGAGGCTGATTCTTGGGTATTTTAATTCTAAATCCAGGTTTCTTTCTCTTTCCCCAGATCTGGTTCCTCATGCCACATTGGTATGTGTCTGCTCTTACTATTACAACTCAATCCAGTAAACATTTATTAAGTGCCTACTATATGCCCTGTGCTGTTTTAGGGATATAGAGAAACAGTCCCTGCCTGCAAGGAGTTTACGGTCTACTGGAGGAGACAACTTACAAACAAATATACAAAGCAAGCTATACACAAGATAAAAAGGAAATAATTAAATGAGAGAAGGCACTGGACTTATGCAGGGTTAGAGAAGGCTTCTAGTAGCAGATAGAATTTTTGTTGGGAAGCCATTTTAAAGGAAGCCATGGGGATCAGTAATCAGAGTAGGGTAGAGAGGGTGCTCCAGGCATGGGGTTGGGCAGCCAGAGACAATGACCAGAGTTAAGAGATGGAATGCCTTGGTGGCACAGTCAGGAGGCTAGTGTCACTGGTTCAAAGAGTAAATATAATGTTGAGGAGTAAGGTATAATAAGACTGGGAAGCTAAGAGACTATAGGTTGAAAAAGGCTTTTAATGCAGACAGCAAATTGTATTTGCTGCTGGAAGCAATAGGAAGTCACTGGATTTTATTGAGTAGAGAAACGGCTTGATCAGACCTCTTATTTTAGGAAAAATGTAGAGGATGAATGGAGAATGGATTAGAATGGGGAGAGACTAGAGACAGACAGCTCCACCATCAGGTCATGGCAGTAATCAAAGTGTAGGGTGATGTAGGTCAACACTAGAGTGGTGGCAGTGTCAGAGGAGAGGAAGGCACATATTTCAGAGATGTAGTGAAGGTGAAACTGGCAACAGCTTGGATATGGGAAAGAAGTCCAGGATGACTCCTAGGTTGCAAGCCTAGGGGACTATGAAGGTAGTGTTATCCTCCACAGTATTAAAGAACATAGGAGATGGAAAGGGTTTAGGGAGAAAGATAAAGAGTTAAGTTTTGGACATATTGAGTTTAAGGTATCTTGTCAAGTTCAAGATATCTGCAAGGGAGTTGAAGATATGAAATTGGAGGTCAGCAAAGAAATTGGAAGAGAAAAGGTAGATTTAAGAACTGTCAAAATAAATATGGTCATTAAATCCATGGGAAGTGATGAGATCACCAAATAAAGTAGAAGAGAGAAAGAATAAAGGAGTACCCAGGACAGAACTCTGAGGAACATCTCCTATTTGAGGACAACACCGGAATAAGGATCCAGCAAAGGACATAGAAAAGGAGAGTTCAGATAGGAAGACAGACAGGAGAGAAAACCCAGAGAAAAAGAGGACCAAGGAGAAAGTGATCAACAGTGTGAAAGGCAACAGAGAGGTCAAGTAGAATGAAGATTGAGAAAAGGACATTGGATTTGGCAAGTAAGAGATCATTAATAACTTTAGAGAGAACAATTTTGCTACAATGATAACATGGGAAGCCAGATTATAATGGGTCAAAAAGAGAGTGAGAGGAGAGAAAGTGGAGGCCCCTATTATAGGCTATTTCTGAGGAGTTTAGATAGAAAGGGCAGAAGAGAAATAGTACTATAGTAGGTGGCACTGAGGGATCAAATGACGATTTTCTCTAAGCAATTAAAGACATAGGTATGTTTATAGACAATAGTAAATGAGCCAGCAGAGAGGGAAAGTTTGAAAATAAATGAAAGAATGTGGATGAGAGAGGGGAGGCAATATGTTGGAGGAGATGGAATGGAATGGGATCACTTGTGCAGTTTAGAGGGGTCATTAGTCTTGCTGAGGAGTAAGGCCACTTCATCATGTGAAACATGGATGAGGAAGGTGGTTGTTGTTTAGCTGTTTTTCTGTCATGGCTGACTTTTTTGTGATCCCATTTGGGGTTTTCTTGGCAAAGATACTAGAGTGGTTTGCCATTTCCTTCTCCATCTCATTTTACAGAGGAGTTGAGGCAAACAGGGTTAAGTGACTTGCCAGGATCACACAGTTAATAAATGTCTGAGGCCAGATTTGAACTCAAGAAGATGAGTCTTCCTGATTCCAAGCCTGGCACTGTATCACCTAGTTGCCCCCAGGGGTAAAGAATGTAAAAGTAGCATAAAGGTACCTGAATAATAGGAGATGAGGAAGAGGGGAGAAGAGGAGGTTCATGATGAATGGTCCACAAATTTTTCCTGCAAAATATAAGATCAAAGATCTCTCCTGAGGGAATGGAGGGAAGGGGAGCCATGGGAGGTTTGAGGAGAAATGAAAAGGTTTAGAAGTCTCTATGGAGAGTGGAATAATAAGTGGATAAGGGTGGTATAGTAGAATTGCCTAGTAGAAGTGGAGGCCCACTTGAGGTTATGTCACATAAATTTGTAGTGGATTCATTCAGAACAGTTGTATGATATTTTTCCCACTTTCATTCAGCAGCACATGTAGGTCCAAAGACAATGAATGGTGACTCTCTTTCAAGGCTTAGTATAATTGGCAATATGGTAAACGGGCTTGAATTGGTTCACTAGGAAGTCAAGATGGGGAGAAGAGAAAAAAGTAGCTAATGCAGGGGAGGGAATTAAAGGGTTAAGGTATTGTAGATCATGATAAGGATAAAGAGTAAGGTTATTATGAAATGGAAGAAAGAGAGAGAGAGAGAGAGAGAGAGAGAGAGAGAGAGAGAGAGAGAGGTGAAAAGTCAGTGGATTATTGTCAGATAAAGGAATTCACAATTCTTGAGCATGAAGGTGGTACATTTGTGAGTGATGAAAAATCAGCTTTATGGTGGCTTAGGTGTGGTGGAGGAGTAGCTCATGGGAAGAGAGGACACTGAAGAACTTAATGGTTAAGATATTTGAGGGAGAAGCAATATGTATGTTGAAATGTCCTTGTGTGAGGGCAGGAATTGGAGAGAGAAAAAATGTAAGCCAAGTGTTGAACTCTTTGGGAAAGAAGGAGAGTGACCTGTGGGTCTGTAGACAACTGTTACCAGAATCAAACTCATTAACAATAATTAGGAAAAGGCAGAAAGCTTCCCCTTTTCTGGGCAGTGAAAGCTAATCATTCCTTATGATGCTGATTATTTCTGTCATGGAGGTATTGAGGCTAGATTCTAGATGGGGAGAATTCTGTCTGGTTTTTGTTGTAACAAGAAACTTTTTGAATTAAAGAGCCTTGTTCTGTTCTCAGAGCCCAGAAAATTAAGAGGGGGAAATATCTAGAATGCCCTCTCCAAAATTGCCTTGGATATGATTGTCAGTTCTACTAGACCCTCTGAAGTAGGATCAGAAGCTTCCTTCCTCATTGTTATGGAGGATGAGCAGAGAAGGAAAAAATAAATTCCTATCTTCCATTTCCGGGAAGGTGTGCTGCCACTCTATTTGCTCCCTTTTCCCTTTAATTTTATGTTTTGATCTAGCCCCATAGTATTGTGTGTGTATTTATGACAACATATAACCAAGTGATATGATCCTAGTTTATTTACTCACAGCTGGTCAGTCAAAGTTTTCAGTGGATCTGAATCCCCTCCTGAACAAAATGTAGACCACACCTTTATCTGTCACTCTATTTTTCCTTCCTCTCACATATTCTAGGTTCCAGACCAGTTAGCTACTTATTGTCTTTCATGAAAGCATCTAGATAGTGGAGCTCAACTTGGAATCAGTAATACCTGGGTTCAAATCCTGCTCCTTAAAAGCTGACTCTGGGCAAGACATTTAACTTGTCTACTTCTTAGTTCTCTCATCTGAAAAATGAGCAGAGAAACATCTCCTAGCTGAAAGTGTTGTCAGGATCGAATGAGGTAACATATAGAAAGTGCTTTGCAAACATTAGAGTGCTGTGTAAATGCTAGCTATCACCCTCCCATCTTGCTTACCATCCATCTCCCATCTCCATAATTTGGTTGTTTCTGTCTTTCATACCTATAGCAGACACTCAGTCTTCCCACTCAGCTTTTTGAAAACTCTATCTTCCTTAAAGGCATAGCTTGAGTATCACTTCCTCCTTCAGCTTTCTCTGATTTCCTCTTCAAAGTTCTCATAGCACTTTGTGACAAGTTTTCTTTGCATTTACCACATCCTGCCTTTTATTATAGTTATTGGCAGGGATGTTCTTTTTCCCCTTATTAGTATACTTGGGAAACTATACAATGTTTATTAATCAATCAGTCAATCAACAAACATTTATTAAGTACTTACTTTGGAGGAGGCATTATTCTAGGTACTCAGAATACCAAGATCAAAGTGAAAAAATCCCTGCCCTTAATAAGAAGCTTACATTTTGATGGGAGAGATGACATGCATGTAGTATATATTGTTATCAATAATATACAAAGTAGATACAAGGGAACCTAGGGGATGATTCCAGGAACTGAGCGTGGGCAGTTGGTATCAGGAAAATTGTCCCACAAAAGATGGTACTTTCATTGATTATAAGTACCTAGTTAACATGCTCCATGGCATATGTATTTTCTAACTCCTTCATTCCTAATGCCCCTCCCCCCTTGTTTAGAACAGTGCTTGGAACAGAGTAGGTTCTTCTTTTTTAATTTTTAATTTTATTTATTTATTTTTTTGCTCTCAGCAAAAATCTTTCCCCCACATCTAACGGGGAATAAAAGAAAACAACAGAACTTCTTTTATAAACGTATATTCAGACAAAACGAATTTCCTCATTGGCCATGTCCTCTCTGTCTGTCTGTCTCTCTCTCTCTCTCTGTCTGTCTCTCTGTCTGTCTGTCTCTCTCTGTCTCCCTCAGTCTGTCTCTGTCTCTCTCTCTGTCTCTGTCTCCCTCTCTCTCTGTCTGTCTGTCTCTGTCTCTGTCTGTCTCTGTCTCTGTCTATCTGTCTCTGTCTCTGTCTCTCTGTCTCTGTCTCTCTCTCTGTCTCCCTCTCTCTCTGTCTGTCTGTCTCTGTCTCTCTCTCTCTCTCTGTCTGCTCTGTCTCTGTCCCTCTGTCTCTGTCTCCCTCTGTCTGTCTGTCTGTCTCTGTCTCTATCTCTCTCTGTCTGTCTGTCTCTCTCTCTGTTTCTCTACACACACACACACACACACACACACACACACACACACACACACATACACACACAGAGGTCTCATTCTGCTCTCTTTGATTTTTTCTCCTCTCTAACATGCAGTAAGCAGCATGCTTCCTCATTAGTCCCCTAGAATAGTGGTTGGTCATTACTCTGATCAAAGTTCCTCAGACTTGAACTTTTTCCTTCTGCCTGCTTTTATTATATTTTCTTTTACTTGGAGGCTGTGAATTTAGACTATAATATTCCTGGAAGTTTTGGTTTCAAAATTTCAGGGGTTGACTGGTAGATCCTTTCTATTTCTATTTTGCCTTACAGTTATAAGAGAACTATGCAGTTTCCTTTTAAGATTTCTTTTAAGCTCTTTTTTTTCATCTTAGCTTACATAAATTCTTTCTCCTTGATCTGTTTTCTGTGCCAATTGTTTTTGCTATGAGATACTTGACAATTTTTCCTTTTTCTTTTGTCTTGGATTTTATTTTAACATTTCTTGTTGTTTCATAGAATCATGGGCTTTTTGTTGGTTTTTTTTTTTTTTTTTTGGCCCACTAATTTTCAGGGAGTTTGATGATTGGGCAAGGTTTTGTACATCAAATGTCAAACTCTTAATTGCTTTTCCAATTCTTTCTTCTGTAGCTCACATTTTTCCATTATCTTTAATATTTTCATTAAATTTATAAGAACATTTTTAACTCTTAAAAATAAAATACAACAAAGCAAAGCTTCAGATTCATGTCTTTTAGGAATTAAAGTTTAATTTCTGTTCAAGTTGTGTTTTATTTTGTTGACCTGTGGAAGTTTTAAATTCATTCTCTTCTTCTGGAGTTTTGTCCTTAGCATCCCTCTGACCACAAGAGCTTTTCATATTGGGTTTCTTTCTTTTGTTTATTTGATCATTCTAAAAGTTTACTTTCTGATTTCAGACTTAATGCAATGGCCAGGCTGCTTTGTTAGGGCATTGAACACTGCATTATTCCAGACCAGGGTTGGGGAACTTGCAGCCTTTTGAGGCTACATGTTCCCCTCTAGGTCCTTGGGTGTGGCCTTTTGACCGAATCACAATTTTGCAGAACAAATCCTTTTATTAAGGGGATTTGTTCTGTGAAGTTTGGAGTGGTTAAAGGACCACACTTGAGGATCTAGAGGGACACATGGGGCCTTGAGACTGTAGATTCCATTCTTAGGGACAGCACAGAGTAGGGATCTACCAGCTATCATGAAGTCTAGTTAGTGGCAACATGGTTTGAGCTCTTTAAGTTCTTGACCTGAATTTGGGTCTGAGCCACAGTAGACTGCTCCCGGATTCAGCCCCCATAAGCAGGCTAGGATAACGTGCTGATTCAGTGACAGAACTGCAAACTTCATTTTGATTTCTGTTGGTCCCTTTGGTCTCTGGGAAGGAGCCCTGGTTATTCCTCTACAGGCTTCACACTGGCCCAGAAGTTGGAAGAGGGACAGTATTCTTTTCTTGGGATCCAAACCACACAGCTGTTCCTCATCTCTGAACTTGCTCCTTGTTTACCCCACAAAGCAGCGCCGTAACTCATCTTCATCCTATCCTCAACTGCCACACTAAGGATGCAGTTTCAGTCTCCATCCACCCTGGTTCTGTACTGCGGAACTGATACAAGATCACACCTGTTTCCACATCTTGAACCAAGTCTCAGTACTCTGGTATGGGTATTAGACCAACTTCTTTTTCTGGTGCATAGCCTCTCCCTGTGCTGAGGTATTCCACTTGACCAGTCTCCTGATCAGACCCCAGTACCAGTGTCTGCAGAATTCTGTCTGTCTCCCTATACTGACATGGGCTGGAAAAAATGATATAATTTTTTCTCTTGTATTTCCTGATCAGGATTTAATCTGGTATACTTTCTAGATCTATTTGGGGAAGTTGTTTTGGGGGAAGGAGGTGGGTAGAGAGTGAGGAGGAGAAGCATACTATGTTTTTTCTTAATACCCTGCTATCTTCTATATGGTGAGTTTCTAATAACTGTTGATTTGATTTGAGAGGAAGGCAAAAGGTTCAGTATGGGGAGACAAGGATGAGCTGTAATGAATTCTGCTAAAAGAAATAACTCTACACATTTTATCAGAAAGCCATTGAAAAACTGAAGAATCAAATTGCTTCCTATTTTAGAGAAAGGAGTGTAACTGGCCAGGGTCTGGGATTGACTCCTGAGGTGACCTGGCCCTTGGAAATGGCAAACTTCTAATTCTGAAGCTATTTTTGCTTTGAATGACTTATGAGGTGCTGGTTGTGTGTGTATGAGTCTATGTGTTTGTGTGTGCATGCATGTGTGCATGAGTGTGTGTGCACATATGAGAGACAGAGATTTAGCAGGACTGAGTACTGTAAATGCATTTTAATAACTTGTTAAGTCCCTCAAATTATAGTTATTAGTTACAAAGCATTATTCAGGAATTGTTGCAACATGTAATTTTTGTTGATTGATTTGTATGAAAATATAGAATGCATATTGTTGATTAATACAGATAATTTGCATTTATGAGTTTGTTTTGTTTGGGTTGAATTTTTGCATCCATATATTTTGTTTCCTGATGATGTTGAGGTATGGGGTTACATCAGTGCTGTCCTAAATACAAAGGGAGAAAAAGGGCCAGATGAAATGGCCCCCAAGTTTGTTATCAGTTGCCTTCCTCTTTCTCTCCCACTTTACACTGTAATCCTGTCTTGAGTTCAACAAGCACTGGATTCTCCACAATGAGAAATGGGAAAAGAGGAAAGGCAGGAATCCACATGACCATAAAGTCAAGGTAAGTTTTTCTAGCCTCCTCAGTTGGTGGAAAATCAGGATGATTTGCAAGGAGTTATGTGAGAAGGACCAAGGAAAGGATAGGAAATTATTTTTAAAAAATAACTGGCCAGAGTTTTTGAAAATGTAATTATTCCATCAGTTAGATGTATCAAGACACAAAACAGTGATCCCTGAGGCTAGACTCAATGATCATGATGCCATGTTTCATTGTAGATAAAGCACTCTGGAAGACCTGCCTCTGGATACCGCCTTGGATGTCACTCTAGGCAAGTCGGATGACTTTTCTTAGTTTCAGTTTTCTCATGGGCACAATAGGGATAGTAAGCATATCTTCTGTACAGGGTTGTTATGAGAATCAAGCACAATAAAAGAAATGTAAAATACTTTACAAAGCTTCAATCCCTATAGAAACGCCAATTATTATTCTTGAATCCTACAAAGAATGCCATCGATTTCTAGTACCCTAAGGTCAACGCCCTCATTTCCAGTTTCACTATTGCCGGAAATTAAAGTGGATGATAGTAAAATGTCAGATTGACAATGAGGGCAAGCAGAAGCCACTTCAGCTCTGCCACAGCCATCAGATATTGAACCCAATAGATCAAAAATCAGAGTAGTACTGGCTCAGTTAAAGTAACCTTTACCATTCATAGGTTGCCCATGTTGATAATGAAGCAACCTGATGAGTTCTGCCTTTGCCAAGACCAAGTATCAGGAAGAAGGGAAGAGAGATAAATTTTGAATCTAAAATTTTATAAGATTGGCCCACATACATACAGGAATATGCACAAATTTAATGCTAATTTTATGAAAATTAATGCAAAAACTCTTTCAATCTTCATTACCACAGGGGTTTCTCATTTGGGGGCAAACTTGCAACATATTATAGGATTTCAAACTTACAGAATTGGTTGATTTGGGTATTAATTTATCTTTCAACCTGAAGATTTCAACTCAAAGGAATTTTCTGTCTGGAATACCAAATATCTTATATTGGTAACGTCTGGTGAAGTGGGATATTGAAAAATTGCTCTGTTGGACAAGTTAAAACAGAAGGAGGGCGATTAAGTTCTGAAATCTGGAAATGTGAAGTCAGAGCATCCATAGGCATGGAAGAATTTGATGATCTGGGGAACTGAGTGAGACAATGAGTAGAATATATTTCTTCCACATCATCACAGTTATCTCTCTCTTCTTGTATTTGGTCCTTGTTTTAAAAAGTCTAGCAAATGTGCTGGAATAGAGTAGCTACCCATCATGCCTCTTGACTTCTAAACTAATGTAAATTATTATATTCTGAGCTATATATTCTTCTCCTTTTCCATTCTTTCCAGTTTTCTATCAGATGAAATCCCCTGCAGATACTCTGAAAGACTGATTTTATTTTCTTCTTGTACTTTAGTGTGTAAATGATGTCAGTCACTCATGAGAGCCACACTAGACATTTCTTGAATAAGTAAAATCTTAACACTTTGGGCATTTGCTGTTTGTCCAGAGGGTCCCAAAGTTCAATATTTAACTTTATTTACTTATATATGGCACTTAGCTGACTATCAGCATCTGAACTGTGTGAATCCATCATCAATCTAATGCAGATATATTGACATGAAAATAACTAAAGGAACAAACTCTTATAAAATGTTATCAGAATTACCCATAGCTCTAGGTCTATTGTTAATAAATTATTCACTATAATTTTGAGTCAAATATATTACTTGAATGTATTCCTGTAGTCCAAATTAATATCAGTGATTTTCCAATTCTGTTGTGTTTGTTAATATATTATGAAATCTTTCTCAGAATAAAAGATTTTTGTAAGTAATTTAGTAATATTGACAGATCACAAATACAAAAGCTCACTCAGTAATCTACTGGAAATTTCCCAGTACACTGGAAAGCACTGAAAAAAGTTCTGAAAAACCTACCCATGACACTTACAAATATAGTCTTATTGATATCTCTTCAAGTACTCCCCTTCTTACCCTGCCACTGTTCCACTGAGCCCAGCTTCCTCATTGTGCATTTTACTGGTCCCAGAAATTACATTTGAGTGATGGTGGGTCCACTAATGATTTTCAGGGCAATAGTTATTTTGACAAAAGGCCCTTTAGCTCCACTACTATTCCCAAATCTTGATACCAGTGGTTGGATGCCATGGAATTAGTATGCTAATTAATATAATAATAAAGCCTTGCCATTTCCAGATTACCTGACATAAGAGTTAGATTAACAAAAATAGTTCTTTTTTAATCTGATATTGAATTTTTGCCAATTCTTCTAGTTCTGTCTTGAAAATCTCATCTTCACTGAAGCTTTCCTTGATGATTTCTGGTGATATCTTCCTTCTCTGACCTCCTCTAGTACTTCCTTTGGGCCTTTCTTCTTGGTTTTCCACAATCTATCTTGAATTACTGTTTTGTCTCATGTCCTCCACTAGACTGTAAACTCCCCAAGGAAAAGCCCTGTATGCAATTCTCTCTAAATCCCCCACAGAATTTAGCAAACTCCACATAACTAAAGGTCCTTAATTGTTATTGTATTAATAGATGCAAGAACAAGTGAATGACTGATCCAGTCCAAAAAATATTCCATGACATTGACCAAATATTGGCCAAAATGCTCAGATTTGTACTTTGTTATCTTCAAATAGCAAAAGGGCTTAACTGAATGTGAGTTAAGTGAACCATAAAGGACAATAAGGGCAGTTAGGTGGTACAGTGGATAGATTCCCAGTGCAGGAGTCAGGAGGACCTGAGTTCAAATCTCACCTCAGACACTTGACACTAGCTGTGTGACCTTGGGCAAGTCACTTAACCCCAATTGCCTCATCCTGGGTCATCTTCAGTCATCCTGATGAATATCTGGTCACTGGATTCAGATGGCTCCAGAGGAGAAGTGAGGCTGGTAACGTGCACAGCCCTCCCTCACTCAAAAACAAAGTCAAGTGCAAGTCATGTCATCATTTCTCTGATGGCATGGTCATTTTTGTCAACAAAGGAAGAACACATTCTGCCCCTAAAAGGGCAATACATGATGTGTGTGTGTGTGTGTGTGTGTGTGTGTGTATATCATGCTGCTTTATTTTCCTAGCTTTTTCCTGATTTTCTGATAATTATTCAATATTACACAGTTAGAAATTGGTGCTTTTTTTTGTCTGATGATATGATATACTAATATGTGCCATTTTAGTGGTATGGAATGCCAGTTTAAATAGAGAATCCTTTAGAAGAAATCTGAATTCTTTCAAATGTTTGACCCAATCATCCACACAAGAAAGGCCAAGGGAATAGATAGATAGATAGATAGATAGATAGATAGATAGATAGATAGATAGATAAATGGAGAGATAGAAAAATGATTTTTATCTTAGAGACTCAGATGTCTACCCCTTCTTTAAAGTTCTTTAGAAGCACATTACTAATAATGAGATTGCTTTGAGTCTTATCTTGGTCAAACCTGGACCTAAGCCTGAATGGATTTAATCAAAGGTATGGAAGCTCCATTGTGTTCTGTTCAGGCTTGGGTGGAGACAGATTCTTCTGTCTAAATAGCCCAAGGCTGGGAATGGTCTGGTATAGTTGGGGAGGTAGTATGATAGAACAGGAATTTCCTCTGTTTGGAGGTAAAATGATGGTGGGGTGATATCTACCCCTTTTGAAAAGGTATATAAATTGGATAACGCAACCCCCAAATTGAGCCAGTTTTGGACTGGCCCCCTTAGGAGGCCCCAGTTCTGAACTGTAACTTCAATACACTGTATGTCACTAATTTGTGAGAGAAATTAAAAGTGCTCACAGCCTAATTTGTTTGTCTTTCTTAGAACAAACTCTGTGAAGTTTGACAATAGAAAGACATTTATGTTTGCATGTATGTATTCCATGGCTTCACATGGACTACAATTAGATCTTTTACACTAGTATGTATATCTGAGAAAGATAGCACAACTGTGCAGCTAGTTGGGCCCAGAATTGAACAAGAGTAGGAGATCACAATTTTCTTTCAGGATATTGCAAAACATCTTTAATGAACCAAACCTCCCATAAAAATGAAGACCTATCTTCTAAATACAAGCATTCTATTGGCATTGGCATTTGACTGTGAGATATGAAATACAAAAGTCTCTGGAGAGTCAAAAATAGGTATTATACCTAGGACAATGGAAACATCTGTAGTGACAATGAGGAGGCTGGAATACACTCTTGAAAGAAGAAGAGGAATCAAAGATGTCATCAAGGAAATGTGTGATTGGA
This sequence comes from Notamacropus eugenii, assembly GCF_028372415.1. NCBI lineage: Eukaryota > Metazoa > Chordata > Mammalia > Diprotodontia > Macropodidae > Notamacropus > Notamacropus eugenii. Next base: position 308,686,804 of record NC_092877.1, read on the forward strand.
AAAGAATATGGACTGGTCATGTGATGAGAACAAGAGGTGGAAAATAGCTAAAGTTCCAGTAGTACCCTCAAGATTTTGAAATCCTCTAGCACACTGGGTAGAATCTCTGTACAACCTTGTGTGAGGACATGGATAAAATTTGCATGGGAAGCACTTGGATAGGTTAAAATATGCATCATTGTAAGAATTTTCCAATCAGTGAGATTATAGATAAGTGTGAATATATGAATATATGAAAATTTTTCATATTTAAAATGAAAACAACGTTTGAGGAATGGGTCCTGTATCAAGAACATATCCAAATCTTAACTTTTTTCACAACAAACAATGGCTCAAGACTTAAATCAAACACACATTTGCATTATTGTGTCATTAATCTACAATCATCCTAAAAATTGAAACTCAAATATTAATTTTTTAAAATCTACTCTGAATCTCCAGGATCACAGTGTAATCACTAAATTTGACAGCATAGTGTTCATTTTTTTTTTAAAAGTATGTCATAATCCTTAAATAGCTCATCCAGCCATATAAATAAACATGACCCTGGCTTGAAAAGAATTAGGCTACATGGATTTAAAAGGAATAAGAATTTAGGCAAATAAGAATTTGATTAGAAAAAATTAAATTAAAAACAAATGAAAAGAGTGGTGGAGTAGTATTATATATTAAGAATATATTTTTCCATTAAAAAAAATTGTGAACCACACTTGGAAAAATGACAGAGAATATTTAAAAGAGGATGATAGGAACACATAATCAGTTGGAAAGGAACTGAAAGGCTATCTAACTCAAGACATACTATGGTCTCTAAAAAAAATGTCAAAATTGAAATGCAAAAAGTGCATAAACCAAAGGAAAAAAAATAACAGAAAAAAACTAATTGGAACATGTAAGTGCTCTACAAAACAAGAATACAGAATCTAAACATAGGATGCAAAGAGGTAATATAAACAGAAAAGATCTTCTAGGAAAATGATGTAAAAAAGAAAATCTAAATGTTGTACTTAAAAAAAAGAGAGAAAACTTCCAATATATTGGAAGCAGATATCAACTGGTATGAGAGTTGAAACGATAGTAATGGGAAGAAACTCCAAGTTTAATTAACTCAGCCTAAGAAATCTTAGTCAGATATCAGTGTTATAATAGCAAAGAAAACATTTTGCAGTCTACTAAGGAAAATATTAACCTTCAAATCCAGAGAAAACTAATCAAAATTTTGCATGTTTATTCCATGTCTTCAAGAATGAAGGAAAATATGGAATATAATATTCTAAAGAGCAAAGGAAATTCTTTAGAACAGCCAAATTAATATATCATAAAACAGTGACCCTAAATATAAAGAAAATAATTGAATGTTTAGTAAAAAGAGCAAATCTGAATCATTCCTTCAAAAGGAATGAGGAGTTAATAGGGTGAAGGGCAAACAGACCAAACATCAGAAATTCAAATGACTTGAAATGGTAAAGAAATGAAATGTTTCCATGTGGCTAGGTCTAGACAGAAGGTGAATGTGGGGCAAGGGACTCTTTATTTGTTGATTACTTATTTTTCAAAGACGCTGTAAATTCCTTGAATCATTATTTTAAAGGATCAAAAGTTGTCCGAAAGAAAAGACCTATTTGCAAAAAAAACCCACAAAACTTCAAAGAAACAGTATTTATGAGGGAAAAATCAGGAAACAAAAGTGCGCCCAACTATTGAGCACTGGGACGTATAAATGAAATATCTCTGTATCATAGGTGATAAATAAGAATTCAGATGCAAAGCAAATTGAACAATATACATAATATCTATAAGAACATAATACAGAAAGGGAATAAAAATGCTCTTTAATCAAGGTAGAATGGTGTAATGGAGAGAACACTCAACTTGGAGTCAGGAAGATATGTTTGAATCCCACTTCAAATACTACACTTGTTCTAAGTCAAATAATTTCTCTAATCCTCAGTTTCTTCATCTATAAAATGAGTTTGGTTGGACTTGAAGATCTCTAAGGTATCTTTCAGTCGTAAAGCTGTGATCCTATGAAATATAATGGTTAGTGTTAGTAGCATAATGTAAAAATTAAAACATGGCTTGCTCTCTGCTAAAACTGGAAGGAAAGGCAATGAGTTGAGGTATCATCAGATTTACAGCTGAAAAGGAACTGTTGATATAATCTTCATAGTTCAGTGGCTTCCAAATTTTTGTTCTTGTTCAATGAAGCCCTTTTAATTAGTACAATAACTAGAAAAAAGTCATGGGAATTCCCAAGGTAATTAAATATATTGTTGAAAATATTATTTCACATGTTTTTATTAAGTGCTCACAATAAATTTAATGATAACTTTTACTACAAAAGTTCCAAATTAAAATTTGTTACATAATATAATTATAAAATACAATATTTAATATTTCCTTCTACTTATAATTGTGAAATATCTAAACAAATTGTAAAACTAAATAATTCTGAATATTTTATATAGCATATTCTATATGAATAAAGGTAACACATTATATAACTATTATCTGCAAGACTTCATATTAAATCTATTTTACCATTTTTATTATAACATATTAGTGAAATCAATAACAACTTGAAGGATTTTAACACAATGTGATGATACTATGTATACTTCAGTGTTTAATTTTTTAACTTATAAAAGAATTTGCAATGTTTTGCTCAACTTTGACAGTCAAACACAGTTCTGAATTGGGTTCCATATTTTTTTTCTGTATTTTGATCTAAAATAACAACAAAAATATAAAACTACTTACTCACACAAATATGTGGCACGAAATGCCTGGAGAATTTTTTAAGCTGTCTTGCAAATCACCCCAGAGACATATCTATAATTCACCAATTGTGTACATGCTTGTCAAAGAGGAAAAAAAAAATCTATATCTATAAATAGAGAGATAGAGAGATAATTAAAGACAGACAGATAATTAAAGACAGACAGATAATTAAAATTTACTGACTACATTTCCTTGAAGGCATTCCTTGGACCATCGTTGCAGACCTCAGAGGTTTGCAAACCACTAAATAGGAACCAGTGATCTAATCCAAAACCTCATTTTACACACAAGAAAACTAAGGCTCCCAGAAGCTGTAACTTGCCCAAGGTCACAGAGGTAAAGGATCATTAGAGGTGAGATTTGAAACCAACCTGTCTTTAAGGGAATTCTTTTTACAAGTCTCTGCTTAAGTCCCTCCTGCTCCTTGAAAGCTTACATAGTTTCTCACAATTAAAAATGACCTCTCTCTCTGTACATCTTCCTAGAACATTTCAGATCTCTCCTGTATACCTACCACATTCTACTTTATACTATTCCTATTTATTTCTGTATAGATTATGTATGATGCCAGTATACTGTAACATCCCAGAGAGTAAGATTAATTATATAAATATCAGTTGTCAATTATTTTTATTATTATTCCTTTCAATGGGCAATTCAGTATATACATTTTAGGGGAGAGGAGGATGACAAAGGGAATGCCAGCCTGGGTGATGTAGAGAGAAGACCCTGCATAGGCTGAGACTAAGACAGTAGCTATCAAAGTCTAGCACAAACATTTGAAATAGATAGATAGATAACATTTGAAATAAAAGCATACCAGTATTTTACCTGCTAGGAACATTTCAATATAGATGACACTATTCAGTTAATTGGGCTAAAGCATGATTATTTCATTATGTATGAGAGGAATGATTATTAAATAACTGACTATTAATGTTGGGGATTCTTCATTTTGAAATTAGGTCAAAGCTTAATTCTCTGAAGGGCAGGGTGGATGATGAGATAAAATATTGGAATTGTTACCCCACCCAACTAAAGAACCTTAGAAAGAATTTAATCTAAGGTGAGTTCTGGCCCATTGTGTTTTACTCAGCCAAGTCTGAGTAGAGGTAGATTCTTTGTCCAGATTGCCTGAGGCTGGGGGTGATCTGAGAGCCAGTGCTCATGTCCCCAAGCCCCTCACTAGACTAGATCTGCCTCTCATAATATTTATTTTTCTCTTTATTAACCAATCAGAATTGATTGCCACCCTTAGAAATACCCACTCTTCCAAGGGCATATGAGTGTTGATGGACTTGAAGTACCCAATTCTGAAGCCACAAAGGTCAAGAAGGATCAAGAAGGCAAGATCTTCATTGACCAGTCTCTCCTTCCAAATATAAATATACATTGATAATAAGAATGATATAGTAATGGAATATAATGACAGAGGTAATCTTAACTTCTACACAATTTCTACTCTAATTTAAGCCTCTTCTTTCAGATTGATTCCAGTTAACCAATGTAAATAATTTCCTTTCTATCTCTACTTAGATCGATAGATTGATAGATGAATGGATAGATAGATGGATGGATGGAAGGAAGGAAGGAAGGAAGGAAGGAAGGAAGGAAGGAAGGAAGGAAGGAAGGAAAGAGAAAGAAAGAAAGAAAGAAAGAAAGAAAGAAAGAAAGAAAGAAAGAAAGAAAGAAAGAAAGAAAGAAAGAAAGAAAGAAAGAAAAAAAGAAAAAGAGAGAAAAAGAAAGAAAGGAAGGAAGGAAGAAAGAAAGAAAGAAAGGAAAGAAAGAAAATACTTAGTGGATAGTGAGTTAGCCTTCCATCCAGACCTGGTTCAAATCCTGACTCTGTCATATATTGGCTCTGTAACACTGGGCAAGACATTAATCTCTCAGTGCTCTAGACAATTCTATAAGACTATAAGATACCCAAACTACACTGGCAAAAAGGAAGTTCCCTCTCTCAGAGGGTTCCTTTGAATGACTACTGCAATCCCAGACCTAGCCTGCATCCTTATATTGGGGTAGTAGAGGGAGAGCTATCTTTGTAGTAAGAACTAGATTCAAGTTCTGCCTGCTGTCTGTGTGACTGTACACAAGTGACTTAACTTCTTAGTGCTCTAAGCAATTCCCCCAAATTATAAACTGGAGAATAAGTGCAAATTTTTTGAAGGAGTTTTCTCAGGGGAAGTTATGAAGCAATGAAATCACTGGTATGTTCCCCCCCACCATACAGGCATGCACACTTGTGTGTATATGTGTATGTATATATGTGTGTGTGTGTGTGTGTGTGTGTGTGTGTGTGTGTGTGTGTGTGTAGAGAGAGAGAGAGAGTATACATTTATTGTCTCTTTGTCATCTCTGTTACATGTTCTCTATAAATATACGTTCTATCAATGCATTATTGGATATGTTATACACACACACACATATATACACATATTCTCACACACAAACAATATATGTTAGTCAGTCAATAAACGTTTATTAAGCCTCCTGCCACCATGCAAAATGTGGAGATTACAAAGAAAGGCAAAGGCAGTTCATGCCCTCAAGGAACTGATAGCCTTATTAGGGAAAAACATATAAATAACTGTGTACAAATAAGGCAAACAGTGGATAAATTGAACAGAATTAACAGTGGGAAGGCACTAGCATTAAGAAGAACCAGGAAAGGCTTTTTGTAGATGTGATGGCAGCACAATAGCATCTTTTTCTATTTTTGTTTTAGTTGAATCAAGTGCCGCTGATTGAATCTTGCCTTTATCAATCAAGAGTCTTTACAAGGAGTAAAGTACAGAAACAAGAGTTTCTTTAACTAGAAACAGTATATGTATTTGTATTGCTAATTATTTTAGTGTGATTAAAGATCTTCCCCACCCATTAATGGGCCTGCCCATTAAGGGGAGTTCAATTAGGGAAGATTTGTGGGAAGGCCCACACCTTTTGTTAATGAGTCACTGGTTCTCAAGAGTTGTGATGCTGTCTGGGTCTAAAAAAGGTATAAATACTTTGAGTTGAGGTTTTATTTTGGGGCTTACTGGAAGTGTTTGGCCCTACAAGGACTCTGGGAAGCTGCTAAGGGGCCATCCCGAACTCCCACCCATCCCATTCCCCCTTCCCCCCACCCCCACCTCCATCCCCATTCCCCCCACCCCTGGTTGGAAAACCCAGATGTAGGTGCTTCCCTCTCTGGTAACTATGGCCAGACAGATAGACCTGTCTGTTGATGATCAGACAGAGGAAGCCTTGTGTGTTGATTTTTGATTTCTCTGTATTTTCTTTCAAGTTCAGGGTGCTGACTCCCCTGAACTAGGTGAATGCTATATGTGCTTGATTAAAAGATGTACATGTGCTTGATTAAAGTGATGGTTAACCCCTCAAAAGTTGCCTTTCCTTTTATGAATGCAGATCTAAGAACCTGTGGTAGCAGGTCCCCCTGTGTATGTTGGGGTGCTTACTGACACAGTAGAAGATAAGATTTTAGCTCATACTTGAAGGAAGGCAGGAGGCAGAGATGAAAAAAAGAGAAATCCAGACATGGGAGACCAGTGAAAAGTCCCAGAGTGGGGAGATGGAGTATCTTGTTTGCAGAATGGCATGGAAGTCTGTATCGTTGGATTTCAGAGCACATAGGAGTTGAATGAGGCATAAGAAGACTTCAAAAATGAAAGGAGAGCAGGTTAGTGTGTGTGTGTGTGTGTGTGTGTGCGTGCGTGTGCGCGCGTGCATGTGTGTATACACATATATACATACGTATACATACACACACATGAAATTTAAGTTTATGTGCTTGCTCATATGTATGTATATCCATATATATGTGTGTATGTATTTTGTTTATACATATGGATTTAAATCATTATTATTCTTTACACCTAACAGGTGATCTCTGAACATCTTCCACTTGTGGTAATCCCTCAGATGCCCTTGGACAACAAAATGGGTACAAGGAATAGAGAACCAGATATAACAGCAAGGATCCTGATACACAGGAGGGCCTGCTCTACAGGTTCTTAGATATGCTTTTCTAAAAGGAAAGCAACTTTTCAGGGATCAACAATCACTTTAGTCAAGCACATGTATCATTAACCTAGTTCGGGGGAAAAAAGCACCCTGAACTTCAGAGGAAATATACACAATGAAACCAAGGTCAACCAACAGACAGGGCTTCCAGCTCTCTGACTGTAAGCAATACATACATCACAGATCTATAAACAGATCCAATTATATTTACCAGAGAGAAGCACCAACATCTGGGTTTTCAAAGTGGGGCATGTGTCCTCAGTGACTGCCCAGAGTCTCACCTGGCCAAACAAACACTTCCAATGAATAAGCCCCCAAACAAAACCTCATCTCAGTGCATTTATATACTTTCAGAGAAGGAGGGCAGGACCCTCTGACCCGGTGCCTCCACAGAAATTAAGAAAAGGCGTGTGCCTCCCTAATCAAACTTCCCTTAATGGGCAGGTCCATCACTGGGTGGGGAAGATCTTTAACTCTCTAATTATCATTTCACCAGAGGTAAGGTAGTCCTGGTAATTGGCTAAAGATGGCTTTGGGTGAACTTCTACAGGAAAAATTTCAGGCAAAGTATCTGCAGCTTCTTTCATCTCCTCTTCTCCTTTCACTTACCTTCACCAGAGTGGGGAATCTACTTTACTTCAAGATGGCTGGGGATCTACAAATAAAAATGCATTTTCCCTTAATCATAACCATTGCTATCATCCAATGTAGGACAGACATTTCCTTGACTTTCTAGCCCCTAGCTCACCTGAGGAAAGGGTGTCAGTATGACATTTTTTGCTTTTGGCTGCTTCCCAAATCCCAAATTTCAGTCAATAGCCTTCTTTGATGTTCAGGACCTGCAAGTCTCTCTCTCCTTAAATTGGTTTTTATCTCTGCCATTTACCAACTTCCTGGACCACAGCCTCACATTTCATTATAACATTGGTACCTGACTTTCTAACTTCCTTCTCTCCAATACTTAGTAAAAATTTTTGGAATCATCTATAGAACACTGTATGTTCTAACAAAGCTGGAATACTAGCTGAGCAAATTAACTTCCCAGGGAAAAAGGGATGCTCCTAAGGGGTCATTTCTTTAGGGTGGTTATTTAATAGGATGAGAAAGAGAGTGATAGCTACAAAACTGATGGCAAGATACCAGGATGGGTTTTAATTTTCCAGTAGATCATTACTAGACAGAATTTTTGGCTAAATTAGTAGAGAGTTAAAAGGGCTCATTAGCAGCACCTAAATTTTACTCCACATAAATTCTTAAGCAGCAGACATTACAAACTGCCAATATTTTAGCTAAGGAAATTAAGTCAATAAAAATTAAGGATATCATAATGCATACTATATTTATTTTTATTTTTACTAGGACATCACTCTTTTGATCATTGATGCTAATACTTTATGCTACATTAAGAAAAAAAAACTCTGTTGACTGGGTTGGTAATCACAATGTTGGTAATTTTGCAAAAGTGATCAAGCCTTAGTAAAAAGAAATAGTGGCTGTAGCCCTTCTACTGCAGTTTATTGAGAAGTACCTACTTTTTACCATTTGGTATTTAATAATCACTAAGTCATAGGATTAATAGGATGGCATTATTTACCTTCCATGGTAGGGGGTTGTAGCTATGGCACGTTTTTAATGGTTTATCTTAAATAATATGAGTTTTTTTGCTATTTTTTCCCTCAAATTAAAAAAAAAATCATAGAAAATCATTTTGTTATATTCCATAGTTATTGGATTTTTGTTTAGTTATTTGTTTTATTTTTTTTTTAGTTCATATATAAACTAAACAGGCAAAATGGTACAGTGCATGGCAAGCTGACCTCAGAGCTAGGAAAAGCAAGGATCGTGTCCTGCCTCTGACACATATTGACAGTGTGACACTGGGCAAGTCAGCCTCTCAGTGCCCTGGACAACACTCTATAACATACAGAGAAGGTACAAGTATTCATTGGTAGAGTCTCCACATCTTTAATTTCTTTATACTAATGAACCCCAGATGTGATCCTTTTCTCTGCTCCTGTGCATGTACTAAGAGAATGCAATATTACTAAGAGAAACACATCTGAGATAATTTTTTAAAATTATTTTGCTGGTGAGTGGAGCCAAGATGACAGAGTAAAAGCAGGGACTTCTAGAGCTCTGCCCCTGCCCCAAACCCAGTCAAATACTTGTAAAAAAAAAAGAAAGAAAGAAAGAAAGAAAGAAAGAAAGAAAGAAAGAAAGAAAGAAAGGAAGAAAGAAAGACTCTAAACAAATCCTGGAGCTGAAGAACCCACAGAATGACAGAGTGAAGCAAATCTCCAGCCCAAGACAGCATGAAAATTTTACAGGAATCATGTGACCCACCTTGGGTTGCACCAACACAGACAAGACATGAGCAGGCTTCAATGGGGACTGAATCTCTATACCTGTGGCAGTTTTCAGACATCACAACCCCAAAGCACTGAGGACAAATTGGAAGGTCAGTGGAAAAAACTTGTTGGATCTTGGTTGGGTCCCAGCCCCAGGGAGGCAGAGGATGTGGAGGAGCCTGAGGCAGCCCCAGCAACAACGGGGACAGAGGCAGTAGCTGTCTCTGGAGCTCTAGGCCCACAGATTGGGGGGAGAAGGGCATCAAGCTGCTGACAGTACACCTCCCACCCCTACAGGAAATAGAGAACTAACTTGAAAAAGAACTCAAAAGTCAACAAAATGGCTGGGGAAATGAGCAAAATCCAGAAAATCAGACTATAGAATCTTACTTTTGTGAAAAGGAAGACCAAAGCATACAAAAAGGTAAAGACAACAAAGTCAAAGCTCCTCCATCCAAAGCCTTCAAGAGAAATATGAATTGGTCTCAGGCCATGGAAGAGCTCAAAAAGGATTTTGAAAATCAAATAAGAGAAGTAGAAGAAAAATTGGGAAGAGAAATGAGAGTGATGCAAGGAAATCATGAAAAATGAGTCAATTGCTTGCTAAAAGGGACCCCAAAAATGCTGAAGAAAATAACACCCTAAAAAGTAGACTAATTCAAGCAGCAAAAAAAGATCCAAAAAGCCAATGAGAAGAATGCCCTAAAAAGCAGAATTGGTCAGATGGAAAAGGAGGTCCAAAAGCTCACTGAAGAAAACAATTCTTTAAAGATTAGAATGGAGCAGATGGAAGCTAATGACTTTCTGAAAAATCATAGAAGACAATGTGAAGTATCTCATTGGAAAAAACAACTAATCTGGAAAATAGATCCAGGAGAGACAATTTAAAAATTATTAGACTACCTGAAAGCCATGATCAAAAAAAAAAAAAAAAGCCTAGACATCATCTTTTCAGAAGTTATCAAGGAAAACTGCCCTGATATTCTAGAACCTGAGGATAAAATAGATATTGAAAGAATCCACTCATTGCCTCTTGAAAAAGATCCCAAAAGGAAAACTTCTAGGAATATCCTAGCCAAGTTACAGAGCTCCCAGGTCAAGGAGAAAATATTGCAAGCAGTCAGAAAGAAACAATTCAAACATTTTGGAAACATAATCGGGATTACATAAGATCTAGCAATTTCTACATTAAGGGACTGAAGGACTTGGAATATGATATTCCAGAGGTCAAAGGAGTTAGGATTAAAACCAACAATCACCTACCGATCAAAACTGAGTATAATGCTTCAGGGGAAAAATTGTTCATTCAGTGAAATAGAGCACTTTCAAGCATTCTTGATGAAAAGACCAGAGCTAAATAGAAAATTTGACTTTCTAATACAAGAATCAAGAGAAGCATGAAAAGATAAATGGGAAAGAGAAAATCATAAGGGACTTACTACAGTTGAGTTGTTTACATTCCTACATGAAAAGATAATGTTTGCAACTCTAGAGACTTTTCCTAGTATTAGGGTAGTTGGAGGGATATTATATACATATATATGTGTGTGTGTGTGTGTGTGTGTGTGTGTGTGTGTGTGTGTATAGAGAGAGAGACAGAGAGACAGAGAGACAGAGGGCACAGGGTGAGTTGAATATGAAGGGATAATATCTAAAAAATAAAATTAAGGGATGAGAAAGGAATGTGTTAGGAGAAGGAGGAAGGGAGAAATAGAATGAGGTAAATTATCTTCCATATAAAAGAGGCAAGAAAAAAACCTTTTTCAATGGAGGAGAAGAGGGGAGAAGGGAGAGGTGAGAGGGAAAGAGTGAACCTTACTCTCATTAGATTTGACTTAAGGAGGGAATAACATACACACTCAATTTGGTATAAAAACCTATCTTATACTACAGGAAAGTAGAGAGGAAGAGTTTAAGTGGTGGGTTATGGGAATAATAGAAAGGAGAGCAAAAGGGAGGAGGGGTAATTAGAAGTAAACATTTTTGAGGAGGCACAGAGTCAAATGAAGGAATAGAATAAATAGGGAGCAAGATAGGATGGAGGGAAATACAGTTAGTCTTTCACAACACGACTATTATGGAAGTGGTTTTTGCATGACTATACATGTGTAACCTATATCAAATTGCTTGCCTTCTCAACAGGGGTGGGTGGGGAGAGAGGGAGAAGGGAGAGAAGTTGGAATTCAAAGTTTTAAAAATGAGTGTTAAGGGGGAGGAGCCAAGATGGCGGAGTAGAAAGATACACATATGCTAGCCCCTAACCCACAGCCCACAAAACACCTGTAAAGAAGAACTCCCAACAAATTCTGAAGCAGCAGAAGCCGTAGAACAACAGAGGGAGGAGATTTCTGTTCCAGAGAGACCTGAAAAACTGCCTCGAAAGGTCTGTCATGCACTGGACCCAGAGCAGAGCCCAGCCCTGCCTTGGCCATGAGGCACTGAGGGGAGCAGATCCAAGCAGGCTTCAGGGACAGAATCTCCAGGGACTGCGCAGGTCCCTTCACCCACAGGTACCGAAGGTCAGTGAGAAGGTCTTTTCAGCTTGCCAGGAAGGGAGAGGGGTGTCCCCATAACTCAGACCCCCTCAGAAGGCAGCAGAGGAGGCAGCAGGGAACAAGGGCTCCCAAAGCAGGCAGGACCCTGGATCCATTGTTGAAGGTCTCTGCATAAACCCCCTGAGGTAACTGAGCCCCGTGAGGTGGCCCTGCCCCCACCAGAGCACCTGAACTTAATCTCACACTGAATAGCAATCGTGCCCCTGGCCAAAGCCCTGAGGCTAGGAAGCATCATTGGAATCTCAGACCCCAAGCACTGGCTGGGAGGATCTGGAGGCAAGGTGGGTGTGGAGAGGAAACTCAGAAGTCAAGTAATTGGCTGGGAAAATGCCCAGAAAAGGGAAAAAAAATAAGACCATAGAAGGTTACTTTCTTGGTGAACAGGTGACTCCTCCCATCCTTTCAGGTGAGGAAGAACAATGCTTACCATCAGGGAAAGACACAGCAGTCAAGGCTTCTGTATCCCAACCCATCCAATGGGCTCAGGCCATGGAAGAGCTCAAAAAGGATTTTGAAAATAAAGTTAGAGAGGTGGAGGAAAAACTGGGAAGAGAAATGAGAGAGATGAAAGAAAAGCATGAAAAGTAGGTCCACTAAAGGACACACAAAAAAATGCTGAGGAAAATAACACCTTAAAAACTAAGCTAACTCAACTGGCAAAAGAGGTTCAAAAAGGCAATGAGGAGAAGAATGCTTTCAAAAGCAGAATTAGCCAAATGGAAAAGAGGGTTCAAAAGCTCACTGAAGAAAATAGTTCTTTCAAAATTAGAATGGAACAGATGGAGGCCAATGACTTTATGAGAAACCAAGAAATCACAAAACAAAACCAAAAGAATGAAAAAATGGAAGATAATGTGAAATATCTCATTGGAAAAACAACTGACCTGGAAAATAGATCCAGGAGAGACAATTTAAAAATTATGGGACTGCCTGAAAGCCATGATCAAAAAAAAGAGCCTAGACATCATCTTTCATGAAATTATCAAGGAAAACTGCCCTGATATTCTAGAACCAGAGGGCAAAATAAATATTGAAAGAATCCACCAATCACTTCTTGAAAGAGATCCAAAAAGAGAAACTCCTAGGAACATTGTGGCCAAATTCCAGAGTTCCCTGGTCAAGGAGAAAATATTGCAAGCAGCTAGGAAGAAACAATTCAAGTATAGTGGAAATACAATCAGGATAACACAAGATCTAGCAGCTTCTACATTAAGGGATCGAAGGGCATGGAATATCATATTCCAGAAGTCAAAGGAACTAGGACTAAAACCAAGAATCACCTACCCAGCAAAACTGAGTATAATACTTCAGGGGAAAAAATGGTCTTTCAATGAAATCAAGGACTTTCAAGCATTCTTGATGAAAAGACCAGAGCTGAAAAGAAAATTTGACTTTCAAACACAAGAATGAAGAGAAACATGAAAAGGTAAACAGCAAAGAGAAGTTATAAGGGACTTTACTAAAGCTGAACTGCTTACATTCCTACATGGAAAGACAATATTTGTAACTCTTGAAAATTTTCAGTATCTGGGTAGTTGGTGGGATTACATACACACACATACACGCATGCGTGCACGCACACACAGAGACAGAGTGCACAGAGTGAATGGAATAGGATGGGATCATATCTTAAAATAAAATGAAATTAAGCTGTGAGAGAGAAATATATTGGGAGGAGAAAGGGAGAAATGGAATGGGGCAAATTATCTCATAAAAGGCAGGCAAAAGACTTTTTAGTGGAGGGAAAAAGGGGAGGTGAGAGAAAAATATGAAGTTTACTCTCATCACACTTGACTCAAGGAAGGAATAAAATACACACTCATTTTGATATGAAAACCTATCTTACAATACAGGAAAGTGGGGGAGAAGGGGATAAGCAGGGTGGGGGCGATGATGGAAGGGAGGGCAATGGGAGGAAGGAGCAATGTGAAGTCAACACTCTTGGGGAGGGACAGGATCAAAAGAGAGAATAGAAGCAATGGGGGGCAGGACAGGATGGAGGGAAATATAGTTAGTCTTACACAACACGACTATTATGAAAGTCATTTTCAAAACTACACAGATATGGCCTATATTGAATGGCTTGCCTTCCAAAGGGAATGGGTAGGGAGGGAGGGATGAAAAGAAGTTGGAACTCAAAGTTATAAGAACAACTGTCGAGTACTGTTCTTGCTACTAGGAAATAAGAAATACAGGTAATGGGGTATAGAAAGTTATCTGGCCCTACAGGACAAAAGAGAAGATGGGGACAAGAGAAGGGAGGGATGATAAAAGAGATGGCAGATTGGTGATAGGGGCAATCAGAATGCTCAGTGTTTTGGGGTGGGGGAGGGGACAAATGGGGAGAAAATTTGGAACCCAAAATTTTGTGAAAATGAATATTAAAAGTTAAATAAATAAATTTAAAAAAAAGAATAAAAAATATTCATATATGTAGAAGAAAAAAATGAATGTTAAAAATTGCTTTTACATGCAGCTAAGAAATAAGACATACAGACAATGGGGTATAGAAATCTATCTTGCAAGAAAATAGAGGGGAAGGGGATAAGAGAAGGGAGGGGTGCGATAGGGGACAGATTGGGGAAGGGGTAGTCAGAAAGCACATTGTCTTGGGGTGGGTGGAGGGAGAGTTGGGGAGAAAACTGGGAATTCATTTTGTGGAAGTGAATGCTGAAAACTAAAAAAAAATAAATCAATTAAAAAAAAAGCTTAAAAAAATTATTTTGCTGTTTACCCTCAAAAATCCCACCATGATACCTTATCATGATGACAAATTTATTCTCAAAAGTTATGTAGAGTCAGATAGAATCTATCAAGGTCAAAAGGCATTGCATAGACTTTCCAGTAGTCTATTGTTTGTCTGTTATTTAAAGACAAGCCTGTCTGTGGAAACCTCACATATTGGCTGGGAACAGAGCTTATGTCATGTAGTGAAAAGAGGGATAGAATTATGGTCAGGAGAAAATCAGGTTGAAAGTCATGTTCGGATACCTAACAATTTGGGTGATTTTGGGAAAGTTATAGCATTTCTTGAAGCCTGTTGGATAGTGCTTACACAACCTATGAGAAGTGCTTCAGAGTTCTTTCAAGGCTATCACTTAATAAACCTCAAAGTCTTATATATAGGTATATTATTATTATTTCTAAGCAAAGCACAATCTCAAAAGGATAAAGGCAGTGTCCTGTGACAGTGATCCACTAGTTCTTATTCCCTAACTATCTATGATGAAAGTGGGGTTAAGGAGACATGAGAAGTGACTGAAGTTTCTGATAAGTAAAATAGATTCATTTATACTTCAGGGTCCTGGATATGGTGACAGGAAAGAAGATTCTGAGTGGATTCTAACCACATTCCCAGGGCCTATCAGCTATAAGAATCTGTTCTGTGAAGTTTGAATTCAGTCAAACTTGAGGACCTGGAGGGCCACATGTGACCTCAGGGCTGCGAGTTCCCTGGCTATACTGGGAGCATTCCAAAAAACTGCAGAAAACTCCCTCTACAAGGAGAGATTTAAGATGGGTGGTGAATGGAATTCTTAAGATACAAAATGTATTCTGTAGAATATTGATAGATTTCCCTTCCCAGTGGGCCTCCTTGATGTCCATTAATGCTCAAGTTTTATTTTAGTTCTTTCCCATAGTTACTTCTATCACATGTATAGAGTCTCTACTATATGGATTCTCTGGCAAGTATTATCATATGAACAATGGATAATATTTTGCTACATTTGTCAGTTTTATAAATTTTCTCTCTTGTGTGGATGCTGATCATTATGTTCGTCTGACCTTTCCCTCAGACTTTGTTTGGAAACATTTAGAGATTCTCTCTTACAGTCATTCTCTAGTAAAGTATAAGCTATGATTGACCCCTGAAATCCTATCATCATAACTACTTGCCATAGAAACACAGACATACATAAACACACATATAACCACCATCCTATCTTCCCTTTTTAGGTAGTACTGTCAAATGAATACCTGAAGTTTCTGACCATTACAGCTTAAGAGACAATATGAGTTCAAGGTAAGAGAGACCAGGGCTCCTAGCTCGTCTCCAACAGTTACTGTCCGACCATGAATATTGTGTATCTCTCTGAGCCTCAATTTCCTCATCTGTAAAATGGGGAAAATAACATGGAGTTGCTGCAAATGTCAAATGTCATGTATGTAAAGCCCTCAGAAGCACCAAATTAGTGTTAGCTACTGTTAAAACTCATTCAATTGTCTCCTAGGGCCTGTAGATGATAGCTGTCTTTCACTGGCAAGACAGCAACCCTATTGGTTGAGACATGAATTTTTCTTAAGTAGTAAAGAAGTAATTAGAAATTTTAGGAAAATCTTTCTCTAAAAGAAAAAAATATTCTGGATTTGAAAATCTTACTTCTGTATGAAGCAGTATTTGTAAGCTTTTTTAAAAAAAGTGTATAAAACTCACCTTATGATACTTTAATTCATTTGTTGTTTATCTTTGAATAATCAAATGCAATGAAAGCACTCTTCATTTTTGTCTTTTAAGTATTTATTCAGAGCTAAATGTAGTATGTTCTATGGGAAGTGAATAGCGTTACATTGGTGAAAGAATGACAACTCTATGCTCAGACTATAACTAGGTTGCAGAGGGTCAGGGTCAGTGTGGCAACTTTACAAATGTCTTTTTTCCTAATGTGTGAAACAAGAAAGGATATCAGACACAATCTTTCTTGAATATATGTGTAATTTGAGGTTTATGCAGAATCCGTTCTTGGCAATAATTTAGAAAAGTGAAAAGGCTCCAAGTGATGCATCAGTCACCCAAGGAATACAGAAGATGATATGGATAACAATCATCTTCTTTTCTCCTTTCTCCTCTGGTAACTGAACTATTTGTGTTGTACCCCAACGAAATTAGCTTTAATTTTACCTAAGAAAAGAATCTAAGGCGTAGAAAAGAAGAAAGATTCTTTCTCGTGCCAGATGGATACTTTGGGAAAAAATGATTCTTGAGACTGCACAAATGAAGATCCCTAAACAGAAAAATAATACAGCTGGTCTCGATGCTGTGGAGAGTCTAAACAACTAAAAAAAAATCAAGTTATACAACCTTGATTGGCATAGAAATGAGATAAACCCTAGGAGAGCAATGGGTGTATTATACTGAAGATTTAGGGCCTTTTATTCCTCAGTGGAGTCACAGTAATTCCTCCCAACTTTTCACAGAACATGATTGCTTTTTACAAAAGTAAATTAATTTTCCAACGTAGGGCTTTTATTTTTTTCCTTTTTGGTAAAAGAAAAGTGCCCTTAAATAGAATGACTTAAAATTGCCCTTCAGCTGTGAAAAGTGCTAAAAAAAAAATAAAAAGAGCCTCCCTTCACATGTGAAAAGGTAGATGTGGAATGTTAATAGTAATTCTTTGTAGATGGAGGTAACTTCAAGGACTTTTTAAAAGAAATAATGAATAAAAAAAATATAATTTAAAAGGAGCTTTGTTCCCGCTTACACACACACACACACACACACACACACACACACACACACACACACACACATACAATATATGACACACACACACATATACAATATATGATTTGTTGCCTTCCTTTTTGTATTTGGGTAATCATCAGGTAAGTAGGCAGACAGACAGATAGATAGACAGACAGAAAATTTAATAAATGCTTATCAGTTGCCAGAACAAAGTTGGTGCTCTATCATGCCAACACTTTTTCTCCTTTTCCAAATCTAAATGGAAATTCCTGCTTCATCCTATTGTAAGGATTCCAGGTATGGTGGTACATACCAGTGGGTACCTGCTGCTAAGGAGGATGAGTTTGGGAATTCTGAGTTGAAATAGGGCTAAAGGCCAATTGATTTTCCTCACTATGTTCAGCACCAATATGACAAGCCTTAGGACAGGGATGGGAAACCTGCTCCCTGCAGGTCACTTGACTTTCTAGCTCCTTAGGTGTGGCCTTTTCATAGAGTCCAAGTTTCTCAGAACAAATCCTTTTATTAAAGGGATTTGTTCTGTGAAGTTTGCATTCAGTCAAAGGGCTGCACTTGAGGACCTAGAGGGCCACATGTGGCCTTAACCTCTGCCTTAGGGAATGAAGAGGCATCAGACTGCCTAAAACCAGGTAAAGAGTCTGAGGTCATAAAATCTGAACAGATTAAAGATTTAATGATGATAGCATTGGAATCAGGACTGTGAAACAGAAGCAAGGGAAGGGAAAGGGAAACAGAAAAGGAAGCAACAACAAAATACCAAAAAGTAGGTGACCTACTAGTTATCTTTTTTCTGGTTATGATAAAAGTGACCTTCATAATTCACTTGAGTTATGAATCTTTAGAGTTATGGGCCATTCTTTTGTTAGTGAAAATAAATAATGTTATTATAGTCAAGTTCTCATGAACGGATTCTATCTACGTAATGCCAGGTCATTGTTTTTGTGTGTTTGTGTGTGTGTGTATGTGTGTGTGTGTGTGTGCGTGTGTGTGTTTTAGGTCCCCATGCCATACAGTTCATATTTGAATTGTAATAATATAAAAAAAACAGCTTTTATCAATTTCCAGAAAATATACACTACCTTGTTAAAAAGCTCGCATCTGTTAATAATGCTCAGGATATAAACGAGGTACCTATGTTGTTTTATGCTGAATGTTCTACTGGACATATTTTTGGGTGAAGTCAGCTATTGACTAATAGGACTGACAAATGTATAGCATAAGGTATGCAAGAAGATGAATCTGTCTTGATTTGCTGCCTATTTTTATCAAAGGAACTTGGTATCATTTTCTTTCCCATATAGAGAAAACTATTTTTATTTTAAGGCCTTTTGTTTTACAAAATATCATTTCTGGGTATACTCCCTATTCTCCTCTAGATCCACACAACCCTCACCCCATGACATTGCCTTTATACCAGAGGAAAATATTTAAACAAAGCCATCTGTCACAGGAGCCTCATCTGACCCCATATAACAATTAAACAAACATTTCTTGCCTGTTTCTGAAGCATAGGGAAATATCCTAAACACTTGGTGATACTAAGAAAGGCAACAAACAGATACTGTCCTCAAAGTGCTCACATTCTAATGAGGAAGGCTGCAGAAAAGCAATGACTCTATATACAAGAAAAATGCAGCAAATAAGCCAGGTAATCCCAGAGATAAGGCACAAGTAGTGGGGCAGGCTGGGAAAGTCTCTTGCAACAAAAAAAGAGAGAGATTTGAGCTTTGTATTGAAGGAAGTCCAGAGGCAGAGGTGAAGAGGGAGAACATTCCAGATACAGCTAATTGTTAGTGTCCTGTGAAAGAAATGGCAAAAAAACAAAACAAAACAAAACAAAAAAAACCCAAAACAGTGTTTGTGGAATCTTTGAACCTCTAGAGGGGAATGAAGTGTAAGAAGTCTGAAGTAGAAAAGGCCTAAATTGCAAAGGGACTTAAAAGTCCTTTTTATATTTGATCTTGGAAGTAATGAGAGCCACTAGAGATAATTGAGTATGAAATATTCAGCATTCATAGTGCCCCAGATCTAAGTAAAAGAGAAGATGTACATTTCCTTGCCTATTCTCCAAGGACCCAGATTGTTCATTACAATTACAGAGCATTTCAATCTCATTTTCCTGTTCTATTGACTTACACTCTTATAGCTGTATATGTTGCTTTCCTGGTTCTATTTGTTTCACTCTGTATCAATTCATATAAATCTTCCCAATGTCCTTCTGAATTTCTCATAGTCATTATTTCAAACAGCAAAATAATACTCCATAGATTCATATACCACTGCATGTTCTGCTCTTCCCAAATCAATGAGTACCCACTTTGTTTCCAAACTAACAGGCTATTTAATGTTCATTTAAGAATTGAGCATGATTTTATAGAATCTTCAAGGGAAGTAAATGTCACATAGTTCAATCAACTCACCCTATTTTTTTAAATTTTTAAAAATTTATTTATTTTCAGTTTTCAGCATTCATTTCCACAAGATTTTGAGTTCTAAATTTTCTCCCCATCTCTCCCCCCCCCACACCTAGACACTGTGTTCTCTCACACCCTTCCCTTGTCCCCATCTTCTCTCTTTTCTTGTAGGGCAAGATAGATTTCTATACCCCATTACTTATATTTCTTATTTCCCTGTTGCATGCAAAAACAATTCTCAACATTCTCTCCTAAAACTTTGAGTTCCATCTTCTGTCCCTTCCACCCTCCTCACCCATCCCCACTGAGATGTCTCAATTTGAATAGGAAGGGTTTGGGGTCCAGCCAAAGCCAGACCCTGCTTCTTTCTCATCCAGGTGAAAGAGTTTTCTCACTGACCTTTGAAGCTGTCTTTGGCAATTGTGAGTTGAGAAATCTGGGAACCACAACTGCTGAGCATGATTCTGTGCCTGGAAGCCTGCTCTAGTCCTGTGCCTTCTGTGCTGCAGGGCAAAGGCTGAGCAGCACTTTGCTCTGAGCCCTGTGTGATAGACCTTTCCTGTTGGCCTTCCAGACTGCCTTGGGCTGGAAATCTCTTTCACTCTGTTGTTTTGTGGCTTCTGCTGCTCTAGAATTTGTTTAGAGTCATTTTTACAGGTTTTTTATGGGCCATGGGGGGAGAGCTTCTGCAGGTCCATCCTTCTATTCCACGATCTTGGCTCAACCCCCACCCACCATCTTAAGATACTGTAAGTTCCCTGTGGGTAAGGACTGAGTCTTATTTTATAGTCTTACTTTTTATTCCCCTCCACTCTCATACAGTGTTTTGTTTTTTTTCACAACATTAATTATATGTATTAAATAAATAAATGGCTGAACATTTTGGAAATCTAGCCATCTAGCCCTGTTGAGGTTTAGGAGTGCTGGGACACTGAAATAGTGACATGTGGGTCCAGCCTTAATGAATTTGACTCAAGTCTTCTTTCAGTCAAAGAAAAATAAAGTTTATTAAAGATTCACCATATTAGGTAGATTCTTAAGGAATCTGAACACTTGTAATACTTATGTAAGCAAGCCAGATTGAATCTGAGCACCTTGATGGAGCTGAGATGGATCTTATATACAGAAAGACTATGGGAGGAATCTGGGGTTGACCAAGTAGTCTGGGAAAGAGTGGGTCTAGTGGGTAATGAGAGGGGCCAGTAGGCTGAGGTGACTAGAAGTAGGACTCCAGGGACCAAGAGAATGGGATTTAGGTAATTGGGAGGTAGCAAAGGAGGGCTAAGCTAGGTTAAGGGTACCTGAGAATTGAGCACAGTGATAATGAAAGGCTTAAGCCTCAAGTGAAAGCCAGATCAAGTGGGAAGATTCATGGAGAGTTCAAGGGGATTGCCAGAGCCCTGTCAGACCCTCAGTACTTCCATTGAGAGTGATCACATTACCTCACTAGAAAAACCATTAATGGCTCTAAGTTGTGTTTTTTTTGGTTATTTTTTTTTAGAAAAGATATTCATTATGTTGAGTCAAAACAGTATCTCTTATTACTACAATCAATCAAAAAACATTGATTAAGTACCTCTTATGAGTCAGCCATTGTGGATACAAAAACAAAAGCAAGATATTCCTTGCCTTCAAGTCACTTACATTCAATTTATATTCCATACACAAAATAAGTCTTATCTCCCTTAAAGTATGACAGTGTTTTAAATACTTGAAAACAATTATTATTAACCCAACTTCTCTTCTCTCAATTCCTATCCTCGGCTCCAGTCACTCTCATCTCATACTAGTGGTAGGAATTGTCTATACTACTTTTGCATGCAAATATGTTTTGTCTATGACAAAACAAATTGTCATGATGGAATTTACAAGACTTTCCATGATTGTGGATAGGGTACTTGAAGAATGTATCATCAGAACAGTTGAGGAGGTAACAGAATTCAAAGAATAGTTGTCAGTGGTTCAATTTCAATGATTGTTGAGCTCCAGTTCTAGGCCCTAGCTTATACTCTTATCAATAGATAAAGACATCGAGGTGTTTCTTTTTATTTTAAATATTTTTTCCCTTCTGATGGTCATTGTCATCTCACCTGAACACACTTAAGGGAGGATGAGGAGGATTATTACCATTAAAAGGATTAATTTCTCTCCAGGATACTAGAGAGAATACCTTGGCTCCATCCTGGATACCCTCCTTCCCCCTTACTCCTCCCATTTTTAGCCTCCTTTTTATGTGTTGTCTTGCCATATTGAGACACAGGCTCATTGACTATCTTTCAAAGCTTCCTTTTTCCCCTCACATCTGTGTTTGCATTTCCAGCTCTCAATACAGTGTCTAGCTTAGAGTAAGTAACTAATAAATGTTTGTTGACTGACTGATTGACTAGCTCTACTTTGACCCCAGAGGGCAAAATCAACATCAGTGGTTAGAAGTTATTAAGAAGCTGATTTAAATCTGATAAAGTTTCCTTCCGAGATTACCTTACTTTTATGTTATTTATACATTATTTGCAGAATGTGAGTCCCTTGAGAGCAGAGACTGTCTTTAGATAACCCTTTCTTTGTATTCTGGGCACGAAGCATGACACCTGGCACGTTGGAGGTAGTTAATAAATGCTTCTTGCTAGCTGGAATGGCAAAGACTGGTAAGAATGGAAAACTATATTTTAATAATAATAAAAGTTTATGTCTTTATTCACTGACAATAATACGAAGCCAAGCACTGGAGGGCACCTGTCATGTTCACATTAAACTATTAATAGCTACACTTTGAGTCTTGCCACTTCTTTTTTACTTTTTTAGAATGTTTATTTTTTAATTTAGATCTCTTTATTTTTAAAAAATGTATTATTTATTATTTTTAGTTTTCAATATTCACTTCCATAAGATTTTGAATTCTGAGTTTTCTCCCCTTTCCTCCCCCCCAAGATGGTATGCAATCTGATAGAGTTTCTACATATACATTCATATTAATCATATTTTTACATTAGTCATATTGTAAAGAAGAATTAGAACCAATGGGAGCTTACTTTTTCTGAATCCACCTGATTTATTATCATTTAATCAATATCTGTACATCATGTCCATGAGAACAATATGATATCTTTTGGCAAAATCTTTGCTAAAATGTTTCCACAACATCCCCCTCAACTTCATTTAGTAATCTAAAAAGGAAATGAAGTTAACATGACATGACTTCTTAGTGATGAAGCCATGATAGCTCTTTATAAAAACCGCTTCCCTTTCTAGATGTTCACCAATCTTTATAACAATCTGTTCCAGAATTTTCCCAGTAATCAAAGTCAAGATCATTTGCTTATACTCTGGAGACACTATTCCATTCCTTTTTTTTGACAGTATTTGGCCCTCTTTAATCATGTGTTACCTCTTATTTTCCATTATCTTCCAAGTTCTTCTTAGTCAGGTGATCGGAATTCATCAAAAGCAGCTAAATATTCACTTACTATCACCTTAGTAATCTTGAGTTTCAACTCCCTCTGTTAGTTAGCAATTTTTATTCAGTCATTTCCATGGTAAGTGTCAGTCTTCCTTGTAGAGAGAGCAGAAATAAAATGAGAGCTAGACACAATTTTTTTCTGTTTTAGTTATCATCATCCCATTCCCTATAAAACAAACATCTCTTCCTTCATCCTTCCCTTTCCCCTAACAGAACTTTAATAGCAAACAGAAATCAGCCCTTTTGTGTTCATTAGCTTTCCTCATCACAGTCAACTCATTCTAAGCTGTAGTTTAGCATTTTTGGCATTATTTTTACAGGACTGTGATCATGCTCTTACATTTATCTTCTGTTACCTGCCCTGGTTTCCATTTTTTATATTTATTTTTTTTAATTGAATTAATTGGTGACTTCCCTGAAATTCCATGCTAGTCTCTTCTAACAAATCTCACTTCCTTCCTCATTAAAGTTGTTTTCATTTGTTTCTTCAGAATTTCCTTCTTTAGCATCTCTCATCTGTTCTGAGCTGACTTACTTTTAAACATTTTAATCCACAGGAATCTATCAATTCTTCCCTGACCCTCTACAATCTGCTTTCCCTAAATCTAGTGTTCCTTTCAGACTATTCCCAGATTTCATCTCTTCTATCACAAACCCTAGGATGGAGTAGTTTCTGCCACCCACACTTCCCATCCTTTCCATTCCCACAACCAGCCAGGCAGTTCCAGATAAATTTACTTTTTCTAGTCCCTCCATTTTGTGGAGGATTAAATTATCAATAAGGCAAGCCAGAGTATTATTGGCTTCTCTGCTTTCCCAGTTATCTACATAATTGAAGACCTCCATCATTGTATCATTCCTCTATGCCAACCTTGTGATCTGTTTTCCCAGCTTTTCATGCTTTTCCCCTACCCCCAATCTGGTTCTTAAATCTTCCCATCTGAGTATGCCTTCTTCTAGTACAATGCCATCTCTATCCTTTTATCTATCTGGTTTCTTTTGAATAAGATGTTTAGGGAGGACTAGCACTTCTGGTGTGAGGGCTTGATGAGCCCTTTTCAGGGCTGTTCATTCATCTTTGGTGGCCACCTGTTGACCAACTCTCACCTATGGTTCTAAGAAGCTATAGTATGTGCAGCATGCTATAAGGCTACTCTCTATGAATATCTAATGGGGACAGACATAAGCAATGTTCCCCCTCCCCCTTCAATTTTAGTTTTGAAAGTTATTTTCATTAGATTTGCAAGACACTTGGGAAATAGATTTTTTTCAATTTTTGTTAAGTTTACTTCATCTCTGGCTAGTAATCTGTCAATCCTCTATTGTAAATCGCTACCTAGAAATCCAAACCTATTCTCAGACAATAGCCCCTTAACCAGCTGTTCCCTTTTCAAATAGTTTTTTTTCTGCCCTTACCTTTAATAAAAAACAAGGAGGAAAACACATCCTGTTATTCCTATTGTCTTCAGAGCATAGAAATTTGGCCAAGGAAACAAAAACGCATTGCCCTGTTGCTGCTTCTGCTAGTAGACCTGTGCCAATGATGGTTTCAGTGAGCCCACAGTGGATACAATTCACTCTAATGCATTTACTGAAATACAAAAAGCAGTTATTTTGTTCACCTCTCCACTAGTGTGTTAAGCATTTAATACAAAACAGTAGTATCAATAGAGCAACTTATTTCTAGTCCATTTCTCTCTGAGCCTCATTGAAAAAGATGAGAATGATGTAATAACAATAATAGCTGACATTTACAGAGTGCCTTAAAATTTGAAAAATGCTTTCCATATATTTTCTCACTTGATCTTCACAATAACACTGAATAGGCTTTACCATATCCATTTTATAGATGAAGGGATGGGGGTGGGGGGAAGGGAGCAGGTAAGCAACTTAGGTGTCTTACTCAGGTTAACCTAGCTAGGAAATATCTGAGATAGAATTTTAACTCTAGTTTTCCTGGTCACAAGTCTAATACTCAGTTCACACCAAGTTGTCTTCAAAATTGGCTCTAAACACCTGGTCATCTTTTTCTTTGTCATAAAATAAATTGAGGAGGCTGGATCAAATACTTTCTATGGCCCCTTATATTGATTACTTAACACACACTATTTTGAAGCCTAAAATGAGATAATACATATAAAATATTTCATAGATAGGAAAGCACTACAAATGTCTGTCATTATGATTATTATTTTTACTATGATCATATTTGAGTCATCATCATCCTCATGGTGTTTGTTACTCTATAAAAGTTACATTGACACTGTTTACTAGATAAAGGTATACTGAAGCCAGAATAATGGTGGTGCTACATGAATTGAGACTTAGAAAGGGAGAAACAAGAAGGTTCACATAATCATTTTTTGGGGGGGATCCTATGTAGATACCTCAAAGCAATAGGTATAGGTTGATATCTCAAAGAAGTGGGTTAGCAAAGTGGCTCCAGTGAAGGGGTTCATTGTTAGAGTAAAATAAGGCATTCTACAAACATCTCATTCCCTATGTGCTCTCTGTCTTTGTCTTTGTGTAAGTGTGCTTGTATGTGTGTGCGTGCGTGTGTGTGTGTGTGTGTGTGTGTGTGTGTCTGTCTGTCTGTCTGTCTGTCTGTCTGTCTGTATCTCTCAGAAGGTGAGAGATGTGGTTATTATATCTTGGTGACTTAGAGGTTCAGAATCTTATAGAATCTTGTCCTCTTTATTCCTCTCTCTACTCCTCCTAGCGAGGAATTTCAATATGAACTGACCAAGGGTAATGCAGTAGGCCCCCAGAAAAGAAATCGTCACAGAGCAAACATGTTCAGTCTTGCTTTTCCAGAAAACTTTATTTCATGAAAGTTGTAATCTCCCTAGCTTTTCTCTATGGGTGTGTTTTTATGTTATAGTCCAATCCATTTCCTTTAGATATATGTGCTGTGTGAGTGACTGTTAAGTTCTATTAAAGTATTTTCACCATGCAAGCTCATTATTTCCAAATGCTAATGAAAAATGATTTTCATATTTGTTTCTGAGTCAAAATTTCCCTAGAGTAATTAATGTATAGTTTAATTCTGTGTGCTCAGTAACCATGTGCTACTCTTTGCACGGAAGGACCTTTGTGAATGTAAACTGTTGGATTTAATCTGCTGATATATAATTTTGCCAAAATCAAAAGATATGAAGTTCACATAAGTAAATGCATGACTATTGAATGAAGCATAGGAACAAGGCTGAAACTAGGTTTAGGAGACCCTGGAGCCATCAAGATTTCTAAGACAGATGACAGAGGTGGCTCAAATCAGACCAGAACAGATTGAAGCTGAAAGAAAGAGTCTTTGGGGTCACAAAGTTCTGTTTGCAAACCTCAACCCTGTACCTGTAGCTAAAACAAGGGCATTGACTGTACAGGGATCATGGAAGCTCAACTTTGCCAGAGTGAAGTCAGTCAACAAGTACTTCTTAAGCACATGTTATATGAAATAAATTGTACTGGAATCTATTTAGAATAGTGCTTTAAGCTTTCAGCAAAGTCCATGGTGTTCTTTTGGGAAAAAATGGTAACTTCTTTAGTTCTCAATTTTCTCATCTATAAAATGAAGTGATTGTACTGGGTGAAGTACAAGGACCCAGAGAGTTAGATTTATAATCCAATGCTCCCATGATCCTGAGAAGTGTGCTAGTTCCAGGGGTGGGGAACTTGTAACCTCAGCACTACATGTGGCCTTCTAGGTTCTTTGGTGCAGCCTTTTAACAGTGTCCAAGTTTTACAGGACAAATACCTTTATTAAGGGAATTTGTTCTTTGAAGTTTAGATTGAGTCAAAGATTCACATTTGGGGACCTAGAGGGCCACATGTGGCCTTGAGGTCATGGGTTCCCCATCCCTGTCAGCTAGTCAATAGTTCAGTTAGGTGGATTTGAAAGTGGATAAATGACAAGACAGGAAAAGTACTTATTGATGGTTCAAAATAAGCTTGAATGGAGTATTTTATTGGTGTTTCCCTTTGGTTTTATTGATCATTACTTCATCTAGCAGCCTGTTTATCTTGACTGATGAGTTTCTTGGGAGAACTGGGGTTAGACTAAGTCTTTCATGTTAATGACTTTACCAGGAGCAATTCTGTTTTTAAAAAGTGAATATTTTATTGCTTTTTTGCAAATAATTATTTTTGAAGACAAACACAGAAATGGATTGATTAGTTTTACCTTCTCTGCCACTGTACCATATCTTTCTTTCCTTCCTTTTTTCTTCCTTCCTTTCTTTCTTTTCTTTATTATTTTTTAAAATTTATTTCTTTATTTTTAGTTTTCAATATTCATTTCCACAAGATTTTGAGTTTCAAATTTTATCCCCATTTCTCCCATCCCCCATGCCAAAATGCCCTGCATTCTGATTACCCCTTCTCTCAATCTGACTTCCCTTCTACCTAACCCCTCCCTTTCCTTATCTTCATCTTCTCACTTTTCTTGTAGGGCAAGATAGATTTCTATACCCCATTACCTGTATTTCTTATTTCCTAGTTGCATGCAAAAACAATTCTCAACATTTATTCCTTAAATTTTGAGTTCCAATTTCTCCCCCTTCCTCCCTCCCTGCCCATCTCCACTGAGAAGGCAAGCAATTCAGTATATGCTACATATGTATAGTTTTGCTAAAGACTTCCATAATAGTCGTGTTGTGAAAGACTAACTATATTTCCCTCCATCCTATCCTGTTCCTATTTATTCTATTCTCTTTAGACCTTTTTCCTCCCCTAAAGTGTTTCCTTGTAATTGCTACCTCCTCCCATTTGCTCTCCCTTCTATCATCCCCCATACCACTTATGCCCTTCCCCCCTACTTTCCAGTAGTGTAAGATAGATTTTCATATCAAATTGAGTGTGCATGTTATTCCCTTCTTAAGCCAAATGTAATCAGAATAAGTTTCACTTTTTCCCTCTCACCTCCCCCTTCCTCCTCCATTTTGAAAAAGCTTTTTCTTGCCTTTTTTATGAGAGATAATTTTCTCCATTCCATTTCTCCATTTCTCCTTCCAATACATTCCTCTCTCACCCCTTAGTTTTATTTTTTTAGATATTATCCCTTCCTACTCAGCTCACCCTGTGCCCTCTGTCTACGTGTGTGTGTGTGTGTGCATAATCCCTCCAACTACCCAAATACTGAGAAAAGTTTCAAGAGTTACAAATATTATCTTTCCATGTAGGAATGTAAACAGTTCAACTTCAGTAAGTTCCTAATGATTTCTCATTCCTGTTTACCTTTGTATGCTTCTCTTGATTCTTGTGATTGAAAGGCAAATTTTTTATTCAGCTCTGGTCTTTTCATCAAGAATTATTGAAAGTCCTCTATTTCATTAAATGACCATTTTTTCCCGAGAAGTATTATACTCAGTTTTGCTGGGTAAGTGATTCTTGGTTTTAGTCCTAGTTCCTTTGACTTCTGGAATATCATATTCCATGCCCTTTGATTCTTTAATGTAGAAGCTGCTAGATCTTGTGTTACCCTGATTGTATTTCCACAATACTCAAATTGTTTCTTTGTGGCTGCTTGTAATATTTTCTCCTTGACCTGGGAACTCTGAAATTTGGTGACAATATCCCTAGGACTTTTTCTTTTCAGATCCCTTTCAGGAGGTGATTGGTGGATTCTTTCAATATTTATTTTACTCTCTGGATCTAGGATATCAGAGCAGTTTTCCTTGATAATTTCATGAAAGATGATCTCTAGTCTCTATTTTTGATCATGGCTTTCAGGTAGTCCCATAATTTTTAAATTGTCTCTCCTGGATCTATTTTCCAGGTCAGTTGTTTTTCCAATGAGATATTTCATATTGTCTTTTTTTGTTTCATTCTTTTAATTTTGTTTCATTATTTCTTGATTTTTCATGAAGTCATTAGCTTCCATTTGCTCCATTCTAATTTTTAAAGAACTATTTTCCTCAATGAGCTTTTGAACCTCCTTTTCCATTTGGCTAATTAAAGCATTCTTCTCCTCATTGGCTTTTTGGGCCTCTTTTTCCATTTCAATTAGTCTATTTTTAAAGGTATTATTTTCTTCAGCATTTTTTGGGGTCTCCTTTAGCAAGCTGTTGACTCACTTTTCATGATTTTCTTGCATATCTCTCATTTCTCTTCCCAGTTTTTCCTCCACCTCTCTTACTTGATTTTCAAAATCCTTTTTGAGCTCTTCCATGGCCTGAGACCACTGAATATTTATTTTGGATGTTTGGGATACAGAAGCCTTGACTTTTTCTGTCTTCCTCTGATGGTATGCATTGTTTTTCCTCATCTGAAAGGATGGAAGAAGATACCTGTTCACCAAGAAAGTAACCTTCTATAGTCCTATTTTTTTCCCTTTTCTGGGCATTTTCCCAGTCAGTTACTTGACGTTTTCATCCTTTTTCAAGAGGAGGGTATACTCTGGGGACTTGTAAGTTCTCAGTTCCTCCAAGGTGGCACAATTAAGGCAGAGGAGTTTACTCCTCTCCTGGCCTGCACTCTGGTCTGGGAGAAACCACAAGCTTTTCTGCCCAGGGTCTGCAAGTAGAATTCCCTCTCAAGTACCTCTACCAGCTCCACCAGCCATTGCTCTTCCTCACCCCAGGGCCACCACTCAGGGCTGAGATCCAGATCAACCACTGGATTCCCCCAGGTTCTTTAGACCAAGGGCTCCAAAAATGGATGCTGCTGGTGCAGCTGCCTCAGGCTGGAGCTAGGGGAGGACACTGCTCCCTTCTCACTCAGGTGAAAGAGAGCTTTCTCACTGACCTTTGAAGCTGTCTCTGGTGTTTGTGGGTTGAGGGATCTGGGAACTGCAACTCCTGTCTGTGGCACCCTGAAGCCTGCTTCAGTCCTGTCTGAAATGTGTGGCCAAGGCCAGGCTATCCTCCACTAGGTGCAATAGACTTTTCCTGTCAGACTTCCAGTCTGCCTTGGGCTCGAAATCTCTTTCATTCTGTCATTTGGTGGCTTCTGCTGCTTTAGAATTTGTTTAGAGTCATTTTTTACAGGTATTTTATGGGCTTTGGGGGGAGAGCTCCTACAGCTCATCTTTTTACTGCACCGTCTTGGCTCTGCCCCCCCATTGCTGTACTGTTAATATTGGAGTATATAAATTATTCAAGGAAAACTAGCACCTCTGGTGTGAAAGCTTGAGAAGCCCTTTTCAGGACTCCTCTTTTCCCTTTAGTTTCTATCTTTCACTCAACCTATGACTCCAAGAAACTGTAGCATATACAACAGCCACACCCTGGTAGTAACATCTTGGCAGATAAATTAAACCATTTTGAGGGTAACCAAAAGACTTAAAATGAGTGAGTGAGTTAAGGGGGTGTTTACTGGAAGGATGTGAAGACTTCTGCAATGGAATATGCAGAAGAAAACAATTTGTTCCAATGATGATGAAAGTTGCTGAAGCAGGCATTGTGGAGGGCTTAGAACTTCGTCAGTCATTGAAGATACAAAGGTCATCAGGTACATCTCAGGGCATCTTGACTTTTGTGTCATTACTGGACTTTGATGACTCTGAAAGAGAAACTGAAACTGATGACTATGCAGTTTTGCCTCACTTAAATCCAATTCATGGGCAATTCAAGGCATCATTCTATGATGTCATTGGTCCTCTTAGAAAACAAAGGACAAATAACAACAACAATTTTTAATGTCATGGCATCTGCCTCCAAGTAGTGAAATTGTTCTTCTATCTCCAAATAAATCTTTAAAAAAATAAAAAAATATATTTTTATTTTTCTTAATGTAAAGAATATCTTCAGGTCATTCTGCTCCCATTTTTACAACTCCATTCACTGTATTTCCTTAACCTTACTGAGGGATATGCCATTTCTAAAGTTAAACTTTGTATTAGAGAATGATCTGAAAGAGATTAAAGCATATTTGAATCTGTTGTCTGCATACCATATCCATGCATGTAGCACTAGATTCCCTTCATTTTTATTTTTTGTCTTTTTTCTTTATTTTTATTTTTTGGGGTTTTTTTATTTTTATTTTTTTTTAATACTGAGTTTCCTTAAAGTTCATGCTCATAGACCTGATCATAGTATTGACTGTCATGAACTCTTTTGATCAACTGTTTTTCTATCCCATGCCAGTTTTATCCACCTTATGCATTCTAGTGACTCCTCACTCCAGGAGGATACTGTACACCTACAGGGCACCTGATCAAATTAGCCCAGCTGCAGCTTAAAACTGCTATGCTCTAATCCTCCACCAGTCTCATCTTTCCTATTGTTAAGGATTACAGGCTTGTATCTCCATTTTTAGCTTCGAATTATATTTTTAATAAATAATTTAAGGTATATGTTACTTTCTTGGCAGGAATAGAAAATTACAGATTTAGGATTGGCATAAAATAAAACTTCCTAACAATTAAGATTATCTAAAGGTGGAGTGAGCTGCCTCGAGAGTCAATGGATTCTCCCTCACTGAAGGTCTGTGATGAAGAGCTAAGTGACTACTTGTCAGTTGTCTGTTTTTTTGCGGGGGGAGGGGGTGGGAATCTTAAGTCCAAGTTAGACTACCTAGCTACTGAAATCCCTACTGACTCTTAAATTTCATGGATTCTTCCATTCTTGGGAATTGGTCCTACTGAAG